>NC_141702.1:98892905-99492905 GCF_971803275.1 Cyanistes caeruleus
ATGCACGGCAAGCCATCAACGACGGGGTCACAAGCACTGAGGAGCTGTCTATAACCAGAGACTGTGAGCTGTACAGGGCCCTGAACATGCACTACAATAAAGCAAATGATTTTGAGGTAGGCACTGATCTTTGTTTCTCTATGTGTGTGAGTTGCTCCGAGGTCCAGGCTGCCTTTAAAATAATGTACCTTTTTGATCTGGCCATGACCAGTGGAATCTTGGCATTCCACATCCTTGAATGATGCTAATTAATCTTTTTAGCCCTGGTAGCTGGAGACTTATGCCTCACTAGGATCTGACAACAGATAAAAGTTTTCACTTTTTTTTAGCAAGTTTCTTAGTTTCAACTTTTTTGAAGTTCCCTTTAGGAGGGACAGTAGTAAAAGAAGTCACCTCACAGCTCTTGGAAAGCTCCCTAATTGTGTGATCTCTGCTTTTCTTCACCTGATTTACAGAATTAAAATGCATTTGCTTTGTCCAGCTGCAGGATAAAATGAGTACTCGAAGTAAATGCTTGGTTTTCTGCTGTAACAGGTCTGTGGCTTTGATTAAGATTCCTGTTTACAGGCCAGCCTGGTAGCTCAGCAGACTATTGTTATCATTAACATGCTGACCCTCGGCGATACCACGGGAGAGTGTTTCTCCCTGCTGAGGATGGCAGTTTGCATTGTTCAGGTAGTCAGATGTAATGATGCATTTGAACAGGGTGTGCATGTGGGGGAGGCTTGAGTAATCCCATCTCTTGGTGGGGTGGGAAGTGATGGTGGTACTAATTATGATTTTTTTTTTTTTTTTTGGTCTGCACCATTCACTCAGGGTCAAGTTGCATAATGATCCCCCTCCTGTAACAAAAGTGACATTTTTCAGCATGGAGAGGGTGATTTCCTGCCTAAAATCCTTCTGATGGATTTTTAGCTTAGGGCTTGTTCTCTTAACACATAAGTTCAGATAATGCAAAAAGTCTAAGCAAAGACTTTGTTGTCATTCTTGGTTGTCTCCCCCCACCTTCTGGGCTGGCAGAGTTTTCTGGAAGGATGTTTGTGTGGAAGGGACAAATGAAGCAAGAGGGGGGAAGAGAATGTTCCTCAAAGGTTTTGCCAGTCACGGTGAATGATGCAACATCTAGACTGTTTTTGGTGTGCCATGACACCCCAGGCACTCTCAAGAGCTCTGGTCCTGCTAGGAACTCAAGCAGGCACGAGACAAGAGACTCCCACCCCTGGGATGTAGGTCTGCCCTGATGCCAAGCCACAGTCACTAAACACAGGAACAGAGAAGGAGATATGCCAGGAGAAAAGTGTGACCAGCTTTTCCCTTGTGCTTAGATTTCCTCAAGTTTTTTCTTACTAACATTTGCTGTTTGTAGAACATAGGTTGAAATTTTCCTTGCACTCAAAACTCATACTCTTGATGATTTCAGACACTTATTATTCATTTTCAAAGTGTTTGTGCCAGTGTTAATGTAAGTGGATTACTCCAGTGAAGAATTGTGGGGAGTGTATATGTGTTTTCAAGTAGATAAGAGAACATAAATCTCATATGTTTAGTACTGATAGTGATTGCAGTCTCCTCAGCCAAGGGTCCTGCAGTGGGTTGGAAAAGAGCCCCTTGGTTTGTTTTCCTCCATCATTGAGGGAAAGGGATATTAAAAATGGTGATTGAAAATTCATTCATTTAGTGTCTTCCTTGTGTTATGTACTATAATGAGAATTTTCTAGAGTTCAGGTCTTGGTTTTGCTGAGGACCCAGCAGTTATGAGAACATTAAGCTGTGTGGTGTTTAATGTAGACAATGTAACTTTTCCTGATAAATACCCAGCCCCTCCCCCACAAGCTGGAAAGCAAAAATGACAAGTACTGTAATGTTGAAATTGGATCCAAAAGGATTTAGCAAACTGAGCATTTGCCATATTTAGCATCATCAAAGTTCCTTCCTCTCATACTTTAATGATGCTTTGCTGATCTTCTGATTAGTCTGATACGCTATTTCTCTTAAATCACCTGCACTATCATTCCTGAACCCTTCCGTTTATCTGTTCTTGGGTCACATTCATGCATATACTTCATGCATACAGGTCTAAACCGACTATTAGGAAACAAATTCTAAAGTCAGAATGTGTGTTTGGTCCATTTTAGGCTGCGCCATTGATTTGTTCAAGAATTTGTGATACTGTGTTCCTTTCCCTGGGCATTGCTGCTGACAGCTTGTAGCAAAGTCAAGTACGATGTTAAACAAACCACATGTCCTGTCGTTTTTTAGCTTTGCCATTGTACCTTTGTGGCTGTGAGCCAGAGACAGATCCAAGGCTTCCTCCTGTGCAGTGCAACTTTGCCTGTGTTTTGTGTGTACATGTGTGTAGCCAGTTCCACATTTTTCTCTCTTGCAGTAGGGTTAGCTGGAGAAACATGTGCTGAACTGAACAGAGCAATTAGGGACTGAGTTTTGAAAGGGAAAAAAAAAAAAACATTTTGGGATTTTTTCATGGAAGATGAAGGTGCTTCTCCATTCTAGGGCCATTCCTCCAGGGAGGAAGAAGGTGGGCTGTCCTGGTAAATGGAAGCCACAAATGTCAGTGTCCCAGCTCAAGTTGGTCAGAAAGAGAGGACAGTTTGCTGTGCCACTTAATATCTTTATCATCTGTGGTGTTGCCATAGGCTTTTGAGTGCCAGCTGCAATAATTGAAGACAGGTATTGTTGCTATGTATTAAAGGAAAAAGAAAGAAAAATAAAAATAAATAATTTCGTAACTCTCTTTCAGAATCTGCCTAACAGAGGTCATCAAAGCTCTCAATGGTGACTCTGGCAGGATGATTGAAAACCAGGGGGATACCATGCTTTGAGTTAAAATAGAAATATGGTTGAAAAACATGTGTTGAAACAAAGATTAGTTTAACATGAGTTTAAAATTATAGATAGAGGGTTTTTTTTCAGATTTAGGTAGCAAAATAAACTGTCCTGAGGACAATACCTGAATTTTAGCCTTTCTTTGTCTCCCACTCCTTCTCAATCCTCCTTCCCTGGCAAAATTAGCAGTTACCATCGTTCTCCACATATTAACACCTCTCTGCACAGTGCCCATTCCTTTTCCTAGTGGGCATTTAACGACTCAGCCTTAGTTCTGAAGTGTCAGGGTGTCTTTGTGGTAGCAGCTCCGCACTGTGCCCCCTGCCTGCTCCTCCCGCTTGCCCCTCTCCTCTGTGGGGTGGGTGAACCAAAGCAAGCCCCGCATGCGCCATCGTCCTGAGCTCAGCCTGCCCGCTGCTTCACGGGAACTTGCCCGGTTTTGCAGATGTAGTTATTGAGACGGATCACAATAGTGAGGTGCCTGCCAAGCTGCGTTATTTGCACAAACACACTGTCTGCAGTTTTGGTACAGTGGGGCTCGACGCGAGGATTGCCTCGTTTCACAGCGCTAGTTACGGCACATGTCGTTTCCAAGGGGGAGAAAACCATTTCTAAGGAGTTTGCCCTTCCTTTGGCAGGGGAAAACCATACTAGTGGGAAAAACCTAATTAAGACCAGTTGTACTCTTAGGTCTTAGCAGGATGTTTAACTTAAGGCACTCTCAGTTAGTCCCATAAAAACCAATGGGATGATGTAAAACAAGTCAAATAACACCACCTATAAAATCTAAGTAATAACCCAGTCACGTAAGCGGCCTACAAGCCCTTGAGAGGAAGCAGGCTGCCAACATTTTCAGAAGTGATGATGATTTTAGGTCAGTTTCATTTTGGGATGCTCAATAAGAGTCACTTTGTCAGGAGGTCCTCAACAGTCCGTTCCTTTAAAATGAAGTGTGCCCAGCACTGCATCCAAAAATTAAAGACATCCTAAATTATAAAAAATGCTGGCCACTCATATGCTTATTTTAGGAACTTGTATTCTTCCCCAGTTTCATCTGCAGGATTCATCTTGAACTAAATTGGTGTTTATTGGTGGGAGAATTAAAGTCCTCCATCCTGATTCTCATTTAAACTAAGGCCACTTTTGAGTGGTTTTGCAGCACATAGGCACAGTAAAGTACAGTTTATAACCACCCTAATACTCTGGAGCAGTGCAAAGTGCCCCCAAGAGAAGTGAAAATCAAGTCTGTAACCTGCTAACTTGCATCCTGAAGGTTGCTCTTTCCATGCAAACTGTCCTGCTGTGGCAGTCTCCACGCTTCTGGTGGTACCAGCAGTGAGCACAGCCCAACGGGACAGTTGTTTGTTTCAGTATTCCACTCCTCACATTTCTCCCTCAGCTGTATACTTGCTCCTTCAAGGGCTTTATTGTTGTAGTGTTTCAACATCGTTCTCAGCATTCTTAAAGACAGAGTCGGAAGGCTGCTGTCTGCTGATCTGCACAAGGGGAGTAAAGCTGCTCTGGCAGTTTTGAGAATAACAATTGTAACTGTCCTGTGTTCTCTGAAGGAAAACTGAAACATAGGTGGCCAGATGGTATTTCTTTTTCACTTAAAAATCTTGGTTTCAGGAAACTTAATTGATGCCCTCTGGCCTTTTTCCTTTTCTTTTTTTTTTTTTTCCCCCCCTCTAATTTTGAAGAGGCTCCCTTGTGAAACAGCAGAGCTTTCCTTGGAACTGCACAGGACATGAACCTGGTTTTTAATCAAGTAACAAAATCCATGGCTTTCAATAGAAGGTCCGTGCGTTGCATGTATCAATTAATGCTTATTAATCAGTTTTTGCAGTTAGTTGAACTGCAGACCGTAGTTGGAAGCTATTAGGGGGAGAGTTGCGAGAGGAATACTATTGCAGCACTACACCCAGGTCTGCTGTTTGTGTCCTTTGGAATCAAGGTGTTTGTATAATGAAGTTGGCATGTTGATATATGATCTATTTTTTAATGTCATTACAATTTTAGTTCCCTCTGCCTTTTTGTCATTGGGTTGCATTTAAGCACAGCAAGCCCAACTTTAAACTTCCTTACTCAACAGCTTTATTAGTTATAACGTACCGTGACCTTTCTCAACATTCTTAAAGAAAAAGATACAGTGTAATGTCACTTTACTTTGCTTATTGTTCTTTGTTGTGGTGAACAAAGCATTTTCTACAGTGGCTATAGCACATAATTATACAGCTTTCAATAGCGGTGTCTTGGCACATATCAAAGTTCAGAAGAGCCTTTAGAAAAAAAAAGATGTTTTGTGGCAGCCTAGGGAGGGTCTCATCTTTCCTTCAGAAAATAGTTCAAGGCTCTTCTGTCAAGCTTCCCTACTTAGAGCTTTTTCTCCTCCTGCTTCATAAAGTTTAAAGGGGATTCAGTGGAGTTCTATGATCTATTTCCTTTGAAAGATTGTTCCTTTGCACAGAGAAGTCCTTTGACTTCAAGAGTTCACAGATTCATGTCTTTAGGTATCATATGTCTGACCTTATCAGTTACTCTATTTAATGTAGGAGAAAAAGTCTCAACTCTTTGTGTTTGTCTGTTTTGCCTCTGTGAAATGATTTGGTGAAAAGACCATCCTTTTTAACACACCACTGAGAGGCCGTTTCTGACTGTAACCTACCCTGTGGTTCTCCTAAAAAAAAAAAAAAAATTGTCCTTGTGTTTTGTGTATGGATGATTTCACAGTGAGAATAGAATTATACAAGGACAGACACACATAAAAAAAATCTTTTGCTCTTTTTTCCTAAATGATCTATTGGCTATTTTGGTGGCTGCTACTCTGGTTCCCCAACAGGCACAACCATTTAACAAACACAGAGATAGCGGCTGGAGTGCTGGGCCAGCAGTAGGTTTTCCCTTGCTTCGACCTACCCCAAAGGCCTTCATAATTAATTGTCCTTCAGAGATGAGGAAAGTTCAGAGACAGTGTGTGTAGCGATGTCTATTGTCTGACATTCAGTTCTCCTTCCCTCAGCTCTTTTTCTTCATTCCACAAAGGGTTATCAATAGGAGCAGGGAGCAAGCTCTCTTCTAACAGCTGCTGGTGGTGGCTGTAGCTTTCTGTGGAAGGTATCATTGTGTTCAGCCATCTATGGATTAAATGGCTGGAAAAGTTCTAACAACCCTTTCAAACGGGTGTGTTTATTTCATCTAGATTACACAGACCTATTTAGCTAATTAAAAACTTTCTCAGAACCCCTTCTCTCCTATTCAAGGGAAGGAAAAAAATTAAAACACCGCTGTACTTATGAAGAATGGCTGCAATGAAACTTCATTAAATAAATGAAAAATTCGATCTGTCAGCTTTGATCCAAACGCACTCAAATAAGCATAGGCTTGTTTGTTGAGTTGTTCTGTGGTTTTGGTTAGTGGTTTTGTTTTATTTTTCTTAGAGGGAAACAAGGTGCAAAGTAGAAAAAGCATAAAAGAAAACATTGATATAAGCTGAAAAAGAAACAAACACTCACTGAATTTAAAAAACTGCCACAGTTCGTACTGTCTCTGCTCCTAACATCAAAGTGCAAAGACACTGGAGTTTGCTAAAGAGATTATTAATATTGTCGTGCCTTCTGTGATTAATTTAGAATCCACTGTGGCATAATTATTAAACTTCATATACAACAGAACAAAATTATATACATGCTTCCTTGTTTTCCCTGATGATATGCTAAACAAAGATATGGTGGGGTTAGTAGATAGGCAAGAAGTACAGTCAAATTAGAGCTGTTTATTAACAATTGCTATGTTACTGCTCCAATTAATTGGGCGAAGCCAAAAAGGACAAATACAATCATTCTTCCACTGAACAGTTTAACTAGCAAATTAGGGGGGGGTTAAATTTTTTTTTCCTCAAAAAAAAATAAATTAAAAAAAAACCCCAAACCATACCAAACCAAACCAAACCAAAAAGCAACCTCCACTATGGACCTTCACCTGCATTCTTCACAAATACATCACTTTGCAATGGGAAGAAATAATCATATAAAACATTTTCTGGGCTCCGTCTCACTTCCTGACTGTTAAGAAGGACTGAACAACAATCAAGATCAATTATTGTACTGATTAAGTTATTATGTCTGGCATTTTGAAACAGGTTTTCTGTATTTAAGAAGAAATTACATACAAAGTAGATGCAGCTAATATAGTAATGCAAAAAAAGATCATAAAAAATTAAAGTTATTCTTATGAATCTTTCATTAGAAGCAATGAAAAGGGACATTGGTGGAGCCAAGTGCTTTGTTCTTCTGAGCTCCTCTTGTAGGTCCAGATCCTGCAAACAATTACGTACTTGAATGTTCCTTCTGCAAGAGTCCTGTTGGCACCTTCAGCCTGTCTCCTGCTCTTTCACAGTTTGCCCACTTCAGCCTGTGGATTACTAGCAGAATTGTTCATCAAACTGAAGTTCCCTTTAAAAATTGACAAATTTCTGTAAAAAAAAAAATACCACAAAATCACACAGCTGTATGGAGGCAAATGCTCGCTTTTATGCAGGAAGAGCTGTTGTGAAATGATTTAAGGCTACTCAGAGCTTTTCAGTTTACTCCCCACCACAAATAACATGTTAAGTAGTAAATTACCCTGTTTTATTACTGATCAATAAAATAGTAGTCTTGTCTTTTAGTACAGAAAAATATTTCAGTGGGTTTTTTTCTGGTTTAGTTCAGGGATAGTTGTAAACCAGAAGGCAAAATCCTCACTGCTCTCCCTGCAAAAAAAACAACAAAAAAAAAAAAAAAAAAAAAAAAAAACCAAATCAAATCACATACTCATTTGTTTCTAACTTTGCTTTGAGAGAATCCTAGGATTGTTCCAGCTGAGTGGTGTTGGGTTTCTGTTCCTGTGTGCGTGTGTGCATGTAGTGATGATGTGCTGTGGGGTTTTTTAGGGGTATTTGCTTTTTTTATTTTATTTCTTTAACAATTATTTACCTGTATTCATCTTTATTGCCCCCTCCTCTTCTCAAGCAAAACAAAAAAAAAAAATTCCCCTTCACCCCCCCCTGAAAAAAAAGGAAAAAGAAAAGGAACCAACAAAAACAAAACAAAACTTGGCAAACTCATCTGACTCCTAGTGCCATTTCATTTTGCATTCAACAAGGGGTACTGGGAATTGAAACGTCAACTGGAGATTGAGAAAAGCACCAATTTATAGTGTGTTAGCCTTGCACAATTCAAGATTTCTTTTGCTAGCTGCACACATTATACCCAACATCTCGCCACTCTCTTGTGGCAGTTGTGAGGAATGGCTATTCCTTCCCGTGTGTGCACTACAGGCCTCTAAAGACCCTTATTTATTCTCTCCCATGTCACCTTGTGTACAGTCTGGTCTGTGACACTGATGGTGATTATGTCATTATTTTGCTCTGGGGGCTTTGGCACATCTGCAGAGCTGATGCACATCTTCTTTGTTACGCTGGCATACGTCCCATATCGCAAATGCTTCATTAGCCTTACTGCCTGCCTCCTTGCCAGACAAGAATACCCAAATCCAAGCTTCTTTTTCCTCTGGTCTTTTGTGTCTGTGATGAGCCTTTATTCATCTTCCTAGTTCTTCCCTGTTTTCTATTTTTCTGTGTAAAATCGATTTCCAGATGTCCGTCGTTCTCCAAAATCCCATCGTGGATGAGGAGTGAGAAGCAAGGTGAATTTTAACCCATGTCATCCCTCACTTGCTTAGAGTCTTATCCCTTACAAAGTGAAATTATTTTTCTTTCATTCTTTATCTAGCAGGAATTCGTTAGGCAATTTTAAAACCTGTTTGTTTTTTTTTTTAAAAAAAAAAAAGAAAAGGGAAAATAAATCCATGATAACTCTTACCATTTTACAAATCCTAGCTGTGGTAATGGGTAACATGCAAGTTGCACATGTTTTTCCTGGACTTTCTTCATTTCTCTCAGACAACATAGCTAAATTTCTCACTCAGAACTTTTGGAGCAGCAGCACTGGCTAGTGAAGGTGGAGGGTATTCATGAGACCTGATCAGCTGAAATTTCTTGTATCCTGTTTTAATGTGTCACATTAGAAGGTCATAGAACATTTTGTACTGTGAAAATTGAGGAAAATGTTTGATCTTCTAAACTTTATCCAAGCTGTTCTATATAAATGTCATACCAGAGAGATGTGAAATAGTAGTTTATCTTACTAGTTTGGTAAGATTTTTCCCTCTGTTTCCCACCCAACCCATGCTTTTTCTTCATGGCACTGAATTCTGGGCTGGATTCTTAGTGTCTGGTGTAAATCAGCTCCAGCAATCATTTCAGCTAATTAATATATGCCAGCTGAAGAGCTGTCTTTTGTTGTGTTACTATACAGTCAAATGTGTGAATATATTTTAAATGTTAATTGGTAAAAAGTTTCATTTAATTTTTTTAAACTAAACATTAAATGCAGCACTGTATTTGGAGTCACAGAGCCATCATGTTCATGGATGTCGGGTGGAGGTGGGGGGGTGTTGTTTTTATTTTTGTGAGGCACGCTTGCCAAAAGAGGAGGTCCCAGCCGATCCTGTCTCACAGTGCAGGGTCAGGGCTGTGTGACTGACTTTAACAGAAGTCTTACAGATAGGATTGCCCATCCTATAGGACTTTGAATAGGTCACCTTCACGCAGAACACTGTTTCCTTGATATATTCAATGTGTTTTAAAATGGACGAGGGTCGAGCTCTCATGATGTCAATGAGCAAACTGTCAAAATACTTTGGAAACCGTGGGAGAGGTTTAGCAGCGCTGTGACCTGTGCTGGTTTCTGGGCCAGCTTTCTGGGGTCCTGCCCTTTCTCAGAGCAGATATCCCTGGCCTGAGAGAGCACTGGCAGTGCAGGTCTGCTAGCGGGCAGACCTTGCAGCATTGGTGAGGAGTGCAATAGGGACGCTGTTTTCAAGCATACCTAAATCTGTAAGGGCAACTATTGAGGCAGTGAGGAAGTGGCAGCAGGATACTGCAAGCATCCATGAGGACACTGTGTCCTTCACTTGTGTGAGACAAAGCAAACCTGGGAGCAGAAGGAGACGCAGTTTGTAGCAGTTGTAACATTAATAGCACAAAAGTGAAGAAATGCCATTCAATCCAAGCGGGAGGCAGTCTTCGGAGCACTGGATCCCTTGCTTACACATAGCCCATCGCCTGCAGCACTGGAGTATAGCTGAATTTTGTGTGCAGAGAGAATCCTCCTGATAGGTAAGTGTGGGTGGGTGACAGATAGAAGGACAGCCAGAAGGGTTGGCTGAAGGTAATCAGTGTTTTGGAGATGATTTCTCCCTTTAGATCTGGAAGGGGCAAGGTTCAGCTTTCTTATCTGCAGAGGGGGAAGGTACACGGGCGGGCTCTGACTCGTTTTGTGTGCCCTCTGTGGGGGGGCTGTTTCAAGGCTCCGGTGGAAATGTGCTGTCAGAAGAAGCCCTGTCCAGGTGGTCCAGAGAGCTCAAAGAGGTGGCCTTGAACTTGTTTCTCTAGTTAGTGGAGAGGCTTTGTAGAGAGCGGCAAACCAGGGTGGCATGATCTCTGTTGCTAAGCAGACAGACTGCTGCAGTTGGGACTTAGGCACAGTCCCATGGATTGAACTGTGGCAGAGACGTATAAATGCATTTAAAGCAGTTAGCCTGCAGCTTCAGAAAGTTTTTAGGGGAGAGAAGGGAAAATAAACATTGCAAATGAAAGGTCTCTAAGTGCCAAATATCAGTGTTTGGCGGGGTGGGGAGAGCAGGAGCTGGAGCAGCTTATCTCTTACAATTGCAGAGAGGACTGGCTCCATCAGATGAGGCCCAGCCTCGAGGTTATCTAATCCAGCCCTGTCTGCAGTCGCAGCATTTCCTTCCGCAAGGGATAAAGGGGAGTCAAATGAGAGGGAGCTCAGTCCATTAGGATGTAAGACTTTGTCTTCTGGCCTCACAGGCTTGTGACCCTCACCAGGCCCTAGCAGGTCCTGCACTGGAGCTTGTAACAGGGTGCTTGTAGCCCACTCTAGCCAGGCTACAGGACGGCATGGCTCAGGATGGCATAGATGGAGCAGTTTATCCCATCATGATGGGCTCTGGATGCTCATAAAAGCATGGTTGCACTGGGAGGAGATTGTTCAGAATTGTTCAGTGGGAGTCTAAGCTGGTGGAAACAGATTTATTTGCAACACGCCTCTCCCATAACCATGCAAAATTTCCTTCCCCTGCCCATACCCTCTGCTGCTGGAAAGAGGAAAGGAGGTACCCTCTGCCAGAGGGCATGCTTGCCACCTTCATGACACCCCCAAAAGGACCCTGGTGACAGCCTGCTTCCCTGCCAGACTGATTAAACACCACCTGCTTCCCATCCTTCTCCCCTAACTCCCTCCTCACTCCCCCAGCCCAGCCCATGCAAACCGAGGAGGGGGAAGGCACAGTGGGAGCTTTTCAGGGCCAGACACAGAGGACAAAGGTGATTGCAATGCAGAGAGATGGGCAGAGTATGCAAGAGCAAGCAACACCAATTATAGATGTTACTGTACTGTTGCAACATATGTATATATATATATATATATAAGATTTATTCTAGATGCATAATCATTTTAATTATCACTTCTACTATAGCGTTAGTGGTTCACTTATGGACCCAGATTCTACTGAACATTAAAAAAAAAACCACCCCTTGCAAATCACAAGTTCTGTGAGCCACTTTACCTCTATATCCACAGTCTAACCAGCAGTTTCTGCATGCCTGGATCTTTCACACTTGGAAATACACTACGAAAGTAGAGGACTTGCTGCTGGTGCAAGACATAACCTGCTCATCTCAGTCCAGGCTGTGCCTTCTGGTCCTTCTGAATAACACATCAGGTTCCCAGCTGACTGATGTGTCCAGGAGGATATGCAATAACCTCTCTGCTGAGCCAGAATTGGGTGGTCATCCCTGTACTCACTTTTCTGGACAGGTTTTTTGTGGGCGCCTGTATGTGGTACCTGTCAGAATTTGGCAGCAGGGTACATAATATGCTGCTTGGCATTGTAGGCAGCCTCCTGTAGCAGATTGCATTTCACCACAATGGACTGAGTTAAAGTTAGACTATTCTTGTGTATGAGAGTTGTATTTCTCCTTCAGTTTTTGTATGAGACAGCTTCTGGGGTGTGACAGTAACCCCTCCAGTGGCTCTTTCTTACATTTCCCAACACACAATAAATGCCCATCTAGCATAAGCTGTAGGAGTCTTAGTGATTTTTCCATTCTGTGGCACTGCCACTGGCAATGCAGCAAGTTAAGGGCAATCAGAGTTTCCATTAGAAGCCTCTATATCTCTTGCAGTTCTAACTCATCAGTATGGCAGAAGAGGAAATTTAATAATCTTCCCAGTAAAACTCTGTTGATGATTTTGAGGACGGAGAAGGGGAGAACTGAATCTGAAGGTGTAAAAAGTAAACAAATTTGAAATGTTAAGTCCTTGTTATTTTGTCTTATCCCGCTCTACTCCCGAGTCTTACCGAGTTTTGTGTTTGGAAACCATCGCGTTAAAGCCGTGGTGTTTGCATGCCAGGGTAGCTCTGTTTCCGTGATGGAGTGGCTCATCCCCTGCGCCGTGGGTGCAGCAGTTCTGGGACAGGGATCCCACAGGGCTGTGCGTGGGGCAGGACGGGGAGATGGGAAGAGGGGTCCCACCAGGGAGCACCCCGGGAGGCAGCAGGGGTACGAGAGAGCTGCAGCAGCGCTGTTTGTGCTCAGCCACCAGCGGCGCTCGGTGCTCCAGCCGCGCGGGGAGCCTGCCGAGTACTTCCCAGTCTTTATTTGTGGAAAAGCTTAATTGAAATGCAAGTGATTAAATCTAATGTATCATGCAGTATCCATTTTCACTGCACTACCACTTTCACTTCCCCGATATTATCAGGCATCTCAGCAGCCCCACTGTCAGGTTTTTTTCCTTGTAAGAGCCATGCCCATTCTCTCTCCTCTTTGTGAGCTTGGCGGAGGAGATAACAATAAGCCAGTAGTAGATTACTAGTGCCCCAAACTCTCCTCATGGGATAGGGGAATCTCAGCTTTATTTTAAACAAACATTTTTAAAATACATCCTCAAATAATTTTCCAGCTTTTTTAAAAGAGTAAAAGAAACTACACTGCAACAGCAAATGCAATAAGCAACCTCTGTTGTTGGCCTAATTTTTCTATTTTAAACCAGACTTGGACAAATGTTTTTCCCTTCCCGATATTAGTGCTGTCCCAAAAGAGTGGCCTTCTCTTTGTGTGGCGCAGTGGGAGAACAGGCTTTCCTAAACAGCAACCCAGTTTCTTGTCCATTTTTTTCCTCTTTCCAAAAATTCTATTTATTAATAAATTTGTACAACAGGAGTTGTGAGAGGAAACTTGAAGGCAAAAAATGAAGATCATGGTGGCACCACATAGCTACTGCTGTAGCCAGGGGAATTGGGACACACGTAGAGGTGGGCAAAACAACACCCTGCATTCTAGGAAGGTTCTGGTTGGGAGAAGAGTGTGTTTACTAGAGCATCCAATAGTTGAGGTATTTTTCATTTGTGTTTTTAAAATAAAAGCATCCTTTCCAACTATTTCCCTCTCCTCATAAGTGATAATGGAAGAGGCATTAGCCTTTCCATTGCCTGAGCCAGCCTGTTTTTTTTCTAAGAGGTGTCCAGGATGTTCAGCCAATTGAGTGATCTAATTAGCTGAAAATTGTTAATTTCCTTTACCTTATAAAGCACCTAACACAGAAACTGTTAAATAATGTTAAGTGTCAGACTTAAACTGAGAACATTGGGCCATATGCTGCTGTGGCTCTCACGCCAAAAAGTGTAGCAACTTACTCCAAAACCTGCCTCCAATTCCTGTGTAGAAGCCAAAGCCTCCTGCTTGATATGCTGCCACACCAACTCGCAGGGCTAAGATGGTCCCACACAGCAGCTCACTGCACTCGGGGAGCAGGGAATATGTGTGAGGGGAGGGGACAGTCTGTATGAGTGTGGCAGGAGCCAGGACACCAGTGAGGTGTTGCAGACGCTGCCCTTGCAAGCCGGGGAAAGCCGACGGTGGGGCAATGCTGCTCAGGGCAGCGTTAGCCTGGAAAAGGCACCAGATGTGTGCCTGCAGCTCCCGATTGCACAAGTCCCTGCTCTGCAGAGGACCAGGTGGATAGGTGAGTTGCCTGGAAGCTCCTTCTTAAAGCAGCAGGGACTCTGGATTGGTGGAGTGCACGCCAGGGAGGGGCTGGTCTGAGCGAAACCAGTCCCTCTGAGCCCTCAGAGAAGTGGGTCCAGAGACAGTGAGATGTCTTACTGCTAGGGAGGGATGCAAAAGGGTTTGTCCTTGATATGTTTCCTACAGGACACAGACTGTGGGTGCGAGAATGTGCATTTAGGTGCCAACTTTCCTCCAAAGCCTGCAGGCTTAAATCTTTCTCCTGTGAGAAGAGGCTCAGGGTTATGTGTTCGTGCCACAAGTGGAGTTTCTCAATCATCTCCTTTAAGAAGGTTTCTTTCTGCCCCCAAAGCTCACCTTACCCTGACTTTGGGAGTGAGGGGTGCCTGTGCCAATCTAGTTTGTGCTTTGTATGAGGTTTTCTTGGCAGAAGTATTTCTCCCAAATCTCTTCTGCCGTCGCCGTACCTGTTGGTGTGGATCGCTGTGCGCACACACTAAAGCTGTCTGATCTGGAGTTACCCATGGTAAGACTGCTTCCCAGTACTGGACTCATCATCCTGGAGAGGTTCTGCAGCAGCTGTCTAATAGGTGCTGTTTATGCCTTAGCCTTGGGCTCCCTACAGAGCTCTTCTGTATAGCTACTGTCCAGATCATCCAGCAAGAAGAGTGATCTGGCCTCGCCCCTCTCATCCCCTCCAACCTGTTTACTCCCATCGCCACGACCTTGTGCTCTGCAATGCGAGCAGCTTTCACCAGCTGAAGACCTCTGATCCAAAGTCCATGAGAGATTTTGGCTTTCCTGTTTGGCAAGGTGACTTGTTGCCCGCCAGGTCAACATGAATAAAGACTTCTAAAGTCCTTAATGTCCTGCAATTGGAAAAATTGAAAAAAACACCTTGAGCTGTCTATGCTGCATTCCTTTATTTTTGCTCATAGTTAGGATGAGAAAAATCCAAACTCACATGCACCAAGAATTCTACTTTATATAAAATTTGAAAGTAAAATCAATCCTGGTCCAATCTTATCATTTTTAAAGTATGTTTATCCAGCTTTGTAGTAGGAACAAGCAGACTGTTTGAAGGCCACATAGTTTTCAAACCTTGGTTGCAACACGTTACCCCATTTTGAAACCGTCTTTATCTAGCCGAGAAAACTAAAATCTGTTTGACAAAGTAGCACTCCAGCCAGTTTATCTTGCAATATGGCTTTAGCTCACAGAGCCTATTGATTTCCTTAAATTAATGTTTACAGAATGCTACTGAATTTCACTCAACGGGACATTGTTCTTTTGAAGCTTTGTAAAATATGATACAGAGTGTTACTGCCATTTGTTCCTTTGCTAAGACTGATGAAACATTTATTTTTTTAAAGCGCAGCCTTGAACTATAGCTGTTTCCTACAAGTGTGTTTACTCTTGGAACATTAGTAATACAACACACTATCAGACTCCAGCACAATACCACAGGCAAAGTCTGTAGGTACGCTCTGGCCAGCCTAATCGTAGAAATGGAGCTGAAGTTTAACACAGATTAGACATCATATGAGAAAAGGTTTCAAGCTTAGCCCAGCTGTCCCTGTCTGAAGGATCTTCAGATGTGTGTGCTACAGCCAAGCAGTTGTCTGACGCTGTTACAATATTAGAACGATTGCGTTGGTCTTGGTACTTCTAAGCATGGGACCCCGGACTGAAAATTACTGTGTGATCCTTTCCCTTTGTCCCCCCAGACAAGGTGAATGGCGTTATGGTCGCCTTGCTCCTGCCTTAGAGGCTTCTGATCCAGTCTCTGAGGACTGCTTTCAAATCTCCTTCAAGAGGCATTTGCATTACTTATGTCCACCCAAACCTAGTGGTTTTCTAAGATGAGGTTGCAGTTACTTACTGCAGAAAGTTTGTAAGAAATCACAGCCACCAATGGCTTGGCAATTTTTCTACCTCTTTCTGCACACATCGTTCCAATAAATCTTCACTCTTTGCATATGGGCCTAAACTGGGCACTGTAAGGGTATGTATTTTATCCCACAGGCATTAGAGGGAACAGCTCACTTGGAATATGAGTAGGAAAAATGTGCTCCTGAGGATAATGTGTCCCCCAGCCCAGCACAACCAGAGGTGGACCATCCATAGGCAACGTAAACTCTCTGTTGAAACCAGTGGGGTGGTGAAAATTTACGCTGCTGAGAAGCTGACCCTTGGTAGCCTCCCACATGTGCTTAAGGAGAGGGCCTTAAACTCCCCAGTTATTGCATGCAATATTAATGTGCCAGCTGTCAAGAGAGACACATATAAGTCATTTGAGCACCTAAGATGTGGGCATCTTGCTTTGTAAGACTGTCTGGGAGCAGATGACTTTTCTTTCTATCGTGGAAGTTCTGTGTAACCAAGTCCCAACTCCCTGCAGAGGGGAAAGGAAAGCCAGCTCTGACTTCTTGCCTCTTTATCTAGTAATCTCTGTGTGGCCTTCCTAAAGCATGTGAGTTTATCCATTTAAGTCCACTCTGTCTGCAGTACAAGCCCCCAGCTTGTGCTACTGCTGTCAGGAGATATGTCTCTCCTTGATCAATATTTACTTAACAAACAGCAGGGATAGGAGAGTTTGTTTAGAGGAATCATGTGTGCACAAGGGTGAATGAATGCTCGGTAAAGTACTTCACCTGTTTGTCTCCTTTCCTAGGGTATCTTTTCTGCTCCAGACCTCATGCTGGGGCTTGCTACCATTGCCCCTGTGAACATGCTCAAAGCCATCCTGCCTTAGGACAGTTTAGCAATCAGCAGCAGAAAATGAACTTCTGAGTAAATATTTTATTCCCTGTTCTGGGAAAGTTGGAGGGAGAAGTTTGGGAAAATTGTAAAATTATTTCTATGGTTAAAAAAATACTTGATACTCAAGTAAAAATAAACTAGTTTCTCAGACTTGCACTTATTCAAGAAAATATTTCAAAGATGTTTTAAGCATTTTGTTGGGACAAAATATTTCAAAATTGCTGCTGACAAAAATCTGAAATCTTGTAAAGAAAAAAAAATTATGTGCAGGTAAAATTGGAAGGAAAGAAGTACATTTATTATTTTTAAAGAATAACTTTAGAAATGTCTGTTATTCATTTATCCAACTAAAACAGTTGTTTCTGATGCCTGAGGTCATTGCATGCAATTAGCTTTGAGGCATCTGAGTCTAGTTTGAGGGGGGGTGTATTTTATTTTGTGAATCAGAGTTGTAAAAGCCATCTGAAATATTCATGCAGAATTGTCTGAGAAGCAGTTTCTGTTTTATTTACTGCACAGTAGAACAGCCACAGTGGATTAGCTCTACAATACCCGTAACAAAAGCACAACAGCTGATGCATGTGATGTTAGGAGGTGACAAAACAGTTAAAGTATGCTGCTGGCTACAGGCAAGCAGTCAGCAGATGCAGACAAAAGGGTTTGTGACAAGAATAACTCTCTCTCCAAGGCGAGCAGTCAAGAGTATCCAAAATACCAATACCCTTTTCTCCTTGACATTGTCTTCTTACAGTCAGCATTTTATTGCCCTTTTATAGTAAAAAAACAAAACACAATTCTCTGGAATATCGGTTTTAACTTGACTTTCACAATTCCGTGATCTTTACATCTGTATTGCTTTTCCTATCATCTAGATTTACCACTTGAGCAAGAATTTTTGAAAGTTTAAAAGATTAACTGTAGAGAAGCCCACCCTTAATAGGATTAACAACATGAAATACACATATAAATCTTGGAGCAGATTGGTGATTTGTTCTGTCATTTGGTTTTGGTTGTTTTCCCCTTTTCTATTAAGAGAGAATTTAAGCATCTTATTTTGCTAATGAAGAAATAATGCTTGTGTAGAAATTAAAGGTTTGCTCGACAATGGGAGAGATTTAAGAGCTGGAAAAGAACTGTGAATGAGCTGATGTTTATTTCAGAAGTGTGAAAAATCAGCTTATATATCTTCAGGAAAAGAAAAAGAGAGAGAGAGGGAGAGACTGTCTTCTTTCTAACCTTTGTAATTCCCCTTCTATTCTCTGTGACATTCATTCAGCTGCCAAGCATGTTTGGCAAGGCTTGAGCCAGCGAGCGCACTTCCAGTGACCGCTAACCTTGGTATGTCCTGACACTTATGATGAGTATCTGCAGGACACAGAAGGCAGGCAGGCTGCTATGTCAGGCTTTTATTATGTACTGCAGAGGCTGGGGACAGTCAGTTTAATAAAACAAATCATCCTTGAAGGTAAAGCAACTGGGAAGAGGAGGAGGGCTCGGGAAGGGGAGGAGATGAGAGGAACAGGAGGAAAGGGAGAAAAAGTCTTTGCCGCACAACTCAAAAAAAAAAATTAACTAATAAAAATAGAAGATACAAGACAACCTAATAATGAGAAAAACAGTGCAGGGTCACTGATTGACCACCAATTTAAGACACACACAGCTACTTTTAGTGTGCCCTCCTTCACGACAATGATTTTTAAGGTTCATCAGAAAGAGAAGCTTAATTCTCTATTGGCTTAAAATCAGAGTTGCTTCACTGATTTTCCTCAGGCAATGCTGACTTAGTCCTGCTGAGGATCTGCCCTCACCTTCTCAATCCCCAGTTCCTTTTGGGTAACACTTTCCTTGAAAAAAGTTCAACAAGTATTTATAAAGCTTTCTTCAACTGTGTGTGCTTCTGTGTGAGAGAAGAGTTAGTTAGGTCTGACTTGACTGCAACTTTTGAGCCATTGGAACTATACTTTTGCTCCCATAGAAGTAGTGTGTGCTGAGTATTTTTAACAAAGCACTCCCCCACAGTGCAAAGCCAAATGCTTCGGCATGATAGTTGCACATGCAAACCCAAGAGTGAATAGTTCAGGTTTGTTGTTCAAGCCAAGGAAAATGCCAGTAGTTAAAACAGCACAAATGGACAAGAGCAGATGAGAGCTTTAATTCCCTCCCAGTTTTCATAGACAAAAGGGACGTGCTAACATGGCTAAGGCTTAAGAAAGGGGCACCATGGAGGTTGTTGGACTGTGTTAGAAAGTACAGGACTGATGTGTACCAGGTGTAAATTAGTGTAACTGTACTGAGGCTGGCAGAGCCCTGCTGATTTACACTGGCCCCAAGTCTGGCCTGTGACTTTTTCCCTTGGCAGTGAAGTTACATTGACAAAGCATGCTGCAAAGTGTGATTTCTTTCTAAATTGGGCTGATGTGGAGGCCTCAGCCTGAGACCCACCTAGACTCCCCCAACCAGACCTCATTGTCTTTCCTCCTGGTGAATGCACAGTGTGATTCTTTGATTGACTGCTGCCACCTGATGCTAAGAAAATGCCCTGAGTTCATACTAGGGATTGTTGGTTCTATTAAAAGCAATGTAGATAGAGTTTATTTGTCACTGAAGCATTTTATGCAGATGTTCCTACTTCAGAGATGTTCAGTCAGTTAGGTGTAAAGATGCGCTGAATAGGTCGCCATCACTTAGGGTCAGGGAAATGCCACCCCCAGACACAAAATTAGCATGGCTGACTGATTAATTGCCCACTGAAAAATATAACTACCCATGCATTTAAATATTTATTTTCAGGCTCTGGACTTCACTAGTGTTCTCTTTTATAAAAAAAAAAAAACCAAACCCAAACAATAGAAAAAAACTGCAGATACTCTTTCTAGAAAGGAAAAGTGTTGGCTGAATTACCATCCTGTGGGATTAATCACAATGGAATTCACATTACTACATGCAAAGTGTGTAATCCAGTCTGACATGAAAAATTGCTAATAACATCCCAAAAGGAAAGAACTATGAATGGTTTTAATGCCTTAGGAGTAGGGGCAATCTTTAGGAACTCAGCTTTACAAGGTGAAGCCTCCAGAGGAAGAAAAAGCTGAAAAGTTGTGTCTCTTCAAAGCCCCCACAGGGCTTTGTTCACTATTGGGTTTGTTCACTGTTATGTTTGTGGGATGCTCTCTGCAGCCTGTTGTACCAGGTTCAAAGAGGCCTGACCCTGCAGATGTGACTCAGGTATAATAAAGTTGGACCTTAAAAGATAATTCTCAGTCTAAAAAAAAAAGCCTGTGTGTCGCTACAGCGCTGGAAGGCCTGGGGGCTATGGGTTCAGGGGTTTCACACTGCCTACTCCATGGAAAAGCAGCATCCTCTACCTGGAAAACTTTCAAATGCACAGGTAGAAATTGAACGGCAAAGGCCCAACTTAAAACCAGGTTGTCACTTCTATGCTTAAAGCTGTCGTGTGTAACCATGAGGTAGGAAGGAGAGATAGAACTTTGTGTATTTTGACTTCATGCTTCTTGTGTAATTGCCTCTTTCTCCTCTCCAGCAGCTTGGGAGGGAAGAAAGACAACTAGTGTTGGTCCTCTGGAGTGGATACCAAAATCAAAAGGTTTTGGTCCCATGAACTAACATCACTGTCTACTACATTAATATGGTTATCTACTCCCCTTCCTGATTTCCGATATCATGTAGTCAGAAACTCCTTCCCCTTGGTTAGTGCCCAGCAATACCAAGGGTGCTGAACAGTATGTGAGCATTGAACTGCATGAACAGAAAAGCATGTCAATTTTTTATAGCAATGCAAGCGGTATGGTATTTTCTATAGACATGTTATCAAATGCCTGAACAGCTGAGTGGTTATGGGGAGTTCTTAAGCAATTTCTTTGAGCTGGAGTAAGTGAAACATTACAGTTAATTTCTCTTAATTATTGCTAGAATAGACCATCTCTAAAGCTGTGTCTTTCTATGCACCCTGTTGAATGAAAAATTTCCAGATGCTTTTGAGAGGAAGAAAAAACCCCAAAAAATGTGGGGGCTGGATTTCACTCTCAGAGGTAGACAGAGGACTTCTCTGGGGCTTCTGGAAGCAGAGTTGGTCAGCTGGTGTCAGGGGGAGCTGATCTCATGCTTATCTGATGGCAGAACGTGGCTATCAAACTGCTGGTGTTTCCCTAACAATGATAGGTGAGCGAGACTCCAGAGCTCGGTTGTATCAGATTGATCACACACATTTCCAGACAAGTTTTTTGAAAGTGGCTTCTAAAGGGACAAGAAGAAAAGCCTGAAGTAGAGAATCAGGGGCTGGCCTTGATCTGGCAGTGTGACATGAATTCAGTAAATCAGTGAGAGCTGCCCAAGTGTCTGTTTGCCTCGGGAATGGTTCAAGTGGCTCCTAGTGCAGGTCGGAGATCTCCTCTTGCCGGAGGGGACAAAGAATAGCAGTGAGGGAATACTTGCTATTATAAGCATGCTGGCTACTGGCCGGCTGTGTATTAGCAGTTCTAGAGCTGTGAAGCCATATTTCCGTGATAAAAGTGGAAAATAATACCTTTATGGAGATTACCTCAACCTTGCAACTGCCCTGCAGTTCATTAGAGTGATTGCTTTTGAATCATTTAAGGCATAGGGTGAGAAGGTGGTGCTGGTTCCTGAGACAACTACTTAGAATGAATTACTAAAGTTTGGAGGTAACTGTGGTTTTTAGCATTCGCCCATTGTTCAGGAGCTTCTGAGAGTGGCACGTTCCTTCCAGCTGGGTGTTTGACTCACAGTGACATTTGGAAACCACAAATGAGTTTAAAGCATCACAACTCAGAAACCACTTGGAGCACAATGCACCCGTTAAAGAGGTTAGGGTGGTATTTGTGTGCTCCTGAAAAAGAAGGAAAGACCATAGTGTCTCCTGAGAAAGCCGTTTTATGGGGTTCTTGTGCATAGCAGCCACAGAAGCAAGTCACTAGCTGAAGGCTTTCCTGTGTGGTTTTAAACTACAAACAACATTCAGAAATACCCAATTTCTTTAACTGCTTTCAGCACTGGTTGTGACCAAAGTCAAGCACAAAGGTACAAAGGGCTTTCTGTGCGTGCACAACTTTCATATTTGTTCTCACATGGAGAGGGGAACGTGGACATAAATGCACGGGTAAAATATCAAGCAGAGATTTCTTTCCTTAAAGACAATTGTGCTTGTTTCCCCTCCTGCTAATTATATCCTATAAATCCCCTACTCTCCCTACTCAGACAGTAACATTTTGTTACCTACATTCTGTCAGTAGACTTTACAAAGATCTCCAACACATGTTATAGAAGTTATTGCTATAGTACTATATATAACAGCTTTGCATAAGAGAATAGAAGGCTGCCACATTTAGAAAATGCAGGTGCTATGTAAGCCCCTTTCTGAAAGAAAGAACTTAGCTCAGTTTCCTTTGAAGAACCAGAGACTTGAAATTGAAAACTGTATTAATGCCATTGTCTCCTTGTATCAGCAGGTTCCAGAGAGATTCCTGGAAGTGGCTCAGATCACGTTACGGGAGTTTTTCAATGCCATTATCGCAGGCAAAGATGTTGATCCTTCCTGGAAGAAGGCCATATACAAGGTCATCTGTAAGCTGGACAGTGAGGTCCCTGAGATTTTCAAATCCCCAAACTGCCTACAAGAGCTTCTTCATGAGTAGAGAGTTCAGCAGCTATTTATGAATGTATGAAAGTAGCAGTCCCCTTCTGATGCCCAAGTCATGTGTGTCTCTATTTTAATTTCATATATATGTGTATCGCATACATATATATATGTATATGAAATTTGACTGATCCCTCCTGGATATAAGTTTTTGTTCAGTTCCAAGGGGATGGTTATTTTACTTCAGCCTTTGGTTTACTTTTGCCCGAGACCCTTAACATTTGAAGAATCAACGGGGTTAATTTTCAGGGAGAAGAGTTTGGAAGCGTGTAAAAGCCTGTCTTAGCAAGTTAGGGCATTATGTTTAAAAATGCTTTGTCAGATTTATTGCTTGCTGCAAAGTGGCATTTTGTCTTGGTGAGACTAATGTCATGGCACAATACTACAGACAATGAAGTTTATATTATGTTTATACTGCTAAAGGTCTGAACTCTGTGGAGTCACTTCATAAGCTTCGAGCTTTTTTATTTGTATTTATATACTTTTTAATCAATAACTAGATTTTGTTTCATACTTCAAAAAACTACATCTGTTTTAGGTACTCACTCCAAGAAGTGACACCCCAAAAAAGCAAACCCTATGCTTCATGTTTTCCTTACAGAAATGACAGATACCCTGCACCAGTAACCAACATGCCAGGTTCTTGTTTCTCTAAATTGCAGCAAGGGATGTTTGCACAAATCAAATACTGTTCTTGCGGGGTTAGGCCAGTAATTTCATGCACAATATTGTATCAACCACAGTAATTTTGGAACATGGTCAGCTTACTAAAGTGGAAGCATTTCACTCTCCATAGAGTAAAAATGAAACCTTCAGCACTGTATAATGAACACCATGTCTTGGTCTTACTTTAAGTGGCATAAGTCCCTAAGTTTATTCTTTTCTTAGTCCATTCTGCCTCCCAAGATCCCCTTTCCAACATACAAAGTTTCCTGTCCATATTTGACATCTGTCCTAAAAAGCACTTTTTGAATGATCTTAGATAAAGTAGAAGAGCCTTCATCTCACAGTGCTGAGGCAAAGGAAAGGAAAAAAATAAAAATAAAAAAAAAGGCTTGTTTGTAGCTATAAAGTATAATTAGCCTTTTTATTCTTTTTCAGAAGAATAAAAATTACATTTTCATAAAAATCTAATCAAGCATTGTACAAAAATCACAGTGTCCTCCTGGTTATGCAGGGTTCAGATACCCAAATTGGATTTTTAAAATTACAGTAAGTGCAGCTTTAAAAAAAAAAAAAAAAAAACTAAACAAGGAAAGAAAAAAATCTGTTTGGGCAATGTGGCTGCACTTGTCTTCTGAAGCTGGAGCTAGTGGTGACCAAAACCTGAGCTGCAGTGTAATGTCCCTGATGGACCTGGGTTTGCCTGAATGCTAGACCACGATACAACTGAAAAAAAGAAAGAAAGCTAGCTGCTAGTTCTCATGCTTTCTTTAGTGGCTCTCCTTTTCTCACGTTTTCAGAAAGAAATTGTCTCCAGAAGTTTGGGGGAAGGTTGAATATGCTATGGCACACTGTATTTGTCATTTTCTTTGTCGTCTTTTGTACGGATGCAGTAAGAATTTATTGTTATCATCAATAGTATTTTCCCCTACATAATTCAATCTAAATCTAGAGGAAGTTCCTAATTAGCCGTGAATTATATTTAGACCATTGAGGATATTGGTATCTTCTTTATTTTGAAATTGCATTTTGACTTTGGAGAGTGAAAGTTTACCCATGTGACTAAAGAGCTGACCTGATCATTGCAATTTCACTTCATTTACAAATACTGCTGATAGACAGAAATGTATGAAAGCAATTATTGTTAGCAGAAAGCCTTAAAAACCTGCTGACTTCAAATTAAACAGCACAATCCTCCGATTCCCTGTCATTCTTTTCAAGCACTGGCAGTATCTGTGGAGTATAGGCAATGCAGACAATAGCATGGGATGAAGTGCCAACATTTTCACTATGCATTAAAAGCAAAACAAATCTTGATCTTAGACTCCCTGAGAGTACCTAATACTGTACGTATCCTTACGGTAGACAGGATTTATTTTTTTTTCTTTCTTTTATTTTCTTACATTTTACTTCATTTTATTTTGTTTTCTTTATTTCATTTTTCCTTCTTTTTTTTTTTTTTTTTCTCTGTGTGTGCATGACTTGGTAAACATTACACTTCATAAAGATGTAACTCCAATGAATTCTAAGAAAGGATGAAAATTGTGTTCATGCACTTTTTTTGATTTATGGGAAGAAGTGGCATAAAATGCTCAAGTTTTAATACAGTAAGTTCATCATTGGCATACCATCAGATGCAAAATATTACTTTGCATTGTCACCTTGGACATAAGAAAGCAAAGCCATACTTTTATCATATTATGTGGACATACTACTAGCTACCATCTCAACCTGTGATTTTACCGTTGCTTTATATTATTATTATTATTATATTATTATTATTATATTATTATTAATATTATTATTATTTGGCTGCAATGGGATTCACATAATCTAAATAAGTGAAATTGTGTACTCAACACTTGATGTTGTTGCATTTATTTATTTATTTATGGGTAGTATAATCTCAATAGTAAATGAGGCATAGGAATTAGGAAATTTCATCTTAATTAGAAATTAGAAATTTCATCTTAAAAGCAAAATAAAAACCTCCTTGGTCTGAAAAAGGAATAAATGATAAAATGATCATTTCAGTTATGTGATTTTTCTGCATTTTATAGCCATATTGCCTTTGTGCCTCCCAATTCACCTGAAATTACAAATACATGGCATAGCTTGTACTAAATTCTAAGTAGAATGATCCAATCCAATTTCTTTTAAATTATCTCAATATTATTTCACTAAAAATGGCTAAAAGGCAAGAGGCTACTTTTATTGTAACAAAAGGTTTACATAGGAAAAGAATTTCAAAATCCATGTAGAAACCCCATCTTGCCATTCATTTACTGCTAATTCAGATTTATTTCTGCATATAAACTTGAGGTTATAGTCTGTGCCTAGACCTTAAATACACCAGCGGAAGGAGACAAAAAATCCTTCAAAATACCAGTTTTTCCCCCACAAGTACAATTGTTCTTGTGCCTTCTGTGGCTTACAATTTTCATCTTTTAAACTTTATTTTTCAATTACTACAGCTGCAATAAACACTGACCTTTTTTTTTCTTTTTTTTTTTCCCGGCTGTTTGACATGATGTTGATAGCTATGCATATTTTGTGTCTTTTTAAAAATTAAAAAAATAAAAAAAACAAAGCAGGAGAATACGTTTTTGAAGAAGAGAATTTTTAGAACAGTTTGATAATGCAAATTATTTTTTCTCAATTGTTTGAGCAGCATTCGAGTTTTGAAAATTCTTGTAGAAGCCAATTTTTTGTAACTGTGGTGCAAATCTTGTGTTTTCTTAGCCTGATGAAAAGTAGTATAGAAGCAATATTTCATACGTGACATATGTGCATATACAGATACGTATGTGGTCACACACACAGGACAACATGTGTGGGCATATGTATGTATATTTACACAAAAACATACACACACACACACACACAGAAAAGATGCGTATGAAGTGAAAAGCTTACCTTTTTCCTATCTAGATTAAGAACCTATTTTAGACATTTGTTATGTTTTGTGAAAAGAATGTTCTATTTGAAACTACAAAACATTTAATTCTTACTGTATCTCTGGTTGTTTAATGGGAACGTTTCACATTTAATGGTAAACACGTGGAAGATGTTAGAATGTAGTAATTATTTAAGGAAGTGTTCACCCATGTATTCCTGAGGTTTGCTTTGTGCCTCTGAGTATTATTTAATCAAAGTGTTTTAAGTTTGCAGAATCTTTGTTACTGTACCAGGTATGTGGGTGAACATTGAAAATCGAGGGGAACTTTTATAAAGCAATGTAAATATTCAACCTTACGGCTGTTCTTGCATAAAGGCATAAGATTTTAATAACTACATTCTGAAAACATCTGTTGACTTTATAAGAAACACTACAGTAACTGTGTAGATAGTTGAAAGCATTCTTGAAAATCCAGCTCTCTACTTTTAAAAGTTAAGTCTCTTTCATCAGATGTCAAGGGAATGGGTAATACAGTTTCTGTAAAATTGCAGAATTTTTTTCTATGTATATGAAGTCAGTTAATAGAAAAATGTTTTTTTTCCACAGGTTAATATTAATTAAGAAATAAAGGTGAAGATTTTGTGGCTTTAAAGATAGGATTTTCACCAGCAGCATTGAAAGATTATACATATATATATATACAGAAAGATATATATATATATATATTAAAAATGGAAAGTGGTTTACAAAACCCCCAAAATGAGCACTGTACATGAGAAGTGAAAGCAAAAACTATATTTGCCATGTGTATTATATAGCAATCATTGGTGTTAATAGTGCAAATGTTTCCTTCTGGTACCAACTCTGTGTTTGAAAATTCCAATACGCATTGTTTTCAAAAAGCTCCCCTTAAGGAATGTAACTGGTTTATATGAGTAAGCAGTTACTGTATTGCACTTAAATGTTCTGTTGAAGGAAATGCAATTTTGTTTTCTGTAGAACTGTTGGTTGTAAACCATCTATAAACTGAAGCTAAAAATGCTCATATTTAGAGCTGGGATGAAAACTGGTATTTAACCTTTGTATCTTCTTAGGAATATCCTTTTTAGTGTATGAAAGGTGGTGGCACTACGACTTTATTCAGTCTTTTCATCTGAGCCACAGTCACCTCTCTCCCAAAGCAGCCACCTTACAAATGCACAAATACTGGGATATGTAGAAACAAATCTAGAAGAAACAATGAGCTTACATTTTTCTCTAAAATCCATACCTTCTGCATTAATTGTACCACTTGAGTGAGATAGTAGACAAACACAATAACCATCTCATTACCATATTACATGTAAGAGTCAGAAACTAAAACAGGAGGGAAAAAAGCGCCTCTTTAGGTTGGTTTTAATGCTGCCCAGAAGAGTCAAAGGTTAAGGTTTAAACTGATATTGTCCCAGCCATTACTCATATGTATATAGTTACAAAAGTGACAAAACACTGCCTTTATATTATTTAGCAATATGTTGTAAATAGCATTATTAAGCTCTTTTTTTTGTAATAAAGACCCTTTAATTTGAAGATAGTACAATAACTGAACTGATAAAGTCAATTTTTGATTTTTTTTTTATTTTATTTTTTAGCTAGAGGCAATTTCAACTGTGGATTTTTTTGTTGTCGTCTATTGTTCTGAAGACTTTGCATAATTTATTGGTTTAATTTATCCTAATTTATTTGATGAAGGTGTACAATTTTGTATTACCAAGGATGTACTGTAATATTAATTGATGACAAGATAAAACAATAAGACTCCCCTGTCCGTTTGGAAAAAAAAAGGTGCAGTAGACAATTGATTGAAAAAAAGTTACAATTCTAGCTTGGCAGCTACTAAATTTAAGATAAACACAGGAAAAATGTTTGGGGGGGGGTGGATTTTATTTTGTGTGTTTAAAGCTTTTGTATACTCTCCAGACTTTTACCTTTTTGCTTTGTACCACTTAAAGGATACAGTAGTTCAATTGCCTTGTGTGCCTTCCATCTTCTCTAAACTGAATGTATGTGCAGTATATATGCAAGCTTGTGCAAAATAAAATATAAATTACAAGCTCATTGCCATTGTTTACATTTATTTCCAAAAGTTTATGTTGCCCCATGTCAAGAGGCGAACTCCTGAACTGCTTGGCTGTGGCCAGGCTGTGCCTAACACTGTCGTCCTCTGAAGGTTTTCTCTTCCCCTTAGTTCAAATTATTTATTAATGAAACTCCCAGCCCTCTTGCAAAATGGATATAATGATTTATGGCCTCGGTGCCCTACCTCCAGCACAGCGCCGGTTAAGATAATGAATGTTATTTTGCAATAGTCTATCTGCCAAGGAATAACTCCCTGGAAGAGACCTGTTATGTCTGAGGCATCGACAGCCCTTTAAATTAAATGTAGCCAATGTGAGCTAGAAGGTACTTTTGTTTATACTGTTTAATCATTTCCTGGGTATACATGCCATGCTGGTGTCCTGCAACAGGGAGTTCCTCAAGCTGGGTGAAAGCAGGGATAGTGCTTGTTGAGCTGTAGTGGTTCACATTTGGTTCACATTTGTTACTCCTACCAGTCTGGCCTTTTTACTGGTAGTGACCATCCTCTCTTTTTGTTACAGTCCATCACTCGTGGATCTCTTCTGTTTCAAGCTCTGTATCCATCAGCATTATATATAACTATTCTCTTCCTACACAATTCCTCAAAATGTGTTTGTTCATCATTTTTCTTTTGCTTTTTTCTGTGTCTGCTGTTTCATATGTTATCTTAAAATTTTGAGGTTGAGTGGACCTTTGATTTACATGATTGTCCGTGTTTCAGATATGAAAGTTCTCTTTTTGGCTTCGAATTGGTGCAGATGGCAGTAAGACTGTAGCTTATTTAGATCACGAAATCCTGCAAGACTCTTCTGATTTTGAAGGAGAAGCGTGTTAAAAATATATTTTGATCTGAGGTAATTTATTTTCAGTATCTTCCCTGATTCAGCCTCAGGACACCAGAGCTAAGCTGGAGCCTGAATCTAGTTTTAGCTTCATTGTAACAACCAAATAAATACTTCATATCTGCATCAGCAGTTAAAACTCCATGTATTTTTATACAACTGGAGTTGCATTTGTTGGGCCACCTCAACATGGGGTGTAAAGGTCTGTGGAAGGTCATGAAGTTACATCTACATAACTAATAGTCATATAAAAGTGAGAGCATCTCTGATTTTACTGCAAACAAATTGCCTCTCCTAGTTATATCTATCCACATTACCAAACCAACATACTAAAAAAAGTTTTGTGTTAGTTATCAAGACTTAACTATGATGCTGAGGGAGACAGAGATCATCCATCCTCAGGTACCCAGTTAATGGACCAAAGGATCTGAGCTGTGTGTGTAATTGCCAGCTCACTCTGTGCCCCTATCAGTTTTTCTCTCAAATATACTGGTTCTGTGAAAACACTATTTGTCGTTTTACCCTGCAGTGGAAAGCACACAGATCTCTAAATAAGAAATCCTAGTTATTGGCATCTCAGAATACTGCAGGAGTTCAGAGCTAGACTGGAACTTGGCAAGTAGTCCCTGTCATTGCAGAGGGCCAAATCAACTTTCCCAGGCTTCAAGCACCCTGAAATGATCCAAGTTCTGCAGATCTGGCCATCTGTGCTTGGAAATCCTCAGTTCCCCTAATACCTGGAATTTTTACAATAAGAAAGATACTATGTTCTAGCTTAAAAATCATAAGGAAGATATTAATTATCCCTGAGCAAGGCAAATAATTGAACAATTTCATGTCACTGAGACCATCACTAGCAACTGGGGTCTTTCACACATCACATTACTGAGCAGCTGAATGTGGAAGACTACGTTTTGTCATTTGAGAGCCTGAAAGGGTTAATTGCTCTCATTTTCTTGGTCTGTACCCTTATTTATGCCCAGTCTAGGTTGTGCCAAGACAATTTCTATGGAGATGATCCCTTCTGATCCAGTCTTCCCTCTTTGTTAGGAGGGAAAGGGAGAGTGGCAGCATACGACTGACTGTGTTTGGGAAATAATGGCAAATACATCCCTCAGCCTTTGCAATGGCTTCCAGCGCTCCCCCAAACTCATCTTAGTGACTTTTAAAATATGGCACTGCGTTTGTTTTAAGAACACAATATGAAAAATTGAATCTTTGCTAAATTCTGTTGTTGAATGGGGATGGAGGGCTCCCAGGGTGAAGGCAGAGCTGCTAGATAAGAAGGGCTGGGGGATAGGAGGGTTGTTTCCCTGCCTGGTCCAAGTGTTTGACCCTCTGGGCGCATTGGAGGGCCTGCCTGCTCTCCCAGCTTTTCAGTGGGCAGGGACATTTGCAGAAGCTGCCTGTTAAAGCTTGATGGATTGGTGTGTGCAGAAAATCCATCTATTGCTACAATGGCCATTTTTGGGTACGGTTTATTAGGACCACAACTGTACCTGTACCTCAAAGAGATGAAGGAGGTGTCTTTTATTTAAATGTTGAATTTTTTTTAGACACCCAAACGAATGCTGGTTGGCTTAGGTTAGCCTGACTCTTTCCAGAGCTGCAGAGCAGAGTGAGACACTGACTCTCCTTCAGAGAAAGGACTCCCCTTCCCCCCCCACTCTGCCCAGAGTCTGGGAGCCTGTGATTGCATTTTTGTGAATAAATCCTGGGCGAGTGAATAATGGTACTTTCCCATTTATTTGGGAATCAGTGTGAACAAACAAACAAACCAACAAACAAACAAGCTATTTGCTTCACAACAAAACACATGAAAATGAACTGCTGTTTGTACCCAAATGCAGATAATTGCATGCACGGTTTAATTTTATTCTTTAAAATTAGACTTAAGGTTGAGTCTCTATCTGGGCAAAGGAAAATAAAAACCGAGAAAGATGGCACAGATAGCTAAAGAAATACTACTGGCTCCAATGTAAATATGTTTGCGGTTTGCAAGAGACCTGCCAGTCAAGCAGCTGTGGGAGGTAACAGGGGAGAACGCATGAGAGGAAAAAGTCTTGTGGCAACAGTGGCCAGTTTCATTATGGCCACTGCCAGACTGTGAAACAACTCTGGGGGCTTGAAATCCTATTGCCTATTAAAACTGGGCATGACAGCTCTTTTTTATGCTTCACCAACCAGAGATGGAACAGTGTCCTAGGGGAAATAAGGAAAAATATTTATTACAAGTGTTTAACACCTTTTAGTACAAAACAACCCTAATATGCAGCACTCAAGGATAATTCATGCCAGCACATGTAAAACCAAGGGAAATCGCTTATCAGCTCAATAATTTGGTCAGAGCTTTTAAAGGAAGAGATGATACTCCAGTCAAAACCATAAGGCCAGATTTCTCTGAAGTGGAGGCACTTTAGATTTTTTTTTTCTAATATTATTTTTACAGTTTCTCAGTAATCCACACAAGGCTCTGACAACACACCCACCCCAGGGACTGCATGGCTGCCTGGCTTGGGCTGAGGTCTGACCATTCAGCCTGGGGGTTTACCTGCCCCTCACACATGGCAGTAGTTACTGGCATATTTAAGAAAGCCACAGGACAGTCAGGGTTGGATCTTGAACAGCACACGAGGCAGTGGTTTAAACTGCCTCAAAGGCTTATCTGAAAACCAGAGCTTGTCTCACACTGCAAACAGTCTGGAAGCATATGGGCACACGGGTCAAGGAGTGTATTTGAAATCTTTCCTGATAAAATGTGTGCATTTGGAAGCGGTATAATAAAAAATGAGCTTTACTGCTTTCTTAGGCGAACATATGCATCGTGACTCCCCAGCTCTGGGAGAAACCTAGAACTCTGGCGGGGGGAGCTCCACCACTCGCTGAGCGCCACAGGGAAAAATCTCCAGCACTTTCAAAAGGCTGCGCTCAAATCTATTCCTGCTCCGTGTCCCAATTTTATAGGGAGTGAAATGGAGATGTGTGATGGTGGCAACATCTCCCCAGGACCCCGCACCTGCCCGCTGCAGAGCCGGGAGCAGCTCCTGCTCCTCCAGCCCGGCGGGCGCTGCCAGCCGCCCGCGTTACTCATTAACGCCGGGTCACTCATTAACAGCCCGCACACGGGGGTCCTGCACCGCCCTCCCAAAGACCCCGGCTCGCATTGCACAATCCACACGCCGCTGCCCTGCCGGTTTTATCTCCTAGCTGAAACCTGGCTTCCTGGCATCCTTTTCTGTCTTTGCGAGTGGCCGGAGCCAATGTGTTAAAATACTGTTTACCCGGCTGTTTGCTTTCCCAGAACCTGGGGGGAGCCACGGAGGAACTGGAGAGGTCCACCCATGGCGAGGATGTCCCCCTGCCCCTGAGTCAGGTTTCTCCCTCCCATTAGGAAGAGCCTGCTGCTTAAACAGTGTTTCGGCCCTTCCCGAAATTTCCAGAGCGCTCAGCAGCCCTTAGCCGGGGCCAGGGCTGGCGGACCCAGCAGTGGCAGGGACAGGACAGGTGGAGATGTGCTGTGGTGGGGCAAGAGGAAAAGCCGTCTCTGCCAGAGAATGGCTCTGTGCGAGGGCCGGGCAGATGGGTGCTGCCTGAGGCCGGAGCTGCTCCCTGCTCGGGGCAAAGGGGCCCAAAGGCACCCAGGGAGTGCTGGAGGACAGCAGCGGCAGGAAAGGTCTGCAGCCCCCGCCACAGCCGCGCGGCGAAGCTGATGCCCAGGCTCGGGCACCCTTCACGCAGCTCCTTCCCTGTATTTCCGAATTTCAGTACCCTTCTCACATCTCTTTGGAGGAGGGAAGTGAACGGGGTTGGTGGAGGTTTTGACAAGGTGAACGCGGCGGCAGCCCCGGCGAATAGGCACGTATGTTGTCCCCAGCAGCATTCTATCCAGTGATTCTGGATAGAATGTTACATCTCCTGCAAAAATTCAGGATTTGTCCAAAACGTGGTACTCTTTTTTATACAGATATAATCGGTAATATATAATAACTATTACTGTTATTATTAACCTTAAGGAACTTTGTTATTCCATAAATATAAATAAAGTGTAGTTATCCTTAATCTGATTTCAAATGACCTGAAAAGAGGATCAAAAAAGTGAAAGAGAGCTGTACAACAGGGGAGAAAATGGCGAGTGGGGGAAGGGGGGTGAGGGTGTTGACTGTAAAAGAAAGAAAATTATCCCAATTCTAGCACTGCTGGAAAAACGTGAAAGTTATTGCCGCACAAAGAACCTCTTGAACTGCTCTGCCTTCCAAAATTTCTACTGCACTCTCTGCAGTTACTTGTGTATGGCAGAAGCAGCATCTTTGTATTATATGAACAGTCTGCTTCATAATCAAATACCATCTGTCGCTACATCTGAACTTGTTTTCAACATCTGTGCGTTCTGGTCTTAACAAAGCTTTAAAAACTAATTCAAAAACTTTCACAGATCACTGACTAAATATGTACATTTACCATCTTTCATATTGGTTTAAAATATTTCTTCTATAGCTGCATCCCCTTGGCTGGGAATAGTTAAGATGTATACACTGAGTTGCTTTATTAAGCTTATTTTCTAATGGCCCTGGGTAGCCAAGTGCAAAAGAGGGACACTTGCTCAGGCACCGAGAGGACCCATCATATTCTTTCTTGGTGCCAATACAGTCCCTTTCTGCCAATGAGAAACCTGAAAGTTGATCAGCTACCATACCCCAATTACTCAAAATGACACTACAGATAAAACTGCAACCAAGGGGAGAATCAACTGTATGGCTTATATGCTGCTAAAGTGTGTCTGAACAAATGGTGAAGTAAAATCATGAGAGCCCTCAGGAGGATAAGTACGTTGTTACTTTGCACATGCTTCAGAAATGTGAAGTACATCTTTACAGAACTTTTGGCCAACCCCCTGGCAGATGTTGACCAGTTTTGCTTATGTATACATCAGTTGCAGAACACTAAAACAGAGATTGGAAATTTTAATTTAGTCAAGGCAGTTGGGCTAAAATGATGGCTTTTGTTGAAACCATTAAATAGAGCTGCCTAATGAAGTACAGTACAGCACTGGCAAACCGAGCCCTGATGAGATGCAGCAGCTTCCAAACTGCAGCCCTGAAAAAGGGAAGAAGGAAGCTTGCAAGTCTTTAACTAAAGTGGAATGGCGACAGCTCTTGTAAAGCTGCGTTTGATTTTGTGTTTGAGGGCAGATGCACTTGTACATTATCGCCCTGACATTTTAACCATTAGTTGGAAATGTGCCGTTGCAGTTCCTGCCATATATTTCTCAATCCTATTTGTTAGAAAGTGAGCTAATAGACAGTGTGATGAAGTGATCATAAATTCACTTTCAAAGGGCATTTGGGTTCAGAGCCTAAAGATTGAATATGGCAAATTCTTAGGCATGGGGAAGAAGGTGGGGGCCAGGAGGGTCATTCTCACTGATGGGTTCAGTGATTGATTCCACTACAGAACTATATTTGCCCTTTACTTGGCTGTTTAACACAGAATAGCTATAATAGGCTCCCGATCCATTATTCCTCTTCTTCCTAGGGTCACTATGAAGTGAAAGAAAATATAACCTTGGCTGTGATAAAATAAACTTTAGCATTATCAGGTGTTTGGAAATTGGAAGGTGTCTGATTGCTTTGTATAGGATAGACACAAATACACACACACACACACACACACACATAGGGTTATAATATAATCCTCCATGCTGCCTCTGACAAATGGTTATTACCATTCAGTATTGGTTTTTTGCTTGTGCAGTAATATGGTGTCATGCAAGTCCACACAGGCTTGAAATTCTTCTTATTATACACAGCCTTCCAAAAATCACATACAGAATGCTGCTCTTTTAATGGTGATTAACAGCATTTTTTTTTAAAGGTAGGTGGCTTAGAACAAAATTTGCTTTGAGAGAGAAAAAAATTATCCGAAAAGCAAGATGAAAATGAGTGTTTTAGCACAGGGCAGCCCCAAAATATTTTCAATAATTAGAAGAGACTTATGTTCCATTTCACTGTTTTATGTGTTATATAGTATAGAGCAAGTGCCACTGTAGTTAAGTGTTTGTCAGCATTTCCCTTGTAAAATTCTGGTTTTCCAGAGGGTTGCTATAATTTGCCAATTTCAAATCGCACTGGGCTAACATTCACTATCCACATTGTCAGCCCAGATGCAAATTTCTGTTGTTGTTATTACCAAAAATGAAATCAAGTGAAGCTGCTGGTTTTTAGTTCATGGCAAAAGATGATGGTTGGGAAGTGGGGGATGGTGGTGGCTTCTGTGCTTTTTTTTTTTTTACCCTGTTGCTCCTAGTTGGGATTTTGGTGCTGCAGCAGTCTGATTCAAATGTTTGTTTTGAAAGGAATGTGAAAGGATATTTTTTTGTACACCCCAAAAAATAAGTGACACATAGAGGGCTCAGGGGGAGAAGAGGGCAGCGCTCTTATCTGGTACAAGTTACTCCCAGCCAGGCAGTTGGCATCCACCTGCAGACCCTGATGCCAGTTCTGCATCATAAAGGCCTTAACATGCTAATGTTAAGTCCATTAAACTGCTGAATCCTTCAAGAAAACACAAAACTAGTTGACTCAGCTGGAGCAACTCCTGTGGAGAATGGGAGCAAACCCACATCTTCCCCTCCCAGCCTTTGGGGACAACCTTTGGGGTCCCTACAGGACCTTATAAACAGAGCCACAGAGAAGGCTTCTTCAACATCCTCAAAGCCTACATGATCCCACAATGGGCACAGGACTTCAGGGCTGCAGTCCATAATGTTCTCTGCTTGGCAATGGAGCAGAGGGGTGCCTGCTCCACTTCAAATTAATTAAAATTATATTCCAACTTAAAAAAGAATTCTGAAGAATATTTGTCCTCTAAATGACTGAGTCATTTGCTATTTAACACCTGCTTGGTTTTGTTACACTGGAGAAGGCCATACTGAGATGTTCTTGGCTGCTTTCCCCTGTGGATATAGTCCTCCACCCCTGTGAGACATAAGCTTGTAAATCCAGACTAAAATCAAATTTACACCAGTGCAGGAGTATAAGTGGAGAAACAGGCCTAAGGTCAGAGCTTTGCATTGAGGAGGAGTGCACTTGTAGATGTTTACAAATCAAGATGTTTTCTGCAAGTAAAGAAGCAGGGAGTCTCTGGGTGATCAGCTGTTACCAGCTTTAGGGAAGCTAAAAACTGGTAATACCACACTCCAGCTGCCTAGAGAAAGACAAATTAAAGAATATGTTCATAATACTTGGAAGATACCCACAAATCTTTTAGTACTTTTAAATGAGCCAGTGTGACTTACCGAGCTAGCAGGTGGGGAGTTTGTCTCTCTGGGTGAGTTGGGGCATGTCTTGTGATATTTTTGGTGCTCTGGACTGAGAGACCAGGCTCAGCAAAAGAGATGATGACATCAGTAGTATTACATCAGCTTACAGCAGGTGAGGTTTCAGTCAGTGCACAGTAGCAGCAGGTTATCTTTATAAGCCTTTGCTCAGGTGCCTCTTCCAAGATCTGCACTAATCAGAGCTACCCCATACACCACTTCAGCATAGAAAACATGGTCTGTATTAGTCACACACTGTTTCCCCACCTGGAAAAATTCTTAGGTAGATTCCACTTGAAAACAAAGGTCAATTCCCTGCCTGTTTAGCATTAATCAGAATACCACTTTTATTCTATATCCAAGCCCCAAATTTCCATATATTGATTCATTCCAACACAAAATTCAGGCTTCAAGATCAGAGGACCCCAGCTAAATGTCAAGATATTTCCACACAAAAAGAAAACTGGATTTGCCCTCTATGTAAGGCACACAGCAGATAAAACCAATAATACCTTATCTCCTCCCATGACTTCCTGGCCAGGAGCAGCAGCAATATATATTAAGATATCAATTGACTGTTTATAGGATTAAGTAAGGAATAGCTGAAATCAGTCCTTGCTTTTATTTGAGTTTAATTCATCCAGTCAGAGATCTGTGTGGTAACCACCTATAATAAAGTAATAATAGCAATAATAATAGAGCTTTGCACTTTTACAGCATCTTCCACTGAAAGTTATCTGTGTGCTTCATAAATATTACTCTTGCATCCATTCCTTCAATTCCTTCACTTTCTCCTCATCTTTATCTGTAAAATCTACAGTAATATGATAACGTGGATGGCCTTAAAATAAACTAAGGCAAGCTGTTCCTTCAATAACATACAAAAAGAGCAAGGTAAAGTTATGTGAAAAATATGAGGGAAATTCAGCAGCCTAGAGATGGTATATATTCATTTTGCTAACATATGATGTGCTCAGTTAAGGATAAAAAAAATCCATACATTCTGCTAGGTTCACTGCTATTCTTGCATTAAAGGAACATAAATCAATGTGCAACACTCATCATGTCGTGTTTCTGAGACATAAAATGAAGACGAAGAAAAATATCACTGAAGAAAGTTTGGAGAGATGTGGGTTTTGTTTCTTTAGAACAGATAATATTTTCTAAAATCTCAGTCTTATGAACACATATTTCACATGTGAGTAAGTCACAGCATTGAAAGGTGGCAGGAGTTGTAGGCATGGGGTTGCAATTTGAAACTCCCTAAAATAGCAGGGTTCCCTTTGTCAAGGGTTATAGGGCAACTAGCTCACTAAGCACAGTTATGAGACAAATAAGAAATTCTAACAAATACTGACACAGTTATTGTATTCAGTGTCTTGAACTGACTTCAGAACAAGGAAAGAAGATGCTATTTTCTCCTGGAAATTCATCCCTGGAATCTTAGCCTGTCTCTGGTGGAAAACTTCTAGAGTGAAATTGCCTCCAAGTGGATAGCAGCACAAAGCCCATATAGCACTAAGCTTGTGGTAATGGCTTATTCTATTTCAGTGCTTTAATGTAAAGTGAAAGGTAAACGAAATTTAAAAGATGAGGACAGCACCTGAGAATGCATAAAATTATGCAAGCAGGCAGATTTGGGAGAAAAATGCACAGTGAAGAGGAGTTTTGTATATTTAAAGGGCTTCTAAGCAGGAAAATCCCAATGTTCCACCAGTTTCAGAGGCCTTTCTCCTCTTGCACTGTGTTAGGTTTGAAGATTCTCTCCACAAAGAAATTGGTCCATCCACTAAGTGGCCTTTTCCTTGGCTGGGCAAATCCAGGTTTTAATCAAGCACGATGAAATACTGGGAGAGGCATGGACAGCAGAGGGAAAGGGAACAGGCAGTGTGCTATTATTACTATGCCCCCTGCCTCTCTGCTACCACTGTCCACCCCGCAGCAGCCAGGGAGACAGGGGAGGTAGATTAGCTTGCCAGAGGAGACCCTAAAAATGAGGCTCTTTCCCTTTGCTGAGATGGCAGTCACAGCTTTATTTCTTGGGATCTTTTGGGGTAAAGTTGCAGGAGGGAAAGAGGAAGAGGTATTGATAAGCACTCCTTTTTCAGGACAGGGGAAAGGGGTGTGGGGGATTTACACAACCAATAAGGGGAACTGGAGAGAACGAGATAAGGGAAAGAACTTACAAGTCTGCATTTTCGGGGCTACATTCTTTGGGTCGTACCATTTTTCCTAACTGCATTACAACAGCAGTGGACTCCAAATGAAGGACCTGGACAAATAAGAGAACTGTGGTCTGTACCTCAAGTTCTCTATCCATAAAATACCAGCAGTAGGAAGCATGTGCCTGTGCTAAGTGTATTGAGATGGGCTCTGTGTGTAAACATCAAAACTACTTCCAGCTATTACCACCTCAGTAATTTCATTCTGCCCTCCTCCTTTTCTCAGCATGACAGTGACTGTAACACTAGCTCAATAATTGGATATTTTCATGCCTCAAATTCACTGGTATTTAATTTTTATATCATTCTCAGAACCTATCACATATTTGTTTTGATTTATTCAATATTGATCCTTTCTCTGACTTTCGAGCAGCTATCACCTTCCCCGCCCGTTCCCAGGGAATCTGCCAAGCCAGCAGTTTGTGATTTTGTCATAATACATGTGTTTCATTTGCCGAGTGGCTGTCACAAGCATCTCACAAATGTTACATCCCCTCTTTTTATTCACACATTCTGTATATTCAGTATTCCCAGAGATGGGCTTTTCTTGTGTGGAGAAGCAAGACTTTTTGTATCAGTTTGCAGGATACAAATCCAAACCTGTTTTAGCAGAGAAAGAGGAGCTTTATTTTTGCTGGATTTGAATAAATGCTCTTGTCTGGCTTTCCACAATACATGATGCACATGAGAGCAGAAAAAAGACAGCTGACTGAGGCGAACCTGGGGCCCCATTTTCTGAAGTGTCGAGGTGGCTTCAGCAGGTTTCACTTTGTTAGCAGTCACTTACATTTTTGCTTGCTCATGGTACACAAGCAAGTCCCCATTTCTGAAAATTAGTGTAAAATATTCTAAACTGCTTTCCCCAAATCTGTTCTTTGTTCTGTGTCTCACTGCTGGGAGTCTTCTACAGCATGGCCATGAGAAGAAAGCCAAGTATCACCAGTTTAAACATTTTACTTCTAGGACTTACTCTCTTCCAAGGAAACATCAAGCAAAGCCCATACCAAGCTATGTTTAGAGCACAGCCAGCAGACCAAGGGAAGTTTTCATTCCTTTCTATTTAGGCCCATCTGGAGTATCACCTCTCTCAGCTCTGGAAGTCAAAGAGGATATTGAGAAACTGGTAAGGTCCCAGTAGAAGGAGACCAGGATCATCAGCACATGAGTGTTGAAGAAAGATTGAAGCAACTGGTTTTATCTAAGAAGATCTGGGAAGAGAGGTGTCTAGTCAATACTTTAAGGGTAGTCACAAGGACAACTAAGCTGCTCTTCTTGGGAGTGACAGACAGTAAAACAAAGAGCAATAACTGATGCCTAAAATTTTCTTGCTTTTTATATATATATATATATATATATATATATATATATATATATATATATATATAATATTTGTAGCTTTGTATATATATATATATATATATATATAATATTTGTAGCTTTGTAGATTTTTAACATATAGATGCATAGTTTCTAGCATTTATTTACACTTTAGAATAGTAGATTACCCTTTCTAACACATTATGTCACATTCTTGAAATTCTATTTAGTCTTATTTCCAAGAAAAGAATTTCTAGCAAGGACATGTTGTTTTACACCAGCACTTGGAAGACATAACAAAATATAGGGCGAAGAACCCCTTGGAGTCTCTCCAATAGGGCAGGTCCTGGGGTGGGTTCCCAGGACAACTGGTCTCCTATTAGATGTACTTGATAGATATATTAATTAATTAAAATTATAAAATGGTGCTAATCTGATGCCACGAGTGCTAATAGCTATATTTTGTGCACCTGAAAAATTCATTAAAGAACTGCTCCTTTCATCAACCACTTTAATGTTGTTTGGAAAGCTTTTCTTTCAATTCTAGGCAATATAACCACAAGCTGTGGCTCAGAAGATTCAGAATAGACAATAAGGAACACTTACACACTAGAGGAGTAAGTTCCTAGTGCAGGAACAAGTTACCCAAGAGCTGGTATCTCAGTCCATGGAGGCTTTCAAGACTCATCAAGAAAAAAACCCCAAAAAAACAGATGTGACATTATCTGGCCAGTTAGTGATAGCTGTGCACTGAGCCGGAGGCTGAACAAGATGACCTTCAGGAGGTCCCTCACATTTCATATGTCTGTGGTCAAAAAGTGTTATAAGAGTTCAAAAGAACTTTTCAAGAAGCCCTCTGAGAGAATACACGTATACACACTAACAGAGGAAGAAATCAAACAGGGCTTCCAATACAAACAGCTTCTCAAGATACTCTGCCATCAAAGTTAAGCTCCTGTGATCTCCACAGGCATTTGAAACATGGTAAAAAGGGTGGAATATAGAAGTCTGAGAAAAATAGTCCCAGTGTTTTTTACACTCAAGTTTTTAGTCTTATCTCCCTATATAATTCTTGTGCCACTTGGGAAACCCCCAGCTTTCTGCAGAAGCAACTGCCAGCTTCCTCCTAGTTCTTCCCTATACCATTTCTTTTCTTTAAACTGTTTTCCCTCCTTGTGAGCTTGCATTCTTTCTAATTCCACATCCTGACGTTATTTGGGTTTTGTCTCTATTCTCTCAGGAGCATGCCATCTTGTGTAAACCCGAGATCTGGCTCCTTATCTCCAGTAATTTCCACTCTCAGCAGCCTCAGAAATAACTGGTTATTTAGAGGCATATGCTTGGGGGCTCTGTCCATTTCCACAGTTTATGCTGTATCACTCAGGGGGAGCAATGGTGGAAAAAATCTACCCTTTTCTATGAAGAAATACCTTTTTTTTGTTGTACCACCCCAGGCAGCTTAGAGAGTAAAAGACGGTTTTGCACAGGGAAATTCAGGGATGGGGCAGACTTTTGCATGGATTCTTTTCAGTAAGCATTTCGCTGCATTACCATTTCTGCTATCGCGTCCAGTGTCACCAGGGAACGGTTCAGCATAAACACCTCCTGAGGAACTGTTCCAGAGCCTAATGCCAACCTGAGACAGCTGCTGATGCTGAACAACATCATCAAGGGCCCACTGTCCCTTCCTGCCACTCCTCCTCCTTCACTACCAGTGAAAGAACTATGAAAAGACCAAGAGCTGGTGTACAGCCAACAAGAACTAAAGATCTTGCAGCTGGTTGTACCACCTGTGCCTTGTGAAATTCCAGCCAAAACAACGTCCCCTCCCTCCCCTCAGATAACCCCATTATTAGAGAGAAGGGCATCCCATTTGATAACTTTATAAGCGGGAGGGGCACATGCAAAGCAGCAGGTATGGAAAGCAGTCGCTCCTGCTGAGGCCAGTGGCTGTGGGCGACTGCTTGCCTGTCTTTTGTGGGTGTGCTGGGCCTCTCGGGGTGAGCTGCCGCGTACGTTCAAATCCACACGCAGTGTGCAAGCCGCATTGTGCCAGATATATATAGCTGTTCAATGCCACCCTGCTGAGCCAGTGCCAGGACAGATCACGTGGTGCCGGCTTTATTTGGGCTGGTTTGAGGGAGATGTACAGAATCCATGAGTGAAAGCGCTGATACATGCGACTCTGACACAAAAGGAAGAATCCTTCACTTAGGGCCATAGAGCAAATCCAGTGTTCTGGATTCCCCCATTAATATCAAAGGGCATTGTACGTGTGTAGCCAGAGTACATTGTCTCAGGGTGTGTTCTGCCACACAGCTCTGAGGGGAAAATTTCGCTTGAAGAATGCTAGAAATGGGTCTGTAGCCATTCTTTGATAACATTCTTCAAGCACCAAAAGTATTAGACTTATTTGGTCTTATATTTAATTAGTAACTAATGTTTTGATTAATAATGTTTATTAATCTAATGACTAGAAATGGCAGAGGAATGGCTAAGATGGAAATTATGCATTTTCAGTCCATCTCAGTCAGACATCTATTTCAATTTGTGTGTTTCCACATGTGGCATGGGCTTGCACTCTTGTCCTGCTAGTGTCCATGTCCTTGTTCAGGTTCAATACTGGTGGCTGCTAGAGAGAAAAAGACCCTAAATAAACATGTCTGGATACAACCAGAGGATTAGTTGCTGTGATTACAGTGCACACCCTGGTGACTAACAAGAGGTGAGACTTTGTGTGAGTGCTTGGTCTAAAGGGAGGCTCCTATGCCCTGCCTTCAAGCACATAACTGACCAGCTTTGACTCCATTCAGTGAAGGGCAGCAGCATTCATATACAGTGGCTCATGAGAAAATATCAGCATTTCAGCTTTTCTATCCAATTAAAAACATCTGGCACTAGGGTGATCCAGCTGGCAGCCCATGGCTCCGTACCTAAGTTGTGGAATGGCTGCACCCGTGGTTGCCTCAGCAGAGACCAAGAGCAGCTGCTGGAGCATTGCTGAAGGCTGAGCACCTCTGCTGCATCCCTCCATCCCTGCCCAGCTGAGGGTTTCTAAACATCCCCTGGAGATGGGACTGCTGCTCTGGGCACAGCTGGAGGCTTAGAGGGTGGGCATCTCTTCCTCTTGACCTACAGCAGGGAAATGTGGGCTAGGGGCAGAAGCACCAGCTCCTCTACTCAGAAGTTAGGCATTTGTCCTGTATGGATTAGCTGGAAATCTGTCTATTTGATGCTGATCTCCTGTTGAAGGTCACCTAACATTGTACTGGAAGCACTGGGAACATTTTATAACAATCTTTCAAGACAGAATCTGCTTGGCAGGAGGACTTCATTTTGTACACTTAGTTCTCTCTAGCAATTTCTTGCCACAGAATTTGTACTCTTCCCTATTGACTCCTCAGGGTGGTATTGAGAGGAAATACACCATGACCTTCATCAAAATAAGAAGTGCAATTAATACAAGTCCTATTCTTTCTCTGCTTTCCTCACAGAGTTAAGCGAGGCACAGGAATCATCAAATTAAATGGCTGGGTCAGCTTAATGTAATAAATCTATTAGTTCATATCATCATATATTTGATTTATACTACCCCAGACAATTACTAGCATGTCATTTCTTTGTTTAGGGATTTTTAATTTGAAAGTGTTCTAATCCTTAGTGTCAGCTGTTCCTGGTGGGTGATGACATATCTACTGTGAGTGAAACATTCTGATGACATATAGAGTGTAGGAATCAAATGTCATAAGCATAAATATTTAAGCAATAAGACATGACAGGTAGACCATTTCTTGGCGATTATCACACACCTCGGGTGGTGTTATGACGAGGCATTTGTCCAAAGGCCAACTGACTTTAACACTCTAAAAGTAGCATGATTGCCTGGAAACGCACTACTTGAAGTGTCTTATTGACATTTTTCCCTTCTCTTGATGATTTCTTCATTTCCCAGTGGGAGCCCCAAGGAATTACCATTTCCTTCCTTCAAGACAGGGAAAGATTACACCTTCAAAAGATCTGAGCACCCGAAGCAACCTGGAAAGGGAGCCTGAGAGAAGATGGACCTAAACCTTAGTAGATGACATTCACTGCCCACATTCACAGTCTGAATGTGGCTTTGAAACAGCAAGTCTGTCATTTCCAACCATAATAAGTGCTTTCTGAACCAAGAAGACACAGTCAGCATGGCAATGAGGAGCCAAGTAATTTCTTAAGCAACATTCAAGCTACAGACAACTTTTGAGGAGAAAATGCCACACCACCTTCACTTAGAAGATGCTTTCTGTAGTTCTGTGCTCTGGTTTAATAGCATTACCTTTTCTATTAGGGATATAAGGCTATGCTGTGAAAAACAGAGGGGTTAGTCTTGACTGAAAATGTATCAAATATATATTTAATACTCAAAGTTATAGCTTCAGTTCAATCATCCAATACTGCCAAAAGCCACACTGAGATAAACCAGCCTTGCGTCACTGCAAGCAACTAGACCATTCACACCTCTGGAGCTCAAGTCTCAGGACTTGTTTCATTTCTCTCTGATCTGGATTATGTTAAATAGAGCACTATACACAAAAATAAATGCTGTGAACATTCAATGCCTCTAGTAATTTTTTACCTATTTGCTTGCTGTGAAAGACAGGAAACATACAGAAGAATTTGTCAATTTGGCAAGATCTGCACCATCCATGGTGATTTCTGCTGTGATCACAATACCTCTCCTTTTTGCATAAATACTTGGCTAGGCTTAATACAAATAGGTGGAAGAATATATGTACACATCTAGTGCACCTTACTGAGGAAAACAATGGGCCACATTCATAGTATGAAATTAAGAGTTGCAATGCAAATTTTAGGCATAACTGATTCCCTCAGCAACTCAGTTCCCTGGAAATGTGTGAGCAGAGCCTGGTTTTAATTTCACAGACATCTAAATCATACTTAACTTCTTATTTTGGATTGGAAGGAAAATTCCACATCTTTTTATTTTACCTCTACCAACCACAGAGCTCACTGAAATAATAAAAAGTAATGGCAGCCATGACAGTATTTTCTTGCTCCAGATGAGACACTGAGGTTTCTGTGGATGACTTTCTGCCTAGTGCTAAGGCGCTAAGGTGAACCCCTGTTTTTGTGAAGAAAGAACCATTCTCCCTGATCTGGCTACAAATCTCCCACTCTTCCTTCCTCGGCTGTATATCCACAGCAGCTTCAGCACCAAGGTTCAGGTTTGTTCCTCAGCCTACAAAACCCAGAAGTAGCACTCAGCCTTACTAGTTTGTAACATTCAAATCACAGGAAAGCAAACCGGACCATCTCATGCAATAAAGTAACAGAAAAATTCAGAGATGGAAAAAACACCAGCAAAGTTTTCTTTGTGATCATTGTTTAACACTGTAAGTAATGAAATATTAATGAAAGTATGCTACTTTCATTTTGTGAGCAATTTAATTCAATTAAAAATAAATGTATCTCCTTGGCTCAGTGGATATACTGATATTCAGCACTGCCCTTAACTTAGTTTCAACAGCATTTAAACCCAGCACAGCACAAAGTACAGCGACTGAAACGTAGCCCCCAGCTAACATTGTTAACTCTTGAAGTCCCAGTGGCACGATTCTGTCACCCTGCTGAACCAACACAGCCTCTCCCAGGGAGTATTGGCTGTGCAGTTTAACTTGCAGGAGCAGTCATTTATACCCAGTGTGTTAGCAAAGATATCTTGCACTGGGGCACTGTTTTCTTGAAAGGAAGTAATTTCAGAAAGACTTAGCAGGCCTGCATGGGCCTGAATCTACTAGCATGCCGTGATCTGGTTAAGTAATATATCTGGGAACTTCATGTCACATAATGTAGAACCATTCTTTTATTGCTCTGAAAGAGCTGTTTTAGATTCCCTCTGAGCCCATAGGCCATGTCTTTCTGATAATAAGAGTGTTATCAATGCTTTAATATTGAACTCAAATCTCTGCGTGAGAGAGCATCTAAGAGCTATTACTCAGTGCTGAAAGCAAAACCCAACTGTTCTGAATGGGGAGGAAAATGCCAATCTGTTGACAAAAAGTTAAACAGAGGTGAAATCTCAACTCTGGCCAACATTTTACAGCCTTAGTGCATTGTTAACTTTTCAACTTATCTGTCAGGAATAGGAAACTAATGTTTAAAAACAATGTATTGCTTCTATGAGCAAGGTCAGCATTTGTTAGATTTCAGGGTTATGCTGAGCACAATCAGCCAGGGATACACAGAAAGAACTGCTTCAGCACCCATGGCCTGAGGTTTTCTAAAAGTTAAAATGTACAAACCGATTTAATTCCCCTTTTTTCAACGCAACCAACTCTGCTCTGACATTTTTGTTTAGCCTCTGTTTTCACGTGTGGTAGCACAAGCTACAAGAGGTTAACATCTTTCAGAAGGGGCTGAGGAACAAACCCTAGGTCAGAGAAATGGCTGCTGAATTTTGCTTTTGGGGGAGCTCGGGTTCAGGGTCACTCTGCTCTCTTCCAGGGGCGAGGTCCAGATTTGTGCGTCTGCCCCTCGGACAATGCCTGGCTTTGTTCGAGCAGCAAAGCATCCTTGCTCAGCCATGCAGTTCCCAAGGAGCTGTGTAGGTAAGATAATACAGGGGAAGTGGAACAGAGAGTCATTCTCTGTGAGAGAGAGACAGAGATCTTGTTCAGAAAACGTGGCTCAAGAGTGTTTTCCCTATATGCTTTTATATTAAATAATCCCACCCTGTACACCTAGAGAGGATTTGATCCATGAAGCAACTGTATGGACTAGCAGATCATGGTGTCATCACACACAATCTGTGTGCAACATCCACTGCACAGTAAACTGGCCAAGGAGAGAGAAAAAAATTAGCTTAATGCAAAACAAAGAGCTTCTAAAACATGTGCAGTGTGTGCTGCCACGTTCATGGATTTGCTTTCCTGACAGATACATCCCCTCTCTTTCCTCAGCAGTAAACAGGTGGGCAAGACTTACCCTTTCTTGCAAGCAGTAAAAAACACCATGAATGCCAATTTAGGTGAATTTGGATGAAAATCTCAGTAACAGAGGGGTATTTTTTATCATTCACATGGAAATTAAATTTATTTTTCATAGAATTAAGGGTATTTGTGGGTTATATGCAAATAGGCATAAATTGCTTCAGTGAAAAAACCCTACAACAGAGTATGATTTAGCTGAGCAATCCCATAAAAGAGCTGAGAAATTGCAAATACTCAAAAATTACCAGCTTTTGAACAGGTTGTAGACTCAGGTTTGCTTACAAAACGTAGTAGTTAAATACAAGTATAAAAGCCACACAAAAACAAAAAGGCACAACAGGTCTCATAGATAATCTGGGATGAATTATTTGACTGGTTCCAGTTAAAGTGTATTTTGTACCTTCTGCCCCATGTGCTTGGAGACTTCCCAGCTTGTTCTAATCTATCTAAGCAAATGAGAGTCCTCAAGGCTCGTTAGGGTTATTTACACAGTTCTTAATAGGAAAAAAAATAGATCTGAAAAAATGAATAAATAAGTAAATAAACTTTTGCGGGGTATGAATGGGAAGTTATGTTTAAAATCGGTTTCCAAGTCTGCTACCAGCATGGATTTCCCTGGGTCTACTTCAAAAAAATAGCCATGGGGAGAAAAATAGAGAAATGGTGAAAAGGAAAAGAAAAAGAAAAAAACCTGGGAAAAACTATGAGAGTTAGGGCTAGCACTCATGATAAATCAGAGATAGCAGAGTCTGTAAAAAAGCATAACTACAACTCAGAGAAGAAGGGAATCTCAAGGCCTGTGATTTAGTCTTGACTCTCCATGGGCAGCCATTTTTCTGATCATCTCACTATTTGTAAAATAAATGTAATGGCACCTTCTTTTTGCCCCAGGTTATTGGTTCTATTTCTCTAGGTATGGGATATCTCTTCCTGTGCATGTGCACTTCTGTGGTTATTAAGGGAGAGAGACAGGGACTCTTGTTACATGGGACTAGAGGAGCATTTACAATCATATTGATCTCCCAGACATGCAGGTGCAACTACTCATGGCCAGCCAGTTCCTGCCATCCATATACACATGTTCCTTTGAATGGCAGATTGTACCTACCCACCCACCCCAAAATAACATCTCTCTGATTAGCATAGCACCTGGGCTATCCACATTTTCCAGTGCTGAGCCGCTTCTTGGAAAGCAGGGCCTTGCTTCTAGAAAGGGGAGGGAAAAAAACTGGATATTGCAATAGAGGTTATAAATTGCCAAGTGGCCAATTCAAGTGATGCATGTGAAAGGAGAGGATCTTCTCATCACATTTCTTCCCAGACCCTGCAATTTTGTCAGCAGAAAATGGGGTCCTTCTCAGCCCAAAGTAGGTTTCAATCTGCCCTGTTGTACACTTCCTTATTAGCACGTTGCTCCAAAAAAAGAGAGCCCTGAACTGATCCCTTTCCATCTTGGAAGGCTGAACTGAAGGCTGGGCAGGAAGCATTTTGTGGTCAGTGACACCACAGCTGAGGTTCTCAGCTCTGGTGGTCTCAGATGCATGATCACCTTCAGCTAAATCAAGAGGAATTCTGCATGCAAACCTAAATGAAAAGTCAGCCTTGCATCCAAGGTGTGCACTCCGCACTGCAGCCAAGACACAAATTTCTGGGGCAAGACAAAAGTTAGAACAGACTTTGAAACTATAATCTCAACAAGTAGAGCTGACTAACTGAACAACATTTGCTTGGGGCATTCAAGATTATACACAAATACTCTTCAGAGCTGCAAAATGTAGGCTAAGCATCAGAAGCTCTATCTTGAGGTTACATCCAGTCTTCAACAGTGTATTTTTAAAAAATTCACAAATTTCCAATAACATGTGAATAACAGGATACAAATATAACATTGTTCAGCATTAACTATTAAACATGGCCTGCAGCTGTACCACCTGAGGCTCTGATCTTGACAGCTCTCACAAGTTACAGAAGACTTAACTCCGGCCAGAACTTGGACAAAAATCTGCCAAGGAAAATACAAATGCTACAGATTTTTGCAATTCAGTAGGAGTTTGTAGTGTTTGCAGTGTGTTGTACCTGATGGCTTTTAAAGGTTCTTTCACTTCTTGGGGCCAGGGTGTTACCTGCCACGTTCCTCCTCAGTTATGAAATGGCTTCCCACTTCTCTGAATTCCCCTCTATGATTTCCACAGGACACTTGAAATTTCCAAGGCCAAATTATCAGGTACTGTGGCTGTCTGGTCTCAAACAGTTGCTGCTTTTCACTCCAAAGGTAACTGCATTACCACAGAGGGTAAATCACTTCCCATGGATGTAAAGTCTCTAATAAATTGCTTGGGATCCTTTGAGATGACATATGCATGAAACACTGCTTTTAATATAGTACTAGAACTCAAATAACAATTATGTGAATCAAAGATGGCAATAAGAAAAATGTCTGCTTTTTGCTGTCTATTTCTCTGTCTTACCCCTTCCCACAGAAAAACACAATTTGAACTCATCTGCAGAGTTAGATACAAGGCTTCACCTTCATATTATCTGGCAGCTGAAAGTGGTTTTCCCTCCAAATAGCCCCTTCAAAAGCTTTTGGGCTTCACGTCTGTTTCCTCAAATAGTCTTCAGCGGGAGAAGCAACACTCAAACCCTTTCCTTCATTGCCCTGCTTCTCTTCCCTTGCCTGGCCTTGTGGTGAAAACTCCCTGGGACTGCTTGAAGGAAAAATTCCGATATGTGCTGACATTTACCAGGTGACAACAAGGTCGGGTCAGGTGTTTGATACCAAGGTCTTTGCATGTAATTCTCAGGTAGTATTACAGGTAGCTGAGGCTCAGCACATTTTGAAGGGTTATGACGAAGCAGCTCCTTTACTTGTCTAAGCTTTTTCTCAGTAAGATTTTTAAAGAGGCAGGTGGAATTTTATTCCTAATTCTATGCCGCTCATGGTCAAACTTGGAGGTTATTTTTTGAGCAGCTGGAAATTGTGAATAAGCAATGAGTGGGTTTGTCAGCCCAGAAAGGTGATAGTCAATAATATCTGTCAGTGGTAAAGTATTCTATGAAGTTTTGATATTTGCCACCAGATTTCTTCTCTGATGTCAGCAGATCAATCCCCGTTCTCTAAATCTTCTTAAAACCTCAAACGAGTGCTGCTTTCAACTCTTGAAAGAAAAAGCTATCCACTTTCTAGTTTTTTCTTCTATGTCCAGAAAACAGTCCAACAGAAGCTTCTTAAATCAACGAGAAGCTTCACTTGGGATTAGAGTATCAGCCGGTGGATCTGACCAGACCGGAGTTAAATTACATTTCAAAACAACATTTTAAATACTACAATCGTCATTTCTGAGTCTGTTTGCACGTATTTCGGTCTGTTTGGCTGTCTTTTAAGCTCAAAACCTTGTCGCGGCTGCAAAGTTGCCGTCTTAAGTGTAAATCTAATCTCAGTATTTCCCAACAGAGGGAGAAGAAGAAGAAGAAGAAGGGAAAGCGGAGGGGGAGAAATAACTTTCCGAGTGCGAGCGGCGGCTTTGGAAGCGGTCCCGCGGGCAGGATGCTAAACCAGAGGCTCACTGACACCCAGCGGCTGCGGCGGAGAGCGCAGCGCCCGCCGGCCCCGGCGCTGCGGGCGGGCGAGCGGCACGGCCCGGCTGCCTGCAGCCGTGCCCCGAGCCTTGAGGAAAGGCTTTGACTTCATCGCAGGCATCTGTACCCTGCGCTTATTGATTCTTTGCCACTGCAGGGTGAGCGGTTCTTGAAAGGCGCTGTCTCTAGCGGTGTGTCTAGCGCCCGTCTCTCCCTGCCCCAGAGGCTCTGGTTCCTCTCAGGTGCTTTCAGAGTCAGGAGTCCAAAAACTGGCCCTCCTTTCATGCCCAACAAGGAGAATGATATACATGCCTCACGGCAGTATTTTTCTTCCTAAAGTCTTTATTTTAAAAAGGTTTGATGCTCCAGAGAGCAGTTACCTTCTAATTCACATAAATACCAGTTACACACAGGCCAGAAAAATGGACCCTATAGCTGTAAAGCCGTAAAGCCCTGATGCTTCTGATCACCTGGGGGGTGGGCCCGTGGTTAGGAGGGCTAAGACATTTCAGGGAAACAGCTACTGGTCATCTGAGAAAAATGCAAGAGTAGGAATTGGCAATAGAGGTACAAAAACCAGAGAAGGTAGAGGCCAAGAGAAGAAAAAAATACTTAAATATTTGACCTCCATTTCTTTGAATACTATAGAAATGGAGCAACATAATTGCACGTAGAACAGTGGAAGCAGTAGCAGAAGACAAGTATCCAGAGCCTTAAAAGTAGCCCATATAAACTGACCTTAGCCTTTAGTGTACAACACCTGAGCTGCTCCACTGAACATCCTCTAACCCTGAGGATATTCCTGGCTGAAGGATTGTGTCTGTCTCAACCCCAGTTGTTTTAAAATAAATAAATGAATAAAAGGCTGCAGACTCCTGGAGCTGCAGGACTGGATGCCCAACCAAGCATTTGTTGGTACATCTCCAGCAAAGACAAAAGACATCTCCAGTGTGAAGATGGGTGTAACTGTGCTTATGTCCAAGATTAACAACCTCTCTTTACACAGTGCATGTAGTCCATAGCAGCAACAAAGCAAGACCTTTGCTTCTTTTGATATCAGGATTCTTGTCATGCTCAGCACCACAGTTTCTGGATGCTTGATGAACATTAAAGGGAAAGTGAAAAATCAGTCTTACCACACAGACTCTTAGTTCTCACCTCCAAATTTTGCAATCTGTATTCTTTTACTGGAGCAGTATGAAGAGGAATTTCCTACCTTATTTGAGGTTTGGGAGTGTTGTGTAGAAAAGATGCAGTTCTCATTTCCCCTGCAGTTTGTGTGTACAAGCCAAAACATTAGAAGTGCGAATATCTGTTTTAAAAACCAGTTGTATAATCCTGACCAGCAACAGGTTTGTGGCCATTTACATCTCTTCAGCTGCCCGTGTCCTGAGCACCCAGCAGCTGCTGGGCACTTCATGGCACACACTGGAGTATCCTTAGAATAAATGGAGATCCTCCATTAGCAGCTGGAGGTGGAAAGTGTCTTAGAACCTGGCTGGGCTGGCCCAAGGCAGCCCAAAAGACTGCAGAAATATGCACTGGTCACAGTGTGCATTTTATTTCCTTGCATGGGTTTTCTGGCTTCTCTTCAGATGCTATGTCAACTTTTGCAATCATCCAGGGAGGAGGTTTACTCCTCCCACAAGATCTGGAGTGACAGTCCCATGTGTGACACTAATCTTTTGACAGAAAATTCCTTCAGTCCCTCTTCAATAAGTGTCCCAGCAGGACAAGAGGATCTGGAGACAGTGCAATCTGGAAATTTTGACAGAAAAATAATCTGAAAAATGTGGGATGCAGCCCTAAATTTAAAAGAAGGAATTATTTTGTTGGGGTTTTGTTTGTTTTTGTAGAGAAAATAATTCCCTTGTTTTCTTCTTTAGCAATTTACATTTGAATAGGTGGATCTGTTCTTTACATTACTTTTGAGAGCCTGCATTTTCCAAATTCCTATCACACCACTGGGCTTTCAAGGACAGGAGGGAAGCCAAAACATTTCCATCTAATGCAAACATGGATTACTGGAAGGATGTTCTCATTTTATAAAAATGTACTAGGAGCAAGAGCCAGGTTTGCTAGCACCTTCCCTGCAAGCCATCGCTCCCTTGGCTTGCCGCATGTCGAGAAAGAAAACCTCACCAAAAGGAAAGGGCAGAAGTTCCTGGAACGCCACAGCATGCAAAGAGAGATGAGAAAAGTGCTACTGGGCAGGCAAGCACACCCACAGCAGCTGCAGGGAGACCAAGCACACTGATGGCTGCAGCCTTTTCCCATCAATCTCCACTGAGTCAGCATCCTATTTTATCTGGGGAAGACCACCTCCAAGGTAAAAGACACAGCGCAAGAAGAGAAGATATTTAATACCTCATATGGTAGCAGAGTTGAGATTTCAGCTGCGACTACCCCCCAAGCAAATCCAAGTTTCCAAATGTCCCAGGTGTGGTTCCAGGAGGCGTCTTCAGTTCCAGGAAGCAGACCTCTGTGTTAACAAAACCAGTGTCCAAGGCACATCTTGCTTAGAGTCTAGATGGAAACTTCATGTCAATTTGAACTATTCTTGCAGCCAATGGATACAACAAAGTCCTGAGAAATGATGGTGAGCTGAAAGTTGTCACTCTGTGTGTGTATATTTATTTATTTTAATGCATATATATATATGTATGTAAAGGTATTGCCTCCACTTGACTCTTCCTTTGCCCCCAAAAGTTTGGGGTATCTGGGGATCTAGTCAAGCACAAAGTGAGAAATCTCAGAGTGTGCTGCTGATACTCCATCCCTGCAGAACTCATTACATGCCAGTTGCTCTACTTAGGGTGGATTGGGAGGGGGATCTATTAGAGAGAAAAAGTACAGAGTAGACTTAAGAAGCATTTTTTTTCCTTCTAACTGCTGTCCTTTCATCTGCTCTCCTTCTCATGTTTCTGGGCTTTTTTTCCCCTTCTTCCTTCTCCTTCATCCTATGGAAGTGGCACTGAATGCTGATGAGATAATAAATGGTCCAACCCCAGGCAATCATTTGCTGGTAATTAGTTCAGCTACTGAACTTCTAAGAGTCATTTTTTTTCCACCTGCCCAGCCAGAAAACTTGGGTGGTTAGTTACCCCATCACTTCTCTTTGGGGAAGGGGAACTCAGATGCTCAAGTACCTGAGCTCCTGGATACTCTGCAATCCCTAATTAAGCCTAGCCCTAACCTAGTATTTTATTTACTTTTTATGACATTCCTTACTTAGGCCAAGGGCCAAGTGTTACATCCCAGTAGGACCAAATCTGAGGTTTGCTGTAAGCTTCTGTTCACAATCACACCCAAGATCACAGGTTCAAAACAATTGGAATAGCACCACTTTAGGGAGCTTGGGCGGGGGTGCCCTTTCTCTGTTTAAAAACAGACATTTCAAAATTAACACTAGAAGGGAGGTTTAGAGAGCAGAATCATGACATTTGGTTTAATGGGCCTGACAAGAGAGATTCCAGCTTTCCACTTTCCCAGGATACCCAGCCTCCTCACCCTGCTGCTGGCATCTGCAGCTCCCAGCCTTGTGATGAGGAGCCTCTAAGCCTTAGAGCTGTTCAACCTGAAGCAAGCACCCTGGAACTGAGGGTCAGGAGGGATCCAGCTCCAGAGTGGTTCAAGTGATGGAGAAGCCATGGCTCTATGGCCCCAGGTGAAGCAAGTGAAAGCATACTGGCATGCAGGAAGGCTTTCAGGGGAACTTTTGCCTGCCTTCTGCTGGCCGGGCCCCAAACCTCCCTGGTTCCAAGAAACACTCTGCTTTCAACAATTTGGTGTTTTCTGAGATCTTTTCCATCTGAGAATTCCTGTCTGACTCTGGTGTACTCTCAGAGCTTTAGGGGTGACCTCTGATGAACTGAGGGGATATTTGGGGGTGTGGGTGTATAATTAGCTCCTTCATGGTGTAACAATAAGATAACCAAGCCTGCAGGTGAGTTAAAGGACTTCTGCGTAGGCAAATTATGGGGGTTTGTGCCCTCCCTTCAGATGGTGATCATCATCAAACACAGAACATATGATTGAATAAACAAGCTGTTTGTCTGTTTCAGTACTGGCAATTCATGTTTGCTACTTCCTAGATTCAAAAATAAAGTACCCTGAAAACACACAGAATTTATCAGGCAACGCACTACACTTTCTCAATCACTGAAGGAAGGACATACACACATTTCTTCCTCCACACAGATCATCTCCACAAAGTTTTGGTTTAAATCTTAATTTTTTTTAGTCCCAGGTTGTTTGTTTATTTTAATTTCCCTTTTTCTCCTCTTAAAGTCACCTTGGGTGACAGATGTCACTAGACCTCAAAAGGGCCGCTTGGATAAACAGGTAAATAATATTCATTAAATAGGACGTGGCAGCATATCCTGCTCCTCTTTTCATCCGTTCTAACAATACCAAATTCCTCATCCTTGAGACTCACATAAAGCCCACGACAGAGGGTTCACATTCAAACTCCAATCAGCAATTCACAAACTAACAGAGAATGATCTAGCTGATTTCATTAGGGACCTCCATATGGTGATGAAATTTATTCTGAGCCATGTTTAGTTTTTGTAGTTGTGGGCGCCATACACAAACCCTGAGAGAAACGGAGATTTTTAAAGCTGAGATGGGAATTTACTAATAGAGTTCCCACTGAAATAAATGGATGCTATTTGCCCTCAGAATCTCAGTCATTCTAAGTCAAACAGAGTCCTCTATACTGCATGTTTGTTTCTCAATCAAAATTAGGATAATCTCTTTCAGCTTTTTAAGTCTACAACCATTTCCTAAGGTACACTTTTTAAGGCAGTACTTGTCCTGTTATATTCTGGAGGTGGATACATCTTCTCCAGTTTTAATATTTTTGACCTATAAATTGTTCAGTTGGATTCAATTTTCAGAAAGGTATTATAAGAAACATATATTCCCCAACTCTTTGGAGCGTGTAGCAAATATACAATTTTATAGTACGGTATAGGTCACAAGTTTGTGTAGCTAATTTTCAAAAGAAAGTAACATTCCAGGTATATTTTATTTTTCTCCCTACAGTTTGAAAAATTGATTGATTTTTTTTTTCCTTTAAATTTTGCCCATTTAAGTACAGGACTGGGGTTGTTTTGTTCTGTATTTTTCCCTTCAGACAGCATATTTTCCTGATGGAACTCCCCTCCCCCCAATACACAATGTGCTTTTCTGATTTACCAGCTCTAGCATTTTCTCAACAATCATGTGAGCAAGAGCAAGGACTGAATATTTTTAGACACTGGAACTAAGCAGATGGTGAAGGATGTAGAAGATCAATAACTAGTTTTTGTAAAGTTTGCATTTCTGCTTATTTCAGTGTATTTCAAAATGCAACAGGAAGAATATAAAACTCCATGGAATGAAATGTGAGGAAACTGCTCTGGCCTGTGTGCCTGGTATGGGATCATTTTTCCAGCCATTCTTTGAAAGCAAGCAATGCTCTTGCTCCAGTTTTAATTGTGAACTCCACTTTGGTTAATTTAATTGTACTCATGTTGCTGTTTGGTAAAAGGTCTTGGACAGATGTGTACTCATCTGACATTCTTCCAAGGATGTCTGCATGGTCAAACTTGAAAGGATTTTGGGAGCTGAAAGTCATCCCATCAGGAACCTGAAGCAACACCATCTGCTTTAGGTGACTAAGCACATGTCAAGAATAGCCATCTCCCTTCTTCTGGGCTCGAGCCTCTATGCTCCCTTGGGCTTTTGCTGTGGAGCAGCTGCCCTTCAGAGGTGCAGAGGAAGAGGAAATCATAAAACAAATCCTGGCCACAACACAGTTTTCACAGCTACTTCAGGAGACTGAGGGCTTAACTGGAAACAGGGTGGAATCAGGCAGATGCTCCAAAGCTGGCTGCACAATGCTGGACACGGGCACTCCTGGCCCAAAGTAGGGGCACTAAGCAGGAGAAACCAGTGTCTTGTTTTGTGACCTTGAGGAACTATCTCCACCCTTCTTCTCTGTCACTTCTCAGCTGCAGAATGGGGCAGCACAGCCTCATTTCTCTTCCTCCTTTCCCTTACAAACAGCAAGGCTCGTGGGGCCAGCTCTATGTCCCTGCAGTATTAGCCCTCAAGCACTAAGTAGAATAAGGAAGGCCAGCAGCTGACAAAGGTTGACAGAAGTCCCCCAGAGTCATTCAGGCAGACTTCACAACATTGAGAGTGTTCTCAGACACTGGCTGTGGGGCTGCAGAGCAGGCACAGCTCACCCTTCAGCAGGATCTGCTGCAAGCCTGGTGTGAGCAGCTAAATGCCAGAGACAAAAAGGCTGGGAGGCAAGCAGCTCCTGCTGCAGCTTTTCATCCCCAGCTGCTGACCTTTCCAGCCCCACAGCTTCTGTTCTTTAGTGGGACTACCTGCCCCATGCTGACAAGGAGGAACCGACTGGGAGCACTTCACGCATTTCCCTGGACTTGAGCCAGAGCTGTCCCTAAAACTGGGCAATGAGCATGGGGCCAAAGAAGGCAAAGACATATTTTGAAGCTTTGTTTTCAACAGAGAAAAGGTGGCTGAGGTTTATATGGCAGCTTGAAGGCTTGCAACATCCCCAAGCTCTTTGTTCTTGGTATGACAAGGCGAGTGTCCCACAGCTGCGGTATCCAGCGAGGGCCAGGGCACTTGGGCTGGATGGGCTGGGAGCAGCGAGGCTCCTCGTCTGCACGGGAGGTCAGGAGGAGCCACATGGGACAGGGTGGAGAAGCTTCCTCACACCAACTTAAAGGAGCTGCTGTGAGGTTTCCAACTTCCAGCCAGATCCTCACCACCCAAAGGGGGCCCCACTAAGTGTGTCGGTGTTGTGTCTAGCAGCTGTCCCTTCTAACCCGAGCAGTGTCAGCCTTGGAGCCAGGCCAGCAGCTACGTGTGGAAGCTGTTCCCTCCTCCAGCCTTCTGGACCTTAGGCAAAAGAGCTACTAAATGAGCCATACTGACACCAATACTGCAATCAATTTGTTAATAAGGATCAGAGACAGACTCTGCTGCTGGGAGGAGGAGGCGAGGGGAAAAGAGATCATTATTTTTAATTTAAATAAATCAATATGTTAATAGGGGAAAGGATGCGCCCTGAACAAGGATGGTGGAAGGGGGAAGGCAAATGAGTACAGCTATTCTCTTTTTTTCCTTTTTTTTTCTTTCTTTTTTTTTTTTTTTTTTTTTTTTTGTTTTGGAGGAGAGAGGGAAGGGGCAGGTAGTTTGTCATTAGGGTTTTTTTTTTTTTAAAAAAAAAGAAAATTATTTAATATAAGAGTGGGAATAGACAATTTTAAAAGTCCTGTAACAGCAAATAACTAATTATATCCGTCTGAGACTCAGAAGCATGCCTGGCTCTTTTCTTTCTCTAAAACAAATTAAAGAAAAAGGAATGCTTGATTCCCAGGAGGGCTTATCTAAGGCCTCTCATCTCTAATACACATCTAAAGGGACAGGGAAAATATCTTTTATCACTTAAATCTCCCTGAAATTTAAGACCAGCTGGGAATTTTTTTATGTGGATATGATTCATTAAATTCATATCATTCCAAAGAAACCTTCCTGCCGGTTTATCTTTGCCACTGCAGTCATCTCTCCAGAAAAGCACAGTATCCCAAATGTTGTCAACCCGGACAGCTCAGTTTTTGACTGAAGGTTATATTTGTTCGGAAACGATGGAACTGGCCCCACATTTTTCTTTTCAGGGAACAGCTATTTGCAAATCATTCTTGAAGTCAACTTTTTTCCCCCCTCTGCTGAGACAATAGGAAAATCCTGCACCACCACACCGTTTCCATTAGGCTTCTCAGTCCTGAGAGGTGGAGGGATTTTATTTTCCCCGCTCCATTTCAATATTTATGCATTGTACTTGTGGGTTTAGAGTCTTTGATCAAATATAGGTACAGGAGCTCTGAAGGCTGGGCTCTGAGAAGTGGCAAGGAGAGCAGCCGCATCCAGCTTCCGCTGGGATCAAATGAAGCAAGTTTGTATTTGAGCAATCCTTAGAGCCGCTCCACGGTGCTGCGATGTTCGAGCTGATAAATAGAGGGTTGCTGCGTATTTAATATTCCCGCATAACGCGCAGCCTCCGGAACGCTCCGTGGAGTTTTCGCAGGGAGGAAAATGTATGTTTTACATAATGAGCTCCTTCACATGTAGTGCCACAAAAGTTACTAGGGAGACGGTCTGTCTTGGGCGCACGGAAAAACAAAGGGAAGTTCACGTGGCAAGATCGCTCCTCGCCGGCTCCGTCTCGCAGCCAACGCGGAGGGTGGGGAGGCACTTCCAAGGGCGAGAGTTTGAAAAGCGGAGCCGAGCCAGGGCGCCCGGGCACGGGGAGCGAGAGGCTTTGGGAAGAGGTCAGGCGGAGGGCAGGGGGGATGGAGTTCAGGGGCGGCTGTGGAAGAAAGGACGGGCGGCCCCGGCAGATGCTGGCGGCGCGGCTCGGGGCTGCCATGGTGAGTGATGGGTGCGCTCCCGCAGCACGGACGGAGCATCCCCGCCGCGCCGGCATCCAGCCGGGCCACAGGGGCCGTGCCCCAGCCCTCCCAGCCAGACTGCACCCAGCGCTTGTGAAATGAAAAATAACTGCAAGCGAATGCACCCTGAATGCATCCCAGGGTACCAGAGGGAAACGCTTTCACCCTGGGATTTTTCTTTTCTCTCATTCACCAAGCAGACACAGATCTGCCTTTTGAAAACCTCTGTAGGACGTAGCTGAGAGTAGAAATCTGCCCCTGGATTCCCTGTTTTGAATTCTTCTTTCCCCCAGCAGGTACCCGGGCACGTCAAGCTTTGGTGTTTCCCTGGCTGAATGTATCATTTTTCCTGTTTTGCCCTGGAGGAGAACTCACTACTTCCCCGTACTTCAGTTGTACTTACTACTCTAAAATTTAGAGTTATATTTCTGAGGCTTGGAAGACTCAAGTAATACAAATACTCTCTGTTAGTACAGGCTGTATTATCTGCTTTAGATATAGACACAGCCCTTAGATTCGCATTAGGGCTTCTACCACATTTCCAAAATACTCACAGACGTCCACTACCTTGAGCACAGTGAATGTGATTAAAAGTATCATCTCTTCTCACCAGACTCCTGTGGGAGTATCAGATCTAAACTAGATTATTAGACTAAAACCCTGCTTTTCAATTCCATTCAACCCAAGTTAGCAGTTGGGATCCTCTGATTACAATTTGGAGCAATCATCAGCATTTAGAGACCAGACTCATACAGGAATCGCCAGCGAGAGCTCAAACCACAGGTTTACTTCGGTTTTGCAGCTCCTGCATGTGATACAGTTCTCTGTCGATCTCCAAATGCAGCCGGTAATATGAGCGAGAAACCTTCACTAAATATTCATAAATTACACATTTTTAAAACCCTAGAAAAACAAGAAAAATTTCCCTGGTAGAATAGTTCTCATATAAAAAAACATCTTTTTTTTTTTGTTCAATAATTGTTTTTGCTTTAACACTTCATGCCATCATCACACGAACAGTTTTACCAGGCAATATTTTGCTGCTGCCTTCAGACCAGCAATTAGAACAACTAACAGACAGTTCAGACAATAGCCAATTTATCTGCAGAAAGGGAATTTGCATTTCTCTTTATATACCTTATGTTAAACATACACAGTATCATACAATAATTATCACTGTATAAACAAATTGTAATTCTACGCTCTTCCGAGCAGTGACCTTTTGTTTTATTAGAGCACCTGCACAAAGGCTTTTAAGCTGTTTAAAATGTTTTGAGCCTCTTGTTCATAGCTTTTGAGTACTCCTATTAAATAATTATCAAATGGTTGCATATATAAAATATACAATGCATAATTAACCTGTATAATTAATTTATACAGTAATAACATATACATTAAAATATTGTTATTAAATATTAAATGATGTATTGTATATTATGCTTTATATATTATAATATCATCTTAAATTATGTGTCATATAGTGGATATTTCATGGGTTTTTTTGCATATATCTCTAAACCAGTATTTCACCTGTCTCCACACATGATCACACCCAATATAAGCACCTGTGTGCATTGTGCACACACACAACAGCACCATGTTATTAATCCATAGCTGTATTTGGGACTGCTGGTTTTTAAGCATACGGTTTAAAGGAATTTCCTTAAGATATATTCATTAATTACATAAATAAAATAGGTTATAAAAGTCTACATTGGTATCAGGTTCTTTCTGTTAAGAAAAGTACTATGAAGAAAAGTATTAATATCTAAGCCTAATTATTGGTGCTGAAAGTCATTTCATTTCAAACATCCTATTAACTAAAGTCCATACACAGAAATTATTGGCTGTTTGCACCAATCCCCATTATAAAACCCGGTGAAATCCCTTTGCAAAAAAAAAGGAAGACTACAGCTTAAACCTTAAGTACTTCGATAAAAATATAAGATCAGTTTCATCCCAAAGTACAAATCCCAATCTCCATCTAAAACTGCCTGACCCTAAAATATATTCAGAGCTTGTTCTAATCACAGGAGATGTATTCTGAATAGGACAACCCTCTATCATCTGCTAAGTCTCTTTAAGTCATCGTTTTCACTGTTTCTGAAAAATTAATTCCTTTTCAGAAATATTCTCATCTTCTACTAAAAGAAAAAAAAAAAAAGCTTTTTGATGTAGAGTGACAGGATTATGAAGTGACCCTTCAGGTCAGAAGGAGACTTTTCCTTTTCTCATCAAGGAAATCAATTTCTAAGTCCAAGTCTCTTAAAATAATATATTCTTGTGGCACGCATACAGCTTTTTTTGATCTGCTATGAAAAGAATAAGAGGTAAAGAGGATCAGGGGTGGCGATGGAATATTATAATCTGCCACACTCACACATCAGCCTTTCACTAAGTAATTCCAGATAAATTGAGGATTTACATATTTAAGATTAAATGGGGAAAGAGTAACGATGCATAAATAGAAGAATACAAAGATACAATTTAGGGAAGTTAACTCTTAAAAAAATTTTACCTGATGTTTGTACCCTTCCACTGTCCCAACCCATATTTTTTAAAGCATATAATGTTTATAAGGAAATAGCCAGGATAATCTCTTTGAGATCAACCGAGCACAAACACAGATGCCTTAGGGTTTCTCTCCTCCACCCCTCCCACCTTCACTACTGAAAAAAATACCAATTACCATGACAAGAAACAGTTAAATGCCTCCAAAGACACATACACACAGCAGATGGAAAACAGGAGGAAACCAGCTGGAAGTGTGTTTCCCTTAGAACTGTTTTTAACAGCCTGTGCACAAATAATGTCTCACTAATACGCAGATAAAAATAAAACATAAATATTTAAAAGGTGACTGGTCAAAGCAACAAGATGTCATTTGATATGGGAACTTTCCCTTTTTTACTCCTTTCCCTGTCCATATTTTGGGTAATTGTTCAGAGACATCCTGATCCAGGTCTCTGATTCAGGGAAGGTAACTTCAAGGCAAAAACTCCGGTGATGGGCCATAACCTCTTGTGTTGCTAATTGCAAGGCACATGGGCTTGCCTTGTTTTTTATTACTCACCTGTTCAGGCTTTGCCTTTATGGTGAGCTTCCTGCGTGGAGGGCATCCCAACACTGCCCATCTGAGCTCCAGGAGCAGTTGTTCACACCAGCACTACTAGATAAGGAGGCCAGCTCTTGACAGAATTCCTTCTGCTCTTGGGTGCATAAGCAGAAGCATTTTAAAGGAACTCCTTTTCCAGAAGCTACTAAGCGCTTTCTGATAATCTGGATATTTTTAAGATGTCTAGAGATCTCTGAAATCCATATTTACCACTAAACATCTTGACCTGACCCCTCAGTGTCCAGATAGCATCCAAACTCCCTTGTACTTGTGTAACTTTGCTGTTAGGGAGAGCAAAATCAGCGGAGGTAGACAGAGATGGAAATGTCCATGCCCCCTTCTAGCTGCAAAATGAAAGCAAGCACAGGAGCAAGCTTAGGCATTGCTTGTATGAAATAAGAGAGACTTCCAAAAATATAACTGGGGCAAAGACAGTACAGGGAAAATGGAGAAGGGAAGCCCACAGTTCTTCCCTAGAATTCCCCAAGCCAGAAGCAGTTGTGCTGCATCTTGCTTGTCCTGTCTTTGATCATAACTCTTATCATCAGGTAGAACAATTTTAAGTAGAGTGGATGGGTTGTCTGCCATTTATTTAGATCCCTTCCTTTTGCAGTTCCTTCTCCACTGATTCTCATTAGGCAGCCCTCTCACACTCACCGGGAATTCAGCAAAGCAGATCCTTAGCTGGTGTTAATTGGTCTAAGTTCATTTGCTTCAAAGAAGCTGCTCAAACTTACAGTGCCCAGAAATTTGACCCAGTTTCACTTCTCTGCATAATGTGGTCTCTTGATGGGGGAACAGATATATTCCTTCTGCTCTGTGTCTGAAGTGTTAATTCATTGCACACATTTTTGAGAATTTAAGAAATCTGGATTTTTTGGAGCAAATAAACCCTGAGCATGGTAACTTACTCAAGCTCTGGAACATAAGGCAGAAAAGTAACAGGATATCATGGTGGTCCACCCAAAGGCAGAAAGAACTAGAAAATGCTCTCATGACACATCCAGATGACACCAGAAGACAGGTGAACACGTGAACACCTGCAGAAACCTTGGCATGAATTATGTGGGACCATCAAACACACTTTTTAAACAACTGATTAAACAAGAAATCAAGAGGGATTTGGCACAAATAAGACTTTACTGATTTGGACCAATAACAGATGGATGCATGCAGTCTGATCATTCAAGGGAAAGAGATATTTAATTTATTTTTTTTTTGTTAATATATTTTTACAGCTTTTTTTACATGCCTTCAGAACCAAGAGAGGTGAATGAGTCCTTGGCAGAACCACTCTCTCTTTAGGAACAGCCCTGGCTTGATGGCAGAGGGTGGCTGTACCACAGAGCAGCAAAGGCAGTGGGGGGTAAGCAAGAAGGACAAGTAATTGTTGATCTGTGAGGCAAAGATGGGAAGAGAATGGTCTTACTCAGGTGGCCACAAAGTTCAGCAGTTAAGGAGCAGCACTTTTCAGAAGCTTTTCCTGTTAAAATTCTAGCAGCACATCCCTCGGCTTTACCAGAATATTAAACATGATTTTTAAAGTTGTTGTTTTTTACTGATCAGTTTCCTTGTTGAAAACCCACAGAAAAAGAAAGGTCTGTTTCCTCTGATGTTTCTTTTCCTCCATGAATTAAACTATGCCTTTGTCTGTTTTTATTTTTGTAATGCCATATTTATACCTAACACCTTCAAACACATATTATTTTAGAGATCTGATACCATCTAGTGTTATTGCTGGCTTTTCACATCTTACACTTATCGAGTAACCACAGTCAGCAACATGTCAGAGTTCATCACTACATCACGTCAGTAGCAAAACAAAACCTGCTTCCCACCCAATATCTATATTTACACACCCCGCAGGTGGGTGAAATTTGCAGTTCATCTAGGAAATTCACTCTCCTTTAATCTCTGGAAATTAGTTTGTCTGTGTGTATACGTATCATTATCATCTAGTGCTTTGCCACAGATATATTTCAGCCTCTGTAAAAAATAGGTTGGGATTACTAATAACAAAAACAAGTGTTTATAAGCAGCTTTTATACAATCTTGGGCAGGCCAAAGTCAAGGGTACATTTACTTCAATCCAACCAATGTTTTACTCCATTTTTCAGGGAATTAGATGAGGTTTTAGTTTGCAAGTACCAGTGACTGGTGCAAAGTCTTCCTAAATATTCATAGTTCCTGAAAGCTGGTGCTATCCAGGAGGGAGATGCTTATATGATTTCATCCTAAAAGAGGACAAGACCATCAAGAAAAGCCAATCTCTGCAGGCCAACAGAGTGGGTTCATCTGTTTCATCTGTTGTTTCAGTTCACAAAGAACTGGAAATATGCAGAAACACAGTATTCATAAAGGTAAAAAAGAAAGAAAAGAACAGTGTGGATAGTCTGATAGAAGATGGTGGATTAATATCCATGGAGACTCCTTTCTTCTCTGTATTCACCCAATATGTACAGGACGTTTGGTGATTTCTCCACAACATCCCACAAGAGCCTTGATCTGGACACACAGCAAACACCTCTCTAGCTAAAAGGGTAATTGGACTCCATGTCCCTCAGCTCAAGGCTTCTCTTCCTGTGTTATTGGGATGGATATCAGTTACAACAGTAATTTCTGCAGCAGGGCCACTTTGGAACTGCACTGGTAGCCATTGGTAGTTTTAAGTCACTCAGCAACCTATATGTTAAAGGTATTTATTGCTACCTCTTGCAAACAATTTCCTGCCTCTAACAGAAATTATTCTTTAATGATTACAGGCAATTAATTGGAATTCATTTAGAAGAAAGGGAGGGGAGCTTATAATTTTGTAGTTTTGTGAAACATATTTTTTGAAACAGTTTTCTCAGCGCTGGGTTTCACCTGCTCACTTGTGACTGTTGGCAGGGGGTACTAAATGCTTTTACACACTAAAGGTGTGGATTTCTGTGGTGTTTACACATGCTAAATGCCTGGGGCTAGGAAACAGATACCTGTCTTTTAGGAGCAATCTTCCAGGCAGACTTTTTCATTATAAAGGCCATGTGAATGAGACCAATTTAGAGGGAAATGCCCTTGTGTGTCTCCAATAAGAGGGCAAAGAGCAAAGAAAAAAGGGAGAAAGACATCTAGACAGGGCTGCCTCCAAAAAGAGAGATGATGGCATATGAATGTTATTATATGATGATAATGGAGAAACAATTCAGCAGGCAGAAATTCCCACATGCCTCCATTGTTTTAAGATGTATGGTTAATTTACAGAACAACCACTAAAAATTAGCACATTTCATACGCCACTGTCCACACCTGGAACAGAACTGTGTTGAGCACGGAGTTAGATGAAGGACACCCGCTACGCTCCTCGAAGCAGACCTGGCCACACCCTCCAGATAATTGCTGCACTGTCAATCACCAAAATGGAAATAATTGTCAGAGCACTACAACCCGCTCGGGGGTGGCCACACCCTTGTGGAAGGAGGAAAGAACTAAAATAACATGCTGCTAGTTTTAGGGAGCTCAGCTCCCAGGGGCTCCAAAGAGGCAGGGTCTGGCACACAGGTGGTTGCAAAGCAGGGGGAGAGACCCTTTTGGATTCATCTGTGCTTCGGAACTACTTATCCAGTAATCACTAAGGGTTTACTCAAGCCAATTAAACTACAGTGACAGAGAGGTTCCAAGGACAAGAACATGTTGATAACAGAGGGAGGACATGACAGCCTCAGGACCAGCTGCTAATGAGAATTAGCGATACACATCTCTACGCCCATTATCTAGCAACTGAATAACACTAGTAGGTATGATATGACCCCAAATGTGGTTTTCCATTCCTCAGCTTCATCTTCCATCTGATTTCCCTCTTCTATTCCAGTTACACCTTTTTAGTCTCTGAGTTGTGCATGTCTCTGTGGCTGTTCTCATTCTCTCTGGAGAATGAGAGAGTGAGAGAATGTTGCATGGGCAACAGCTCTGTTGGCAAGTTTTCAAGATGTAGGCTATGAAAATATTTTTTTTCTCTTTTCTATAGTAACATTTTTCAAGGGATGAGAACTGGATTTGATATCACCTTTTCTCATTTCTCATTAAAGGAAAGTGTTGACATGCCTTTATTTTGAAACAATGATTTATCAAAAAAAAAAAAGGAAAGAGCAGCTGTTTCTCACCCTTTGAAGCCAATCTGACTAAAGTATCTCATATTTCTCGTTCAACTTTAAATGCTTAATTTTCATCTATATGAGAAGAAGACTTGAGTAACACCTCTTCTTTGTCCTAGCATTAGGTACTTTAAAGTGTTATTTGTTCTGGCTGAAGTAGTGAGGAATTCCAAACCACAAAATTGTCTCATGTGAACACAAGACTTGGATGTCACCAGCACATACAGCAATAAACAAATGCACAGAAGTTTTGTGACTGAACAATCTACCTCAGCTGATGCCTGAAAGTTGATAACATATGTACATTTTATTCACTCTTGTAGGAATTTTCAGCCTCAACTACTTTCTGTATTTACACTAAATATATAACATAGCTGTATACTGAAATGTTTTCATTGTGAAAAGTTTATTGATGGACTGCAGTAATTAATTTGCTTTTACATAATTTCAGAAGGTAACTGTAAAAGCTCCCTCAATTTGACACTGATACAACCTGGGTGCCTTTTATTAACAAAACAAGTTCTTAAAGTATCCTTACCATTACTGCCGCTACTGTATTAGCAGCTGAAATGTGATTATACCCTAGAGATCCATCATATCACCTATAGTTATCTGAAATGCTGTTCTCAATTCATTATACACAGAAATAAAGATACAAATCCAGTCCTACAGTCTCATTTTATGTGACAGCTCTCAGTCATGTGGGAGATGTGTACCACAAAACTGCATTTATTATAAATCTATATTAAAAGCCTGTCCTATATGAGCATGTGGATTAGAAAACTTGTTTCCTGACTATGTCTACAAATGCACCGTCCAATCCATATTCCTTGCCCTAATACAGATCTAATAAAAACGTTCACAAAATTCTTAAGGGTTAGCTGCCTTTCAATTTCTCCCCCTCAGGTGCTTCCTTCCCAAGGGACTGGTTGTTTTAAAAACAAATTTACTTATGAGTCTTGTTTTTCCTAGAAAATCTCCAGATAAGCACAAGTTTAAATCACTTTTTTTTTTTTTTCATCAAAGCTATTTCTTTATATCTTTGACATTGGTTTTGCTCTTTTAAATTAAAGGGGGAATCTGTAAAGCTCTGGAACTGCAAAGCACTGAATTGCAGGTCTGTCTGGAAAAGGCCATGGTTTAAGGGAAAGCTTAAAGCTATGGAATTGAACAGGGGGGCTCCCAGCTCCATCACGTGTAAAGAGCTTTCCAGCCCCCTGCATCAACAGCTCTTTTGCCTGTGCACAGGTGTGGCCACCCCAGCCCTGGAACAGTCTGGTAATGTTAAGTCATATGTTGCATGGACAGGGTCAAGGGAGGAAAAGGGAAAATGTTCCATTTTCCATTGCTTCCCACCACTTCCAAATTTAGAAGTGAGGCTGGGTGTATGGAAAAAGGGCATTACATCCCACAACATGCCTTGACTCTCTTCTATCGTTAGACCATCCCAGTTCCAGCCATTTGAATGGTACAGGCTTAGAAGCAATGAGACTTTAATTACCTGGATATTCAGTGAGGGAATCTTCTGGGTTGTTGCAGTGCATTCAGAAAGAGCTGCTTTGAAATGATTTGAGCAATGCACAGCGTTCCCTGTGAGAGGCTCCCTGCTTTGCTGAACTGATGCAGACCCCTCTCTAAGGTAAGAAGCACATTTGCACGAGCTGGCAGAACCCACGTGAAAGCTCGGAGCTGCTCAGGGCTTTCTTGACATGTTTGCATAATTGTGGTTTTTCAGACCAAAAGAGGAAGGTAAACTTCATTCATGCCTGACCTACTGGCCTTCGCAGCTGGAACATGTTGGAATCACTTCTGGCACTGAAAAGGTTAATTGTCTCCTGCTGCGAGGTAGGAGTCTAGAAAAGGATACCACATTTGGTGGGAATTATAGTAAATGAGGTTTTCTTTATAGCACTGCTCATTCTCAACATGTTGAAAGGGCATTAGTTCACAGTCACTTTCTCTGGAATTATCAAATCTGCTCAGGAAGCCTTCATTAGGATATTAAACAAGACTTAATAAGTGAAAGTGATTTGCATCGCTGATAATCGTGCGCATTAATCAAGCAAGCTTCTGTCTCTCCCTCTGCAATATGTTTCATGTTCCATTGTAAAGCCTCTTTAATTCTGTAGGGCTTCTTAAAAGGGAAACGTTACATTTAGAAAGCCATTTTTAAAATTATTTACTTAGCAAAGAACACTATAAATAATGTTCAACTCACTCCTCAGCTTTAACCATCAATATAATTAATACTGAGGGGTTTGTATCAGGGATATGGACCAGATGTGTTCCCATTTATCAGATATAGATTGCACTTACTCTAATAAATGTGTTTTCATTCTGAGTAAGTTTTGAAACCAAATAACTACATGTGACACTTTAATCTGAAGTCACAATTTTAGGCTAAGGCATTTATTTCTCATGCCATGGTGGACCATGCAAGCTTTCACTACATCATCCCACACACCAGAGTCACCCTCACAGTTCTTAATGAAATTGTGTGGTAAATATCCCCTGCTCTTCAGTAATTCCAAGGTAACTTTGCATGATTTATTCTTAGGGGCTGATGCTGCTTTTGTAGAGCACAGCCAGCTAGCATGGTGTAAATAATTCTCACACTTCTGCAGCATCTCCTTCTCTCAGGATCCCACAAACAGATTCTAAACAGGTTGAATTTTCACAGCACAAGACTAGTATTTTGCACTAGGCAAAGTGACGCTGAGGGCACAGGTATTTTTGCCTATATCAGCAATTACTTGAGAAAACAGAATTAGACCCTTAAAAATTAGAATTGGACCCTCTGCTGCCCTTGCCACTAACCTGCACTGTGTCAGTGTTGGCTACTCCCTCTAACATGGCCCTACAAACACCATGAGGGCTCTGCACACTCATCAGTGCCACCTGCATATTGCACAGCCATGAGAATAAAAAAATCCCTAACAAACTTATCTAGGTATTACTGTTCTTCACCAAATGTCTCACCAAGGATAGCCTTAAGGAAAATTTTGTCACATGAATTAGAAGCCATTGTGAAAAATGTGTAGATGCTGTTTATAGTGCAACAGAAGTGAATATACAGAAGTGGCCAAAACCATAGTCTAAGTAAGGAACAGTGCTGATGTCAGGATGAAGCAGCACATCATCTAAACATCTCACCAATGGGGGTGACCTCTTATCCACCAAAATGAGCTAGAAACAAGGAGGTTTATACATTTTTTAAGGAGAGCCTGAGCTCTTGTCCATATGAGAGCCTAAGCAATTATGATCATGTTTGGCTGCTTCTGATACAACAATGATATTGTTTCTAAAGGACAGGTGGAAATAACTGGTGGAAGTCAAGTCATTCTTTATGCAGGTATGATGATTAAGCCCACTCTCTGGAAGAGGCTGCCATTGCTTACTTCCTTCATGGACTTCTTGCGTTGTCCTTACTGCATTTCATGCCATTTACATTCTCCCAAGACTCAAAAGCATCATTAAAGAAACCATCACTAAAATTACGACCATGAAAGCATTTATTGCACCTAAGAAAATGCTGTTTTCTGGAGCTCATGTTTGCATTCACTGAGGCTGAGCACATAGCTTAAATGGAGCTAAAGAGATGATGTTTCTATAAAGTTGTGGGGACTCAATTCATTCTAATGGCTTGAAACATGAATTATGTGCCCTGCTTCACTTACTTTGTGGTTCAGTAAGCTGCTATAGATCAGATGGAACCATTTATCTGAAGAGAGAAAGGTGTTATTCCCTGCTTACTACTGATTTCCTTTTATTTGTGTCTATATATGTGTTTATGTGTACTGTTTTCTAGCTAGCAGGTGTTAAACTTCATAGGTCTAACTGAACAGTTTTCTTTTTTCTTAGAGTATATTTGTGAAGATCAACATCCAGCAATTCTTTCCTGTTTTCAATACCAAGTTTTATGGTTGGACCATTCACATGGGTGAGAAATTATTCCTCTCAGCTTTGAAATCAGTTATGTGGATTCCCTCTCACTATAACCAAATGGAAAAAAATATTCCAATGTCCACAAATGCAACCATATTTTTTTTTCTTAACTGCTGCACAAAAGTTTCACATTTTCGAAGCAGGAGCATAAAGTTTAAGCTGCCAAATCAATGCTTTGGTGCTTAAATGGATTTGGCCATTTATTTTGCAAGTATGTTGGGAGCTGCACTGGGGGTCAGTGCAGCAGGCTTGCCTCAACATGGTCCATTACCCTCTGCAGCAGCAGCAAACATGGAACAAAGGGACCCCTTCATTATCCCACACAAGGAAAACTCTGGCAGAGGCTGAAAGAAGGTAATGAGTATATCTCCAGTGAACAAATAGAGTGCCACATGAAGATACCCAAACTAGCTCTAATTGACCAAAATGCAGTTTCTCTACATGACACTGCACTGTGCCATGCAAACATAGTTTAAACCTGTGTTTGTGGTGGTGCGTTCCTGGTAGTTCTGGGTAAAGTTAGCTTTAGGGCCAAGACCCCCTCCCTATAGTTCTGACAACTAGAAGATCAGAGATAATGCTAATGAGATTCCTCTATTCTGAATTTTTGCTGCCAACTGTATCAGTGTTAAAGCCCCTACTCCTGGGATCATATGATTTGCTGAGAATCTCTACTCTCATTTAATAATAAAAAGGTAATTTCCATCAATGATGCAGAGGAAAGCTTGGAAGCATGACCAGAATATGTCCTAAAACCTCTCCTCTCCTGCCAAAAAATCCCTCAGAGGTAATAAAAGGAGTCTAAAAGGTATTATTTTTAATCTTCCAATATTTAAGCCAATGACATAATTTTCTGTGCTGAAGCATCTTATGATTTTTGAGCACTCAGAAGTATTAATAATGCAGCCTAAAACAGATATTTGTGAAAATTCAACCCTAAATGGCATAGGGGAGAGGCACATGAGGCCTTCAAAATAGCAGAGCAGGGCTGGGAATGGAAGGAGGGCAAATGGCCACACAAGATGTATCAGAGTGACCAAATAAAACAGGCCCTGGATGTCTCTGTTTAGAGCCAAAGTGGAATGAAATGTCTTGTGCCCACATCCATCAATTTGCTTTTCCCAAAAACAGGGTGGCTATGTTCAAACTGCCCCCTGAAGCTAGGTGGTCACCTATAGATTGTTTTACTACCGTAGCTCCTGGGATAAAAAGAAGGGAGAGCTGCAGGCCCGGGAATGTGGGGAATGGGGTTCACACAGGGTCTCTGATGCAGTGGGAGGAGGGAGGCAGCATGCAGGGTGGAAAGGGCAAGAGTGGAGCACAAAGGGAGTGGGTGTCTGCCAGGTGGGAAAAGGAAAGTATGCAGAGCCAGAAGGCAGCAAAATATGCAACTCTCTGAACACTAAAATAGAATGACTTCCTGGACAGAAAGGCACAACTGCCCTTCTCTTTTTGCCATAAAATTTTACTATGCAGCTGCAGTTTGTTACCATGTCTCCCTCTTAGCACTTGTGGAAGTTTCTTGATAAATAAAAAGCTTCACTAATCTAGACTGGCATATGACCCGGAAAAAATTCCACACCAAGTTTTAATTTAATCTTTACATGGCACATTGAAAAATCAGGCAAGATGATATCAACCAAATGCTTTCAGGAAAAAAAAAGCCCACAAACACACAATAACTCATCTAGAATGAGATTGTTGATTTAGGCTTAATTGGAGCAAATGTTGCTATAAACGGCATATGAATACAATTTCTCAGACTGCTGAAATTTGTGAGTAATACTGATGTCAAATATGTATGATTTAATAATGTGTATGATATAATAAAGTATGACTTTGAAATAGGGGAATATGTACAAATATAGGGTCTGACTATCTTCATTGCCTCTGACTTATTTTCACACCCCGATATTACACATTAGAGACAAATATTTACAACAATTTGGAGGAAAAAATTTGGATGTGAAATTTTTGGGCAGGTTCATCTCATGACCTGAGGCCAAGTCTGCAAAAAAACATTTATAACCATAGGGCACAAACACATATGGTCACAAATATTTTTTTTAGTGGAAAAAGCAAAGCAGAAAACTCTGGTCTTTGAGAAAGAGGAGAAAGCAAGGAAGTTGATTGCCTAACATAATCAAAGCTCTCAGACTCTGCCAGAAGACTTGGACATCACCTGTTTTTAACTGTGAAGGCCAGAAGGTGAGATCTAAACAGCAATAATTGCTTTCAGAAATGATAACAAACATTAAGCTGTCCTTCTCATAGAACATCAGCCTGATTCTGGTGATCATGATGTGGAAATAATAAGAGGAAATCCCTTCAAGATTTTGTGCAAGCATCGCTGTGGATTCTCCCAGCCACCAGCTTTCTCACTGTTACGCATTAATCAATTGTTAATCTCTGTTTGATGGCCCAGTTGCAGTGGGATCTGCTCCCACAAACTCAGAGAGTTTGTGAGTCCTCTCAGAAACCCCACTCTTCTCCCCAGAGGCACCTTCCAAAACCTACAGTAGACAATAGCTCACTGGTAATTTCTATAATGATGCGCCAGTGGTACTAAGATTCTTGCCTTCTTGCTGGAAGCACTTGGATAACCTGTCAGTGTCTGTTATGTTACCATGTCATATCACATTTTATGTGACACTGCCTACAGGGCTGCATATATGGAGTTTCATGAGCCCCTTCCCAGTGGTCATGGGGCACGTTTGGAGCAATATTATTTTTTACAACTTCTGGAGTAACACAAAACATTTTCGGAATGAAAATAATAAAACTGACCTCAAACTGAGACTTTGCTCTTGGCCTGATGTATGGTGCACCATGAAAAAAAAATAAAACCCAAAAGGAATATGCCTTCTGTCCTTCACAGTAGACTATCACAAGGATCCAGCAGCCACATAAAATTGGATTCTGGCAGAGTGATCAACTCATTTGTACTCATATTTCCTGTCATTTGCCTTGTGATCTGCTTAGCAATGTCCTCTTGGTGAACCTGACATTGCATCCTAAATCTACAGGTCTTTTTTTTCCCCAGCAGTATTACCCTCCTCACATGCTGCAAACTCAGCATTGTTAGTGGAAAGTACTCAAGTAAGAGAAAAAGACAGGTTAAGCAATCAATAAAAATTGGTTGCAATTGCACACAACCAAAGTAACTTAGTTAATAGCAATGAGGCTTTTTCATAAAGAGAGTAAAATCAAGGAAAACCATTATAATCAGTTCTTCAAAGTAGGTTTTATAGTGTCCTAGTATAGTAGCAACTGCATCTTCCTGTTAGAGATGGACTAAGTGCAGAGGGAGGGAGGGAGGGAGGGAGGGAGGGAGGGAGGGAGGGAGGGAGGGAGGGAGGGAGGGAGGGAGGGAGGGAGGGAGGGAGGGAGGGAGGGAGGGAGGGAGGGAGGGAGGGAGGGAGGGAGGGAGGAAGGAAGGAAGGAAGGAAGGAAGGAAGGAAGGAAGGAAGGAAGGAAGGAAGGAAGGAAGGAAGGAAGGAAGGAAGGAAGGAAGGAAGGAAGGAAGGAAGGAAGGAAGGAAGGAAGGAAGGAAGGAAGGAAGGAAGGAAGGAAGGAAGGAAGGAAGGAAGGAAGGAAGGAAGGAAGGAAGGAAGGAAGGAAGGAAGGAAGGAAGGAAGGAAGGAAGGAAGGAAGGAAGGAAGGAAGGAAGGAAGGAAGGAAGGAAGGAAGGAAGGAAGGAAGGAAGGAAGGAAGGAAGGAAGGAAGGAAGGAAGGAAGGAAGGAAGGAAGGAAGGAAGGAAGGAAGGAAGGAAGGAAGGAAGGAAGGAAGGAAGGAAGGAAGGAAGGAAGGAAGGAAGGAAGGAAGGAAGGAAGGAAGGAAGGAAGGAAGGAAGGAAGGAAGGAAGGAAGGAAGGAAGGAAGGAAGGAAGGAAGGAAGGAAGGAAGGAAGGAAGGAAGGAAGGAAGGAAGGAAGGAAGGAAGGAAGGAAGGAAGGAAGGAAGGAAGGAAGGAAGGAAGGAAGGAAGGAAGGAAGGAAGGAAGGAAGGAAGGAAGGAAGGAAGGAAGGAAGGAAGGAAGGAAGGAAGGAAGGAAGGAAGGACAACTGATGTGGTTTGTTTTCTGTTTTGCTACATCTGGGTGGCACATCTTCTTCAAGGAAAACTGAAATACCAGGAAAGACTCAGCAGGAATTGTGGGTAGCCAGGAGTTGAACTTGTTTCACGCCTTAAAAAAATATAGGTATTAAGACCTTTCACAGATTGGTATTATTTTATCCACATGTCTAAGAAAGCTGCTCACCATTGTACCTTTGAAGAGGTGAGGATAACCTAGAGTACACAACGGGTGTGTGTGTGTTTGAGTGACAGGGTCAAGGATGGAACCAAGGGTTTATAAATCCCAAATCCTTGCTCTCACAAATAGTTAATACTTCCCCTCAAATGTGAAGAACAAAGATTTTTCTGGGTTATGTTACTTTTGGGGGCTATATAATCTCTTATTGGCCAAGAAATTAGTTGTTTAAGATCCAAGCAAAGTAAACACACTACAGTGAAAGGTGAAGATCCCGTATTAATTTGTCTGTGATAGTCTCCACTTCTGAAGCAAAATGCTCATTTCAAATGTGATTTTATGACAAGAGCAATAGAAAACACTCTTTTCTTAAATGAAGTTATAAAATGATTTTTACCACATCCTTCCTCATCTCCTTTTTCTGTGGATCAGAATGACAGGAACCAGATGCTGAGCCAGAAAGGACATTGTTCCACCTGTAACATCTGGCTCTTTGGCAAGCCATACGGGAAGCTTCAAAGTTGCATCTCTGCCTCTCACATGGTAAGGCTGCTAGTTGATTGCTTTATCTTTCTGGATGTAATTTTCCTTTGATTCACCTATAATTCTGAGGAACTGATGCATTTGTATCCATTTTGAATAGGGTTCTGTACAAACGCCACATTTGATCTACAGGCAGATCCTTTTATTTTCATTTAAGTGTTCTTTATTTCATGCACTAGCTCTACTGCTGCTCAGCTACATTGTGGTTGATACTTGCACACATGCCACAGCCTTTTTTTCCTACACCAAGTTAAATAGTCAGGCTCTCAGCCATGCAAAACCAAGTAGAAATTGAAATAATTTTCTTAGTATTACTCCCTGCTGCAGAGGCATTTTTTAAGAAGAAGCAGCTGCCTGTTACTTATAAACATTCCTTGCTCACTCCTGTCCTCAATTCCTTAGTCCTCCTCTACCAGATTTTTTCCATTTCTCTGTTTCTTGTGAGCATTAGATCAAGTAAATTAAACATTAAAGGAACTTTCAGATGAACCAGAGAAACAAGATGACTGCAAGTTAAGACTGAGTACCGGTCTCCTCAGAACCAGCTGGCCTACTGAAGTAACAAATAATTTCAGCTGTTTCCAAGCACTTTGATGTCAAATTGTGAAAAAGCCCCTGTCCCTACAAAAAGATAATCAAGATAGCAGAGAGCTGTATGAAGCATGCATAGCACAACAATGTTCTGGCCAGGCTCTCTAGAGGGTGCTGTGAAACACTCTGTTAATTAGTAGGAAAGGAGCAATGAATTATTAGCATCCATCCATTCAGGATTTAAATCCTGATTAGAAATGTATCCTGCCCTACAGCTATCAGTACCTTTTCTACTTTGTGTTGTAATCTGTGAAAGAGAGCATGGTTCCCACCTTCATTCTGCTATTCCCTTCCTCCACCTGCACCAGCCATCAGACTGAAATCTATTTTTCTAATTACTCTATCCCTGCTCTGAGGTAGGTAACATGTAGGTCCATCTGAAAGAGGATAAGGTGAAGCCTAGGAGAATTATTTTTCACTTAAAGAAGCACCTTTCTTCAGGTTCTCTACCTGAGGCCAACCAGAACTCAGCAGCCTCTTCAAAGCAGCATAACCCATGACAGCAGGTCCACTCATCTGTCAACAGAAGGCAATGGGTATGTTCCATGATGTGGCCCAGCAGTACTTGCTCCATCTATTCACTTTAAATACACTGGGTCAGGCTGTGTTTCATGATGGGTGGATTCTGACCTAAATCCCAAGGCAGAGGGAACTGCAGCTTTGCCTCTGTCTAATTATCAAGCCCAAGGATAGATGCCTTGCAACCAGCAGACATAAAGAGTAAAATCAGTGGAGGTGAAATGGATGTAGGTTACACCAGTGGAATTGGAATTGACAAAATATGACCCATTTGGTTCCAGCTTCACAAAAATCAGTAAAGGTTTAGGAGTAAATAAAGCCTATTTTCATCTAAATTTAAACTTGTTTGAAAATATGAAAAGAATACCCAAAAGTTGTTTTGCTTTTCTGAGTTTTAAGAATAGTTCCACTCTGAGTCAGAAAAACTGGATTTTCTCCAACCTTCAGAAATTTGTTGTCATGAAAGTTTCTAGCAACAGAGGAAGCTGCAAGTGAGGTTACAGCCCAGCTCTCCTAGCTACTGTACCAACTCAAGGAAATGGATGGTCTCTCCTGCCGAGGACTCCCAATAAAAATAAAAAATAGATATGGAAAGTGGCAATGGAAAGAGAAGCATAGAGGTGAAGTGACTTAATAAGGTTACATAGCAGAGCTAAGAGTACAATTCTATCTGTGCCTTCTCCAAGAACCCACTAGAAGAGACCACAGACATCCCTCAGTTTTTCCAGGCAGTCCTCCTGGACTTTGTTTCCCTGCATAGGGTGCCTTCATTTGGTCTTTCTGGAAAAAAAAGCAATAATAAAAAATAATAATAAAAATCAATCAGTCAATCAATCAAATCCTTGGGCTATACTTCAAAGTGTTGACAAAATAGTTTACAATTATGAACAGTTATGAATTAGCTTGAGCTAATTTGTTATATTTATTACACCCATTTTGCACATTTATGTAGCTGGTATTATAGGAATATAAGTGTATCTGGGATTTGACTCATTTCTCCTGCAATTTGTGCAGATTCCTTCAGCCATCTGACGAAAAAGCAGCTATAGTTGATAATCTCTGGGGCAGCCACAGGCAGTTTGTGGAGAACTTTGACAGTATTGTTTTCTTGACCCAAAAAGAAAGTAAGAACTAAGTAAGATCTGAGAGTGATAGCTCCCATGGAAGTCTACACATCCTTTTCCCTCCCAAAAGCAGAGAAACCAACCAGAAGTGAAGCACCTCGAGCCTTCTCAGACCAAGAATAAAGAGGAACTTCTATCTCCTCACTCACTCTGTGCTTACAGGCATGGATGTATCCACTTATTGAACCCTCATGGAAGAGTTAAAGTCATGCTGCTTGCAAGCCTGAGACTGAGTAAGTGAATATATTGACATGTACTTTTGTGAAAGGGAAGGGAGCAGGAGCACTCGTAGCTGCAGTGGACACTGGCAGTCACAGATGCACTGGGTAGGTGTTGGCTGATCACTGCTAAGGTGACACCCAGCCCTTACTGGCCCAGCTGCAGTAGCTGCCAGTCTCCAGCCCTCCCAGTGTTCTTTCTGAACCGAATGACTCCTTTGCCTGCTCCAGAGGCAGCAGTCACTCTTTTCTCTTAAATTGCCTGGCTGACCAGTGTAGCTCAGTAGAGCTCAGAGAGACTATTCCCAGCCTTTGCTTAGCTTGCTGACACTTCTGCTCTAGAGTGTCATTTTTTTATACCAAAACCCACACTTGATTTTCTAGCCTGACCTGGAAGTAGATACTTTTCTTCCAAACCTTTCCTCTCTCCTGCTGGGCTCTGCGCACTTCTGTTTTTGCTAAAACTTTGCCTTGAAGAAGGCTGTTTTCAGGGAAATTGAGGGATCATGGAGGATCACTGTGTGCAGGAGATCCCCTTCACTGCTATGACCATTATCTGAAAGATTCATTAACTCTGCCAAGAATGTCACCTACCACACAGTGCTCTCCAATATCTTGACGGAAGGTCACAAAAACCAACCAAGGAGCTGGGAATCTGCTGGGTACCTGTAAGATTACACAGGATAAAAGATGTGGCCAACAGAGATTGGAGAGAAATGGAAGACAGACATCCAAAAAAGGTACATACAGACTTCCTTTGAGTCAAAAATCTGATATGCCAGTGAAGACTTTGCTTCCAAGACCTCCCCTAATGCTGGCAAATGATACAGAAATACAGATTTATCGTCCAACCAACACTGTTTTGACAGCTCTACAGATGTGCCTTTCCTCTTCTGCATTTTTAAGTTGTGCAGCTACCAAGATAATTCTACAGTGCTGAGCTTTTTCTTCTGTATAAAAGGTCTCGTCTCTAAAAGGACTTAATGTTCTTCTCCATAGATAAGATTTTATAAGCTGTCCTTCCTCATTTACAGTAACATTGTAGTTTCTTAAGGGTCAGAAACCAAGGGCCTAATATTTGAGTGTTGAGGACCACAAAAAAAAATTCCCTGTGAAGTGAACAAGATCTGTGTGTGTGTGCTCAGCACCTTTGAAAATCGGGCTCTCTTGTGCTTAGCTATCAAAATGATTGGCACCAGTCATATCCCTAGACAGTGTGATCTATATGAAAGTATTCCTCTTTCAAAATCTTGTCACTAATTCCAAATCACGTTGCTTCAAGACCCTGTCAAAAATATATTAAATTTCTACATAATCCAGTCCAGTTTCTCTGTAGCAGAACAGTTTAATTTACCCTGTTCAACCTGGTTAGGCTATTCATTTTCTCCATTCGATTCGGCCAGCTCTACTTTTGATCACATCATCACAAACATCATTTCCCAGATATGGTCTCAGGACATTCACCTTTTAATATCTCCAGTCAAACTGCTGTTTTGATGCTTTTCCTTCTGTTCCCCAGTCCTCTTCCTACATTTCATACAGTCTTCAAAGGATCTCTTTCTGTGGTGCCCTGTGAGACTTTCCTCCACCATCTCATGGAGTGCCCCCAAAGTGGGTGGTGATTCACCTTCTCTTCAGTCATTATTCTTTATGTGCACCTTTGCAAAATCAACAACAGTCTCTTTATGAATGCAGTGAAACTGTTCATTCATAAACCAATATTAGTATTTCACCTGTGGCCTTTCCTTGGAAAAATTGAATGACAGAGGGTGTCACAACAGTGGTTAGGGAATTCTCCCTGTTTTTGTTGACTGCGCTTACATGAGACCAGCTCCAATGTGCACACCCACCCACAAGCACATATATTTTTATAGCAAATTCTGTCCAGCTAGTGAATGAAAATCAAAAGGGCTGCACTGCCTTGTGTCTCATCTAACAAATGCCCAGGAGAAAAACTTAGCATTAACCTTCAATAAATGAATGGATTACATTGCAAATAATAAGATGGCTAAATATAGGCATGATCTATGAATTAAACATTGCCTAACTTTGCATGATGTTAATTTATTTTGGCATATCTTGATGATTGCACCGTGGCTGTGTCCTTCTGAATGATTTTTAATTGTCCAGTGGTTGGTTGTCCTTTGCAATCCAGCTGCTGGCTACAGTAAAATATACAGTAATCCATGTCAACACAATATACACAGCTGCACACACACATTGTGTACCAGACACGGGTGACACTTTGGGAAGTACATAGATGGACAGTATATATGCCTACATGGCCTCAGTCATAAACAAAAAAAACCAAAAACAAAATTCAGTTATTGAACTGATTGGGAATATTGTGTGTAATAACTGCAGACTAAAGTATTCTGTGCCTTTCCAAACAACAGATTATTAGCATTCCCCATGCAGTGACATATTAACCTATTCTTAGCAGTAAATCTCTTGCATTTGGTCTTCCGTAAAAACTACAGAGAGGCCTCTGCCAAGAAAAAGGCAGCCTTTTTACTGGGTGCTGTACAACCACAGAAGAGCCACTGCTCCAAAGGCACTCTAAGGTACAGGAGAGATAAAAACAGGTTTAAATTAAATACACAGAGAAGGGACTTACCCAAAGTCCCGGGGGCATGGCAGCTCCTGTAAGATTCTGTCTGAGCACAGGATGGGTCTAACCCCAGACAAGAGATAGGAGAGCCATGGGGGGAAGGCAGCTTTAGGAATAACTAAAGATGTGAGAGGCATATGGAAGACAGGGAATTTGCAGAGGAGCAATGAAGAGCTGAGAAGCCCCACTGCAGGGTGCAGAAGGCACTATGCTGAGTCAGGGTGAGCTGAACCTGCCCTGGCCGGGGTGCCATGAAAGGGCACTCACACCATGGCAGAGACACCCCCATGTGTAAGCAGGGTGCCCATTCACCTGAAGGATGCTCAGCATTGTGACCACTTTGCTTTTACACGGCACAGTCACTCAGAGCACGGCCAGTTCTCTGTGGCACATGACTTTGTCCTTACATGTTCATTTCAAACACAGGGGCACTGCAAGTGCCATGCTCCTTTCAGCCAGAAAGGTTGTTTGATCCATAAACATGCTTTTTACTCTTTTGGTCCTCTTGGATGCCCACCTGTGCCTTAGAACTATTTCTTGAGTAAGACTTTCAAATGCTCCAAGGGTGCTTGTAACCCTCTCCAGTCCCAGAGTTTTACCGTATCTGTTCTTCTCCCAGTCAGAAAATGCATCTGAGTACAATGTGCCAATGCTTTCATACAAGGCATTGTGCATATCCCTGACATGGTGCTGACCGATAGACACATAAATTCAGTGTCTACCACCTTCCACAAGTTCCAAATGGTCACTTGGAAGGAATGTGCAAAAAAGGAAAAAAAATATATTTACCATTGGCCACTATTAGAGGATGCACAGTATCCTGTAAAACCTCCTGGGTCAAACCAGGCACAACATACCCTTCTTCCTAAATTAATTTATGTGGATCCTGCTCAAGTTTTTCAGGTACCAATATCAATGATTTGGTTCATGTAAGGAGGGGTTGGAGAGGGAGATTGTCCCTTTAAAATGTGCTAACACTTTTTCTGTCTTTTTTCCTCTTTTTTTCTTTCAAACTCAAAATATGGAATATTGTGTGACTTTAGATCTGCAGGGAAGAAGATTAGCCACCTTTGGAATATGGCAATGTGCTTCTAAGCAAGTGGCAAGCACCATCTCAAACATACAGCCCTAGAAGATGTGGTCAGTAAACTAGTATGATTTTTTTTCTTTAATGAAGAGATGAGCTTCCCATTGCTCTCTGTCATGTACAGCTCATTATGGAGGCCAGTTCCACCAGATGATCCCAGTGTTTACCAAAACTGTATACTGAGACCTCAGAGAAATAAAAAAAAAAGCCAAAATATATAAAATAATAAATATTGGAAATTATATGTGTAATTCATAGAGCAAATTAACAGAGATTCCTTGTACAAGTAGCCTGCAATGTCCTTAAAAATATTCTTTAACTGAGGAAAAGTTTTCTGACCTTTGGAGGAAATGCTTGCTTCTAGCTATGACTAAAAAGAGATTTCCTTCTTTCTCTGTTGTGTTAAGAATCTTTTCTTCTTATAAAGAAGGCACCACAGTGGTTTATAACTGTCATAAAAGCCTGCAATCCTTTTGAGGTTAAGCTACTCAGCTATTCAACTTTTACTACAGAAACTTTGAAATTCAAAAAGAAAAAATAATGTAAGTTTTTGAAGGACATGTGTTGCTGTAGGTGATCCTGTTAATTAAAAGTGATTGCCTGCTAGGAAATCATACTTTAAAAAGTTTCATGAATTTATTAGAACCCTGAAGGTATCTTTGTATGCACAGGGCTTTACATGCCATTTATGCAATTTTGTTTCAGATCTGTTTAAAGCTTCACTGACGCTCCCTGAGCAGGGAACAGCACTGCCAGCATTTGTATGTATTTTGGCTAATTGAATTATGTGAAAATACATACTAATGAAGCTTTACCAGTGATATTTGCTGAGGATAGTTTAAGTCTCATTTTCTTCTATATTAGCAATATCTTTCTGTTGCAGATTTACCTTTTTGAACAGCACACACTCCTATAGGGTTTTGTACAGAAACTAAGTCTTTTTTTTTGCAGTGTTATTCAGTAAGTAGTCATGTGAATGTATATGTGAATGCATGTCAATTGGCATACAGCTTTCAACAGAGATGAAAAGATAAAGAGTAAACTATGATTTGAGATTAAAATATACTAGTTTTTTTACTAGGACAGAACAATTATAAATGGAAAACTAATTAAGATCTATCTTAACAATTTATTTTTCCTGCTACTAGATTTGCAGATTGTATTTTAATTGGTCATTACTTAATTATCCATTTCTGCACAAATCCATCTGGCAATATTCTTACATAGACCTTTACTCAGCAATGCTTTACGGCCCCTTGACAATGGTATTTGAGGGATAAATGATTGAGACAGAGCAGTTGTTTACCATGTGTGGGTTTTGTAAGCTGAAACATGGGAAATATCAAAGCTGAGGTGTATGAATCTATTGCACTTGAGATGTGTGGGGATCCAAGTCCCTGCACTCACCAACTGACTGCAGGTAATTCAAGTTTGAGGCCAGTTCACAAAAGCAATCAGCTTAATTGCCTAATAAAAATTGCGGCCGGGTTTGCTGCTCACATTTTCTTTTTCAGGTTAGACATTAGGAAACTCTTTTTTTCCTTTCTGTCATGTCATTTTTGTACTTTATAGTGTATTGCATAAACTAACCCAATGTGCAGGCAGCACCCTGCCTTGGTGTAATATCAAATACTGAAATGTTGAAAGGAAAAAAATCCTCTGTGACTCTTACGGGCCAAGAAAAAAAGAGCTGAGGAAAAGTAACAGGAGATTTATGAAAGTTCACTGTACACTTTGATGAATGTGTGGGCAGGTAATTTTGCACATGCTTTGGAGTATGTTGTCTGTTACAGAGAAATTTATGCATCCCAGAATTGCTTTGGAATGATCAGTGTAGGGAGTTGCTCGGACTTGACTGGGCAGTTGGTAACATTAACATTCATCTGGAGCTGCTGCACTCTCCTTTGCTGAGCTTTTCCAGATTCACACTATTTTAAATAATATCCCAGTACAGCTCTAAACAGTGTGCAAAATTAATTCTTTTTTAAAAGCATATTAATAGCAGACAGGGAAAACTGTTATTTGGTACAATTTTCTTTCTTTTCTTTTTTCTTTTCTTTTCTTTTCTTTTCTTTTCTTTTCTTTTCTTTTCTTTTCTTTTCTTTTCTTTTCTTTTCTTTTCTTTTCTTTTCTTTTCTTTTCTTTTCTTTTCTTTTCTTTTCTTTTCTTTTCTTTTTTTTTCATTAATATAGAGTCCTTTTTGTGCTTATTGTGCTTTGTATCAGAAAGACTGGAATTTATTTTTTCCAAGGTGGGCTTCCCCTGATATTTATAAAATTTAATAATGGCATCTTTAGAAATGTAAATATTTAGGGTTTTCATGTGCCCATGCATTTCAGAGTAAAAGAGTTCTGCCTAAATTTTACCTTTTTAAAGTCAGAATCTGCATTTATCTATATACCTGCTGTGGCATGAGCAGTTTGTTGTGTAATGCATGAATAAGGCTTGTGAATAATAAAGCCAAGAGTTAATACTTTAGAGGATGGTATGAAGTACTGTAAGAAAAACAAATATTCGATTTTTTCAGTCTCCCACTAATACTAGTACTGTCGATCTGGACTATAATGTCTTTTAGGATTAAATAAAAGTGTCAGTTCATCTGAATGACTGAGTGAATAATGTATTAATGTGCATTTGATGTGCCCAGTTACAAATATGTATCTGCCAAGCCCAGTAAAAAAATTCCTTTTACAGAGAGTCCTTCTTTCAGAAATTATACCTCTTGAGGCATTAGAAACAAACAGGGTTTTTCCCTCAAGCTCTTATAGTCCCTCTTCACCATCCAAAGTAATCAGATAGACATTATTGACATGTCAGTGAATTCATCATTAAATAATGATGAATTCCCACTTCTATCACTATAATAGCAAGGTGTTTCAGAAAACTTAAATGAAAGAAGGCTGCAGGTTAAGGGGAAGACTTTTGTTCAGTCATGTAAGAGATGTACATAATGTGGAAGAAAGCATCTGTAAAGACCCTGAGCCTTTTGAAAAAATTGTAACTCCTGATCAACAGAAAAGAAGCATATTTTGCATTTTGTCTTATTTATCTGTCATGCCTCTTTGCTCAGTGCTAGTGTCTTGAAACTGCTTCTGCAGCAGGATTCACAGCCAGTTCTACTGCAAGTTCTCTGCCACCAGCACACACTCAAATACTCACCAGCTGTTTTGCTCTGAAAAGAAAAAAAAAGACAACCTGGTGCTGTTACCAAATGCCAAGACCCTAGTTGAGATGCAGACAATGTCTCCAGGCTCCCATTATGTTGCCTCAGCTCTGAGCTCTGAAGAGTATCGATAAGGGGCACAAAATAAAACAGGGAAATCAAGAGACACTGAGTAATAGACCTTTGAATCTTTGTTATTGTTAGATTTACAAATAACACAAACTGGTTTGGGTAGGGAAGGGAAAGCAGTTTGCAGTTCAGCTTTGGCCTTGATACAATATCATTTCTCATATGTGGAAAAAAGCATATTTGAACACTGAGAGTCATCGCGGTACAATGAAAGTGAATAAATCATGGCTTCTGTGCTAAAGGGTCAGCCCCTCCAAACTCCTGTAAAACGGGTGACAGTGTAGTGCTAACATAAAGCTTATCCACCTGAATGCATAGGGCATTGTATGTGCAGAGAGAGAGAGAAGAGTTTTGTGTCCTGAGTATTTTCCTTCTTGCAAGATCATCTTTCCTCTTTACCAGGCATTTTTTCATCTCACTTTGTATTTTGCCTGTGGCCAGCAAAACCTTATGGTTTTCAACTCAAATGAAGATTTACATTGAGATTCTGGATTTTGAATGAAAATAAACTCTCGATGCTGAAAGGCTTTTCTTGTGTGGATGTCAGCTTGCGTGTGCAATTGTTCAGCCTTCTAGAAAGAATTTATAGTTACTTGCTCTTAAAAGTGGCACCAAACCCAGAGCATTTTAAGCATTACATACTATGCTTTACTAAAAAACAAAAATATTGCACCTTAAATGCTCGTAATTGAAGTCCTTTCCTGGAAGATGTGCCTGGCATTCATGCAGTCACAAGGCTTGCTAGTCTTTATCCCTGAGTGCTGTCTGGTACTGCTGTGCCTTTGCCTAAGTCCTTGCTACATCATTTCCCTTTATCCATTCCAACAAAACTGTGGTGGCATGGTAGTCCCACTTCCCTGTCCCACTGGTGCTACTTGCTGCTATCCCCAGAGCAACAGACTTCAAAATGCAACATAACTGGGACGATCAAAAAGTCAGTTTAGGGCAATTGTTTTAGTTGGGCTGTAGACTCAGGTGGACAAAACTGTTGCTTAATTCAGATCAAATTTTTGCCATGTCTGAACAAAAACAAAAGCTAAAAATGATGTATTCAAGGGAAAACTGGGTTTGCCATCTTTGCATGTCTCTGTAAACACATGGGTTTATTGTGACACTACTGAACCTGGAACTCAGTCCTCCAAACTTGGCTTCAGGTAGGGCTGTTATCTGACTGCTTTCCAATCACACTGCCCAGTTTGGCCCACACATAGACTGATCTGTGCCTGCACAGCAGGCCTTTGTCTGAAGTGACTTGGGTTTTGTATTTCCAAGGTAGCAACCCTAGATGGAGCAATAAATACTCTTTTCTGGCAACGTTTTTCTCCTTAAGATGGCAGCTTGCATCCCATTATTTTTAAGGTAGCCCACTGAAGCTGACTGTTGAGACGAAACCACAAGGAAGTGCTGAAAACAGTTCCTAGGTAAAACACACCAGGATTTCCCACCAGGCTTGTATAACAGTAGAGGTTTAATCCTTCCCCAAAAGATATGTCTTTCTACATCTTTCTTGAGACTCTGTTCCAACCAGTAAAAGATGGGTCATTCAGAATTAAAAAAAAAAAAAAAAAAAAAAAAAAAAAAAAAAAAAAAAAAAAAAAAAGAGAGAGAGAGAAAACAGACATGGCTCTTTGCAGTTTGCAGTCCTGATAGAACAGCCTCCTCAGCCTCTGGGGGATCAGGTAACAATGGGGTTTGATAATACTGCCGGAGTTTATTTGAGGGATGTTGACAAGCCTAATTGCTTGGCAGCTCTGAGCAGCTGTAGGGCCCCTGGCTGGTCTGGGGGGGGAGGAACATTAACTCCTGGTTTGCCTGTGGGGTTCTTCATCACAGCCAGAACACTGCCTGAGAGGGCTACTGTGACACCAGGCTGTGAGAAACACTCTGAGAAAGCATTTGAGTTGTGGGAAGTGACTGAGAAAGATACTGAGAGCATGTAAGAGTAGTAGAAGAATGGATAATGTATTTTAAGTGGATAGCAGGTCCAGAAGTGGCCTTTCTGCATCTGTCCCCTGCACATTTAAAGTAATGTGCAGCAGTGCCAGTTCTTGCAATGGAGGCTTTTTCCTGTGTTATCCAGATAGTTGCCTGAAAAAAAAAAAAGGCCAACAAAGGCAAAAACCAAATCATTTTTCTAACAGAGACAATGAGTGAACTCCCCTCAGCCGTCTCTCCATCATTTATTTCTACTTTTCACTGAACTTTGACTTTTAAAGCAATTTCTACTGAGAAACAGAAGTGAATGGGGAAACATAACCAACATCATCATTGCTGACTGTGATACAAAACACTGCAGATGTGAGAATTTGCATCATTTCCACTCTGTGTTCTACCCTACTGAAAATGGGTCATTTGCAAGTCTAGCAGCAGGTATATAGCTGTAACATAGCAGGGTAAAGTTGTTTTGGGAGTTTCAATCATGTATTTCCAGATTATTTTAGTGAAAGTGAAGTCCCCATTTTGCATTATAGCAGTGGTTTTGCAAACAATGTCGTTATCTGATGTGGAAAATAAAACACACAATTGTGCAATTGTTTTGGAACACAATAAAACTGCCATTCCCATTAGGCAGTGACCATTTGATACAGAAATCCCTGAATTATGTCTTAAAATTCTGGATTAGTTCTTGGCATTCCACCCTTTCATGGCTTGTGCTAGCAGAAGACTGAATAGCCAGAATTTTAGCAGAAACCAAGAAGTCTGCATCTCTTCACCATCACTGCCAAAAGGTCTGCATGGTGCTAGCCACAATACCTTCTTCGTAAAAATTTGGCATGCAAGGGCTGCTCTAAGTCAGCCCACTTGGCACAACCACCCCAGGCCCAAAGGATTTCTGGGATTACTGTCTTTCAGAGAGACCCCAGCTGTGGCATACAGTGTTATGACTTCTCCCTGCCATGTACATAAGCTGTCCACATATCTACCTGGTCCAAAACATGCGTGCCATATCTTAGGTAAGTGCCAAAAGGAAGCATATTCTTTCTCTTCATTATTAATCGATTCTCCTCCTTGATTTCATATTTATTTAAGCATTTAAAGTAGTTCTGAACACATGCCTACAACATTTCTTCATCAAATCAGGAATTTCAAGTCTGTATCATCTGTATGCTTTGCACATAAGAAAGATTTTATTTTTACTGATACTTGGGCTTTAGTGCAAGTGTTTCTAAACATGAGATAGAACCCCTAGGAGATCTCTGAGTTATTTCTAAGGAATGCCTAAGAAAAGTGTACTGCAAATAGTTATATTTTCTTTTGTAAGCACCTAACATTCAGCAGCAACATTCCCAGTGGTTACAAATCAGAAAGCTGTTGAGAGCTCCTGCTTCAGTGTATCCTTTCTGGGAATGTTAACTCAGACACGCCAGTCGAAAAGATGACTCCCTGAGCTCTGAGAACACTGAAAGCTTCCTTTGCACAACTCATGTGACTTCTTTGTGTTTGTCATTTGGCTTGGATCAGTGAATCCCACACAGTGCATCGTTTCTGATAGGAATGGCCAGAAATGCTTATATATCAATCCACACCGTCCGCTATTCAGGGAATATTTTGGCCACACCTCTCTTCGGTGCAGACCTTTGGATTTTTCCTTTGGTTATTTGCAATGTTGACTTTCATTTTCTTGGCAATGTGTAAACTCTGAATAGGAGAAAGCTATTTTTAGCTGTACATCAACACATTAAAAGCAAATAATTCCCAGTATCCATAAATGAGCTAAAGTATAGGAAGATTTTACATAGCTAGTAAAGTCAAGTTGCTTTTACAGGCTTTAATGGCTAGCAAACTGTTCATTTAGCATTGTAAAGTAAAAAATACCCTCCTATCCCTTTTAAATAGTCTCTCCTTTCATCACTTCTATCACAGAAGAATACTTTGTCTTTGTTTACTAGGTGCCTCGTCCTCTTAGAGTGCTCAGAGGATTGATAAAAGCTAATCAGTTCCAGCATTTAAGATACAGTAAATGACACAGTTACCATCTGTGTATTAATGTACATCAAGGTGATTAATTTGATTTTCTTCCAGCTCAGTGAAAAAGAGCACAGTAAGGTAAAAGGGGCCCTGGATTCCCAATGAGTATTTTCTCCTGCATATTTTTTCCACCTGAGATGGTTTTACCTTTTTATTTTTATTTTTTTTTTAATGCAGCTCTTAATTCCAGGCCACCCCAGAGCATGGCATGAGCCACCCAAAATGGCATTTATACCAAGATATCAGAGAGCCACAGCACTCTACCCGCAGTGTCCATGTGATTTCCAGGGCACAGTAAAAGCCTGCAGTGCTGTGTAGTGCCTTGAGGACTCTGACATGAGCTCTACATTAAAAGTAATGCTTACTTCTAGTCCCTTAGGCCACAAACAGCTTTGTTCCTAAGTGGCATGTTAAGGACAAATAACTGCTTGAAACATTTCCAGGTAAATACTTAGAGACAGCACTAATTTGAAAGACCAGAGATTTGCTCAAAAATAACCTGAACACCTGTGTAGAGATCCTTTACCTGGCCTTTTTTCCTAATGCAATTTGGAGTAAGTTGTGGATGCCCCATCCTTGGGAGGGATCAAGGCCAGGATGGATGGAGCTCTGAGCAACCTGATCTAGTGGGAGGTGACCCTGCCCATGTCAGGGGGGTTGGAACTGGATGGTCTTTAAGGTGCCTTCAAACTCAGTCCATTCTGTGGTTCTATGATTTGCAATTCTTCATTTCAGTTGATTCATCCAGACAATGGGGACCACCATAACAACTCCTGCAACAGCCAGGGACCACTCCAGCCTTCATTTTCTGGTGCTTAAGAAGGCCCTTAAAGGTATGTGGTTGAATAACAACTGGAGTTTTATTCTGTCATTAATTCACCCTTTGGCCTTGAGCATGTTATTTACATTCCTGATATCTTGAGTGAAATTGTTAAAGGCAAAGGGGGATGGATGGATGGATGGATGGATGGATGGATGGATGGATGGATGGATGGATGGACAGGCCACACACTCCTTCCTAAGCAGGACAGCCCATTACAGTTTCCCTCTGCAAACATAGGAAAGGGATAGCTTTAAATGGACCCAGCAGGGCCAAGCGAGCATCACAGTCTGCCTGCAATCCCCCCATTTCCCGGCTCTCCCAAAGTCGCTTAAACGCTTCGGAGCAAGGAGCTTGCTCCAAATGACGCTCGTGTCCCTCCGAACTAGTTCGTGTCGCTGCCAGCAGATGTCAGCAAGCGATAATAAAACGCAGCCCCGAGCCTCGCAGCAGAGCGTGAATTTGGGGTTGCCTGCACCCAACCTGCCCTGGGACCCCGAGGCATCCGAGCCATCCCATCGCCCATGGCATCCCCACCCAGCGCAGGAGCCACGACCACCTGCAGCCACCTTCCAGCTGCTTTCTGTTGACGTGATCCCCTCCTAAAACCATCCAGGAATGAGGGAAAATGCCGTGATGCCAAAACCCGGCAACCTGGCGAAAGAAAAACAAACCCAACAGGACACGGGAGCATCAGGCCACCCGGGCCGGGGGAAGACAGCAGGGCTGGTACTTTCCCACTAATAAATGAAATGTGCCCAAAGCACCAGTGCTGGGAAGCCCTCGCTGGCACCTCTTGTTTTGCCACGTACAAATAGCCAGTATGTCACTGGATCTGCTGACAAGCCGCTGCTAAGAGCAGACAAAATAACAACAAAACCAAACCGTAAAGCTCCATCCCCAAACTCTCACTGTACAGGTTTAAGAATCGCCTCAAGTGGTGAAAATAGCACCACAGCAATCCCCATTAATGGTGCTTATATAACTGTGACATGCTTTTATATAGGTAAAGGTTTAGGTTTTAGTATGGCCAGAGCCAGAAGTGGAAATGGAATGCCTTCAACTCAATACTGATCCTCTTCACAACCTCAAATAGATCTGCTGACACTTCTCACAAACACTATTTAATGTAAGGAGGAAGTTTCATTTCAGGACTTTTTATCAGCTGTTGGGTATAAGAGCAGTTTAGTTCTTACTGTGGTTTTAGTGCTCCAGGCAGAAAAACAGATCCCAGAAAAACATCCTGCAAGTTATTTGCTGTCTACTGACTCAATCCTGGCCTCACAGCAATTTGCTGACTACTGCCTCAATCCTGGCCTCACTAGCAGGAATAAGGGTGAGGCAGAAAATTCTAATTCTTTGTGCACTTCTTGATGAACAACTCATCCCCTCATCAAGGAAACTGGAGCTCTGTGAGTGTTGTAAATTGCTGTCCATTTGCTACAGGAGGTTGAAGCAAAGTATCACAATTAAGCTTGGAGAAATCTGTGTTTGCACCGAGCCCTGGAGGCTTTCAGGAAAGCAGAATGAAATCAATGTCCTGCAGCTGAAGTTTTGAGTGAACCACCGAGCCCTGGAAGCAGACAGGTCAGCACAGACCAAGAGGCAGTGCTGGGTTTAAATCTTCTTTGTGGCTCCTTGGAGAAATATATACTTTTCTCACTCAGGGCCACACATCAAGTTGTTACTCAGATTTCCAGCCTTTACAGGAAGACTGGGAGGCATCTGATAAAAGCAAACAGATTACAGGAGCATTTGGTTAAAAAGCAATTAAGGAAACTTTTTAATAGAATTAAAAGACATTCAAGTAACATCATCTGGCTTGGTACCTTTTGCGTAACTCTTTCCTTGTTATTGGACTTTCTTTTCAAGTCTTAACTATCCACAAAGAAATCTTTCTCACATAGTTCAACCCTCATACTTCACTGAATGTGTCTGCCTGCACTGGATAATTTACATTTTTTGGCCCTGGTTTGAAACCCATTTCAGGTGGTTTGGAATTATCTGAGCCTGAAAATGGATTGGAACCTATGCAGAAAAATATGAGTATGCAAAGGCTTTGCCAGTTCTGTCCCAGCTGTCTGAATTGTCACCAAGCACAGAAAATACTGTCCCCAAAGGAACTGCTCCTTGATATTTATAGGCTGCTAAAGTGAAGCAAGAACAAACTCCTCTACCCTGGTCCTCTCAGGGAATTCTCCAGGCAGGCAGTACTTCATCTATGCTCAAACTAATGAAGAAGATGAATAAGAAGATGTAGATTCACTAGTGCAAATTCTAGGTGATGTTAGCAAGTTGTAAGAAATTCCCTACTCATAACCTATGTATGGAAGGAATACAGGGGAAATAAACAATGTAGAGATGGGGCTGGAGATCATCTAGAGATACCTGTGCACTGGATTTAAGTCCCTTTGAATGGACCAGAAAGTCTAAAGCACAGGTTACAGAAGCTCCAGAAAGACCTAGAGTTTCAAGACTAAAGGATGTAAGAACACTGCTGAATAAGATTTATAATATAAAAGTTGGAAATCAAGAAAATTAGGTTTCAAGATCACTTTATGCTATCTTACTTCTTATTAATTTCAGCAGCTGATTCTTCAGGTTCCTATGGTACAGTAATAAAAATTCACCCAAAGCCAAAAGATATCACTACCATTAATGTTTACCTCACTGAAACCCGGCAGAACATGCTCCCACGGAGCTTAGCTTGGTATTTTCTTTTATGCTACATTGCTATTGCTACAGTAACCCCAAGAAGACATGAGACCAAGGGTGTTTGCACAGGTGTATTTGTTATTGCAGGGTTTCTCCCAAGGGCTGCAGCTCGGAGGAGTGAATACAGGTGTGGGAGGCCAGCAGGACCTGACACGGCTTCCTGTCATCCCACCCTCTCCCCCCTGCGCTTTACTTTCCTACAAAAATACACTTGGACTATTTACTGCAAAACTCAGCAAGGGAGGCTCTAATCTGAGAGGTTTACTGGTGCCAGTGTGAGATTTTCCACTGGGTTTCCACAGGGTTCAGATCCAGTCCTGAGGTTGTTATTCACCTATCCATCTTGTTTGCTGTAAACTTAAGCATGTACTTACAGGATGAAAACAGGTGTTTCAATTCTGTGCCTAAACAAAGAAGCATTTAAATGAGTACTTAAATGATTTGTGGAACTAAGGCTTGGAAACCCCCAATTTCTCCTCTCCTCAGCATAAAGAAAGAATTGACAAATCACATGAGAAGCTAGTCATGAGGACTACCTGGAAGGAAATTCAGGGAGGACAAAAGTAAAAAAAAAAAAAAAAAAAAATTAAAAAAATAAAATTAAAAAATAATAAAAAAGAGAAACAAATCCAAACCTCTTTTCCAGCACTTCATTCTTACAGAAAATATCTACAGCTTCCAGAAGAATTTAATCTATTTTCCAGCATCCACCAGAATAACAGTCCTTCTCAAAACACCAGCACAGATGCAACATCAGATGCGATGTTCTGACAGTGCAGGAAACAACCTTTGCAGTCCAGCAGGAAAAAGGTCAGATCCTCTTTTCCCTCTTTCTGCTCAGAGAACCCTCAGAAAATGCTGCTGTAAGAACTCTGCTCAGGTGTGAACACTTACCCTGTCCCATGGCTGTTTTTCTCTCAGCATGAGGAGATGGACCTACCTCAGCTAGTAAAGCTCTGAGCCCAGTCAATGCCTGGAATCATAGTGCAGAATGTTCAATATATTCTTTTCTAAATATCTGATTCTTAGCTTAAATGTCATATTCCTTCTTCTTTAATTACAGATATAACCTGGAACTATGAGTTATTTCTCCAGTGCAGAATCATAAATTTTAATTTTTTTAGTGGGATGTTTGTTACCAAGAGGAAGAATTTCAGCATTTCACACAGTTCCCTAACTTTTTACCCTCTCTTCACACTATTCAGGCCTCTCACTGTTCCTTTCTTTGTCTTGCCAGATTTCTTGTTCAATGACTCCATTAACTCTGATGGAAAGTTCTTTCAGCTGTTTTCCTCACTGCTGCTCTATTTTTTTTTCCAGACAAAACAAGGGTACATCTCAGCTGCTGAAGCACTGTTCCCAGCAGCCACTATATCCAGGAAGGCAGGCATTTAGGAGGCATTTATGCAATGCCCCCTCTCCTGTGGAAAAGGAGGCACCCCTGTGTTTCTTCATTTTTTCCCAAGGGTTACCAGAAGTCTGTCATGACTTCTGTCCCCACCTCTCTGTGACCACTCTGGTGTCATCCTGAGCCCCAGCCCCAGCTCAGGAAGGGTGAGCACAGGTCTTTTGGGAATCCCAATGCCCTGTTTGTGTGCTGAGGGGAAATAACTCCATGTGCCATAAGACGTGGAATTTTATGATTGTAAGCAATTTTAGAGGGAATCCAACAGAACCATGAATGGCAAACTTGGGTACATGAATGGCTGCTTTGGGTACAGTAATATTTTCCATCAAGAAGTTATTATCAAATGGATGGAGGTACTGGTATTGCTGTCTTGATCCTGATACTGCACACTCCTCTTAGATTTTATTTGTGCTAAGCAACAATCCAAACACCTTTTTGGCTGTGTTTTAGGAGGCAGTACAGATTCAACATGCACTTTTGAATCTAAAGCAATAAGGAAAAATATTACTTGTGATAACTGTAACCCCACTGCAAAGGAATGCTTGAGAGATTGTAATATTTACCAGAAAGGTGGGTTTTTTGAGAAAACTGTGGCCTGAACTGAAGCAGGATCAAAGAGGGAAGACATCAACACTCATTGAGGCATTGAGATTTATATCATAAATCTGACATAAACTGGAATTTACCTAAGGGTCTGAAGAAAAAACAAATAACTCCTTAGAGCAAAGCTGCTCTTTCATCCCATCCTCTCTTCATCCCATGTCATAGTCAGTTCTGTGATCCCTGAACAGATATTTTTAAAAATATGTTCTTCAAACTGTTTATATAAAAATTAACATTTAAAACTTGGAAGAAAATGCAATTTTCTATGATTATACTCCTTGTAGAATCTTAGACAGCTTTAAAATTATCAAAGGTGTAGTGAAATATAAACAGCTACATCAGTGCCATGACTGTGCGTCTGTCTAAAGATTACAAATGAAGGTAGAACGTATCCATAAAAATATGGATTATGGACTCATTCTTCTAGAGGACACCCAGCTTCTTCAAATTTCATTAAGTGTTAGACTGTGGTACTCTTACCAGTTTCAAGTGATGTCTTAATTATTCATTCCAATGGGCTAATTCAAAGAACTGGTTATTATGCAGCTTGAAAAAAGGTATCACAATCTAACCTTAAAAGCTGAGTGCTCTCAATGCACACTAGTACCAGGCTCATTGCCAAGAAAATTAATGTTGGACTTTTGAGGCAAATAATATTCATTGTTTTACACAAATTATATTTTCTACCAAAATCATATGAGAAATTTCTTAACTTATAGACTGAATCCTCTGAGAGGAGGGGAAAATATCTCCCGTTTCACTGCCTAAGTGTCTGTTCCATTTAAAGGATATTAGCTAGCCAAATGAAAAATGCATGAATCAATCAGCAACAAGGACCTTGATCTCCAAATGAGACAATGCTGAGCTTTGAGATTTATGGTCTTGCTTCCAGAATTCCATTATTTGGAGGAACAACAACAATAACAATGGGAGATGACATCAGAATAATGCGTGTTCTTCTTTTCTTTTCCTTTCCTGTTGATCACAAGATGCTGACTTTGTGTCATTCACCCCTGTCAAATGAGTAAATGTGCAGTGCTTTAAAACCTCACCAGATGCACGCTGGGTTCAAAATAAAATGAGAATATCTTGAATGGAAGAACATTACTTCCACTTACATTTTGCACTGCTAATTAGTTTTTCCACAGAGCAATTAGCTTTTTCTTCCCTTTTGCCTTTATTTCTTCTGCAAACAGAACTTCTTTTGATTTTTGAACAGAGAAAACATATCATTGGGAGTCATACTGCACTGGTGTAAGGCAGACAAGGCTTTAATTCTAACCCCTTGTGATTCTTGTTTTCTTTTCCCTATAAAACTGCAGTTGCCCCTTGATTAGATAATATCTGCAGTGGGTGAACTTCCTTCAGACAGTGCCTGGCAAGACCTGCCATAAGAGGCTTAAATGCTTCTGCCATAATACCAAAAGTGAGAGAAGGAAAGGAGGGGTTTATTTACTTGAGGAAGCAAGAGGTAGTCTCATTAGCACAATCTGGACACAAGAACATTCACAGCTTATTGTATCTTATAATGAAAACATGCACGCATTTGAAATTTGATGCATACATATGAAAGTAACTGTAAAGATCAGACTAAAACTCAGCCCTAAACTCTCTTTAGATGAGGGGATTTAGAATTTGTTCAGTGCCTTATCTTGCATGAGCTCCTTTCTGGGGTTGTCTCCCTTCTGCAATTATCATGGCACAGTTCAGCCAGCAAGGCAGGAAGGAAAGGTAAAGGATATATCAGAGATAGGAATGCCCTTTCTACCTTACTTCAGTAACTTACAGGTTATCCAAATCCTTGATATAATTTTAGGACACATCAAGCTAACCAGGTAAACCTCTTCCCCTGATGACATGATCCTCATTTGGGATGACAGTGAGTTTAATACAGAATACAGTTAGGGAGGTAAAGAATTGAATCACTCGAAATTTCTTCACCTTTCAGGAGTAACATCTGCAATGAAAATGGCATCCACGATGAAATCACAGCCCTGTATACCAACCTTTGTATAGAAAAAGGTAAATTCCGGTGTTTAACTTCAAAACCAACAACTTCATGGTTGACATGGAATCTCTTCTCAGCAACTTTGTGCATTCCCTTACAAATAAATCAGCACAGAACATTATTCAACTCATTTAACTAGCAGAGAGAAAACCCCTCCAAAGAAATTGTAGGTGCTCTCCAACAGAAAACAATGCCTACTGGGGTGCCATCTCCAGTAACACGAGCAAAAAAATACACCTAAAACATGGACCTGAGGTAAATGTAGTAATGGAACTACTAGTAAATCACTACTATATTACTGTGAAAAAGGGAAAGTGCTCATCACTGAACTGCAGAAGTGGTGTTGTTTGTAGCCATGAATGTATTGTGTGATCTTGTTCTTAGGAGAGAGATCCAGTGTGCCACAGTCAGAACAGCCTTCCATTCTTGGTAAGGAATCCACACTTCCTAGCAGGAACATGAATTAAACCAAGAACCATTTCTTCTTCAGATTATTTAAACTAATATTTTAATTCCCTTTCAGCCTCTATATGCTTATCACTTACTACTGTTACGTTTGCTTTCCCAGAGGAACATCTGTTCACCACCTCAGGATACATTTTACAAAATGTATGATGAAGACTATGAGGAGAAAGCAACTGCTTTCTGTACTTCTGACATGATACAAAAGCTGCCAACACAGGAATTCCTCACTGGCTTGGGTAAGTTTAGAACTAGACAATTTTTCACACAAGATTTATGTTTAAAAAAGACAATGGAAAACAGCCAGGGGAAAATTTGGAAAATATGGTGGCTAAGAAACCATCTGGCATGGAAAATATTCATTTTAATATTAAAAATATCAGATTTTTATTTTTTTTTTAAAGGCAGGCATCCATTTTGTATACTTTGAGTAAGTTGTTATGATTATTCATATATCATCATTACTGGGGGTGCTTGCTTAACAAGAAATTCTTATGTTTTCAGAGTTCAGTTGCTCCTGCTGTTTTATAGGATCAGTTTGCTGAGACCAGCAGTCCTCAGGTCATTTATTTCAGACAAACCAACCTCTCCCTGTCTGGCCACTGCTGCTGTCCTGAGTGATGTGGCCATATAGAAGGCACTTCAATGTAGGACATCATGGCATTGTCTGGAGCTGCTTAGTTGATGACTCAGTCCCATTTCCAGGGAAATTAGTGACAGAAAAAAACCCTTCTTTGTACCTCGTACATACCCTGGTGAATCATGTTTTGGAGAGAGGATAAGGGAATGGACTGTACTTAAGCTCAAAATTAACCTGTAACCTTAAAAAAGAAGATCCCCGGGCTTTATGGCCTGGAGGAATTAGAAAGTTTGTACATCTTTGAGAAGAAAAACACAACTCAGTGTGAGGGGAAACAGTAAATGCAAGCAGATACTAGTTCCCATTTTGTGGGAGAGTCTACCTTTTTGACATTGTCCCTGTTCAGAAGCAGAATAAAATTCCTTCACAATTTTTCCTTGAAGTTAAGTGCTAACAGAGAAAAGTATTTAAGATTAACCCAAATGCTTTGCTTTGACTTTGAAAATTTTAAAGTGTCTGAATTAAAATAAATTTTGAAATTAAAATAAAAATCTAACATCTTTAATTTGATCAGGTATTTTTTTTACGTTTTTCTTGTAATCAGATTTCAAGGAGGTAACATTTTCCATATAAAGTTTTCCTGAAAAGTTCCTGACAGGCAAGGAAAATAACTGGGCACAGGTACCACAGAGTTTTTAAAATACACCCCATTGCAGCAGATAACTGTATGTACAATAAGGCTTTGACTGTGCTGTTATAACTTGCTCTCAGCACAGTTTCTTTACCTGCCTTTGTTGCTCCAAATTAGACTGCTAATCTGAAGGAAGGGTCCTTGTGGTCCTGTGATGACACTCCTTTATTTATCAAGAGATGCCCACTGAAAGAAAAAAAAAAAAAAAAGGTGACCTCAGTGGCCTCCTGCAGATGGAGGAATCTGGAGATCTGAAGTTAGGTTTCCCATTTCAGCAACATACTGTGCTAACTTACAGTGGCTCTTCTGTTAGCTAAGAGCATCACCCAGCTTCCAGCACGGCTACAGCTGCAGGGAAGGACTGGCAGCTAACACACTGATGAGTAAGTATCTATTGAGATTCACTCATTACTATTAATTTCCCCACTGCTTCCAACTGATTCAGGAACTACTTATGGAAATTCTTCTTCTTCTGTCTCGCTGAAATCCAGCGCTGTTGCTGTCAAACCTGCCAACAGGCGCAGCAATGCTACTGTGATAAAATAAGTCCAATTCCATCCCAATCTTGCTTTCCTAGGGAAGAACAGAACTCATTAAATAATTATCAACTGTGACAAGAAAGTAGCTGGCCAAACACTTGCTGCTAATCTAGGCATGACAGCAGGACTATACCTTTCAAAGCAGTAATTAGTTAGATGAACAACAACATAAGTACCAGACAATGACACGGAAAGGACTGTCCCTAAAGGACAGATCCATTATTCGTAGGGTTCAGTGTTTGTTTGACTTATGAATGTTATTTTGCAGTATAAAATTACATTTCTCCTCTGCTGCCTTTCTCATTGTTTTCTGCACAGTCTATGGAAGAAGGCAGAGAGAAAATCTGGAGCTGAAGCCATGAGAGAGCAGGTGGCAGAAGCTCTGCAAGTCCTTCCTTACATTCATGAAATGAGGGTGGGTGGATAGATCTCACAGTAGGGCACCACCATCAGCCTGCACCCCCTGTCTTGTGTGGATAAGAAATCTGGTACTTGCACTCTGCCCATGTTTTATGCTTGGACTGCTACTCACCCAGTACAGATTTATAGATTAGGTCTGGTAGTCCTCATGACTTTCCTTTCTCAACAGGGCAGGCTCTTTGGTGGTGTAAATTGGTGTAGCACAATAGAAGCCATTGTAATAATACAGATTTATCCACAACACACACCAAAGCAGCAGTAAGTGCCAGAGGTGTTGTCCTACCAGCAAAAAGAGAGCACAAGCCCAAACTGCTACCATTGAATGTGGAAAGCAGGATTACAATCACACGTAGAGTCAAAGCTGAAATTACACCCAGCCAAACTTGTTTTCAACTGGACTGTTCCAGTGCTTAAAGTTAAGTATACACATAAGTGTTTGCAGGATTAAAGCCTTGGTTTGTAATGACAGAGCAAATCCAAATAGAGATGGATTAGCTGGCAAGGGGCAGGTGAGGTGGTCAAAGGCACATGCAGTTCATCATATGGCTCTGTAATTTACTACGCGATTATCACAACTACATATTTGGTGTGGGGATATAGATATACATGCACACATGTATACACAGAGCCAAACTTTATTGGCACAGAGGCCCCACAGTCGTTTCAAATTTAGACTCTGGGCTGCACTTGTTCCAGGACTGTGTGTCTATTGCCAACACACTGAAGCGCCTCAGGCTTCAGTCTGATTCTTTGTTTGCTTGCCCATTAAAGTTCTTATCCCACACTCCCTTTTGGCAGAAAATTTTGTTATTTCTGCTTTATGCTGGCCTAGGCCCTTCTCTTGCCTCTGTTCCTATTAACCTATAGCAGTGACAGCCAGGAGCAAACTGAAGCAGCTGGTTGGAGATGCTACTATCAGACTAAGAAACAGCTGCTGTGCAGAGGGGCCACCCTGAAAAACTTCTATTGCAGCATTGCTGGGCTGTACTTTGGCCATTGCAGTTGGGGAATTGGGGAAAGAGAGCACTTTCATTTTCAGATATTTAATTGCTGAAAAATGTAGGGGTGTGTGCAGCATCTTTATTGGATGTCACACAGAAGTAATGCTTTCCAGGTATTTTTTGGCACTTCACATCATTATCCTCTTACTGCCAGCATGGAATGGCCCCATGTTGCAACTCAGTGTGCAACTGACTTCCAATTTTTCTGTTTAAATTAATATTTACCAGTTGGTTATTTTTGGCAGAATTTTTTTGATAGCACTGATTCAAAACAAATAGCCAAATTCTGTCCTTGGTTACAGCCTATGACATTTGGAGTTAACTCCACTTTTACCAATGCCACCAAGGACAGCCACCGTCCTTTTCCTGCCTTTTTATAGCATGACCTTTGCTCTGTACTTACCTTTAGATAAGAGTTGGGCTGCAGTTTTAACTTTGAATAAGTTGGGATACAGCATTGAGTAGAGCTCCAAAATGTATTGATTTGGCACTCCTCTAAGATATTTAATAGTCCCTGCACCTTACCCTTCAGCAACCGGTCACTTCAGAATACCATTGTGTATGTGCAGAAGAAGCTCTTGCAAAAGCACTACTAATTAGACCTTTGCTATCAGCCAAAAAAAATAATGACTGGAGTACTTTTGTATCCATCAAAAATTGTGTGGATTAATCAATTCAGTCTTATTTTAGTTATTTCTAAACTACAGCTGTAGCAGAGTCACTGACCAGGACAAAGGACCTACACCATAATTTGAATAGACTCAGAGCAAGTGAGGTACTCGAGGAAGCTGCACAGAATTTTCTGCATGTCCTGCTGCATGTTTGCCTCCACACCTCTGTAAATGTGCAGCATGCCTGAGTCTGGGATATTGATATGAATAAAAACCTCGGCTATGTGTACAGAAAAGCTATAAAATGGCATGGCAGTGCCTGTGTAATTGGCATGTGGGCCTAAGAACTGTTGCATTTGACTCACATTAAGAGCTATACTTCGAACCACATTCCTGTTTGTCATCTTAGGGGTGGGAAAATGTCGAAAGAACAAAGTCAGCCACCAAGGCTGCCAAGCTAAGTTTGCTGTGACATTGATAAATATTCAAGCCAATGTCTTTCAAATGTTATTGTGAATCACCTTTCCCTCCTTCCTTCCCCTGCTTCAGTCATCTTGCTGGCTCAGAATATTCACCTTTGTCTCAGACCTCAGCTGCCTTCACTTTATTGCATATGATTGCTATTGTCTTTGTCTCTTTTATCCGCTTCACTGTGTCTCATTTTCCTAAAGTATCTGGCACCCACTTTTCCATAACACTGTTCCTTTGTTTCAGGAAAACATAATTTCAGGAGGCAGCAGAAATACAGTTCCAAAGGCCACAGGGTGACATCCTCTCTCACCTGATCTTTATTCATATCGGGGTTTAATGGTACTTTTTTTTTTCCATTTCTCAAGCACCCTGCAACACCCTTCCTCCCTGACAGGAAGGCACATTTTATTTCTCATAAAAATGCTTTCCTACCAATCTTCTGTTCTTCAGAAGTTTCAGAGACCTGTCTGTTAAATGCTGGTTTTCTCATGTGGATGGACCTGTTGACCTGGTTGTGGTTTATTACTGTTTTGACACTTTTTTCTCCTTCCTAGATTTGGAATAACTTAGACCCTTTTGTCATTTCCAATTCCTGTCATATTGGCTTCAGCAGCAATCTTCCCAAATTCTGTTTTGAACACTGTGGTAGGAACAATTGAGAATTCTAAATATCTGAGCTGATTGTCTTTCTAAAAGTAATATTTTTAACATAATACCATTAATCTTGTGTTTGGGGCTCATATATAATCAACCTGCCCCGGATATCATCAACACCAAAAAAAAAAAAAAAAAAAAAAAAAAAAAGGTACTTTCTCTCATTTCTACCAACTCAGGAACTCAGGCAAGGATGCCTGATGCTGTTATGCTGTCCTTTTTGTACACTTTCTTAGCTCCCTGGTGCACTAAAAAAGGGCCCTCAGTCCATTGAAATAATACAAAACCTCAGTTGCTGATGGTAGTGGTATGTGATTTCCTGTGTACGTTTTACACCAGAAGGTACAGTGCCTATTGTACGTCCCCATTTAGAACTCAAACACAATGGCTCATGCAGCTGCATGGTGACCTGCCAATAAAGTTTAAGACAGCATAGACTTCCACATGAATCTGCAGATTAATGAGAGAGAGAACTATCTTCTTTTTTCCCCACAAAAGGCTACTCGTGCATTCAGAATGTGCTGCAGACTAAAACCAAAGTTCAGCTCGCCACAGGAGTAGAGAGAGAAGAAACACGCACAGGATACACTCGGAAACAGCCCAGCCCTTATGGAAAACTCCTGTGGAATTTAACACAAAACGATACGCTTTCTACAGCCTTTTTTTTTTTTTTTCCCTACCATCCTATATCTCAGATACCTCTTCTATTAAATTCTATACAATGGCTCAAAAAACTTCATATAAAAGATATAATGCTCCATAGGTTTTAGAGTAATTTTATAGTGTTCTGTTACATTTCTATAGGACCCCCTTGTTTCTATTCCAATTATGCTATCCAGAACTTTTCATAAAAGGCCTATCTTATAACAGGCCCTTTCCCTCTCTTTCTGTTTTCCTTTAACAAAATGTGTAGAGAGATATACATCACAAGGAGTGTTTCTTACAACTCCATGATTTTAGGCATATTAAATTCCCATATGTGGAAAAGCATTATCTGTCTTTTGGCTAGGAAGCATAGTAAATTAGTGAGAAAACTGTCAAAGCCAGACAAATATTAATTTACAACTGCCTTCTCATTCTGATTAGGCCAATGAAACAACACTAGTGTGGAAGAGGGAGGAAAAAAATGAGCTTTCAGTCTTTTTCTCTTATAATTTTGAAGCAAAGCCCAAAATACAAACATTTATAGAACTGTTTCTTGGCAAATGTCCTCTCAGGACTTTATGTTAAAAGGTGAAGTAAGTAGTGCAAGGGTTTATTTATGTCCCTGAGAAAACTCTTCATGAAGTGTTTGGCATATCTCAGTCCTAGAATTATGATGTAATTCTTACATTTCTGTCTTTCTGGAATACAGTGGTTTTGTCTTGGGTGTTAACTCATTTCCATTTCCAAAATAACTTCCATGATTTTGGGCTGCCTAATATTTGTCAGTGGACAAAGACAGCAGCTACTTCAAGAGTGATCTGATGCCTTTATAATCTGAAGGTGCTAATCCACTGTGGAAAAATAGCTCAGACTATCGCTTGAGCTAATAATTAGAGCCCAGATTATTCCAAAATGGACTGGAGAAATGAAAGTAATTGTCTTCATATACATTGTTCAGAAGGAAAAGGAACATGAGATATTCCATATGGCCTTATGATGAGCAATAAAAATTATAGTGACTAAAGAGATGTTGTCTAAGAAATAAGTTTCATTACTCACTTTTTTAATTTACAGAGTTAGTGACCAAATTAAGTAATTCCACATCTATGAAAACAAATGCTGGGTATATTAAGAAATGTATAGAAGACTAAAAGTTAAGGTAATTGAGCAAATGAAACATGGTCTATTATTTTTCTCTTTTCCATAAATATCACACAGTAACCATGTTTTGAATCTCAGAGAGGCAGGAGATGGAAGCTTAAAGCAAAGTGGCAAGATTTAGCTTATCATTTTGAGACAACTATTTTTAGTCACACATTCTTAACACAAGGATACCCTTGCCAGTTTTCATGGCTTGAAGAAAAGGGACCCCAGAAATGTTTAATAAAATGAGAATGTCTTTTAAAAGGAGGCATAGAAAATATAAAAGTAAGAGCAGCCCTCCTTGAGTTGATTAACTTCATTTATTAAACAACAATTTTGTGAGCCAGTTTTGACTCATTAAGAGCTTATTTTGTTCATAAGAATGCCTTTGATAGTACAAAAAGATTTCTGAATACATGAATCACAATTCAATATCATCCAAAGCATTATCAGATGTCATAAAAAGGGATAAGTTCAAATTCCCTAAGTGCTAATGTGAATTGTGTATCCACTTGGTTTTTTTACCAAATCTTTATTTCATTCCTGAGGTGACAATATTATGTCTTACTGCTTTTATGATTGCTTCAATTAATCTAGTTCCTGCATACATTTCAGGACTTCTTTTTTACACAACTCCCTTGAGAAACAGCTTTGCATTGGCTCATTTTCTTTCTTTTCCCTCTTTAAGGAAGTTTTGTCTCTGTGGATTTTCTCTGAAGATTTTTTAACTGGTGAGCTGTGATTTCAACACTTTGCAACAGTTTCCCAGACTGATTGAGCAGTAGAGTCTCATTCTCTTCCTGAGTGTGTTCACTGAAGTTGGTACTGTGGTCCAGCTGAACAGTTTTCAACCCTCAGTACTGTAATCTAAATTCATCTCCTGTTCTCTGTCTTTCTTTTGTTCCTTAAGATATTTCTTGAAGTATGGAGAACCCCTACTCCCCTTCTAGTGCTGGAGGAAAAGTATCATATTAATCTTTGGGAATGCAGATTTCTGTTCCTAGTTTTCTAGTGTTTGAAACTGACTTTGTTAACATGGTTGTTTTCTGGGACAGAATTTATGGTTGATGTATTTGTCCATTAATTCCTGGGGTTTTTTGGGTTTTTTTATTCTTTTGATGAAACAGAGTAAAATAACATGTAAATACATCCACGAAGTTCAATAAGACCAAGAGCAAGATCCTGCACATGGGTCAGGGTGATCCCAAGCACAAGTGCAGGCTGGGGGATGAAGGGATTGAGAGCAGCCCTGCAGAGAAGGACATGTGGGTGTTTGTGGGTGAGAAGCTCAACATGACCTGACAATGCACACTGGCAGCCCAGAAAGCAAACTGTGTACTGAGAAGCATCAAAGCAGCATGGGCAGCAGGTCCAGGGAGGTATTTGGCCCCCTCTACTCTGCTCTGGTGAGACCCCACCTGAGGTGTTGTGTCCAGCTCCAGGGCCCCAAAGAGAGGAAGGACATTGATCTGCTGTAATGAGTCCACAGGACACCACAACAACTACCTCAGGGCTGGAGCACCTCTGCTGAATGAAGGCTGAGAGAGCTGGGGTTGTTTAGCCTGGAGAAGAAAAGGCTCCAGGGAGACCTTACAGAAGCCTTATGGATCTAAAGGGACCTACAAGAGAGCTGGAGAGCAACTTCGTATAAGGGCAGGTAGAGATAGAGCAAAGGGTAATGGCTTTAAACTGCAAGAGAGCAGGTTTAGATTAAATATTTGGAAGAAATTCTTTACTGTGAGGGTTGTGAGGCGCTGGAACAGGTTGCCCAGAGAAGATGTGGATGTCCCATCCCTGGCAGTGTCCAAGGCCAGGATGGAAGAAGCTTTAAGCAACCTGGTCTAATGGGAGGTGTCCCTGTCCATGGCAGAGGTTTGGAACTAGATGGTCTTTAAGGCTGCTTACAACCCAAACCATTCTCTGATTCTGTGTAAACAAAACAATGTTTTTTACTTTCATTTAATATTTGCACCAAACCTTTGAGTAGATCTAAACCCATCTGTATTACCCAGATCGGTTGCTGAATAGCCTCATTTTCTTCCTAAGAGACTGAGATTTTCCAAACTGTTGTCTTAAAGAACATTTTCTTTTCCATCTGTTCAATCATATTCACCGTACTGGTCCCTTCACACGCTTGGGCTCTGAGTTCATTTACTCTCTGCAATCCAGGTGGTCCAACTGCACGCATGGATTCTGACAACTTAAAGGCCCACACAGCCTTTTTTTCTCACCCCTTTGAGAGGCTTCTCAGTGATATAAACTTGCAAAGCAGTCACATACAAGATAAAAGTTCTTGTTGTTTTATCACTATTATTATTAGTAGTAGTAGTAGTAGTAGTAGTAGTATTGCTATTGCCATTCTCTTAACCCTGAAACCCCTGAAAGCACTGACAATTGACAAGGGAGATGTGAGTATTTATCTAAAATGTACTTGTCTGTACCTCAAATACTTTCACAGCACAATTCTCCACAGTGCTGAATACCTGAAATCCCTGACCAGTTCACACTTATTCTGTCTCCATTCTGGATCATTCCAAGAGCATCCCCAAAAGAGTACAATGGCCATGTGACAGATGGTTTCCTCCAGAAAACATTCCCAAAGGCAACACGGACAAGACTGCACCATTTTATCTCACAACATCCAGCCCTTCAACTATTCCCTTTACCACATCCCTGAGCTCACACAACTCTTCTCCATGGAACAGGCACCACAGGGCCTGCAGCTTCAGGGACATGTTATTCCATACACATTGAGCAAACACCACAAATTAAGAGTGGTCTCCATGGCCAAAGGCTCATTAGCCCAGGCCCAGAGCAAAACTCTCAAGCCTTAATACATTTTTTTTTTTTCCTCTCCCATGCACTTAAGTGGATGCCACAAAAGCCAAATGACCACCACAAAAAAAAATTGTTTGAAGTAATGAAAATTCCCAAAGCCACTGACTGTAATGAAAACACAGTCTATATTTGACTTAATTTTCAAATGCACTCTGGTACCTAATGCAGAGGTGGGAGAGCACCACACTTCTCTACAAATACATCTGGAGGCCCTCCAGCTGCTGCTGGTGTGATACTTCTCACCACAGTACTCCTCTACAAATATTTAGTACTCTGCTGGACCAGGTTTCATTTTTCAAGAAGTAGAAGTACCTGCCATCTGACGATGGATGGTGGCTCTTGTCTCAGCAAAATCTGTGTGTTCTCTGCCTCTGTTCATGAAGAAAAGCAGGCACAGAAGGAAAAGCAGAAGAGGTGGTTGACAGAGAAAACACTGACAATGTGGACAGGCATTAGCCTACTGAAAGATGGGCTCCTCAGTCAAAAGGGAATCATACCTTGTAAGAGGGAGCTGGTATACTTAAAGAAGGCTCTTTGATGTCCAGAATCCATCCACTCAATGACTTTTTTTTTTTTTTTTTTCATTTCATTTATGAAATTAAACTGTGAGAGTAAGGGAATAAGGTAAGAACAATATTAGTTACAGTTCTTTCTCCTTCCTGCTATTACTTCGTTTTGTTGGAGAAGAGATTAGGGGGAGGAATAGGGGTCTGCAGCAAAAAGGAGGAGAAAGGAAAATAACGCCACACAGGACATTGAAAATTAAGGTACCTGTATATCCAGCAAGGAGAAAAAAGGAGTATGTGAAGTATATTATACTCAGAAGAAATCCCAGCAATGGAATTTGCCAGGAACTAGATGAAGGTGGTAAAATCATTAATAATGAATAAAGCCATATTCAATAAATATGTCTCTCCTTGATTTGGAAAAAGCAGGAAAACAGCAGTATCATATCGGGCAGCCGAAGCCTTTTTCAGTCCATTAGTAACCAAATAGGATGTTAAATATCTACTTGTGATAAAAACCTGTAATTCATCAGGCCCAGATAACTTGCACCTGAGGAGTCTCAAATAGTTGGCAGAGGAAATTCTTTCTTCCACATGTTAATTTTTAATAGGTCTTGAAATAACACAGAAATTCCAGAAGACTGGAAAAAGACTGATGTTTCACTAGTATTCAGCAAGGACAAACATGATGACCTTGGTAAATATAAGCCAGTGAACCTAACTTCAGACTGGAGAGGAGGTGAGGGAGAGAGCAAAATAATAGAATATGGGATTCAACTGATAAAGAATGAAAGGACAGGAAGTAATTAATGCCAGTCAGCATGGTTTTATGGAAAATAGGTCTTGTCAGACAAACCTGATTAGATTACAAATTTGTTTAAAAAGGTAACTGCCTCAGTGTGATATACTGAGAAATTTGTAAGGCATTTGATTTAATTTTGCAAAACATTCTGATTTAAAAAAAAATACTGTACAGCCTGGGTGAAATACCCCCTAGCAGAACAATGCTTTTATTTAACAGCAAATATCAAAAATGTTTTATCTCTGGGAAGTCATCAGTGAATATAGATATTTTTAGTGTGGCTGGGAAAGGGTCTGTTTTAGGCATGACATTTGAGCATTTTTGTAGCTGAGTTAAATATAAATTACTCTTGGTTGTACTGATAATGCAGTCTTTGCAAAAACAAATGGAAAAGTAACCAATACGTACACAGATGCGATGTTACATCTTTACACAGCATTGGTGTGGCTACTGAAATACTTCACAGTTTCAGTGATCGTATGTTTCACAATGCCGAAAAAACCCCCAGAGATTTAAAGAATAGCTGCAAAACTCATTGTTAGAACTGAAGAAAATGTCTTACCGGGAGAACTTTAGAGAATATGGAGAGATTGCTTGGTTACAGTGAGTAGTAAATACCTCCATCAGCAGAAAAGCAGCTCATACACTTTCCTTTTTCAGCACCCCCAGTGTGCTTAGAAAAAAGAGTTAGGCAGTCTTAGGGCCCAGGTCACCCTGAAGGGTTTCTGTTTCCACATCAGTAGCAGGATAGGTTAAATACAGCCTGGTGGCAATGGGGTGTCCCTCATGTCAGGAGGGGTGCCTGACCTACTACACACGGCAACACTCGTGTAGGTCGTCCGCATCTGTGAAGGCTCCAAGATTTTTCTCTTGCTTGTAATCCCTCTCCAAGTAAAAGGGCAGATGAAATGACCCTGGATAACTCAGAAAGTGTCCTGGCCAATTATCCTAGGGAGCCTCAAGGAGTTATCAGAGGATCAAAGACCCTTCTCTAGTCTTCAACTCAGAAAAGTTGCAGCTAGACAACAAAAGGAGAGGCAGGGGAAGAATGTGACAACTTAATGATGCTACAGTAGCACTGGGTAAGATCCTCAACTTGAGCAAGCAGGTGCCACTCCTTCAAAGTCAGTGGAGAGATGCTAATTTACACCAATGGAGGATCTGACATAATATGTTTTTTATTTGCTTGAGTCCTGCCGTGGCTCCATAAGCAAAGGTTAATGCAGGTCTGCCAGGGGCAGGCTGGAGTTAACACAGAAAGGCAGTTGTGAGGTTGCTGATTCTGATAAAAGCAAATTGTGAACTGCAAGCATCTGAGTGTTGAGTGTCACATTCACACCTAACTGCTGCCCTTGCCTGTTCCCCACAGTCATCCAGCTCTGTCATCATGATATGTTCCTAAAACCACATTTGTGCTGCTGTCACTTTTTGTCTTTGGAAATTTGTGTACAGGCTTTCTATAAAGACATATTAAAAATGCCTGTAAAGTTCAAATGAGTGGATTACAATATGTTTAACCCAGGCAAATCACTTCCATATATTAGGCAGAAACTTGAGTCTTTACTTCTAGTCCTGCACTTGCAGTAGGGATGTTAATACTGATAAGGTTGTAGGAGGCACCTGATAGGTGAGGGCAGTGAGGAGTTTGTTCCTTTCATGAAAAAAATTAAAAATTAGGAACCTCTTTCTAGATCTCTGTGTCTTTCATGTCACAATGTTTCTAAAGAGAAGAGTCAGACACCTCCATAGGGTTGTCCATCTTCTCCACTTCCACCAGTCTTCTTTGACTGGGAACAAAGTTCTGACTACCAACAGAACCATGACATCTCTAGAGTATTTTTGTCTGTGTTTCAGTAGTGGGCAATGTCAACACTGTCAACATGTCAACAATTAGTGGCACAGATGTAGAAGATAACATGAGGACAGATTTTGAATGTCACGCCCAGGCCCCTCCAGGGCTGGGAGCTGGGAGCACATCCGCCTAGAGACCATCGGTGACACAACATCCTCGCAGCCCCCACTGAGTTCTGAACCCACTGCCATCCCTGAACTCCCTCCCACCTTACAGGTTATTTCCTAAAAGAGATTAATTGCACTTTTCTTCTTTGAAAGGCAGGATTTCCCAGCTCATGCTGAGTTTTCACATTCACACTTAATCTTTGGTTCACAATGAATAATGCACTCACCTGCTGAAAAGGTGCAAATCTGAACCCAAACTACCCATAAATTGAAAAAATACCAGAAACAGCTGCCTAGCTACAGCATGACAGAATTTAGGACATGCCATGAAATCTACCCACAAAACCTATTAAACCAGCTTATGCTGAGTTTTATGCTGAGTACTTACACTGCACTGTGGGATGTATTTCCAGCTGCCCCTGTTACGAGAACCTGTACTGGTGAGCTGAAAGCAGCTGATGGTACCAAAAGGTTCAGGGGAAAAAAAGAAAAAAAACAGAAAAAAACCAAAAAAAACCCCAAGAAAAAACAAAGGATAAAAAAGACAAGGTTACTACACCAGATCTCTCTGTAAATAATTGCATTAAATATAGAAAAGGTTATATACCGTTCCCTTTGTCCTTTCTCTCCTCACAGGCTGCTGGCCTATGATTGTTTCTTGTACCTACCCTGTAGCTGATTTTATTGTTTATTCCTAGCTCCCCCTCCAGTTTGCTCGGGGCCCTGTGTCTTAGCGAGTGACTCCCTGCTCCCTTTCCAAGTTCAGAACCTTTCTGGCTAAAGTCTGCGGTGACACGTAACACAAAAAGACAGCTCTGGGCACAGGGCATGCAGCCGTTCCTGGAGAGTGCAGGCTGCGGTTCGGCAGTACCGTTTCTGGAAGATTAAGTGATTAAGCCTAACTAAAAGTGACTAACAGGGATGGATCTTTCCCTGTCAAACACACAAGGTTTTCCAAAGAGCGGCTCCAAGGTTGTGAGTGAAGGTGAACAGCTCTGCTTCTAAAGACTCCTTAATTTTAAGAAATTCAAAGAGCCGGCAGGACACTTTGTTCTGTGACTTTCTTAAACCTATACCCTACTTCACATCCCTTTCATGAGCCATCATCTTTCTTATTTAAAGCAGACATGACGGAAGTTTAAAAAAGACAGAAGAGATGAGAAGTACGAGTCTCTGCAGATATAAAGTATAATTTAGCAAAGTATTTTATCACCCAGTCCTGCCAGGTCCTCAACACGTTCTGCAGACACGGACTCCTCCACTCATCTTGTGAACAGTGGGGAGAGGGAGCACTCCAGTCTCTTTCTGTTTGCAGAAAACTCCCTGGTGTTGACTTTTCATTCAGCCTTTGCATGCATATTTATATGGCTAAAGCCTTGAGAGTCTTCATGAATTGATTACTGTGTTTTGCAATAAACCATTATTTATTTAAGCATTCATATTGATTCATAAAACCCAAGTTCAGATCTTCTGATGAACATGGTATGAAAACACAGATAAAATAGGAAGATCCAAAAGAATATGTTTTATTTACAGGTTTTGTATAAATACAGAAAACAGGGGATGGGATAAATAACGAAGTAATCACCAAACTGTTTTCATTAATAACTTATCAAACTGGTTTTATTTTTGAAAGCATCCAAAAGAAGCTAAAAGCTATGCAGGCAGCTGGTTGAATTTCTCCTGGAGGGTTTGAATGGGACTGCAGGCCGGTGCTGAATTTCACTCTTGTGAATAAATCCATGCGTTATCTTTTGGAAAGCAATATTTTTCAGTGTGGAATAAAGCCTATTTAGTAAATTATTATTTTTGTTTTTAAAACTAAATGACTCTTTATTAAAAAAGAGACCTACTGAAATTTGAATTTTTCCTCATTACCTGAGGCATAATCAAATTGTCAGCTGTTTTACAAGGGTGATAATGTGGAACAGAAGTGTGATAACATTTGCCATCATTCCAGCTGGTTCCCCCCAAAAGACACCTCTTCATAACCTTCTCATCAGTGAACCCACACCATCTTAGAGAATCGTAAGTTACTGCTTAGAAGTGATCTGATAGTGAACATCACAGAATCATTAAGGTTGGGAAAGACCCCCAAAATCATCAATATGAGTTGTTAGATGTGTTTTATTTGGAAACAGTGTTATTTGAAACACAAATTAAATGCTGATTTCTGGGAAAAAAAATAATTTATGAATTCCTTACTAATTTCACATTGTCAGTGTGACCAGGATTTTGCTACAGGAGTAGATCATGCTGTTTTCAGATTTCAGAGGTAAATACTCAACCATTTCATTTTACTGTTGTAGAGAGAAAAAAAGCTGAGAATATTTCAAAAGTTTATAATGCTATAACAAGATACAGCAGCCAAAGAGACAGCTGGGCATTTTAAAGGTGAAAATAAAGCACATGTGTTTACTAGGGGTTTCTTTGTAAAACCACTTATTAGGAACATTTTAAAATCGAGACTAGTTATTTCCTAGAAGTTTTACTCTACTTTGAGCAGGACTTAGTTTAAGGAATTTGCTAGCTTGTGCAGTGTAAGAAGTCAGAGTAGATGGGCTTAGGAGCTGTGACTCTATTTGTCTAACTATAATGGATCTATAAATTAATCAAACTGGACTGACCATAAGGGCAGTTTCCCAGTCAATGTTAATTAATTCTTAAATAAAATACATTATCAATCACTATTTTTAAATATATTTAGATATAGAATAGTCTATAATTAAGAGTCCAAACCTTTGAGCTTGACATTCTCAGTGAACTGGGATGTAAATGGCAGTCCTCTCACACTAGATGAGGCACTTGGTTAAATCCTGCTCTTATTACTTTAACTGGATACCTTAATTCCATCCCTGCAGCTCTATAGTTGGTCATGATCAACATCCAGCTCAGTTGTTGAGGGTGATAGGATACTTTTCAAGGACTGAACCTATTTTCCATTTCTCAGTCTTTCCTTGTGAAAACAGTGATGTTTTAACTAACTCAAGTAACACTGGTCCAGAAAGATACTTTTGCAGTGGATCCACTGATTTCAACATTTTATAATGGATGAGAATACCAGAGAAGTAAAAGATAATGCAACTGGATATAAATTAGTTATGTGGAACAGCATATTGTTAGGGCCCTGAGGGTACAACCACGCCTTAATCTTCTTAAACTCCCACCCACCTTGTCTCCTGCTGCTCCTGGGACCGGGCAGGTCCCATTCCGGTTATCTATCTATGCCACATTCTGGTTATCTCTCTATCCAGGAGGCCACAACACCTGAGCTCCCTGTGACCTGAACTGCAAACCTGCTCAGGACTGAGGTGCCTTGATCTGGGAGGCTTTGCTGCTCCTCTCAGTGGCACTTTAACACCCCGGTGTGACATAAATTTCAGATTACCCCACAACTTTTCATATTACCCCCATTAACTGTTCTACTACCGCAGTCAGTATATTCCTTTCTCACTCTGTTCCTCTAGAGTTCCAAAGGAGAAGCTTGCATGGATAACAAGCAGCTGCCGTGAAGATATTTAAAAGCTATTCCCTGAGATAACTATGATCTTCACAATATTACTGCACAGCGATGGAGCATGGAAGTATTTCTTGGTCCTTTGGCAGACAGAAATCTTCCGAATGTGATAAAACAAAACCAGCCACTTTCTCTGGCACAAGAAAATTTGTGCTTAGGCACGTAAGTTAAAAACAAACAAACAAACAACCCTAAAAACCAAAAACAACAGCTCAACACAGATCTTAGAGGCTGGAGAAGGCCACTGGTGTGAAGGAGGAGAGCAAAATCACCTCAGTTCACTTTCTTCAAGTGAATACGAGTCGCTTCCCTGACTTCCCTGGGAACCGTATTAGGTGTTAATATTAAGGAGAGGGCTGTGAGGCCAGCGGGAGAGCCCCTTCCCCGGTGCCCTCGCTGCCCGAGATCCGGCTGGGCCCGGGGGATGCTTCCACCGCACACAGCCCGGCGGGGGCAGCGTGCCGGCGGCCCGGGCAGGGCTCGGGGCCGGCGCGGCGGGCAGGCCTCGGCGGGCGGCGGCGGCGGCTCCCGGTGCGCAGCCGCCGGCAGGGCCCGCGCCGCCCGGAGGAGGCGCTTCCCGCGGCGGGCGGGCGGCAGCGGCCCCGGGCGCCCGAGTGCCGGCGTGCGCGGCCCGGAGCGCAGCGCTGCCAGCCCGCCCGGCACCCCTGCCCTGCCCTGCCCGCGGCCGGGATGCGCTCGGAGGCGGCGCAGCAGCTGGGCGGCCTGGAGAGGTTCGCCAGCGCCGGCAAGGGCCGGGGGCTGCGGGCGCGGCGGCGCTTCGCCGTGGGGGAGCTGCTGTTCAGCTGCCCGGCCTATGTCGCCGTGCTGACCGTCAGCGAGCGCGGCGGCCACTGCGACGGCTGCTTCGCCAGGTAGGGCCCGGGCGGCGCCCGGAGGCCGCGGCTTCTGCGGGGCGGCGGCAGAACTTTCCCCCTCCTCGGCTCGTGGTGCTGCGGCAGCGTGGAAGTGTAAACTCAGAGCTGGTGCTCCGTGCTCAGCAGCTCAGGAAAGAGAAAGGAAAAGGAAAACAAACCAAACCAAAAGCCAGCAACAAAAAACGTTCTGCTCTGCCCGTGTTCTGGCGGTCACGTAGACACGTGCGTAACCATCCTCTCGCAGGAAGTTTCATTGATCCGTCTAGTTTTGTGGTAACTTCGTGCTCGCTGGTTTTAATGAAGGTTAGATAAGGGAGAAAGGGTCTGCAATCGCCTAATTCACACTTCACCTTCCACAGAGCGGATAGAAAATCTATGAATTAAATGTATATATCACGGTTATGAAATACACAGAAAAAGATCTGTGTATTACCTCTGTCTGAAACCTTAGTCTGCAAGTTACTTTTACTGGGTCGGAGCGCAGGCAATGCAAGAACTTGTTTGTAGCATGTCTGGGAGCATTGGGACTGGAGTGCTGCCTGCTCCTGCGTGCTTCAGGATTCCTGGTGCTGGAGGGATGCGGGGGGCTCGAGTTTGCCAGGGCCTCTGCAGCTGCCTCCTCACCTGTGTGAAGGGGAGATACTCAAGTGTTTGAGTATCTCAATATGAGTATCTCATATTCTCAATCTGAGCTGCTTCAGGGGAAAAAAAAACCCAAACGTGTTAGGGTTAGCAAATTCAGCATGGATATGACACTCTGGCATGTCACACCACACCATATTTTTAGAAGGTGTAGTACTTTCGTGACTTCTGACGGCTTACTGAAGAATTAAGTGCTTACCTGGTTATAACTCAGAGCAAATGTTAAGAGCTGCCTCAGTAGAGAAAAACAACTGTTGTAACTGTGCTATATTTATCCATTCATCCTTTTTCTTTTCTCGTTACCTTACTTTCTTATGACTTGTTCACTTGATTAGCATTTATGTAACATACGTATCTTATATGCTTCGTAGTGAAGCCGGTGAAGCGAGTCCCATCAATTTGAAGGGTACAGTTGAGGTGATTTTCCTCACCTCCTTTACACCTTTTCCCAGCCTCTCAGGTTTGCGTTGAAGTGTTGTGTTTGGTTTTAGGGTTTTTTTTGTACCTAACTGCAAATTTCCTCTTGCCAAAGAATCTGTCTGGTTTTGTTTATCATATTCAGATTTGTCTGCCAAAGGACCAGGGAATAATTCCATACTTCACTGATTGGAAGTAATACTGTAAGGATAATAGTTATCTCACGGAATAGCTTTTAGTTATCTTCAGGAGCAGCTGCTTGTTATCCATGCAAGCCTCTCCTTTGGAGCTCTGGAGGAGCACAGCGATCAAGGAACATAGTGACTGCAGCAGGAAAGCAGTTAGTGGGGTAATCTGAAACTTATTTCACACCAGGGTGATGAAGTGCCACTAAGAGGAACGATGTCTCGGTGATGTAAGGTGATCCGCCAGTGCTCAGACATGTGTTCTGTGTCTGTGACTGTTGCATTAGCACTGAACTAGCACGTACTAGATTCCGAACTCTGCTGGTTGAGCTTGCAGAGAGCCCTCGGAGAAGGGCTGTGGGCTCAACACCAGCCAGGGAAGGAAAACTTGGCGAAGTTGTCATGAAAACTTTCGTGGTAACACGGGCAAAATGAGGCTGTAATATTGTATTTGCATGAGATAGCGGTTGTTACTTTAAATACGAGGTTGTAGTGTCAGCAAGAGGAGTCATGATGTTAGCTTGGCTTGCTCATGTTGCACCTTGTGTGCTTTGCAAATACAATCAGAGGATGCCAGACTTGTTGGGTTTTATGGGCTCCGAATGGCAGTGACCACCAAAATGTCCTACACTGTCACATCATATGAGGACACTCACCCTTGATCCCTTGATTTACTCCAGTGAGCTTACATCAGTTTAAGACAATTTTTTTTTTTTTTGCTACTTACACCAGGGAGGGTGTGCAGACATTTTAAAAGCATTCAGTACTGCTGAGAGAGATCCCTATTGCTGTCATAATCAAAATGTCACTTGTTGGGTAACACATGTTCTATTTTTGGTGGGATCTGTTGCAACACATGCACTTTAAAGCAGAAAAGGACCTTCCTTGTGGCAGTTCCCTCTGTTGGGGTAATATCCAAATATAAAAAAGGAGAGTGTGAGCCTTAGGTCTGCTCAGAATGCAGAGATATCAGAGCACACAGGGTGGGTCAGTAAGGTGCTCTCAGGTGAAAGGAGGTCATACAGTATATAACACAATATTTTTTCTTGGCTTTTGGAGGCACTTACTCAACCAAGGTGATGCATTCTGTAACCAAAGAAGCAGCAGAATGGTCACAGAAGAACCAAAAGGTCAATATTGGTGAACAAGTACACAGAGCAGTTTTAAAGTTTGCACAACACAATAAGTTTAGCACATTATGCATCATATAGTGACAGAAAATGATGCTATCTGTCAAATAGCATTGACTAATATGTTTCCAAACCCAGTAATTTACAGAGTGCTTTTGAATAATGAGAGTTGCTTGGAAAAGCATGCTTTTGAAAATGTAATACAGTTTTCATTGTGAAGTGCAAAGTACTGTGCAAAAAGTGATCCAGCATACAGTTTTATTTCATTCAGGTTTCTAAATAAAAACAGAATAACTTCTGTTTTCTTTTTAAGGAAAGAAGGATTGTCCAAGTGCGGAAGATGCAAGCAGGCCTTTTACTGCAATGTGGAATGTCAGGTACAGTCATGCAATTTGTCAGGGTGGGGGGAAGGAGGGTGGGGGTTGCAGACCTCCAATTTTTGTTTATGTGGCATTGATATGTTCTAACTGTAGCTATGATTAATAGCAGTCCAGTCAGTTCCAGCATCCCACAGTTGCTGACCATGGAGATGTACTTTGGACAATTACAGGTTTTTGACATGGTCTGCGTGAGTCTTTAAAGATCAGTAGCTTCAGGGCTTGGTACCACTGAGGCTTTGATTACAGCTGCCTGTCAACCCACTAATTATGTCTGCATTACTTCTTCCTTTAAGGACAAACCAGATAATTTAGCAATAGCCTCACTAAACTGGTAAGAGATCCTGTGTCTACTGGAAAAAAGGGAAATCACTAAACAGCCATCCTAGGGGAGAGAAAGAGAGGTTTTTTTAGGATTTTTTTTTCTTTTTATAATATTTGCAAATATTTGGAGTATTGAGACTACCACAGCTGATGGTAGGCATAACCATTCGAATCCTACCAGGCTTTCTCCCTAACTTACTGTGGCAACTTTTATTCTTTTTGTATATTTTGTTTTTTTAAAGGCCCCTGGATGTAGAATATAAGCACATTCTAAAGCAGAGCAATACAAAGATGTCCAAAATATTTTCATGCAGTTTTAACTCTACTTCTAATTTGAATTAGAGTAAGCACCTTAAAAATAAAAAAATAAATAAAAAAGACAGAATTAGAATCTAGCCTTTTTGGGCCCTCAGCTTGATGCAGAATTATCCAGTTTCTGTGTGGAAAAACTCAAGTGGGTTGCTAGTTGAATAACGTGAGCTATGCAAGGTCTGTGGTGCTGGGCACAGAGTGTGGAACAATGCTTATGAAGGATTTGAGTCACCCAAGGTCTGGCATGCAACTGTGTGTTAGCTATAAATAATCCAAACCTTCTCCCACATGTTAACGTGCTGTTGGCTGTGTGGGTGCATGCCAAGTAGTCTCAGTTGTCATTACCTGGACAGAGGTGTTGTGGTTTGTGCTGTTCAGTTCCCAGGCACTTGGACCTGGCTGCTGCTTTGATTTCAAGGATGTATCTTATTCTCCTGTTGCACAAGTTTCAAAAGACCTCTCCTCAGTTTTCCTTCTATTACCTCCCCAACTTCCTGCTTTCCCATAGAATTCAGGAGAGTTGTAGGTGAATCAAATAGCCTTTTGGTATTGAGGCACCAGGAGAACTCAAAAGGCTTAACAGAAGTGAGTTTTTTACAAAATTTGCAGTAGTTCATAAAATTTCCAAAGTGAACGCTTACTGTATGAGCATCCTTAAGGGTCTTGAGAGGAATCTGGATGAGCTTTAAGGACAGTGTAGAGAAAGCCTATGATTCATTCATAAAAATGTTTGTTTCTAAGAAATGTTTCCTCATGTCATTATTTCTTACGAGCTTTTAACTAGATGAGGGAAGGAAATCCTTGAACAAAACAGCTGTTTAGCAGCTTTTTTCTGAGACTGTGAGTTTCTTCTGTTCCTATATAAAATGTACAACAGTTCATGAAACAGCTCTGCAAGATTTTTTGAAGTAGGAAAGCTCAGTAATTTGTGCTGGGAAAAGCAGCAAGTAGATGTCGTGTTGGAAGTAGAACTTACTTCTTATTCATGGTCCTTTGCTTTCATCACCAAGTGGCCCTCCCTCAGTGTCCTGGCTTCCAGCCCTGACAAAGATTATACTTTCATATTAACAAACAAGGAGGGATTTATTTTTATTTTTTTTTCCCTTGGTAAAGTTTTGTGCATGTATTGCATTTTTAGATTGATTTTTTTTTAAAAAAAATTATTTTTTGATGATCAGAATTCTCTCTCTCTAGAGGGACATGTTCCTAGAGTCAAGACTTGAACTGGTCAAACTGAATATTCTTAAGTCTGCTAAAGCTGATGCTCAGCAAAAACTTGTTGGTCTGATAAGTTAGTGAATTAGAATCTTTCCTATCTGTTGGTGTATGGTATGATGCTCTAGATGTAAAGGCCTTTTTTAGATTTTGTTGATGTCTAAACTATAGTTTGACATACACAAGTACTAGCAACTTACTCTTGCTGGTGATACACCTATGGCTTTTAATTCCCTAGTTGTTATAACGCTCTATTCCATCTTTTGGACCCTTCTGAGTCTGTCTGGTGAAGTTTATGAATGTTGCTGAGATTGAATTCTTTGACATTCTTTCAAAATTACCTTCAAGTGCAATATTCTCTAGAAACCAGTCTCCAATAACTGTATGTGCTACACAGCAGTCTGCAATGCATCTTCGTCCCTGCCTTGTTCAAAGGCACTTTTCAGCAGTTCAGCAATTCTTTGTCAAAGCCAAAGAGGATATCTGTGCCTTGATACTGAATTCGTAACACTGGAATGTACGGAATTGTATCCCTTTTGCCTCCATGCATGTGAGACATCATGTGACAGTGGTAAAAGGCCAGGGCTGTACTGGCCCTGTAAATCCATATTTTTTGTGCAGTTCAGCTAAAAATTGTATGTACCCAACAAGGGTGTGGTCTGATTTCATATGTTTGTTAGTACCTTGTTAGTCAATACAATTCAGTTAGACAAATGTTTTCCACGTAACATACTGGGGCATACTGGGATAAAAACCCAAAGCTTTTGAGCTTGCTCTTTTCTTGCTTAAAGATGTCCTATATCACAGTTCATGTGAATTCTTGCTCATTGTGGGGAGAGGTGGATGTATGAGAGGTGGATCTATACACACACACATGCACACACAGGCTTTGGCACAGCTCCTTAGTGTTGCTGTTTTGGTCTCTTATTGTGCTTTTAGCATAGACAACCACATGTTTGGCCTATATTAAGCTGGATGTTTGCGTAGGTGTGGATTCAGGGCACGTGAGAGTGGAAGTTGCCTTCACTGCCTGTCCTTACTGCTTTTAATGTTTTGTGGGTTGAATCTAGTCTGGGTTTCCTGGTCTTCCTTTTCCTGAGTGCTAATCCAGGTCTCCTTTTAAAAGGGGTTGTGATTTCCAGCAGATTCACACCATCCCACTCTCCAGTTTCACCTCCTTGGAGCACAGGCCTGTTATTGTAATAGTGGCTTTCAGCCCCCGACTGCAGCTGTTCAGGTCTTGACTTCTTAAATGATAATAATTTTAGTCAAGCAGGAGGAGACCTGCACTTGTTTTTTCTCCTTAGAAATTAGCTGCCTTAGAACCCTGAAGAGAAATGTTTTAAGAGGGTTATGTGGTTGCAATTTTGGAACTGGTGAACTTGAACCGGCTACTAGAACTCCTTTTGCTGTTAGTACACATGGCTGTCATTTATCCCAGACAAGAGTGGAGATCAGCTAACCAGTGTGCAGAAGGAGATGTTTCTGTGGTGATTTTCAGCATTTGAAATATATCTTGACCAAACCATTTATGGGTTTTCCTTAGCCATGTTAAAGGCTGCTCTAGTTGGTATTGCTGGAATAAGTGAAACAGGTATTTTTAACCTAGTAAAGTAAGCCTCAAAATGTAGTTGCACACATGTAATTAACATTAAGCAGGTGTGTTTTAAATGGGACCTTGTAGAAATTGCCTGCTTCTTTTGTTGAGCTGTAGAAAAAAATACAAATTTTTTTGCTGAAATGATTCTGCACAAAAGGATTTTGACACTGCAAGATTGTGTTGGATGTCTGGCCCCCTATACAAAAACTTCCCCAATGTATTTTTCTTTGGTAAATGTCTCCTGTGAACATGTTAAGCATTAACCCCTGAAAATCAAATACCCTCTATAGCCCTGCTTTTGGTAAACGATCATAGGGAAGAATGGCTGTGAAAATATATAAAACCTCGACCTTCACTGCTTATTGAAAGGCTGTGTCAGAGAACTTTGCCAATTAATATCAGACATCAGAAGTTACCTCACTGAAATCTAGTTAAAGAGTTGAATGCCATTTGGTCACAATTGGGCCTTAAGATTTTGAAGAAGTGAGCTTAACCCCTGCACTGGCTTGCCCATCATTTCTCTGCGCTGTTTATATGTGTTTCTTTTTAATTGAGTGAAATAGAACAGGGTTTTTATGTGGTATTGAAAAAGTCCATGTGAAAAAGGAGGTATGAGGACATTTGTTTGGACTTGAGTCTTATTATTTTTAATATTATATTTTGTCACTTGTTTTTCTCCTACGGTGAGGTATAAGACAGTGTTCTGGGGATCAGTCCTGTAGTCCTGGATGGCAGAATCTTTTTGAAGAACTTGGTGAAGAGGAGTGTTCCCATGCTTTGATGTAAGAGGCATAAGCTTTAAAGAACTTCCAAAAATGTTGTCACTCCTAAATGAAGGGAAAAATATTGTGGATGTAATGAAAATAGGAAGAAAATATCATTAATGTAGCATTAGGTATTCAGCTAGAACAATGCAACTTGTTATAATTCAAACTACTTGGAGGAAAACGTGGAAAAGAATGCAAAATACAGTCCTGCTGTGATCGCAGGGAAAGCTGCTGTCATGGTGTTTCTATCCCAGGTATTACTCAGTCATCAGAACTCTTTTTTTTTTGTGGTGTTTCAGGCTTTTATCTCATTTTGCACAATTCAGCCGTATCTTGTCCCTTTAACCTCCCTACCAGTTCATATAACTCAGTATGATTCTGCCTGGGGAAAGATTTTAATTAACGATCTGTAAAGAATAAAGGGACAAATGGATTTTTTTAAAAACACTGCTTTGAGACAGGCACATGATTTTGCATTTTGATTTTTTGTTTTATCATGTAATTCCTCCTGTTTATTTAATGGGTGTGTATGGATGAGAGTCTTGCAAAGCTTCAGGTTCAGTGCCTTCACTTTTTGAACAATCATGCTAAAGTTAGTGGGTGTCCTGGGTAAGCAAGAAAAGGTGAGAGATGAGATTTCCCTCTGTCTCTTTTTAGCCTTTAGCCTGTAGGTTCCTAAGCAAAGGCTGTCAGGAATTTTCCAGAAAAGGTTTTGGGGCACACGTAGGAAATTAGTCTCTCTGGGGATGCATTTTGTAGTGTGACAGCTGTAGGAGAGTTGAGAGTGTAATTCCACATGACATGATTACAGTGTAATATACTATTTTGGTTCTGGTCTGTATTGCCACATCCTCTTAGAATATTTACACTGGAGCTTATTTCAAGCAGCCTGTATGTAGGTTTTTTTGGAAGTACCGTACTGAGATACCAAGGACAGCAAAGTTGACATTGTGAGGGGTTGAATACCCTTGCAGTGTTGCACTGCTTCAAATCCTACCAAAGGCTGGGGCAAGTGTTCTTTTCCTAATAAAATAACCTCCTAAAGCTGTCTGTGCCCAGGACAGTTAAAATAACTGTTTTCAATGGAAGAATTTTTGGTGTAGTAACTCTGAAATCAGTAATCTCAGCTTTTGTTTTGATCTGCAAACCCTGTAACTAAGCTGACCAGCCGAGGCAGGAGGCACTGAGGGTCCTGATTCCCCGGACTGTTCACTGCTTTGGGTTGTTGCATTTAGCCTACAGCTGTAGTTCCCACAAGGAATCCATCTCCCAGTAGACCTGTAGCATATCTACCCGTCCTGCTTCAGATGGCCTCCAGTGTGTCTCCCTAGTGTTTCAAATGGCTCTTGCCTTCAGTGGTTAGGCAGCTGAGGGAAATTGTTCCTTCTGTGCCACTCAGTCACTATGATGGGCCATATTGTTGGGGTTTTTTAATTATTTTTGAAAATTGGGGGTCAGTGGGCCAACACGGGGTCTGCTGTACTGAGTGAATCACAGTAATAGGATTTAAGAACATTCTGGAAGGTGCTAAAAGGTTTTCAAGTGTTCACTTCAAAATTTGTGGGATTTGTTTTGATTTTTTTTTTCTGCTAGTGTTTTCTACCAGTTTGAGTCTGGTATGAAAACAAAATTTGATGCTTCCTGTGCAGACTGAACACTACAGATCTGTTCTAACACAGTGCTATAAATGTGTGTTTGGGATGAGATTTAGCAATAAATAACTGTGCATTGCTTGAATATTTCCACATTTAAATGAATTAATAAAATGAAATTTGATGCAGTTTGAGGACAGCCTGTGCTAGTGCAGATTGTTAGTATGTGATTCTATGCTATTCTTTGGAAGATTTTTGGCCTTGGGTGCCATCACTCCTGTATGTCTGTTGAGCTAGGAATATGCTATACATTACCCAAACTATTCTGTATTTAACTAAAATATTCTGTAGATTGAAGTAAAATGTTTGTCTGTATTAGTGTGTTTTCATTGTCTAGCTGTACTTTTATTCTTCAACATTTAAGGAAAAAAAAAAAGATCATTCCATCAGAATGTTTGACCTTATAGTCAAAGGATTCTTAGTGATTGTGAATCCATTGACTTCAGACACATTACTCCTGATTACACCAGGGTCACCTCATAATGAAGGGCCAAGATATTAAATGGAAATGAACCCAATAAAGTCATCAAGCTCAGACCTACAGCATCCTCATATGCTTGATCTGAACAATAAGAACTGGTGATTTATAAATCATGTTGTCTGTTTGTTTCTTCGTCATTTAATTATTTTTTTTTTCCATTGAGTAAATGAAGATTTCTGACCTCAGCTCAAACCTTGTGAATTTGTTTGAAATAAAGCAGGACAGCTGTACCTCTTAAATAAGACTCAAGCTTTTGTTCAGACTTAGTAAGCGGCACCTTATTTTGTAAGGGAAACACATTTCACTTGACCTCTAGGATCTGGAAGGACTTGCTTCATCCCCGTTTTCATAAGTTTATCTCCATGGCACTTATTTTTATTTTTTTTAAATTATTTTTTCCTATGTTTTCAGAAAGAAGACTGGCCAATGCACAAGCTGGAATGTGCCTCCATGTGCACTTTTGGGCAGAATTGGAATCCCTCAGAGACTGTGAGGCTAACAGCAAGGATCCTTGCCAAACAGGTGAGCTGAAGGCTTGGGAGGTTTTTGCCTGCTCTGGGTGCCAGGGAAGGCAGGAAAATCAAAATTGACCGGCAGTAACTGTCCCTGCAAAGGGCACACACACACACACATAAGTTTCCTGTGTACAGACAGGTGTAACACAGAGCTCAAGCAGCAGAATGAAGTGTCCATCAGACCACAGCAGCAGGGTCAGGCCCAACATAGTCCAGCTGGAGACTTCTGCAGTAAGCTAGCAAAAGGCCAGTGAGGTCTTCAGCTGTAACCTATGGCCAAGGTACTGCTGAGCAGAGCCTGGAAATGTTTACTGATAGTTTCACATTGCTGTTTCAGCCTCTGTTCTGGTAGATTTGAGCTCTTGGTTACATGTGTGGGCAAGCACCAAGGCCACACTGATGAAGAGAAAGAAGAATAAGATTGTATTTGGGCTAAAATTCTAAGGAATGCTTCTAGAGTTATCTGGCTGCTGGCACTGATACCTTTATTAAGCAGTTGCCTGTTGTATTTTTCAGCTACAGTTGCATAGTATTGTGTAACATATAACTTCCAGTACATTTGTGAGTCAAAAACACCCCAGAGGTGTCCATTATGATAATGAGTTAGCTGGTGAAAACCAGAGTTTGAGAGAGAAATCTCAGACCCTTTGTCTTTGGAGAAAAAGAATATTGTGAGTAAGGAAAGAAGATTGCAGTGTCAACCTCCATTTCAGTGTTCCTTAGCCATATGGATTCTAAGGATAACACAAGTGCTTACAGGGAGAGGATGGGATTCATGAGTTTCAAGGTTATTGTGCTGTGTACTTTTGTAGAGCTCTAAACTCTCTGCAAAAACAAATCCTCTTTGAAGCATATTTTTGTGATTGAGGTCTGCTTATGTGACAAGGGCAACCTGGATACTGTATGTAGGGAGGATTTTGGTGGCCTGCTGGGAAGGTAGCTACATCCTCACTGTGTGTGTAGATGTGTGTACGTGAATGTACATGTGTGTGACTTAATTAAAGTGTGGTTTGGTGGTGATCCACGAAGAAAATTGAATTGTTTAATGACAAAAAGTCGTTGGAGTAAATTTTTGCTTTCATCGCTTACGGGGAGGGGGGAGAACCCTATGTGTCATATAAAAGCTAAATATGCAAACCATAGTCCCTGAACCTCAGCTGCTGGGCCACCTGCAAAGCCATATTTAATGGCCAAGATTACAAAGAAGTGGCCTTAGGCCAGCAGTGGAGCATTGCTTTTGAACTCTGTCAACAGTCAGTTTATTCACTTTCCTCAAAGCGAAGCCTGTCTTCTGCCTGCTTGCTATTGTTAGCAGCTTTCTGGGTGTCTAGAACAAAGCAAATGACATATTCAAAGTACTTTTCAGTTTATGTATATAAATTTGATAGGAGTTCATCTTTGGCTGCCTAATTTGGTGTGGAGGGACTATTTCTATACCTTTACTTAGGGCAGTCAATTTAACTCATTGCTGTTCATCAATTCTTATAAATTCCATAGACTGTGGATTTGGGTTTGTCTTACAGGTAGGAGTTCCCAAATTCTGAATGAGAACACAAAATTGCCAAAGTGAAACATTAAAATGTTTTCTTATTTTTTTTTCCCCTTCTTGTTAGAAAACTCACCCAGAAAGAACGCAGTCAGAGAGGCTGTTTGCTGTAAAGGAGTTTGAATCACGTAAGTAAAAAATGCTTGCAGGTAAACAGAGGTTTTGATTATTAATGATTTGTTTTGCCATAGCTCCCTTCTATCAACACCTTTCAGAACATCCTGCTCATGCTGGAAGAAAGAAGTAAACAAAGAGAATTGTGGTTCCTCATTTTTTTGAAAGTGCAGTGTTCTTTCTCTTTTTTTCTTTTCTTGGCTGTTTGTGGGAGCTGTGAAACAAGGATGAAAACCTAGACAGAGTTAATTATGTAGCATACATCCATCTCTTGCTTCTATGGTATTCTAGCTTCTTTTGAGCATTGTAATATTGTAAAATTAAAATAGCTGGTATTTGTTACCAGGAGGCATAAAATCAGAGACAGCACAGTTGCTTGATGGTGACAGTGACTAAGGGGCTAATTGCAGAACCCTCTGGACTGTGCTTCAGTATCTGTCACTGCCAGTCAAATCTGACATGTTATATATGATTCCATGTCCTAAATGCTTTAAAATAATCCAAAGAAGGAGATAAAGCAATGGCTTGCTTTTAACTGTACAGCAGCTGTTTACATCCAATAGGGCCGAGTTAGAAACTGACCATTAGCAGCCATCCTAACACAGTTTTCACCAGTCTGTTGTTTTCTTTCTTGGTGCTGAGCATAATATACACAGAGGCAATGGGTTGTATAGTCACATTACTCACTCTGATGGCTTCCAAAACCTTTTACAAAATGCTGAATAAATGAGGTACCAGAGTAACCAAGCACAGTGGTCTTATTTGGTTCCTGAACAAAAGCTCCTGTCATTGCTTTTGGGACAACTGGGGGAGCAAGGTGGGGAAATGCCAACATTTAACTTTGCCTAGGGCAAGGATAGTTCTAAGGTAAGTTGGCAGGATTGAGGCTGAGGAGAATGGATAAGTGCTGAAGTAATTTCTGTGTATTCTTCTGCATTGCAGCTTATCTTCAAAAATTTATTAATTTGGGAGATAAAAGACTGATTTTTTTTTTTCTGTTGCAGTGTCCCACTTGTGCTCTAGAAGCCTTTGTTTTGTTAGCAAGCACCCCTGTTCCTACTGTCTTTTTGACTCACCTCACTGCTTAGCACCTTTATCATTGTATTACGCTTTGCAACACCACACACAGGACAGGAAAAGGTACCTGGCTGTCAGTTGGAAGCTTGGAATTTCTTATTTGTCTTAATTCTCATCAAATGGTCCTATTTCATTTTCCTCAGTGTGTCTTATGACTCCCCCATCATTAACATCTGCTCTGACAAGTAATTTCCTCCTTCTTCCACTGTTGTGCAGCCTTTTCTTTCCATTATTATTTTGACTTGGGGAGAGCAGGGGAGAGCTAGTAACACTGCCATTGTGTGAGAGTGGGTTAGGAAAAAACTCCCAGCCACTCTGCTCTTGAGGGAAGAGAGAGGGGAGCAGAAGTATATGGTTGATCATCTAGCTTACTCTGCATGGACCAGGTAGGGAAAGGTTTAGTGGCCATGGCATTGGCTAGAACTTGTCATGGGCCTGAGAGTAAATCTCCAAAGAAACACATAATGGAATACAGTTAGCAGGTGTGCCAGGACATTTCCACTGATATTCCTGCTGTCTCCTATTAGTAGATATCTGTAATCTAAACACACCTCTAGCCCATAGAGATATGGGCACTTTCAGGCACTGTTGGCTACCTCCTGAAGCAGGTACCTGCAATAAGTCAGGTGGATTGCATTCCTGGGCACCCTCATGTAATCCTCCTCTTGCTGCAAAAGGAACCCCCGTAACCAGCCCCAGTATTGTTGCTAGATGTGTGGCCACAAATAGTTAGGGCTTCTGTGCTAGGAAAGACCACATCTTTTAAAAGCAGCAGGGATAAGCAGCCTTAGCAGCAGTTTGGGCTGGTTTGTTAGAATAAGGAATAGGTCTGTATGAGAAAGTTTCATTATATAGAGCATGCTTTCAGGTGAGTGATGCTTAGTGTGAGTTCACGCCCCACTAGATGGGACCATATAGCTCGTAAGGGCGTGTCAGACAGCTGAGGACAGCTATCCCCTGTTGATAGACTTACAGAGAGCCAGGGCTGGCTGGGCTGTTTGCTAGAGTTAACAAATGCACTTTAAAGACTACAGCCCTTCTCCCAAGAAAGTAAAGTCTGTGTCCAGTTACCTGCTAACCTAAAGATGTTAGAAAATGCTTTTTAATCTCTTATGTTGGGCATGGGTTGGAGTCAATGGTCTTGAAGGTCTCTTCCAACCTAGTGATTCTGTGGTTCTGTGTCCTTGTAGCACATGTGTGGCTTTAGCAGAGGCAATGCTATGTTTGTGGAAGAGCCGGCACTTCTTGCAGTACTTCCAAGTGGCTTGTCCCTCAGGGGTTTCTGTTAAAGTCTGGGCCTCTTCTAACATAAGTCTACCTGGAGGGGTTTTCCTGTTACTGAAATGGAATGTATTTTTTGTCCACAGACCTTGACAAACTAGACAATGAAAAGAGAGAGCTGATTCAGAACGACATTGCTGCTCTTCATCACTTTTACTCAAAGCACTTGGACTACCCTGACAATGCTGCCCTTGTAGTTCTCTTTGCACAAGTAAGTTGGATAGAACACAGCCTGCTTATGTGGATGGTGCTGTAGGAGTTTGGCCTTTCTGAAAGGGGGAGCATGTTAATGGCAATGGAAAGGGTAGCTCTTTGCTTATCTTAGGGACAGATGACTATACTTGATGGAGATGTGCTTCACTGAGCCATAGTGGCTGGATGTGCCCCACTTCCATCCTGAGGGGAGAGACTCTTGTCTGCAAACTTTCCCACTGAAGAAAAGGGGAAACATCACTTTTAATAAACTCTGTCAAAGTTAAGCTTCTTGTGGGCCAAGCAGTGTGGCTGTTGTTGAAATAACATGGAAGACTGCTGGCCTGAGACCCTGCAGAGACAAATCCTTCATTCAGGCTTCAAACTTGTGGAAATTCTTGCTGGTCAGGTCATCATTGTGTTTGACCTTCACAGGGAGTAAACTTCAGAGACGTAAAAAGAGCAGCAGAAAGCACAGCGTAAAACTTTTATCTGGTGTGTGGCTTTTAAATGTAGTCAGGTGGTTTGGCCATCTGGAGAGATGAAGGAAAGACAGGATGTCTTGTTAGATAACTTCTGATATGTCACTACTTTTTTCTCATCTACTTTTCATATGCATCTGAATTGAATGTATTGTAGTGGATGGAATAATACACCCGTGAAATACTGAAAGATTCATTTTCTTCTTTTTCCTCTTTTGCTTCAATATAAGCTAGTTTTGTACTTAAGTTTCTGAGTAAAATAATATCTTAAGGTGGGGGCAAATGTTGACTTCTGTGGTGAAATGTGAGATGGAAATATCCTGTTTGGTAAAGCTGGGCATCTACCAACAAGGAACACAGTTACTATTTCCTTAATAGCGAGGTACTCTTTATCTTTAAAGGAATGATTCTTTAGGATGTTTAGCATATGCTTATCATCCCTTGTGTTGTTTCTAATTATACATTTCCTTTCAATGACAAGGGTTTTTTCCTCTTTTGAAAACTTTAAAATTTATATTTGTCAGAGGGATACTTTCAAGATGTTAGTACAACCAGTTTCTTGTGGTATTTCTGAATATTTTTCTTAGAATGTAACCAGAATTCCCCAAGGAATTCATTATTTTGGCTATGATGACTTTTGTTCCATGTCCTGTCCAAGAGCAGCTCCACCAGATTGTGGTACTTTAACTAACTTCTGTGAGCTGCTGACTCCCTGACACTGTATTCCATCCAGTCTTCTCTATAGATGTCACCCATAGATGTTACCTTAAAGCTCATCCTGATCAGCAGGTAACTCTATGCCACTGTGGACATTTTTTGAACTAAAATCTCCAGAAGTCATGTGGACGCTTCTCAGAAGTGTTTTACAGGATGGAACCTTCTGAGGTGTTGGTCCCAGGATAAATCTTTCCAGAAGAAAGGGAGATATGCTTGTACTTGAGCTGTACAAACATGTTTCCTAATAATTAGTTAAAATTACCTAAAACCAGTAGTATGGATATGCTGCTGCTCCTTTGTTTTCCCTCAACACTTACTCTAGCCTTGTGTGCTCTATTTTGTTCCTCCATCCCCCATTGGTTCTCCCTGTGGTTCAGGGCAGTCATTTGGGATGTGAATACTTCTGACTCCTCACTCCTTTTAGTGAACTTTGCCTGATGCTCTTCCTTACACAGCTGAAGTCTAAGTGGTCCTTTTGAGTGGAATAGAGCTCTTTCATCCAAAGTCCTTGCCTTTCACTGCTCTCTTCTCCAGCTGTTGGCATCATTCTACTCTCTTTTGTCTCCATCGAATATAGCTCTTGAGGCTGGAGCTTTTCTTCCTCAGTCTCACCTTGTCATACTCTTCAAACAGTTTCTCTCTTGCCTCAAGTTCCAGCATCTCACCCTTTCCTTGAAGACCTTGCATTTAGTGCATCCCTTTGCACATTCTCTTTTCCACCATTGGGAACAACCTTGAACTCCAGTTTTATTGCTGTTGTCTCTTCATTCCCTCCACTTTGCCTGTTTTTAGTCCTGCATTCTTGTGAAACCAGTGATATCTCATCCTATCTAATCCCTCCTCTTGTGTCATTTCTAATATGATACTTCCATGAAGTGTGTTGTCTCTGGCTTAGTGGAGGGGAGTTGGTGATAACTCAATACATATTTTTAAATATTTCCCTGTGATTCAGAACCATCAAGCTGCTCTTTGTCAGCCTTTGTAGTCTTATGGTCTTACTTGCTGTTGAAATTTGCTTTCCCTTTTATTGTTTTTGCATTCAGCAATTACATTTTGGTGTTGGTTCAGGTATGCTCTTACACTGGCCAGTGCAGTAGCATGCCCATCTTGAGAGACTGGGAACCTTTGGGTGCTATATTGCTAAAAATAACAAGATAAAGATGAAGCAAAGATAGCAGAGATAGTGATGAGTGAATCGAGATACTTGCCTTAATTGTCAGCTCACGCTGAACAGTTCATGCCTGAGGAGTGGCTTTGCGTATTTGTGTATTTCTGAAAGCCAGTCTGGGCTGCATTCCAGCTTGTGGGGTATATCACTTTGCTTGGTGAGCAACCTGGTCTACTGGAAGGAGTCTGTGCCTCTGGGGATTGGAGAAAAAACAATCCAAAGATTGGAACTCAATCTTTACAGTCCCTTCCAACCCAAACCATTCAATAGTTCTGTGATTATTGTTGGTAGTATTTGTTGTCAGCTCTTACCCTTTCCAAAACAATATAATACTGCTAAATTTTAAAATCCAAAACTGCACTATACTTGATTGTCTGTTCCTGTGCCCTTTCTAGCTTTAACTGGACTTGGCCACATTGTTTTATTGAGTGGTTGTTTTAGTACATTACTGGTGCTTTTTTCATGTTTGTAGGGAGATAATGGTGAATGTGGAGAAGGTTCTCTTTGTGTTGGTATGTATGTGATTTGAAGTGGAAGTGGAATAAAGTACTTGACTGAGGCACATTTTGGCCACTTAAAGTCATACAAACCACATGAAAAAAGCTGAAACTTCTATAAGATTCCTTTGACTTGGATGAGAACAAAAGTGAGAAGGTTTTAAAACCTGCTTGAATCTATTCTATAAGAGAGTTTTGTGAACAAGTTCTTTTGATCCTATGTCTGTTTAAATTAGGAATACACTTCCTCTCATACTCTGTCCTTTTTCTGTCCCCTCCTAGTCTATGTCTTTATGAGGTTCAAGTCTTTCTCAATGCTTTTGTTGTTTTCACATGTGCTTTAGCTGTAGCTGATATGTGCAGTCTTTGATGACAGGTGCCATTGTGGCAAATCTCTTGACATGTGCTCCATCAAAGCTCTGCACTGCCCCAGCCTGGCTGAGTTTGCTGCCCTTCATTCCCACATTTCTCCTTGCATGTGTAGTTCTGCTTTGGCCCTTCCCTTGTCATGGCCCAATGAAGTCTTTTTGCCCCATGTTGGGGTGAGATGTGTTGTGCTCTTTTTGAGCCCCACTTCTCCTGGTTGGCCCTCCAAGGAGCAATTCACTAGATGTGTCCTGAGGAGGTGCAAGTGTTGGACTGTCATTTTTTTAGTGTCCTGTGCATTCCTTTGGAGAGGGACTTTGTCCTCATTTCACTTGTCGAGATGTCATGGAGCTCCCTGTGAGTCCAGGAGAGGGGGGTGGAAAATTGTAAGCAAATTTCTGCAGTTGTGTTTGATGCATGAGAATGTGACATGTAAGTACATGTGGACTACTCAGCTGACCAGAAGCTGATCCAGCAGCTTTCTCTTTTTTCTTAGGTTAACTGTAATGGCTTCACAATTGAAGATGAAGAACTCTCCCATTTGGGATCAGCCATATTTCCCGAGTAGGTCGATTTTAAAATATAAAATATTTTAAAAGATAAAATTAACTTATTTAAAAACAAATAGAGGAAATAGATATCTACCAAAGGAATTAATTTATCTTGTTTTGAATATCTTTAATTGGCTAATGTGGCAAATTATTTGCAGCAGTTTTCCTTAAAAATCCAGTAATTTTGGTAAAATTGCACATGTAATTTGTTTTGAAACTTAGGTTGTGAACTATTTTCAAGTTGGTAAAAAAACACTTGGGTAGCAGGTTCTGGACAGGGACATCAAGTAATGATCAAAGCCCAATGAAAAGGATTGCAGGTGACTTGATTTATTCACCACTTTCTGTTTTGGCTGGTTATAATCCTTCCCCTGGTGCTCTCTGAACATTATCCCTTCTCTACCTTTGTTCCTTGGCAAATAGTAAATCCCTCTCATGGCTTCTTTGAGCCTCCTTGCTATGACAGTGTAAAAAAAAAAAATATGTACAAGCTTCTTAGCTTTACAAATAAACTACAGATATTAAGTATTATCTGCAGTTGGTGAACGGGGGAATACAGCTTTCTGTAGGGCCAAGAATCATTTCTTGCATTTTTAAATCTGTCCTTCCCACTTAATATTGTGGCAGAGGAGGGTATTTTTTGTCCCTGATCTCTGCACAGTCTGTATGAAGGTATTAGCACTGAGGCTTAGTTTGACTTCCTGGTGAGGCTTGGATTACTCATAGTTTATGTGTGTCAAAGTAACCTGAAACTTACAGATGCCCACTTAAAGCTGGATGTAATTTTGCCAAGTGCTGCAGACAAGCAGCAGTAGCTAGTCATTGCTTCACAGATTATTCTTCTTCTTCAGGCAGGTCTGTCTGTAGTTCATATCCCTGATCCAGAGACTGGAAATTAGTGCCTTAAAATACCCAGGATCAGAGTCATTGTGGGAAGAGGAGAGTATTAAACCAGGATGTTCTGGAAAAATGTCCAACACCATGCTTTATAAATGCTCAGGATACACAAGTCAGATCTTTCCTATTTAAGAGTTATGCATGTGAGCTAAAAATACTGAAGAGACAGTTGTTATTTTGCTAGATTGGAAGAGAAAGAATTGAAATTACAAATTTTATCTCAGATGAGCAATGAACTGCACATTCTCCGTGCTTGCTAATAAGGGGGTTTACTTTTCTCTATCCATCCAGGTTTTTGTCCAGGTCATGTGCTTGTATAAAAGACAGAGATCTCCCTCCCACTTCAAACATGGAGGCTGTTTACATTTGAATAGAAGCCAGCTAAAATTTTAACACCCATCTTAACTTGGAATGCAGCAAAGACTTTCGTTTTTCTGTATTTACTTGTTTCCTTTTAGGTTAAACATGTTTTTCTTTCTTCTCTGAGGAAAATAGCCTGTCTATCATGTTGATAGTAAAGATACATGAACATACCTGTCAGCTGTCCTTTAGCACTGTAAGAAGGGGAAAATAATAACTTGCCTAGTTCTGCAGTAATAGGATTTAAAAATTGTAATGATTCATTAGCACAGCCATTCTCCATATCATTAGAATAAATAACAGTGCAACAGATTTTCCCAAGGTTACCTTCATGTTAAGCCTCAGAATAAAAACAGGTTAGAGAAACAGGCAGATTCAATCTTTCAGACTTAATTATTTTGTGAAGTGGTGCTTAACTTTTTGCTTGTTGCTTGTGGTGGTTGTTAGGGAAAACATGTTCTTTTCTACTTTTACAGTGTTGCATTGATGAACCATAGCTGTTGCCCAAATGTGATTGTGACTTACAAGGGAACCTTGGCTGAAGTCAGAGCTGTTAGAGAGATTGAGCCTGGAGATGAGGTAAATGCAGTGTTTGAATGTGTTCTGTTCTCGTGCAACCTGACAGGATTCATTCTGCTTCTCGGGGATCCTTTCAACTAGATGGCAATTTAGTAACAGGAAGGAAGGATCTCTTGTTTCTCAGAGAAATGCAAGATGGTGCTTTGGAAAAATTAGGGTGACTCTGGAGGATTGATGGGATTTTTTGGAGACAGTACCCTATTTTTTTGCTAAAAATTGGGAAAGGCACCTGCAGCAGTCACTGTGTATTTGCCAGCCTCTCTCTCAGTTTACCCATCTGTAAAATGAGGCTGAGTTTACTGATGTTTGGCTGGTGCTTTGAAATTCCAAGATCAAAGCAAATTATTACTGCTATAATAGTTCCCAGTATAATAGTAATGTGTTGAAATTGAAGCCAGAATAAATGAGGTAAATGGGTACAGATAAGTCCTCTGACTTCTGTTTGGACAGAGCATCCACAGAACATGGGACTTGGTCATACCACCTGAATAGCATTTGCTGGGAAATCACAGAAGAACAAATGTGTGGTTTTAGGTGGGGTGAAACTGAACAGAGAAGAATAAAAATCTGTGAAATTGAATAAGTTTCTGGGTTTACCTTGAAACTTTCTCAGTCAAATAATGAATTTGGCAGAGAGTTTTAAACAGTAGAGCTGCACTTTACTTTAAAAAGAAAACAACAAAAAGATGTTAAACTGAGTTGGGGAGGATGTTCAAATACCTGGAGGGAATGAAGATACTGAACATCCTCTCTGGGGATGGAGCTCGAACAGAATTTCAATGGCTCTGTTGTAAATGTTAATTTAATGGGCAAAGAAAAGCTGATAAGCTCAGATTTGATTTTTGATAACATCTATTGTTTTCTCAGGTGTGTGATAGCAGCCTGGAAGAAAGGTAGAGAGGTTATTTTTGTGGATTATAGCTGTTCCCCCTTGTGAGCAAAGTGAGTTTAGTTGCTGTAGCCAAGGGTGAATGACTCAGGCGAGCAACTTCTTTTGATGCCATTTGCCAGCAATGATTTGTCTGTGATGTTGGCAGTCACTGCAAATGCATTGTGGTAACAGACAAGGACTAATTCTGGCTGCAGAATTTTGTTGTGGAATCCCAGACATTTTCAGCATTTTGGGGGAAGGTGTATCATTAGAGGTAGAGATGTGGAGTTATTTACCTTCTTCAGGCATCTTCTTCAGGTTTAATTCTGCCTTCGAAGCTGCATCAGGTCTCCAGGACCTCACAGGTTTTGCACATTCGCTTTTCTGATACTTCAGAATTTTCTAAACGTGAGCTGTGGCTGTGTGTGGTCGCTGTGCAGTCTCCCAGCCTGTGTCTCCATCTTCAGGCTCCGTGTAGCCATTGCAGGGCAACATTTTAAAGTTTCTTTTGCTCTAAATGTGGTTCCTGCATTCCGCTTTGAAAATATCGAAGGGAGGAGAGGAGTGTGAGGGAAAGTGTGAGATAACGTGCTCATACTTAAGAAGGTGCACTGTATGAAATTACATGTAATTTTACTTCTAAAGAAAAGAGAGGCTTGAAGTATAAAGACTGAGCAAAGCATTTCAAATAACTATAAATGAGGAAATGGAGCTAAAGCTGTTCCTTGGTCTGCAGAATGATCAACTGCGCTGTGCATAGGACTTGTTTCTTGGGGGGAGATCTCGTTTTAAAAGCAGAATATTAAAGCTAGTTGCAGGGGTTCTTTTCTGAAGACCATTGAAATAGAGGAAAACTTAAGAATAGTGTATATGAAGGGCCTTTAAAATGTTCAAAAGCAGGTTTTCTTTGCTTTAAAATATTGCTGCTGAAGTAAATCTGATATTCATTCTCCTTGAACTGGAGCACTGGGCCTCTCTTCTTTTCAGAGATCTAAAGGTCTTGTCCTAAGTTTCTAAAGCTACTAGTGACTGCTGTTGCCCCAATTTTTGTAGGTTTTCAGAAAGAAAAATTTGAGATTCCAGCCTCTAAAAAAACCAGGCCACTGTAATTTATCCTAAGCTGGATACCTGAAATCATTATTTTACTTCTGAAAAGTAGGCATCTCTTTGTAGTCTGACAGGAGCCTGAGATTTATGCTGTGATAGTTTCCTTATCCACACCTGAATCTTGCTGTCCTGGGTGCAAGCCAGTGTAATATTTGGGGGAAATTCCATAACAGATAGGAAAGGAACACTTCTCTGTCAGGTTACATTCATAAGTGACAACTCCTGATGCTGCCAAAGGGCTCGGAATGTGAGGGAGCCGGCAGGTGATGTGGCTGCAGGGGTCCACAAGCTGCGTGAATATAGTTGTCATACTACATATATCAGAACTAGTATAGTAAATATGTTTAGTAATGCTGCTTCTCACTAACTGTTGTTTTGGGTTTTTTTTACCATGTAGATTTTCAGCAGCTATATTGACCTGCTGTATCCCACAGAAGACAGAAATGACCGGTTAAGAGACTCCTATTTCTTTAGTTGTGATTGCAGGGAGTGCACTACAAAAGAAAAGGTAATGGAATTGGTGTGGAATATACCTCTGTCTGTCAAGGCACCTACCCATGTCCTTAGATGCAAAATCCTATCTGGCTTAATTACATTTTGGAAAGGAGGATAAAAGGGGGAGGTGGTTGTTTTTCTGTCTTTCTGTCCAGAATGCTTTCTGATAGTCATTCTTTCCATTGTAATCATCACACATCAGGAAATTTCCTGGTAGAAGCCTATTTAAAGTTGAGCTACAAAGCAAAGATGAGAACATTGTTGAAAGTAGATAATTATACTGTGTCTATGCTACACAAATTTAGCTCAGAACTTTTTTTTTTGATTTCATGCTATCAACTCCCAGCTAGTAAATCTTGCTTGGGGCATTTCTGGGATAAAGTGCTGCTGCACTTTATGTTTGGGACATTTCAGTCAATTCTAGGGGACATTGTATGGAATGTCTGGATGGTTTGGAGACCCAGCAGAATCTGAGGAATGCTCTTTTGTACAATATCATCATATTGGTCTGCTCAGGGACAGTGTGGTCCTGGGTCACAGCCCTTTGTGATGTGCAAGCCAGAACTGTGTTCATTAAACATGAGCTGGGGCCCTTCAAAAGACAAAGGAAGATCCAGGCAATATTCCTGAAAACAGGGTGTTAGGTGTTGTAAAGAAAAGCACTTCTTGGAGGGAAAAGGTACCCAAACCCAACAGATACTGAGACAGCTGTGCCTGTGAAACTATTTGGACCTCCTTCACTGAAGGTCCTACAAGAATTGAGCTCTGTGTTAGCTTATCTGTCATTCCAGACAAGATCAGTGTGTCTTAATCTAATTCTTAAGTTCCAGATCATTTGTCCTCCCATTTTCACTAGGTATCCTTTTAAAAGCTGCTTCCCACATTGACCAGACAACCATCTCTTTCCTCTAAATGGTGTCATCTTTTGTGATTTTTTTTTTTTTTTTCCAAATAGTACCCAGTATTGTTGCTTGAAGCTGTTCTGTTGATACCATATCAGTTACATTTTCCCCCACAGTTACCTTGATAATTTTGCTACTGAGTTTAATGAAGCCAGGATTTCATCTGTGATTTTCAGCAATGTGCTACTCTGGGAGTCACCTGTCAATCAGCCTCCTTCAGTTCTGGAAAGAGTCCCTGTAGCTCTCTCAGCTGGCAGATTAAATAATAAAAGAAAAAGAAATCTAGCAACAATGTGAAGCTTAAACAGCAAAAGATTGTCTCTAGATTGCAGCTGACTCTTCATGAAATGGTATGTTAGATACAGGGATAAGATAAGTGGAGCTGTCCAGTAGAAATAACAAAATATATGGAAATGTGGTTTTGTCTGTAGATTTGAAGGATTCTTTTCTGTCTTTAAGATCATGTCATTTTCCACAGAGACATCAATTGGTAGTCCAGACTAAGGTACTTGAGCTGTTATAGCCTTAAAACTAAGGCTAAATTTGTTTTATTATTTATTTATAACCCTAATCTCTTGGAACCATTGAAATTTCTTATGTAAAACTGCTTGCAATACAAAATCAAAAAGCTCTTCAATCTCTCAAAAGAAAGTGACTTCATGGAAGTAGAGAATGGCAGATGAACTGGAGGGCCAGGGGATCCTAGGATTTCTAGCCAAGGCTTTAGAGAAAAATTGCAGGTGCACACTCTACCTTTGTTTTTTCATTCTTTGAAGAGCTTAAGTTCACATCTGTGTCTTTTTATTAGAGAAATTTTGTATAGCAGGTGCACTTTTATTTGTAGAGCTTGGAACCCGCCTTTGTAAGGTCCATTGTGTTTTCTTCAGGATAAAGAGAAACTGGAAATCTGCAAGCTGAATGATCCTCCGTCAGCAGAGACAGTAAAAGACATGATCAAATATGCCAGGAACGTGATTGAGGAATTCAGGCGAGCCAAACACTACAAATATATCCTTTGTCTTACCCTGACTCCACTGATGTGTGACCTAAAAATCTTGCCTGCTGAACTTCAGAAGTACGTGCAGGAGAAATACTGTGACCAGTAGAAATTAAACTTCTCTGTCCTCTTTGTGTCAGAAGGTAGCATCAGGTAGTCATATAGTGACAGGCCATCGATTCATTGCATTCCTTGACTTCTTCCTACCCCCTAGTGAATTACTGGAGATCTGTGAACTCAGCCTGGACAAGATGGGTGCAGTGTTTGAAGACAGTAATGTTTATATGTTACATATGATGTACCAGGCCATGGGTGTCTGTCTCTACGTGCAGGATTGGGAAGGTGCGCTGTGTTATGGGCAAAAAATTATCAGACCCTACAGGTAAATATGAGAGACTATTTCTTTTCTTAATGCTCTAATTAATAATATGAACGATTAAGATAAGTTTGGGCAGAGGTCACTTCTCTCAGTGTATGTTTTATAAACATTCTACCCATGATACCACTACTCAAAAAGGAATATTTAAATGATGAGACAGTGTTTGTTACTATCAGAATGTGGTCTTGCAATATATAGCAGGACTGACTTTGAAATCCTTGCTTTGGGTTCTCAATATAATTTTGTGCCACCTTGGGTGCTGTACTTATTGTGCTTAACTGGTTTCTAAAATACCATAATATTTTTTACTAAAGAAGGGTTTCAAATTGCATCTGCAGCCAGTATTTTGTACCAGGTAGTGGAGGCAAAGCCAGTGTTGCTGTCAGCCTCCACAATCTCCCAGCCCTCTCTCTCTGCCGCAGCACTGTGGGCACGGCTGCAGGTGAACTGAGCTGTGTCCCAGGGCTGGAGCCGAGCAGCAGAGGGAGCTGGAGCCAAGCTCAGCTCCTGTGCTAGGAGCTGGGGGTGCCCCATGTCCCTGATCCTGCTGCCCTAGAGCTGGAGGCATGGGAGAATGCCCAGGCTGAAGCCTTGCGTGGGGCAAGGCAGCACACAGCCTCTGCAGGAGATAAGAATACTGTTTCTGATAAAATTCTCGGGTTTTGCAGTAGTGAGCCTGTTGGTTAGAGCCAGCCAGTTACACTGGCTGCGTCTGGTCCTGCCGTGAATCTCCCAAACAGATTCTCGTCTTGAGACGTGACTTTCTTGCCAGCTGGGGGGAGTGCAAGAAAAGCTCTCCCTTTGGAGCAGATGCCAACATAAAGTCACAGAGCACTTGGCAGGGAGCAGTGATACAAAGAAGGAGCCAACATTCTCCCCCTGGAGGCTCAGTACTATTTATCTTCCCTGGGACTTGCCCAGCTCCTCTGGCTCTGAGCCTGGCATTCCAGGTCAGCTCTGCTGAGGCGGGCTGTGCCCGCTCAGTGTGTGTGAGCACAGACTGCCGTGTGTGCCCGGCACACTGCGGAGGGCCCCTCGCTTTCCAGCCCACCAACCATTGTGGAACACACAGAGCTACTGCTGCGGGTGCAGGGTGGCTCCAAAACTCATAACAATGCGGGCTCTCTCTGTAGCTGGCTAGATTAAACTAGTGGCAGAACGTCCTTGCCATCTGACAGCTGTTCAGAGGCATATGGTAGTTTCAGTCCAATTCCCAGCTGACAGGCGTCCCCATCCCAGACACAATTGGCACTGGCTCTTGGCAGTCACGGCAGAGGGGATGAGCGCTGAATGGGCAGGGGCAACGAGAGGCAGCTTCTTGCCCCATGAGAGGGAGACAGGACTGGGAAAATGCTATGAAACTGCCAAAGTTGATGAAGCTGAATTTCTTTCTCTCTTGCAGTAAACATTATCCTTCCTACTCGCTGAATGTTGCCTCCATGTGGCTGAAATTAGGGAGACTCTACATGGCACTGAAGAACAGGACGGCTGGAGTTAAAGCCCTGAAGAGGGTATTTATTGCTTGGTTTCTCCATTAATAACACCAGTTCAGCCATGGGGTCGTTGTCAGAGCCTGGCGTGGTAGGAAATGCACCATGTTAAATACATTCAGTCACTGGATTTTTAGCTCAGATTTGGTTTTTCTAGGGATGGAAGATGGGTCTGCTCTTGGGTGCCTTTTCACAGTGGGCTCGTACTGCAGAAGCTGGAGTGAGAATTATGCTTAAATATTTGCTCTGAGTTCTTCTCTGAGCTAGAGCTGTGCTAGTGTAAATGAAGCAGAACCATATCTTCCCCTCATTTTTTTGGGTAAGGACAGGAAAAATGCTTGGCTCTTATAAAAGGCACATAGTGTTTCATTGAAGTCTGTGATTTCTATATCCAACTTAAACTAGGCATGGTTTTGGTGGTTATTTTTTCTGGAACCAATCGATTTTTACATAGCTGAAGGGAATTCAATGCATCTGGTAATGCCGAAATTGGCAAATACAGCATTTTGGTTTTATGTTTTTCTTCACCCCTTTTCATTTGTTTGTTCCTTATTCTTTAGTTTTTTATTATTTTTTGTTAATCTATACTATGTTTCTTGACTATTTTCCCCTATTGTTGTTGGGCAGAAGTTTATTTTAGTTTCTTAAGCATCAGTGGCTACTGTAGCATATAATGACTCAGTGTGGAATGTCACAATGTATTTATTTCTTCTTGCTTTTAAGATGCTGGCAAGTTTTTCGCCAGCAAATAACAACGCCATCCAACCATAGTGAAAGATGCTAGAAGAATATATGCTCTAAAATTTAACTGTTTCCTAGTTTGAAATTGGCATAGGTTTTCCTTCTCTGTGGTGTTAAACCCTTGAGTAGAAATGGGAATTGTGCCAGTAGGAGCATGGGATGGGGGAGTAGGGAACTGTGAGGTAAATTTGTTGGCATAGTTAGTTTCCTAACACAAACATTGTCTAATGACTCACTTCCAAAAGCTGTCTGCAGGAACTGCTCAAAGTTATCCCAGCCTTTGATGTTTGGGATTTAGTGGAAAAGCAAACCCATTGTTCCCTGTCAGTTTGTGAGCAGCTCATCCAGAAGGTCCTCCTTTCTTTTTTTGGGCAGTAGGAGGGGTGGAGTAATTTCTTGCTGCTGAGGTGGAACCAAAAGCCCTTGTTGTTAACAAATACAAGAGCATAAAGCTTCCCAAGGATGAAATGACTAAACGCTCAGGGGCCAGGATACTGCAAGTCCTTGCTGTCTTAGCACTGTTGGGCTTTAAACATTCTCAGACTTACACTGAACTTTTTTTTCAGCTCTGTCGAGTGCTGCCTTTTATCACATCTTTTCTCGAGTGGAAATCTTGCCCTGCACACACTCCAGGGCAGGAAAGGCACTAGTCAGGGTTTGGCCTCCTGCAGCATTCCCTCTCAGGCCTGGAACAGGCTGCAAACAGGTGAAACACCAGGGAGCTGGGCACAGCAGCCTCTGTCTGAATCTTATGGGATCTCACTTTTGCCTAAGTTGTTGCTTCCTTCCTAAAGCATTGGCAGCCCCTGGAAGGAGCAAAGGGTTTACAGACTCGAGTTTGAAATGCCCCTCAGCATTACTCCTGTGCTAAACCTGCATGTCTCTGACAGCTTAAGGATAAATTGGTAGGAGCAGAGCTTGCTCAGATACTGGCTAAGTCCTCTGCTGGAATATTACCCACCGCACTTGCAGTTTTCTGTCCTGGAGCTGGTTGCATTCAAAGTAGTTTTGTCAGGAATATAATTTTGAAAGGTGCTTTGGGCTCCTTTAAGATCAAAGATGTATTCTCTGAATATAAAACCTTTATTACTTAGTTTTGAATTTCATTTTATTTCCTACTGGGTTTATGACTACAAGGGGACAAAAAGTAGCTAGAGGTGTCAGACTGCTTCAAACCTCTAAAGAGAGTATTTATAGCCTGGTGTTATATATGAATCAATTGTGTGAATATTTTTTTTTCCTTTTCATAGGCAATTGCTATCATGGAAGTAGCACATGGGAAAGATCATCCATACATTTCAGAGATCAAAAAGGAATTAGAGGACCACTGAGCCTTTGAATCTATGCAATCCTTCAAACCTTTATTTAAAAAGCCTTGTTATGGAAACCTTCAGGAGCGCTTTGAAAAGCGGTAGAGTATGAACACAGTTCTGTCCTATAATTGGAATGACAAACACACTTAGGCCTAGCTTCCACACATCTACAATTGCCTTTTTTTTTTTTTTTTAAGGAAGCATCCATGGTTTCTTAAAGGTTATGCCTTTTGATGGCTCATGTGCAAAAATGGCCATTTTTTTCTTTAGGGATGTTGGTGTGGATCTTATTTGTATGAAGTAAATAAAATGGTCTTGGTCACTCTTGATTCCACTTGTACACTTAAATGGGTGCAATAGGTTTGTGATAATGTACTTTTGCCCAAATAGTTTTGCTTACTCTGACAAATTAGCAAAAGCCCTTTTTCTGTTGTGGTTTGTTTCCTTTTTTTCTTGCATCATTTTTATTTGCAGTGGCTTAACTTAGAGAGAGGGGGAATGGGGTGATGACTTCTGTAGATTTTACAGCAACGCCACCAGTGTTCCCTCAACCAATTAATCTGCAGGTCCATCACTGCTCCTGGCAGATGAGGATTCATCACAGCAAAGACCTAGAGCTCAATTTGTCTTGTACAGAAAATACTGACACCTATGTTGGAGCTTGGAGGCTTACACAAGACATGAACTATGCAATTTCTGGCTTTTTAGACTCCTTTACAAGTTAAAGTGAGTTATCGCAGAGGAGAGCTCATATTTCCTTACAGCCATACTTTCACCTCCAGTGGATTACAACTGTTGTAATCATATTTATTATAATTATTGTAATAGCAATTATTTCTGAGAGGTACAGGAATACTTTCTGAGGAGAAAGTTCAGGACTTAGCTTTCTCTACCCATATGTAAAACAAGAGGATTTTTTCCCCTCATTTTAGATCAATGGTAAGAATTTACTTTTAAGGATGGGGGTAGAAAAATAGTGTAGCTGTAAACTTCTAGCATCAAAATTGAAATACCGTGCACAATAAAATTACCTGCCCTTTCCTTACTGTTTTCACAGCTTATAAAGTATGATGAGAAAGAACACATCACCCTTAAGAATTTCATTGTATTTTCTTTCTTGCAAGCACTGCTCTGAAAATAAAACTGCTGGAATTAGGGTTTGTCAGCTCATTTTGCTGAAATCTTTCATTGCTCTCCAGCCAGCAGTTGTTGCTGGAGTACATAAAACTGCACCAGATCTACAATTCCAGAAAGCCAAGGCCCTTTACCTATAGCCAAGCCTAGGAAGAGGGCACTAGCTGACTGGTTTTGTCCTAACTTTGTCTTGTCAAATAAACTCTTGTTCTGGGAAATAATACCTTTACTTCAGCAAGCCTGTCCAGAGCCCAGACCACACTTCATCACCAAAGAATTGGATTAGGTGAACACAAGGCAGTAGTGGAAGCCTTGCCCCTGTGACACTTGGATTACCATTTAGAGAAGGTTATTCAGAGCTTACTGTGGCCCTGGCTGTGTCTATCAGTTTAACATAGGAAACCAACTCAAGCAGTGTAGGTGCAAATACAAAACCCTTAAGCTGATACAGAAAAGAACACAAACAGTTTTCATTGAAAAAAATGGTTTATTGTATACTGTGAATATGAGGGACAGCCTTACCAAAAAAATCTTAGTCACTGAAGACATTCTCACATTTGCAAAAGCATATAAGAAACTATTTACAAAGGCAGTGAAAGGGGTAAAAAAATTATTGCAGTCAATTAATGCTGATAGAACTTTTTTATTATAAAAAGAGAAAGAAAAGAAACAGTGCAAAAATACTGTCAAAAGTAATCAGTTCTATACACAAGATAAAACTGACAAGCATAAGCTTATGTACTGATATGAATAATACATTAGAATATAAAATAGCATGCATAGATTTTTTTTTTAAAGGCTTTCAATAGCATAGAATAGTTTTGCCATTCAGCCCTAACAGGAGGGGTTGGGGGCAGGAAGGGCACATAACTGATGTCTCATTTCTCTACGAAATGTGTCCATACAATGAGATGGTGAGATTCAGATCACTGTTTTGTGCTAAACTGTCAGGTACAGAATTACAGAACAAATAAAACAGGAGGCATGACAATACTGAAGTAAAACAGGACAGTAAAATCCAGTGACATAAAACTTAAACATATTATCTCATTTAACACATTCCACACAATAGCATATGGGAATATTACAATCATCTGCATCTGTAAACTTTTCCTTTGTAAAGTAACCAAAGAAAGGTACTTTACTAGTGAGGAAAATGTGTTTTCCATATGGAGCAACCTCAACAGGATAAACATCCCATTACCAGTGTTTCTGGCATTACAGATTTACTTTCTTTTAAAGACCAAGCAGAAGCAAGAAAATGCTTTTATTTAGCATACACAAAAAGGAAGTTCTTATATGTTACATCTATAAGTTGTGGAACTCACCAGCACAGGACATTGTGAAGGCCAGAGGAATAAACATCTTCTAAAGAGAAGGTAATGTGATTCATGGAAGATGGATCCATCAATAGGTACTACACACTGTGAGTGGGATACAGCTTTGGCCTCAGGAAGCCCCTAAAGGACTGGCTGAACATCTTTTTCTAGACACATCCCTATTCCTCAACTACCAGCCACTAAGTCAGGGGGTGCTCCCCAACCAGACATGAAAACAGTTTGTGGGAAGCATTCCTTCTTCCTGCCTCCCTGACTAATCAAGGAACACTACCCTTGAAATACCTGGAACTGACTGTTCAACCACTGAGTCTTCACCTTACCCAGGTGAATCAGTGGCAGTCCTTCCCTTTCTGGGAATAGTGCTGGAATTCTCCTGTGGAAGCTCCTATTTATCACTGATTTCCAGTTTGCTCTCCAAAGGCAAAGTCCTTTATAAGGATATATTTATAAGATAAAGCATGTGGGAAATTCTCAAGTGAGGGTGCACATAAAGTACAGGCAACAAAAATTCAAAGAAGTGCCAGCCAAAAAACAGCTGAGAGAAACCAATGGAAGTGTAATCTAAGATACTCCAAAAAACACTGGCTAAATTTATTTAAATATTTATATAAACACTGCTATTTTTTGACCTGTGCACTGTTTTGTTTCACAATCTAACAACAGTTTATGGTTAATACCTCCATCTTGTTTGCCCCACAGCCATCTGTTGCCTTCCTCCAATCCCAATCCTTGCAAGCAGCTGCAAGTATAATGTCCTTCTCTAAAAACTTTAGATGGCATCTATAGCTCCCTTAGCACCAGATCCTACAAGAAAACCTCCCTAGAAGGCTAAGGGCGATTTGGGGACAATTGCTTTTGGGGTTCTGGACTTGCAGCCTTTCTCTTACTGGCATCAAACCCTATCCCAAATTCCATATGCCTTGAAGTATACAACAGTAGCTTTATATTCATTTTGTGGAAGAGTGGTCAAAGGCTGTTTTCATGCAGCCCTTCCTCTCATGGCTAGCTCAGGAATTTGCTCCTGCAGTGTGATGCAGCTTTTATTTCCTGCAGTGGCTGCCACCCTAGCATTTTTTTATCCACCAAGCAGCAAAATTTAACTCAGACCTCCCTCAGTGATGCATGAGAGCTGCTACAGCAGTCAGCCTGATGATTCCACTTTCTGAGCACACAGACCACAAACTGTTAGCGAGGCTAACAGCTAATTCAGTCATCATCTCCTCCCAGGAGAGCAGTGGGAAGTTGGCTGTTGGAAATGCAGCATTGTCAGTAGCTCCGCTGAATCCTCCCTACAGAATTCTGTGCTATATCCAAGTACAAGATTTCCCATCAACATTTCTTGTAGAGTTGCTTGTGGACTACACAGGTATAGCAGGTATTGGATCAAAAAGTAATGTCCTGGCTGACAATGACAAGTGCTATTAAAGCACAGATGTTGGAAAAGAATGAGTAAGTCTATGTTTTGCCATTTGCATTTCTGTTTGTTTACAAGAAAGTAATTTAAAAAAACCCAGGGTTTGAAATCATGCAAATATTTAATAATATTTGTAGCTGAGGCAGCTGATTTAAATAAGTAGAAAAGAAATGCACTTCAATATACTTCAAGAACTGTGCTGGCAATAGTTTAAGTTCTCAGAGGTGTGTCTTCTGCCAGCTAAAATTAGTTTTAGGGGAATTTCTGATAAGGCTGAGCTTTTAGGATCCCTGTATGCTTATGTAAGAAAATATTTGTGGAAACCAGCTTCTTCTTTCGTCAGGTAGTCAAGGACAAGAGGTGCTAAAACAAGCCTTTGTAGGACCTGAAACAAGTAGGACCTGAGCAGCTGATGTCCACTATCCTCCAGTGTGGCTGATGGAGGACAGAAACCAGATCCCCACAGCACTGAGCAGTGTCACAACTCAGCTGTCATCTCTCCCATCCCTGCTTGAACAATGGGAAGCATGAAATGCTCAGACCATAACTTTAACCAAAAAGCTGATGCAAGCACCTCAGTACTATAGCTGGTAAGAGTTTAAATTAAAAAGGCAGAGGTTGTTAAATACAGAAGAAAAGTGTACTAAAAGGAAAACAGACACAAAGGATGCTCAAGCCAGACTTAATCATTTGCAGCAAGTTCTCTTTGGAAAGCATTGTGGAGTGTAGGCTGAACATACCAGATTGTAAGGTGGGTGTCCTGGGAGAAGACTGCTTGGGTCAAAATTCCAGTCACTGATGATTCATGGTGAGATTTTTCAATCCAGACTTTACTCCAAATGGATGAAACTGTTTTCAAACTACTGTTTTGCTTTGACATTAAAAAGCATGCAACACAACAAACTCCAAACTGTTGTTTTCTTCTCAAGGGTTCTGCTTTTTAAAGTCTGCAGGACAGAAACTAAACAGCACTGTTGCTTTAAGGCTCATGTGTTCATTCCTGCTATGACTAAGAAAATTGGATGCAAAATGCATTTTCCTGTCACTCCCTAAAGGTTAGGAAATACTGCCCAAACAATTTTGGCCTGATAAAACTACAACAGGTTCAAAGTGAGAAGGTTCATTTTTTCCCTTACAAAACTGTATCACATTTCAAGTATAAAACATCAGCATGCTGAGGGCTGCTTGTAAGCTGGGGTGGAAAGGAACCTCTGAAGACATGCACCAGCCCAATTCACTTATGATATTAACAGATCTAGTCAAGATAAAATCTAGCAGGGAAAAATACATTGAAGTCAGATGAAAGGAAAAGTTTAAAATTACCATTCTTTGACAATGAAAGGGAAAAAGTGACTCACATTGGCCTCTATCTACCACACCAGCCACATTAGGAGTTAATTGGAAATGACTGTTTACCACATGGCCACTTATTTGGCTCATTAATAGGCACTGACTTAATTTGGAAAGGATTTTTAGTGCCTTTTTCTAATTAATGTTTTTCTAAGACACTTATGATGCATCTTTGCATTAAAAAACATTTGCTTAATTTTATTCCCTTCAAACACAGCTCTTCACACTCTCTTATGCAATAACTTTCCTATGCTCATTGTAGCAGCAGAAATACACATTTCAGCCAAGAGCAGCTGAGTAATAAGACATAGGAACAAATTCTTTTCACTCCTGATTTTCTACTTCTCACATCTAAGTAGAGCAATGGGACTTGACAGCTCTGAGTTCAAACTTAATTCATCATTAGGAAATTATTCAAAAAGTTATAACGAGATAACTAATTTAATACTCTTTGCTGCAAGGTTTATTCCTTGGCTTTTTTCCCAGATATAAAGCATCTCTCTGCAATTACCATGCAGATGCTGCTGAGAAGACTTTAAATGGTTGCTGCTAATTTAACAAGAGATATGTTGGCACTGGCAGAAAAAATTACAGGAAAACTGAAGTTGACTGAAAACTCAGCTGATCCCTAAAAAGAACATGGTCAAGGTATTACAGCAGAATAATTCCTTTCCATTTGTTGGTGGCTACAAGTCTTCACCAGAAATTTTGTCATCATGCTAGGCCTGTATTGCAGAGCACCAAATCAATACAATGCAGTTGTAAACACATTCAAGAAACATTCTGGTACAGAACCTTAGCTTAAAGCTCCCCACTAATTTTAGTCCCTTTAGAGGTAACATTAAGAGTTCTTGTAGGCTTAGGCCTTTGTACATTGATCAGGGTTTGGAGGTGGGGATACAACAGAAAAGCAACAATAGGATTAAAAAATTAAAAGTATCTGGGGAAGGGATACCAACAAAGGTGATTTCACCACGACAAAGTAACTGCATTGCATCCCTTGCCCTGAGAGGTTTTGAAATCTTCACCCTTGAAAATTCTGAAACTGGATGTGACCCTGGGCCTATCCAAGCCTATCCAAGTTTAAAGTCAGCAGTGGGCTGAGCAGGGCTGAGTCCAGAGACCTCCAAGGCGCTTCCCTAGCCTGATTCCTTCTCTAACCACCCAAAAATAGTTCACACGCAAAGACTAAGGCAACTGGAGATGCCTAATTTAAATGAGATTCTTTTTCTACAGAGGGTGAGCCTCAAGGCAATAATACTTTCAGTGTAATTCGTGAGAAGGTCCTTGATTTGGCTTTTTTTTCCAGATACATTTGGTTGAAAATCCTCTGCTGTTCAACTCTCAGACCACCAGAGTTATTGGAAAGAGTCATTCACTGACTTCAGCCTGCTTTAGGTCACTGCTTCACCCTACCTTGCTTCTTATGAATCCCTTCAAGGGTTGCACACAGCAGCAAAAGGCCTCTGTAAAAAGGTACAATATTGATTTTTTTCACGGTCTAGTCTAAAACAGTAATTCTTGTGGAATTTGAACAGTTTAGCACCCAAAACTCTCTGTCCTCACAATGTCCTGTGCTTGAGCCCTCTGTAATGTGCCCGGCTGCACGTGCAGAAGCTCAGGTCTCTGTGCTGTGCACCCTCAGCTTCTGCGCACACAGAGTTGTAGCTGATCTAGCAGGTCTTGTTTTTACCAGGGAAGCCACATACTGGGTCCAGAACGTCCTTATGTGAGAAAAAGCCCGCTGCCAAATAACTGTAGATTTCAGAAGCTGTTGTAGCAAAATAAAAGCCAGCAAACTACCTTTACAAAGGGTTGCTTTCCTTACAGACACATTACAATGCAGACCAGTCATGTCAAATGTGGTTCATTTTGTAGGTCACTATAAGTTTTACAAGTAATTCAAAAGTTATTCCAAGAAAAATAAATTATATCTTGTATAAAATAGTCCATGGGAGACTAGTAAAGAACCATAATTCCTTACTTTGAAGACAACTTTAAAAGTGCAATATATGCACACAGTGTTGTCAAGGCCGTTCCCCTTGTTCATCAGTAAGGTTCAGTCAGATCCACAATGCTGGGTCTGGGATGTTTGAAAAGATTAAATAAGTCTCGAGTTTTGCAGGAATTGTATGAGCACTTGGTAGACAAATTTGTACTGGGCTATGGTCTGGATCATAAACACTCTCTGCTCCCGCAGATGTCTCAGCATCACAGGAACATCCATTTTCTGTAAAGCAAAGGGGAAAAAAACAAAGCATAAAGTATGCGAGTTCGTTAAATCAAACAATCACCATCTCAAATATCAGTTATCTGACACAGGGAACCGTATTATAGGTACAGAAGACCAAGGTTCTGTAGACAAAATTAAATGTGCAGGCAAAGATACAGATTTACATTCATTAAAGATGAAGATAAGTCATTGCCACCAAAAGATCCAGAAATTCCAGCGTTTGATCTGCCACAGCCAAGTGTATGTTAGCAAATAATACTTCAGGAGAAATAGCTCTGTAAAGTAAAACAAGGACCCAGTATCCACAATACATGTTTTGCAGACTCCAGACCAGCATCAGTTTGTTGCAATCTATGGAATATTCACTGGCACATATTAGGGGGTTGTCAAAGAAGATATCTTCTAGCTTAGTTTCGCTCAAAAGAAACTCACTTGTATGCCCTTGATATGCTCTGCAGCAGGAACTAAAGTACAGTAAGTAGGCATAGATAAGGAAATCCACTGGGAAGGCACAGCCCTAACCCCATCGAGCAGGAACAGGCATATATGTGTGCATAAACGAGTTCTGTGAAACAGCGGCCCATGAGGTGAAGCATTAGAAATCACTGCACATTTCATTAGGATGCTATTATCAAATTTCTGGCATTTAGGGAACCAAAGCCCTATGATGCTGTTGTGTTTTATCTGTTACAACAGGTACACGAGGAGCTATTGAGAAGTTGTTGAGCCATGAAGCTCAGCCTGCCAGGCTCAAATTCAAACAGCATGTAATGTGAGCCAAGCTGAGGGACACAAACCTTCTATGGCAGCAGTAAATGTGAGCAGTAAGATACCCACTGGTTTTGAGGAAGTTCTTAAGCAGTTCAAGATACAAAACTGAGGAACAGCTACCCTATCAGGCAACATAAACTGCACTTTGTAATGCCTGCTTACAGAAACACTTAGAGGAACTTAGGAAGTCTTTTGACTGAGATTGCTGCTAACCCTTGGAGGCCCAGCTGAGCATGGAATCTGCTTCCAGGCACATCTGAAGTTTCCTGGAAAGTTTAAAATAAAAGTCACGCTGCATATCCATTTCTGTCCATGTATATAAAACTCAGAATCACCATTCCATGTAAACAAGTATTAACTCATAGGCTATCACTTTCTGAAAACAAGGCCAAATATTCTGCCACATACCCCAACAAGCTGTTATAAAAGGACATCTCTAGAGAGTCAACGAGTGTAAATATTTGGGATGAGTAATGCCATATTATTATCAAACAGGTGCAAAGAAAAATGGAAGCTCTTTCCACTTAACTTGGCTAACTTGGAGAAAGCCTCCCTGTGGACACAGATGCTTATGAAATGGTCCTTGCTGAGCAGAGTCATATGGAGCCTGATCTCACCTCAACAACTGTAACAAAAATGTAGGCCAGCCTTGACCTGCAGATAATGTTCCTCCCTCAGCTTTTTGCTGCAAGACAGCTCATTGGGTTTTATTGGGCACACAGCGATCCATGCACCTCCTCAAAATGGAGATGGCTTTGCCTTATCTCAGAAATAAAAGAAAACCCCATCCTGCCTATTCAGCCTCACTATTTATAGCCAGCTTAGTATTTGATTCCAGGTAAGGAGGTTCCTTGAATTCACCTTCATTACAAGGTACATGTCAAAAAAAAAAAAAAAAAAAAATACACCTAATGCTTTGCTAAGCCAGCACTTGCAAACAGAACAAACAAAAATGCTACTTATTCCTGCCTCCCATTTGAAAGCATGCTGTAGATGCAATCATGAGTTAATGTCCCAGTGCCAAGTCTGGACTAAAAGCTGATAGAGCAGGTTCTCAATTACTTTCTCGGACTATGTGTCTACAGCAGTAAGGATGTAATGATGTGACATTTACTTGCCATGCAGCAGTTACTGAAACTCTATCCCTGCAATGAGATACAGCTTTAGACTCAACCAGCCATTGCCCAGAAGCTACAGTGACTGAAGCTGTATAGAATTTGCTTAAACACAGGCTTTTTACCTGAACCTGAAACCTCAGGCTCAGAGTTCTGTTTTTCTGTTCCAGCACTGCTGCAGGCTTTCCGAAATTGTCTGTGTCAAAATTTTCAAACTCCCTCCTGATTCTCCTTCACAGCTAAAATGTTAATACATTTTCTTGCTAGGACACTTTTGTGAAAACCAACTCCTAAGACTAAAACATTTTAAGTGATAAGTAATTTTACTTCAGGACAAAACCCCAATAAATTCTACTACAGAATAAATGAGAAGGAGCCCCTCTGTGCAGAATCTGTCACAAACTAAAAACATACTGTTAAGATTTTTAATCTTTTTTAAATTAGGTTTTAACAAGCCAAAACCATTAACTTGGTACAATCTACAGAAACAGAGCCCTTAATGAAAATTGTATTAATTGTAATGATGATTTTTATTATTAATCAAGACAAAAGAATGCTTTAATTAAAGGTCATCAGAGAATTCCCTCATTATTGAGCACTACCATCAGGTCCTAGTGAAGTTGATGAAAACTCATATGAATGATGTCAAGGCTCACCCCTATCCATAGATGTTGAAGTGCCAAAGCTACTCTTTGCCCAGTGGGTGACTTTTGTAAACTTCAGCCTGACTTCTGTAAACTGAGGTGGCCAGACCCTGTTGCACAGCCCTTAGAGTTTGCTTCTGTGTGCATACTGTACATACTGCTGTAAAACAGACACATGCTGCACTGTTGTTCACAAGCAATTCAGGATGGCTCTTTTAACTCTCCAGCTTTCCTCTGGCATGCAGAAATTTCATGGCTGCTATGTGGACAACAGAAGCCATTACTTCCATGCGCCAGTGCATAAGGAAAGTCAAGCAGGGTCAAGACTCAGAACCATTGCCCCACACTGAGAAGCAGTTAGCACTGGGAGGCTGCTGGATTCCCATGACACATCCTTGTGGGCCCTTTCTTGGCCAGGATACCTCCTCCTTTCCTTTTCTCCTCCAATGAGAAAACATAAGAACAAAGTATCAGCTGTGACACAGATCTACAGGACAGCTTTACCTTCAGTGAGGCCCAAGCAGAGTTGGAGGAGATTTGTCCCAGCTGAACTGAATCCAGGATCTGTAAGGGTCTTGGATGAGCTGCTGGAGCCCTCAGTCTTCCCTGAACTCACCCAGTGACTGATTATTGGGAGGGGGAGATGATACATGTCTATTTGTCACTCTTGCTGCATTCTTATCTCTATAAGCAGCTTTGGTCTTTGAGCATTTTCTTTGGCAAGAGAAATCCCTGGTTTCCACAGTTGTCATGAAAACTGTGTAGCACATTGTTAGTCAAGATGTGATGTTCTTTCCACAGTTGTCACGAAAACTGTGTGGCACATTGTTAGTCAAGATCTGATGTTCTTCCTAGACAGTTTCCCAGTGACAGAGGAAAATTAAGTTGCAGCCCATGGCTGCTCTACTGGAGCTCTTGTTCTTGTTCTTAACTGCAGACTTTGTTACTCGTAATGCTGGCTGCAAATCCTAAAGCCCTATTCCCCACAAGAATACATAAATGCACTTATACTTAAAACACAGTTAAGTTTCATTCCAGGTGAGATTACAAGTGAGGAAGGAGCTCAAGGAGAGAATTTAGAGAGCAGCAAACTTCATTTAGAAGAGCAAGGACATTATTCTCTAGCCTCTCTCAGGCAGTGCTTGCAAAAACACTGTCTCTAGACTTTTAATTAAATACAGGTATGAAATAAACTAAATTCTTAAAAGAGGGAAGAAAGCCCTAACTTTGAATGTATTAAAATAATCCTAATAAAAAAATGCATAGTATCAACTATTCAGAAAACCACAGAAAGTAACCTGCCATGGGGAACCTCTGCCTGCCACATTTAAGGTCCTTGTCTTGCTCACAAAGGTGAAAGCACATCAGTGCTTTCTAATTTCAACCTCAGAAATGTAGCCAGTTAGCCAAGGGACAAGCTCGGGGTTTGAAAAAGAAGCTGACTTACTTCATTATGCTCCAAGCAGCCAATCATGAGCTCTGTTAGGATCACCACTCCAGTCCTCCCCACCCCTGCACTGCAGTGCACCACGATGGGAGGGTTGCAGGTGTTGCTGCTGTCCAGCACGCTATTGGTGTGCCGACGCACCGACTGTATCTCCTCCAAGTAAGCTGCAAGAGGAAAAAGCAGGCAAGGTTGCAAACATCTACATGTCTACATGTAAAAATTAGGAGGGGAGGGGGGAAAGAATGTGGAAAAATTATTTTCTGTCAAAGTGGCAGTAAATTATATTTTTTACAACATAATATTGATCTTGGCCAGGGTGCGCTGAACAGCACTGCATCCAGCAATTACCAGCTGGGTGTCAATTATTACTTGGGAGTCTGCTCCTTTAAATTAAATAGTTCTTTTAAAAAATTAAATTCTGTTTTCCCCCTTGCAAATCTCCAGGTCCCCTAAGCAGATGATTCTAGACATTACTTACAGCAATTCCTGCTATTAACAGGCTGGGATCAAAACAACAGCTAAGTCCCAACTGAAACTACTGCCTGTCAAAGCCAGTATCAGATGGGAAGTGAGCATCCATCTGCCCTGCTTCCTTTCTTCCTTCACCCTTCTAGACTGTGACAGAATCTCTCCCCCACTCTCTGCTCAGGGTTTGTTTCTCAATAGCTACAAGCCCTTCTGGGAGATCACTGCTGTTTTCCCTGAAGCCATCTGCAGAAAGCTTGGGACTTGGGAACAGCTGCCTTGTGTGGCTGTCCTAGCATCACTCAACACATCCTGCTGTCAGACCACTCTGAGAACCTCACATGCTGGAAGCTCACGGCTTCCCAGCACTCCAAGTGGGAAGTGAGACCTAAGCTGAACTCTCCTGCTCTGACCCTTGGTGTCAAGGCACTGCAGCCCCACAGGCTGTCCTCTCCCCACAGGCAGGATGGAGGCCTACCAACATCAGAAAAGCTGCATTTTAATGCACACAGGGAAATGGGACTCTAAGTGATGGCAAACAATGAGAGAGAGGAAATGGGGACAATCAGGTTCCAATTACTGCCACGCCCAACCACAGCTACAGGGGTTGGTAGGAGAAACAAAGTATGAAACAAACGAGGAATTGGGCAATAGCTTTTCCTTGAAGACAGATTCCTTGGTACTCCTTTGCTGAAGCCAAAATGTCATTTTTTATTTTTTGCCTTTGTGACACATCTGGGAAAGGAGGATGCACTATTTACATCGAGCATGTACCATGCAAAGGAGAATGCATAACTAAAGGAGTGGAGCTGTGGCAAGACTGAAGTAGAACCAATGGATCTTCCTGAGAGAGGACTTAGCTGCCACAGAGCTACACTGCAGCTGCAAAGCTTTCAGGAACTAAGAGGGCAGGCATCTCCAATACATCAGTACACCATGTACACACTCCTTCAGTGGTAATTTAAAGATTTCTGCATCATTCCCTAGTGTAGTGCCAGAGATGTGTCTTAAGTTAAATAATGGTTGAATTCCTATTACTTAATATGGGAATGCTTATTACTTGGTAAGAATCAGGAAGTGTTATTAACACATTACAGCTTAACATAATAGCTGTATTTTCAGAAATGCACGAACCAGGACCATCTGTAATTGGGGAGGCCCTTAAGCATTGCCTGGGTACATGTAGTTACAAGAGTGGCAGTGAGTTCAGACTTACTGCGTGCGTGATAGAGCCCTCTGTTCTTTTGCAAAAAGAAAAACTGGAGGCGATGCACCATATTTCAATAGCAACTGATCCTCTCTCACCTAGACTTTTCTAATTACATTTGTGTACAGCCTATTATCTCCTACATTCATTAGGCAATTGGGAAATGGTAGTAACTTACACCAACAGATCAATAAGCAGAAGTATCCTATTATTTAAAATTTCCTGAATTTTTGGCACTGCTGCGGCCTTGGATTTTTCCTCCTGCTAATCACCTTAGCTCCTACCTCTGGAATCTCACTTTTTTTTTTTCTCCAAATTGCAGCCAAGTATAACCTAGCTGAGGCCTTTGTACACCACGACAGCAACCACTTGATATGAAATTCCAGCTGTAACTAGGTACAGTGAACTGAATCCAGTGTGAGCAACCTTTTTCTTGATGTATCATGCGAAATAAAGAAATCTTACATAAAAAGCCTTGGACTTCTTCTGGACACCCATGGTCTGGCCAGTCAGTATACTGCAAATGCCACACTGTCCTCTCTTGTCCAGAGAGAAGATGCTTGACCTTCAGACCAGTAGTTGCAAAGCAGCCAGAGTCTGTGCGGAACTTGGTTGTCACCTTGAACTTCCCATAGGTGGCTGAACTGTGCTTAGAGCCCAGTTTAGGCCAGTAACGATGGCTCTTACTTCTTCCTCCCTCCTTGATAACAAAACAAGACAAAATGCCATTAGTTTCTGCAATTATAATTCTTTACAAACAAAAGGCATAAAAATCTCTGGATAAGCCAAGTGTTCTTATTTTAAAGCACTGGAAGAGTAAGGAACATCCCACAAAGTACAGAAAATACCCATTAAAACTTAAACTCAGACATGTAATATTTTTAAGGGTAAAGCTACCTGAAGACTTTTCTCATGACAAAAGACAGCTGCTGCCTACAACACCTTGGTAAATATTCTCCTCCTGGGGAAAACTCTCCTTTAAATAGAAGGAGAATCTCTTCAGCAGCTTTTAAGTGTCTGCTCTTGATCAGCCTTGGGAACTGGGCATTGACTTGATGTGCTCCACTACTCCCTGTGCTTGCTGAAAGCAGCCAGGCATGAAGCCGAATGCGGTGTTAGTTAACAACAAGTGCCAGTTTTTACAGCATAGCACATAGTTCTTGGATTACAATAGGAATAACTGTTTTGCTTGGCATAAGAATAAAAAGTTGTGGGGTGTTTTTGTTTGGGGTATTTTTTTCTTTTTTTTTCACATGGACACCTCTATGGAAACAACAGCTTCTGGTCTCTTTTCAGCTGATAAGAGTGATGGTATACAGAATTGGCCCTGGACAGTGTGGAAATCTCTGTCATTTCAACCAGGAGCAAGTTCTGCGCTCTCACATTCCAATGGAAACATCTTTGTTTGGTTTGGCCCAAGCAAGGGAAAGGAGGGCTCCTGCTCGTTTCGCTTTAGCACTTGCCAAACTGAGTGTCAGAAAGTTAGGAAGCATAGTATGAGAGCAGTACAGGCATATGTTCAAACAGAGCTGGAGGAAAAGGGGATGTTGATAGAAAAAACAGGTTACTGGAGTGGGAATAGATGATAACAAGAGATCGGCTCACATCAGAAAGTACTATTCTGTGATTTCACGTACCTCTTCAGCTGTGACCATGGCTATAACATTCACCCCCTGTTCCCACACCATCTGCCAGAAGTCATGGCATGTGTGTGGCAGGGGCCCTTGGGTAGCAATGTAGTGCCACTCCTCTCCACCTACAGTCACCTGGGAGAAAGGAAACAAGAAACAACCAGTCAGCACCTGAATTTTCAGCAGTGTCTGTGCCAGAACTGCAATTTAAACAAAAGAAACTACAGCAAAATCTTCTTTGTTCTTCTACTTTTGATCAAAATTATGAACAAAAGTCTTTGCTCTTGATAAGAGCAAATCTGACAAAACATAACCTTCAGTGCTTCCATGTCCTGTCTTGATGCCCATAACCATAAAGCTTTGGCCTAAATACCATCTATCCTTCATGGCATTGCATCTGGGTCATACAGATAAAAAAAAAAACAAACCAGCAATCAACCAAATAAAAGTTAGGGATTGTTTTGAGGACCTGTGTCAGATATGACTTAAATACAAATAAGCATTGTGTGACAATGAGTGACATCCCTGGGCTTGGAGACAGACCAGGGTGAAAAAAGGCTGAGGACCAGAGGAAGTGTCTACATGTATTAAAAAGGCATTGCCCTGCTGCAAATTAACACAGGGTAGTGCAGAATGCCTGAACACAAATGACCCCATGCCCGATGAGCTAAAGGCTTCTGCTGGTTAGGACCTCCCTCAATTATTTTCCATTCAGACAAAAGTGATTTTATTAAACAGCCTCTTCCTACACTGGTCACTGTTGAAGATGATGCCAAGCCTAGAAGATGCAGCTATGTCCACTCTCTGCATATAATAGAGCTCAATAGGCCTGTTGCCAGCTAGAGATAAGATCATGACAAGCTTAATTTCAAGTTAATTCTCTTCCTCATTCATCTTGGGTTTTTCAGTTCAGAACCTGAAAACTACCATTAAGTAAATCCAGCACATCAAATGTCTTTCAAACACCATGAGAAATTTAAAATTACCCAGAGCTGTAGTCATGTAAATCTGTTTCCCAATACACAACTGGTTTACCAACCATATCTTACAGAAATACTTGTGTAGTTGCATGAAATGTAATGAAATTCTTTTCAAAGCATTAACATGCAGATTTAAAGACCATAAATTTTGTAGTGCCCCGAACAGAGCCAGCATTACCTTGCAGATAGCCAGTATAAAACACTGCTTCACTTAACTGAGAGACGCAGTTAAAAAAAAAGTTGTGCATCAAAAAATCATAATTTTATGACACATAATTTGCTATACATCAGGAAAGGCTTATAAAAATGTTTTTCTAACATTTCAGGTAAAAAACCAAAGTGCTTTTAGAACTGCTACACATCATTTCAAAAATATACTTACCAGAAGAACCAGGCAAACTCATTATTTTGGAAAGTTCAAATATTTTTCCTTCTCAGGCAAAGGCCTCCTAATTCTGTTTCTTAGCCCAGAACCACTTCTCTCAAAGTTATAAATCCCAGAGAAAAAGATTTACAACAAAAATGCTGACACATCCATAAATATCAACACACTAGCAGACAACGCTACGAGGAACAATCAATAACTCTGACAGGTTCAACCACATGCTGTGTTTGAGGTATAAGACTTTGAATACATTCTCAGAAATAAAATTAATTTATTTCTTTGTCAAACAACCATTTATTAAGCTGAGATGCTTGGGGTTTTACACCTGTAAATAACATAGCTTTTGTATGATAACAAGTTTCTCACTTCACTGAAAACTGTTCAACCCTCTATATCAGCTCCTTTTCTTTATTTCATACCATGCAGCATTTTCTTTTTTGAATGACGGTTAAGAACTGCAAGGCCACCACTGGTAGACTTCTTAAGTTCTTTTACTAAATAAGAATTAATACAAACTGCACAGCCCTAAGCAGCATCCTATACTTGGACTGATGGTCTGCAGCCCATGAGTGCTAGTACAGCGTTATTGAGTTTTTTAAGTCAATACTGACCTGACACAAACAGTCAGATGAATTACTCTTAGGAACCTTTGTGCTTAATCCATAAATTTAATTACAATTTTTCTCTTCAGTATAAATGATCATCTTTGTATCTTAACAACAATGATCCATGGTAAATAAACAGGAATTATTGTAAAACTGTGGGGTTTGCAGACCAAGCAGTGGGAGCTGGAATCCTCCAGGCATGGATCTTATCAGGATGATTGAGGAGTTTTCTTTGTCTACTGACTTTTGGTCCAAGCCTCCTGGCACATGACAAGAAAGGCCCATAAATAGTCTGAAGGGAATGGGATGCCTGGAATGTTTACTGCATTCTAATGCCCTAACTGCAGGAAATTAAAAATTAAATATTGGACTGAAAACACAGACACACACTGTGCTGCTGAGGTAAATTTCACAGATGCAATTTCACCTGCTAAGCAAAAGCACATCTGCTTGGCTTCTGAAAGCGTGGCTCTGAGTGCAGGAGGGAAGCCCTGCCAAGGCCCTCTGTCAGGCATCAAAACACTGCTGCCTGTTCCTGGGTGCTCCACGGACACAAGATGTGTCTGTGTCCAACAGCAACACAAAAGGTGAAATGTGGGCGCAAAACTAGCCAGGGAAAATAGCATCATTTAGGAATATCTTCTTTTTCTCCACCTAGTTTTGTAGGTAGAAAATTTGGGGCTCAGAAATTCATCATCATAGCAATGTCTGATTATGCAAAAATTCAGTATCTGCTTCCTACCAGGCTATGCAGAAAAGTGACAAACTGCCAGGATCCTGGTTCAGAAATTGTTTTGAATCACCAGGATTTAGCACTGTAAATCCCAGCCAAGGCCAGCAAGTCTCTTAAAACTTTTAAAAGGCTCTTAGACAAGGAAAATATTAATTTAACAGGACGTTTAATTTGTTATTTTTTAATAATTTCTTTTTAATTTGGATTTTGACAATGAGAAAACACAGACAGCCCTCTCTTACAACAGAATCTGTCTTCTGATGCAGAGAATTCCTATTACTTCTCTCAGGGTACAGTGAAATCCAACAGAGGGCTTTTCAAATACTGCTGGAAGCTTAAAGAAAAACCAGCATCTGCAGTCACTGGAGCATAGTTCACTGTCAAAACTGACCATGCTTGTAAGGTCATCAGTCAGGTCATCTCTTTAATTATTTCTATATTGAATTAACATGAAATCTGAAGTTTCTTGTTAAAAACATAATTTGAGACATGGAAGTTCAATGCGGTTTCCAGTCAGAGATGCAGGGATCTTATTGGAAAGGTCAGTGCATATTTTAAAAAATGTCTTTACCACACTGCAGGCATTGGGGCTGATTTAATGCATTGTCATGAGGTTTGAGAAACCAGCACCTCTTTCTACACTAACCAATAGAGTCATTCCACAACAAGCTGGCAGAGGCGGGCACAAAAAAGTCAGGATGCCTCTCTAAAATGACTTCCCAATCTCCAGCAGTTAAATCAACTTATGCATGTTAGTTAATAGGGGACTTTAGAGGTGTCCATGGAGACACACAAAGGTATAACAATGCATCCTAAACCTTTTGAGGAGCTCCAGAGGTACAGAAGATGCTGCTGTGCAGCCAGAAATGCGAACAAAGCTTTGCACACCTTCATTTGCCAAGCAAAACTCAAGCAAGCTTTTACCTTTATGTGTGAAGCATTGATGTAGCCTGTATTGTTTTCTTTGGTTGGCACCAGCTCCACTCGGTTCTCCTCATAAGGAACGACCTCCCTGATGCGGTTGCGCTCCGTGTTTTCAGGTAGGGCAGCAGTGGTGAAGATCCCATCTGCCTTTTTCTTTGGAATCTGCTCATATTCTGTAAACACCATCCCCTCCTCCAGCTTCCTTCTCAAGATTTTGCACTAGGGTTTAACAGAACACAGCACCAACACCTTAATGCTTCTGGGAAGAATATTTACCACTAGACCTATCCATCTGTTCTTTAAATTCCAATACACAGCCATAGCATTCTCTCACTCCTTCTGCAGTTATCTGAGGAAATATGACACACCTATTTCTACCAAGTGAAACCACTGGCAAATTTTACAGTTTTACATTCCGCCTCCACATTTTTGAAGACTGATAGCATAAAAACCAAACCTATGCTAAATAATCTTGGTTCAGTAAGAATTTCAGTATGAATATATGATTTCAATATAATAGATATTTTAGTGTTTTGGGTTTTTTTTCCAGGAAGAAGATTGTACAGGAAGAAGTGTGATCTGGCCCACATTTTCAAAATACTGCCTTAACTCACAAGGATGCAGTGTCTGTGGTTGAACACAGCACCACACACAGACAAGGTAGAGATGAAGTCTACTACTCCCTACCTACTCCCTGGGTACCAGACAACACAAGGCTGCAAATTTCTAGCCAGAAAACCAGAAAGATTCTTTGCAAATTTGTTTCTCAAATCTTAACAGCAGCAACTGTTTTCAATATCTCAAATTCCATATACATGCACACACCTGTGTGTGCAAACATCAGGAGGCAAATAACTTTTTTTAAAAAAAAAATTAATCCCATTAGAGACATTAACCAAACTCCTTATCTGTATCAGAACATGAAAGACGGTATCTGTGGGTGAGCACTGCAGAACTTCTCCCAGTCAAGTGAAAAATGTGCAAAGTGTGAGATTTACAGATTGATCCTGTATGACATTGCACAGTTAGGTGAAACAGAGAAAAGCCTCCTTTTTCACGGGCCTCAGTAAACGTTCAAGACATTTGATGCTTTGCCTGCATTCAAAGACATACCAGTGTTAGCCATTTCTGTGTTAATGGCTCTGAAAACTTTAAAGAGAATTTTTTTTTCACATTTCAAATCAAATTTTAGTATTTTAGATACTTCATGCTTCTGGGAACAAAAGGAACAAGCAACATTTCGTGAGGCTCCATCTTACCCTCTCATCCATTGGCACCTTGGTGACTTCATCCTGGCTGTCCTCCGGCACTGGAACCCTAGCAACTGAGAGTCCGTTCAGTGCTGCCAACATCAAGGGCCTCTTCTGGGCCTCCAGGCCTGCCATCTTCTGCTTTTCTAGATTCTTTTGGCAAGAAAAGGCACGTTTTCATCTCTGTGTGATTATTTATAATGCCAGTAAAATGCTGGAATGTTTTTTTAATCTCCAAAATCTGCAACTCTCTGGCCAAGGAATGCAGATGATCACCATTAGCATCGTAAATTCAAATACAACCTCTATTCTTCCTGTTATTCCTCAAAGGCCTGCTCCTACATGAGCACAGAATTTTAATTTCAAAGAAGCAATCCCAGCATGTAATACAGTTTACATGCCATCAAAAGACACACAAATACAATCTCAAGCATTTTCCTGCAGACATTATTCTGAATGCAGGACACACAAAGCATCACCCTGTTACGTTAAAGTAGCACTACCAAAGCCAAGATACCTGGGGCATCTTCTGAAAGGCAATAATTTCAATCTATAACAACATACACTAAAACACAGGCCATTGTTTCTCTTCTGTGATGGTAATACTTAAAATGAGAAGTCTTCTAATGCACTCAGCTTTTATGGTGATTCAAACAGCACCCATGATATATTCTGCACTAAAAACTGAGCTCACATGTTCCAGAAACTGAATGCAATAACAGCCAGGGAGGGATATTATTTATCATATTCATGAATAATATTATGGTATGATATGGAGAACCAGAGCATGAATTTTAAATTCATCCTGCTGCCCCCTCCTTATGCCACTGGGAACTGAAGCATCAAAAAAGACAGAGCATCTCCAGAACTACCCAAATTAGGAATATTTTATTCCATTTCCTTAACAGCTCTTTCTGCTGGATTTGGAAGGATGGATAAGCAGAAGGGGTGCCTGGTTCTCAGCACACATATGGAAGCTGTGGACACCAGATGGGCCAAGCTCAGCTCCTAGAAACACACAATTGAACCTGAATGACCTCAGACATATGTATATGCCTTGATTTTTCAAAAGCTTGTGACCTTGTTCCTCACTACTGGGTTCCTCCAGAGCACAAGCGAAAACACAAGCATCCAAACCCACTCTGGCATCTTTTTATACTTTGAGAAAGCACGAAAATTAAAGTATTTTCCTCTGTTTGGGAATTTTATTATTTTTACTACTTCAAAGGTGAAAGAGAAGAAAGTCTGTGCTTAACAGGTCATGGTCACCAAATTACCATTAATATAACACCTGATTCCTGTGACAAAAGGAAGGTCCACACATGTCAAGATTCCTCATCTAGGCTGAAACCACCTGAAAAGCTTAATGCTAAGGCTCCCCCTTTACTTTCAAAGCAACAACAAATAAAGGACCTTTTGACCAAACTGATCTGAATGGTTATTGCAGAGAAAGAATATTCAAGCATCTCTTCTCATCTTCATTTCCATTCTAAAATCCTGTAGGCTCCTGCTTTTCACTAAATTTTCTTTCATCAGAAGATCAAAAGAGCGTATGCGTGCTTGTTGTTATACCAATGTCTATTCATTAATGAAAAATCAGGTTTATAGTCAAGTATCTATTTTCCATTTAAAGTTTAGGAGTTGTCAAGGACTAAACTCAGTCTCCATGTTGCAATTTAGTAGTTCAGGTTGTATTGCTAACAGTTACATCAGCATAAGGATGCCCAATGGATAAAAACAACAACGGATATGCTTGGAAAATTTCCTTTGAATATACAGCAGTATTTAAATCTAGCCAGCTATTGATCTAGTACAAACTCTTTTCTGCTTTGGACCATTTAGATGCTTTATTATTTTTTTCAGGAATTGTTTTTGTTTCAGACCTCAGTGCTGAAAACAAGACCCACAGCATACACTGGAGTTTCTGTGACTGCAGTTGCAGTGCTCACAGTACTACGCCATGTACATATGTAGGTCACTAAGTGATAAGCACCCTTCATATTTCTCTCATTGCCTTTAAATACTTCTTATTTTAAATTCATTGCAAGTTTAACAGAACCCTACTTCTCATACTTGAGTGCATTTTTAACAAAATAAACAACCCAGATGCTCAACCACACGGCCTCTACATCTGCTGCTTCTCTATTTAGATATCCGGTTCCTTGGTTACTGGCAAAACCAACAATTCATATTCTAGGGCTACCAGGGTTTTATTCAGATAACTATGTTACATAAAGTGGCAGGAAGGGAATTAAAGATCATTTAAAAAAATTTCAAGTTGCCATTATGTTATGTGATACTTCACCCAACACCCTTGCAAAGGAGGAATAAAACACCGTGCCAAAACCACAACCTCCCACCCATCTCAGCAAATGCATTCCAGACTCGCCCTGCCCTCAAATCCTAAAGGGAAGCAGGCATCAAGGGCTTTGCATCAGCCTCCTCATCCCCAGCTGCCCGCCCTGCCACCCACCTCCAGCCAGCACTGCTGCCAGGGTGGTGGCATCCTCAGCTGGGTCAAACACAGGTCTGGCCAGCAGCCAAAGAGCCACAGCTGAGGAAACAGACAAGCCCAAGCAGTGCACGGGATCAGTCCCCTCGATGGCCCACAAAACCAAATTGTATGTGGCACTTAATATCACATTTCCCAACTTTAGGCAAATCCACATCTTCCCACACACGTTTCCTGCAGTTTACTGACCCAACAGTTTTCTGGTATGGAAGTTGACCTGTGTGATTTCTCATTTCCAAGAAGCCACCACAACAGAGGAAGGCACTTACCCTCATCATGATCTCTCTCTCTATAATGCTATCCTCGATAGAAAACATTTCAGACACAGGCCTTTCCTTGACCGGCTCTTTCTTGACCCGCTCCTTCACACTGGTGAGGTCAGGCTCTGAGATGGAGGGCCCCAGTGAAGACCCATTTATTGCCACTTGATCAGTTCGAGAGACACTTATGGCTTTGGAAGGCCCCGGCCTCATGGCCTTGGCCCTGGCTACAGCCACAGAAATGCTAACGTGGTCCTGCCTCAGTGCTCCGTTGCTGACACTTTTACGAGGCCCAGGATACTCTGGAGGAGGTTTATTTGGTATTCTAGCCAAGGCAGCTTGCAGCTGAGCACTGTACTCCATGTTCTCATGAAGGGCCGCTATCCGGGACACAGATTCTTGCGTTTCTTCCTCCTCTTCACTCTCACTGCTGTGTATCAGCATCGTGGCATCGGAAAATGTCTTTTTGTGGTGGTAATGAGGGACTTGTTGAACTTCATGCCCCATCTGAACCGACTCTTCTGGCTGCACCTGCTCCCGCAAAGTGTTCCTGCGTGGCAGAGGGGCATTTAAAGTTTTTAAGGCCATGGCTTCTATCCCGCGCACCATATTGCTGATGACCTCCAGGCTGTGGCGCTTGTTCACCGCCGCGTGGTGCTTCACGGCCATGAGGGGCTCGCTGACCTCCTGCAGCGACTGGCGCACCACGGGCGAGCTGTCTTCCTGGAAGGTTTTCACCGAGAGCTGGACCTTACGAGTGACCAAGTCAGGGCTGCTGCCGCTGACGTACTTGTGCCGGTGGCTGGCCAGGTCGGGCGTGCTGGTGGCAGGGCGCGGGCGCGGGTACGGAGGCGGGGGTCTGAAGAGATAGTTCTTTAGCATGTGGGTGGTGTTGTAGCTCTGGCTGCTCTGCAGCTGCATGTTGGCCAGTTCTGGGGTGCTGACTGTGTGGGATATGGCGCTGGCTGCTGTCTTATTCTGAGCAGCATTGTTCGGGTTCATTTGGTCAGATGGGGCCACAGGCTTGTTATAGCCAGCCCCCTGAGGCCCGTAGGTGATCATGTAAGGGGGCCTCTCTCGAATCTCAGGCTGGCTGTAAACTAGGTCTTCTGGCTGGTTGTAAGCATGTGTGTTTCCAATATTGAGATTCCTCAAAGATTGACTTTGGCTATCCATCTGGATCACCCCTCTCTTCATTTGCCTCATGACAGTTTCATAATCTGGAGTTGGCCTGTAAGACGGGACGATGATTGCACTGTGTCTGTGGCTGGGGATATAGTCTGCTCTCATGATGTCACTTCCCGGGATGCTCAGATTTGAGGACATTGGAGATGCCTGAATGAAGTTCTGTGAGCGATTGAGGGAGTTCATGCTGTGGGCACTGCATACACTCCCATTGGGTCCATTACCATTCAAGTAGCTGAAGTCCATTGGACACCTATCCAAACTGGTCTGAGACCTACAGTAGAAAGTTTCTTCATTTCCATGGAAAATGCTATCTGTGTAGAGAGAGAAGTGTTGACAATTTCAACCCACAAGGGCTTATTCACTGTTAAAACTTTAAATGCATCAGTCTGCACCAATGAGTGCAGAGACAGCTTATTGCACAAGTGCAGGGAATGTTTGGTCTTGGGAGCATCCTTGAGCCATTGAAATAGAACTAAAGCAAAACTACCCACTTAAACATTCCCAACACTTAGGAAAATATAGTAGTAGTTAAGAACCTTGTGGGAAACATGAAAGGGGTAAGAGAGGAAGTGTTTTAGCCTGAGGTGGCAAGGAAGAATAAAGGGGCATCTCCTCCCTCAGCATCGTGAAAGGCTTCAGTGCTGCTTACGCCTTAGAACTCCGGCGCTGCAAGCATATGGTTACCCTGAAAAATTCTCTTGTCTCTTCTGTTGATACGCGGCTGTCTGAGATTCAGAGTATCAGGGGACTGTGAAATTGGAAATCCTACTTCAGACCAATCAACAGTGTTGAGGATCTGAAGTATGACACATTTGGGTGATCAAAGCTCAGGAAAAAAGAAAAAAGAAAAAAAAACCTAAACAACAAACCACCATACAGATGAACTATAGAATGTTAAATACTTCAGCAAAGCGTACCTGAGAGGAAATCAAGACTAGTAAAGATCATATCCTGGATCACATCTTTACTGCAAGACTGTCCCTGTTGAAAATCTTGTATGAAAAGAGTAATAAGTTCCCACACTCTAAAATCAGCTAGGTTCTTTAGTAATGTAGAAAAGTCTGTTGTAAAACTAAGGGAATTTTACAATTCTTCTAAAACTGAGAATATCCTTCACAGCCTCACCTTCACAGTAGAGCAGTAGCAGCCACTAAGTCATCTACTGTATGCAAGGAACTCTACTAAAAGGCTCCTTTCCATATTTATCAAATTCTACCTTAAAAAGAGTCAGACCCCACAACCCAAAACACCAACAGGTATGATTGAGAGTTCCTCTGCAGGTAAGAGCACTTCAACTGTACCTCTCATGAGCTGCAAAGAACAACAGCCTAACAGTCCTGGCTACACGTATTCCAAAAGGTGGGGTGGTTAAGCAAGTGAGACTCAAGCTGTTTAAGGGCTAGGCTCTAGTCCTAGACTTGATCAAAATAACCTGGAAAAACCTCCTAAAGATTTTATTTGTCAAACATGGGCATAAAAATAGTTAACCCTCTTTGTGTCTGTAAGGCTAACTGTGCAAGCAGATGGTGGTGAGAAATCAGCAGAGAAGGTTGTCTACAGATACAGATTCATGGACAGAACACTATGATTTCTCCTACAGTAAAAGCTTTTTGCTCTCCCCTTTTCCCTCACTTGGTTTCTCTCCCTGGCCCCAGCTGGCACTGCCTTTGAGTACAGCCATCAAACTCCCTTTAGAAATTATTTTTTTCAGCTCACTGAACTGGAATACCAAGTTTAAGATCCATATAATCATAGGAAGATATTTTAGGGATATTTGAAAACTGAAATTGGACTTCAAATGGAAGACTTACTGCAACATTAACCATAAAACCACTAGTTCTCCTGCAGCAGCAGCAGCAGCTCTCGTTTGACCATGATGACATTATAAATCTGGACATAAGGCTTAGGAGCTTCTTTGCATACACATAAAATTGAAGTACATTAAAGGGAAAATATATGCTCTACGTACCTTGTGAATTATGTGTTTCAGTGTAGTGTTCTCCACACTGGACATGCATAGGAGGCAGTATAAAAGGATGTTGTCTTGGCTGAAATAAAAGCACATGGAAATAAAAAAGCATTAGAACTTCATTTGCTACAATTTTTGCGAGTAAAATGGGAAAAATGGTTCATAGCCCTTTCCACTGAATACTGCTCTTTCTTACCCAGCCAAAAACATATCTTGGCAGCTCCTTATAGAACAGAAAATAACTTTTTGTAAATTGCTTGCTAAATTTTGTTACAGAGCCCAAAACTGACCAGTTAAGATTCCTTTAAGCTCAACCACTTCAAAAAACAACATCCATAATTTCAGCTCTTTTAAAATTCTTCACATTTTTATTAAAAGCCGTTGCCCTTAAAGAATTAAACCCAAACAAAACAGGCACCTAATCAGGACAAAAGCAGACATGGAACAAATTCAAGGACTTGGGACACTGTTATACAAGCAACAGGACCACATATGGACTTAAAAGAACTCCGTAAATTACAAGAACATTGAATTCCTTAGATAATGTATTTGAGTTTACTCTAATAATCTGCACTGAAACAAAATATTTAACACAAGTCATAGAGGGGGCAACTCAGCATTAAATCAGCAGGATAATTTACAGAAAATAAATCATAGCTGATGCCATATTACTCCCCAGCTTTGTCCCTTGGTAAACCAATGTGTTTTGCAATTCTATTTTGCCACCTGCACTGCAATGTCCTGTCCGGTGTCACAGAGCGAGGTTTATGAAAACATATTTCAATATATGAAGTAAGCAGAAAGACAAGGAAGACACTCCTGTCTCATGAATGTGTCTTCCTTAGCAGCAGAATAAGGGCTTTTCATCCAGGCTGATTCACGTAGTTCAACCTATTAAGGAATACTGTGGATGCCCAAGGCAAAAAACCCCACATAATCTGCCTTTGCGTGCACATGCACCAGATGAGCACCATGCAAGTTTGCTAGCAAAGAGGGGGTGGGGAAGGGGTAAGATTTAAATTTTCTATGAAAATGGTGAGAAGGAATAAGAATTAAAGATACGAAGCTCAGTATGAATTCTTACATACAAAATAGCTGTATTAAGCCAGAACTGGAAAACAACAAGAAGTCTTTTTGCTACAAGAATTAGTTCCAGAGGTATAAAGCCCTAGTCTCACTGAACAACCTAGGCCAAGGAGACTTCTGTTGATAATTTTAGTAGAGAAGCTGAGGCTGGAACTAACTGAGATGCTGGAAAGCCTAACAAATGGAGGGCAGAGGAAAAGTGCAAGGAAGGAGAAGTGACTTCTACTAAGAATGTGTACATCTGGATCAGACAGTTTTCTTTGTGGTAGATGTTATGAAAGGTATCTGCAAGAAATTCAGAATTTTTATTTCTAAGGCCTATCTGCCTCCTTTGAAAAAAAGAACCCTGGGATCTGCAGAACAACAATATCCAAATTAATGATAACTTGGATTTTTTTAAAATCGGGTAATTAAACGTACCATAATATTAAGATCTCCTACACTGAGGGGGTTTTACTGGAAAACCAACATCGCTGGGTGGTCTGACAGGAAAAAGAGACAGCAGAAACCATGCCAAAACCATATAAAGGGTCTTGATCTGAAAGTAAAGAACATGATCCCTAGTGAAGTGGCAGAGCCTCACCCCAAAGATTCCACTTCACTTCCCATTTCTGCTACTGATTTATTGCTACACAAGACAAATGAATAGGTAGGTGTATGAAGGTATGTGCAGTTCAGACAACAGTCAGGAGGACTTTTTTTTCCTCCCAAAGAGAACTGTTCCAACAAGTTAACAGAACAATTACGAAAAAGGCAGCTGAAAGTTCACCGTGAGGAGTCAGCAGCCCAGTGCACTTTTCAATTGATGAACCCACATTCTTCCTCTTGATCTTCCTGAGACTTTGGGGATTTAAAGGCTTGTTGCATGCTTATGTTTAAAACAAAATAGCAGCAGGATTTTTCTTTTGAAAGAACAGATTTCCATTTTTCATATATAATTTAGAAAGCTGCTCACATTTCTCTCTCACGATATAACAGAAGCCATAGCATAAAAATGCAAAGCACAGTTCATTTTTCCTCCTTCAGTTTTTCGTCGTCATTTCCAGGGACCTAACTCGTAGGCACCAAAAATACTGTAAATATGCCAAAGAGAATGCAATACGCAGCCTGTGTGTTGCATCATGACACCTTAGAAACACCTTGATAATGAAAAGACAAAGAAATCTGGAGGCAGCTACAGCAGTTTTCCTGCCAGTGCCTGGGAAACAGAGTGCAGCTTTTAGATCCAATGGATTGGGTACATACACACAGGAAAATAACCTGCGTTGAAATCTGCAAGGATAAAGCTATCCTCAAATCAGTACCTTCTTAAACCTAATTTTGGAACATTTTCACAAGTTGTAACCATGTTGTGGGGAAATGTCCAGAAAACACTTGCTCACATCAGCTTGCTGCCATGCAGAAATAGGACTCTTCTCTTACTCTGGAAAGGTCTACAAAGTATAGCCTATACCACACATGAAAACTGGCAACCTGCAGAGAGATAAACATTGCCCTCTGTCCAAGGAACCAGCACTGCTACAGTTACAGAAAATCAGAATCTGTTAAATAAGATTAAAAATACTGACATGCTGGATGTTAAAATTTAATCCAAAAAGAGTTTCTTTAGAATTGACAAGAGGTAAAAAAAAAAAGACTCACACATGATTTTTTTTTTTGGTAAATATTTCAGGAAAATATTACCCAGTTTGGTCAGAATTATAGCGTTTCTGGGGATTAGTTAAATGGAAATAAATTGATTTAAGAAAACCTCTGAATCACAATCCTGAGTGATTCTAATACTTTAACTTAAATTAAGAGTAACTTCACACTTAAAATAGGGCCTTAACCCAAGAAGCTGGTAAATTGTAAGTAGTCTTTGCACAAAAACATGAGGATTGAAGAAATGTGAAATGCAACATTACATAATGACTAGATTTGATGCATAGAACACAAGAAACTTCAAATTCTTTCTAGAGGATTATTTTCTCTACATGTTGAAATAACCTCAATCCAGCAGAAAAGATGCTCAGTTTCTGCAGGGCAAATAAAAATATAATGCCTTGAAGACTGTAATTTTTACTACTCAGTGGTGATATTATCCAGTTAATCAATCTGGGCAGTCACACCCTTGAAACTCATTCCAATCATATTGCCAACAAGAAATGAGTTAATGGGCTTATTTGAAATTTAGAATGTAGGTAATTTTACACAATGCCTCATCCCATTAGAAATGATATAGATATTTTTAAAGACCTCACAGTGGCACATACCAAAGATGACCTACTCCAGGTTGGCCGTCGTCGGATAGGGGGAGGAGAATTTGATTGTCTGTGGAGGAAAAAGAGAGATGATAGAAACCACAATATCTCAATTCTGAGTCAAGAATGAATGGGAAAAACAAGATGTGAAAAATATTGCTCCTTACTGAGATTTTTAGATATATGAATAAATGAAAATAATTCAGGTTCTCCTTTAAATACAGCAAATGTTCCCATTCCAAACTACACATGCCTTTTGTTCCTTATCCTATTTGGCTCACTTGGAAACACAAGAAAGAAAAATTATGGTTTTAAATTAATTAAACAAGTCTCTTAAGTAGAAAAACAGAACATGGCACACAGGTACAGTCTCAGGTGACTTTATGTGATCATTAAACCAAGGATAATCTTATTAAATTGATATGAATCACTCCCAAGCAATGCACACAGATCAGGAAGAAAAGGGAAAAAACCAACTGGTTAGACAGTACTAGCAGAGCCACATACAATGTTAGAGTGGCCAGGTGCAGTGGAAGGAACAAGGAGTGTAGGAGGAAAAAAATACAAGGAAGGGAAGGAAACAAGTTGAAGGAGGTAGAAATATAGTGCTTACGTGAAGAGAGGAAAGGTGGAATTTGTCCTCTTACAGTTTCTGATCTGGTGAATGATGTTATGTGCGATTAGAGGAAAGGCACACAGGAAAACAAACAACTATCATTTTAACACAGAGGGCAGGAAAATTATTTGGCTAGAAAACACACTCTGGCATATGCTGTCATCAATATATGTAGCTCTAGCACACAAGCTTATACCACATGAGACCATGGTAAGGAGAGCAGTTCCAATGACAAAAATACATTGAAACTTGTTATTTCACTCTTTGTGACATTCCCTACCTTTATTAGTCCAAATATTTGCAAATTGCCTATGAAACTGCTACATACAACACATTCATAGGACCCACAAACTAATTGTTCAGTGTTTAGGAAGAAACATGATCAAAAGCTATGGCTTCTGCAGTCTGGGTTATGACTGGTAACAAAGTTCTCTCTGTTGACCCCAACACACAGCTTCAAAGGGGAAATATCCCAAGGTGACAGACTATGGCATTTTGTTTTCTTTCTTGCCTGTCACAGGGGAGACAATCAGGACCTTCCTTAGAATTCAATCCCTCTGGAACCATTAAAATTGAATTTAGTATTGGACTATTGAAATCCATTATATGCTGCTAAGAAATGTCTTTTCCAGTCTTCCTCTCACTTCCCAGGAACTGCAAGCAACATGTAAAATCTAACCAACATCTCTTTTCTCTAAGTGGAAAGATCACTGAGAGCAGTTCACCTCTTTGGACTCTCCTATGCTCTAACTCACCATAGGTTAATATAATGTGTGCACACATGAAAGACCTCCTCATCTTCTCCTCATCATTTTGGCTTTCTTTTCCAACAGATGGCATTACCCAGCTGAACGGATGGGATGTCCAGCTCTAACTAGTGTTGTTGATAGAGATGAGACTTCTTCATGGTAAGTTTTGCAAGAATTTCATGTTCTCTGCCGTACATGCCCAGCACACCACAAAAATTTCTCAAAACTCTAACCTTTTGAAAGCCAAATTTATCTCAATCTGAAAATGTGTGCTGGTGTAAATGAAACATCTCAGCTAAGAAACAGACTTTTGAATTAAAGCTAAAGCCTAATGAATTCCTCCTTCTTTTATAAGGAATCCACCTGTGTGAGAAGACTAGCTCAAGGCCAGTTTCTAAGAAAGTGCTTAAACCAGAGCCTAAAGGAGACTTCAGGTTTAGATTTACAACCTCTGCTGTGTTGTGGCAGTACAGCTACGCATATTAATGCACCCAGGTGTCCTCCCTCGTTCAGCACACATAAGAGGCAGATAAATTATCCTGCCCCAACTAGAAGATGACAAGCTGCACTTTCCAGCGCCCTTAGCTGCTGGATGGGCAGTGCATCTGCTGCTACAGCTCACATTTTGACATGATAACCTATGTCACCTTTCACACCAGTTTAGACTGATAATATTCTGGGCTATCAACAGCAGACACCAAGGCCTTTGATTCAAGACTCCCTGTAGGATTTGGCTGTTTGGGAGCATCAAAGTTCACAAGGCTCAGAATGAAATTTCATTCTCAACCGTCTGTTCTTGCTGTTGGTAAAAACAAAACAGGAAAAACAGGGAAAAGGGAAAAGAATAACTGACATACGTGACTAGGAAAAAAAAACCCAAACCCCAAAAAACAAACAAAACCAGACATGCCAAAACTCAGACCAATTCCAAAGCAAGGTGTCAGAAAACAACTGTGAAGCAAGAGTACTCACTCTGTGCAGATTTTGTTCTGTTTGTAAAACTTGTGTCTTGATGCAAACAGACGTGAAATATACTTGGCATTTTCAAGATCATCCTTTAAAAATGAGAAAAAAATAGGAAAAAAATTAATTTTGTTATTCCTACCAAGAAGTGACAAAAGTTTTTTTAAAAAAAAACAGGTGCAGGAATGATTTGTAAGTTGTACCATATACAGAATTTGGTTCCCAAGAGCACATCTACTGGTCTCAAGATCACTGAGGGCATAAGATTACTGAACCCCAGTGGTGTGCATTGACACACTGCCAAGGCACAGTGTGGGGGGGCACAACAGCCATAACATGGCTCAAGCTTGCTGGTCCAGTTTGCTACTGGTCTTGGTTCAGGAAAATGTGGACTGATTTTAAATAGCACAGAACAGCATGACGGCCCTCTGAGTTCCAGTGTGTGCACACATGGTAGCTCATGCCCAGCTCTGCTTATGCTGCTGTATTTATGCCATTCAAAAAGCACTTCAGTTTTTTTTGCAGATTTCCCAACATAGGATATTTCAGGACGCTTGGAAGAAAATACAGAAATTAGTACCTAAATGAAGCTAATTTTTCTTTCTGCATAAAGTACAACATGAACTGTGAGGGGGGGTGGTGTTATGCAAGTGAACCTCTTTGGAAAAGTGGAATTTTAAAGGTTTATTTTTACATAAGTAGTTTTCACGATGACACAGATCAGATCTTTTTCTTACTGTGTGAAAGAGTACATTCTCTTCTTTGTTGATCAACTCTAGAACAATTGAAGACTTGTTATGAGCAATATTCCCAATGTCATTCCACCTGCAGAGTAAAAAAATGCATTGGAGTTTGCCAACACATACATTCAAACATTTCACAAACACAGTAAGAATCCATTAGTCAACATCAGTCTCGTTTTATGGGAAAGGTTTTCAGTAACATTTTGGTGAAGAAACCTGGTTAGGAAAATAAGGAAATCATATTCTGATTAAAAGTGAAAAGATGTTCAGGTCTTAACCCAAAGCAGGAGAGTTAAAAGCTCTCTTTAAAAACATGAATTTGAAGACTCACAATAGAAGATACTTTAATGGTAACTATTTTACTGAACTGTGGCATTTTGGAACTGACTGATTTTTGCCACATGTAATATAATTATTTTGTTTTAAGTGACATTCCTCCCTAAATGCTGTTTCCACCTTTCATTCAGTGCCAATTATTGCTAAAGAAGGTTAAGTTGACAACATGGTTATGTAGGCTATGCATACCATGTTAATACTTTGGCTTTAAGTTTGCAATCTTTTTTTTTTTCCCAAGTAATTGTCAGGTTGCCCAAGATGTGAATTATAATCTTCTTACAAATAGCTGACAGACATTTGCGTACATTGCATGCAATCCACGGGGATGGAAAGGACTTGTTTGTTCTGTTTGCAGCATACATTCCTCTTCATGTCATGGCAGGAGGCTTGCAGTGCATATTTCCAAAGAGTAAGAATCCCAGCACCAACTCTCATTTCTACATGTAAAGAAACTTTATGCTTTTGTCACCCAGCCCAATTAAAGGATTATCTAATTCCTTCTTAAAATTACATATGCAAAATACCAGCTAGGGGGAAAAGGGAGCACTAATATTTTTTAAGCTGACTAATGAAAGCTCTTTTAAGGCAATCCCCCCCCAAAACTTCCATCTGAAGTCCAATATAAGCCTTAGCTACTGTCTGAAAATCAGTGCACCTCAAAAAACACAGCTTTTAGGCTGCACAAAATTCCTACTCTAATCACAGGGATTAGTAAAAATCAACTTCAACTAAACAGCAACAGTAATAAAAATACCCACTGGAAGAATAGCAAGGAAGAGCAAAACTATCCTCCCTGGAATCATGGAGATTTCTAGCAACATTTCATACAGAACAAATCCACAAAAGCAAGTTAACAGCTAAGTCATTCTTATTAGCCAAAATAAACTGCAGAAGAAACAATGGAGTGACACAGTCATGATTTTCAAAATCACGGAACGAAAAAGTTCAACATTTTTTAGTGGTGTGCCTAAATGTGGCAACCAGATTCTCAGAAGTGTTGAGCTCTTAGGCTGCCAGCTGTGAGGTTTAACAGATTTGCATTCAGAAGCATCAAAGAAGAAGACATAAAGACAAGAGAATAAAAGGGATCAAAGCCTTGTAAACTAGAACAAAATACATGACAGGCTACTACAACTTTCTTGCCATCCAACCCATTCACAGACATCAGAAATTATTCTTTATCTAATCCCTTTGGGCCAAGAGACCAATCCTGAAAACAGTAAGGTTACTATTCCTTAGTTAGAGAATTGCCACTATTACAGTCACATGCAAGGAAAAAATCCCACACATACAGCTCTGGAAAGAAACTCACTTTAAATACAAAAGACCCTCATTTTTACCTATAAATCACAGTCGTCCTTCCAATTCTGTTTTTTATGAAGATGCCCATGAAGAAAATACCGAGGTGTATGTCATTTCCATGGTTATCCTGCAGAGAAAGGACAATAAATTTAATTTAATAAAGAAACTGGTTGATAGGTTCATAGGAATGCATGCTGAAGTACCAAGGAGAAGCCCTTCAGTGTGGATGCAGGACTAACCTATATTTTGCTGATTGATTGGACCCTGATTTTCATTATTTCAGAGCAGTTAGGACTTAAGTGGATTTATTGTGAGAACAGAAGAAGGCTAAATGAGCTCAAAGTTCTCCTCTCTCAAACACCACACAGATCACAAATTTGCATTTATGTATAATGCATCCCCTATCTTTGTGACTACAGCTATCTAGAGACCGTAGGAATACCAAAAGCAATAGTTGTCTTTCACAGCCATGGTATTTCTCCAGACATCTGTTAAAACATGTACAGATTTCAGAACACCACACCTGGTGATGGAATCCCTCTCAAAAGCTTTACCATTCACACTTCCTCCTTTAAGTACTCCACATAGAAGTTCACAGCATGTCACCCCAAAAAGTACTTCCATCTCTATGCAGATACATCCTCCACTGATTTTCAGTTGTTGGGTTAAACATTCAACTGCACACACCACACAAAAACAATGCAAAAAGAGTGCACACTAAGAAGTCCTATTGCTTTTGCACCTACCCATGTCTCCTTGTAGGCTCCTATTTGAAAACCACATGCTCCTGATCCATTTTGCAGTATCCTTAAAAAAACCTTTTCCTTTTTTTTGGCTACAAAAGCTTAATACTGCGGACAAAGCAGTTTTTCTACATTTATCAACAAGCAAGAACAGTTCCCCTTCAGCTGCATGTATAGTAATTGATTCACCCTTTAAAGAGGTAAATAGAAATCATGCTAACACCATGAGTGTGGCTAGAAAGCATGGGTAGAAGAAAGGATATGAGAGAAGTTAATGCACTATGCCTGCACACACTGTAAAAATCATCAGGCACCTCTGCATTTTAATAGATCAGATCAGAGCAGTTCTCCTGGCCTTGCTCTGCTTGATCTTTAGAAGGCAACGATGGAGTCTCTGCACCTGCTTAACTACTGAGTGCTAGGCCCTTTGCAAACAAACCATGGCTGGCAATTCATCCAGAAGCTGAGAGTCAGCAGTTTAGTCTGATCAGAGGACAACACATTCTTCTGCCATGTGCCAGAGGGAGTCTTACAAGACAAAAAGATTGGGAATGCGTGGGGGTAAATGTATCTATTTGTATACACACAAATACATATATCTACATGTGTGTGTGTGTGTATACACACAAATACCCACATGGAAAGAAAGACACATATTTCTAATAACATTTTCTACCAGGAAAAGAAGAGAAACCTTTAATTTTCCCCTTTGAATGCAGTTCTGTTGCAAGGGTAACACCGTCCTGCCATTTTGCAGAGCACCCAGTCCACTGTTCATACTTACCTTACTGACACATGCAAAAATAGCTAATGACACTTCCAACACAGAAATCTTTTGTAGTGGTGTGCAGCATTATTCCAAATGAATTTGAGGAAAGTTTTCATTTCATTCATTAGCAATAAACATTCCAAAATTTTTTTGGCAGGTTGAAAGTTTTTCGCCATTTAGCTCCTTACCCCCAGGCCACTTCTGAGATTGGCACCAAAGGATCAATTTTAACTTCAGCAGGAAGATTGTTTTGTTTTGTTTTGTTTGGTGTGTGTCTGCATTTGTTTTTAAATTCCAAGTTGTCTTTAAATAGCAGGAAATCCACTCACAATCCACCACTTAGGGTGACTGTGTAGGTCAGCAAAAACAAATGGGTCATGTTAGGAACAGCAGTTTTCAATTTCTCAACTTTATCATAGCAGCACATGCTCCATAAGGCCACACATCCAGACCATTCATGGCAGAATGGGACTTCTAGTGAAGGGAAAGTGACTGCAAATGCAAAATAATCCCTGAAATTCCCCCTTATTAAAAATGCATGGAAGACTTGTGTGCACATAAAGGAAACTAAGGAAAAGTGAAGTTAATGTGAGTAGCAACTTAGAAAGACATGAAAAGGTCTCATTTTCCTATCCTGTTAAAGTTGACCAGAGCTGAGATTCATTTGCCCTGGCCACTCCCCCATAGACATGAAAGAAAGCAAGGAGCATCTCTTATTCCCAAGAGAGCACACTCTAGAACATAGCAACCTCTTCTGTAACAAGGATTTTCATAGAAGATAAGTCGCGCTATGAGCCTAAGTAATCCTCATGCTGCAATGTCCATTCAAACTACCAGCAGTCATTTCACCCTCTGGAGCAGTTAAACAAGTCCTGTCTCTTTTGGACAAACATGAGTTGCACACAGACCAAAGGTTGCTGCAGAGTTGTACATCATTTGATTCAGAGGTGCCTTTATAATATATACTAACATACCTTTACAGGGAAAATTTCCTGTCCAAAGCCATCCAGACGTTCCACTTCATTGATGTACATTAGCTCAGCCTCTGCTGCTGTAATGCCACTACAATTAGATTAACAAAAGTCACCAAACAGTTCAATATTACACACACACACGCAAATACTAGCGAAAAAATGCAAGTTTCACAAACCACTTGAGAAGGCACTTTGGAAATGCTGCCTAGAAATGCACAACAGAAAGCTAACTTTCAACATTAGGATCATTATCTGCAAGGGGGAAAAATTTACTGAATGTCACTAAGACAAGGTACAAAGCAGTTAAAATGACAGGAGGAACAAACAGAAGTGATCACATTACTCAGCTTCTTCCACACACATCAAATCTTTTCCAGGCGTTAATAAACCATTAGGTTGTGGATAGTTTTGGGTGGAAAACTTGAACCATAGGGGTGTTAATCTGCCTGAATATTATACAAGGCCACTGGAGCTTCTTAAAATGACTGAAAAGGAAAGACCTACATTTTCAAGTTGGCTGTTCAAAAACAGAGGCACTAAATCCAAAAGTTGAACAGATTCTCTTTCATAAGTGAGAACAAACCAGCTGAAAACTTTTACACACGTGTCTACACACGCTCCTGTCACAGGTCAGGAATTCAAACAGTTTTCAATTCTCAAAAGCAGGTCTGAATAGACTGCAGGTTATTCCAAAAGAAGACCACTATTAATTTTTCTCGTCTTTGCTCCTTCTTACCACAGCTTACAAACAGAAATATAGGAACCAGACAAATACCCGGGAGAAGGGAGGTGGAATACGATCTACCTGCCGAAGTGAGGGGAAGTATTTGCTCTTTGTGTTGCAGAAATAGCACTATAGAGCACAGCAGGTGGGAAATCTTTCCTTTCAAGTCTGTGAGTTAACCAAGATCACACAAGCAGCCCATGGCAGGGAGAGAACAGAACCAGGCTTGTTCCTGGCCGGCTTGGAAGCTATTCCTTTGGTTGCATCAAAGGGCCAGGCTTGCATTGAAACTCAAAACTGAGAACGGCCTTAGACTTAGAGACTGGTATTTGTCCTTTTACAACCACTTTCTCTCATGTAATGGGGAATGCAGCATCCTTCACATAATATTCCTATTGCATATGACATGTGGGCACTGCCATTTTTCCCATAACAGCACTCTAGAGGTTTGAACACTTCCACCACTGAAACACCTGGACAACATGAAAGACGCCTGCTCACAAAGAAGGTTTTTTTACTGAAGCACTAATGCACACACTCCTAGCTCATTAACTAGTAACACTATACTGTGTCTTCTCCTTGAGACTTCAAACCCAGTTCCTGTTATTTTCATTTCCATTACACTGAGAGCATTTGTATCCCCCTCCTCTTGAAAGAGCCCCTTGGATCGCCATCGATCAAGTCAGAGGGTCTTTCACCAAAATCAAAAAGAGAAAGGAGTCTACTGCATAGCACAACCAGTGTTACACATGCTCATTAAACCTAAGGGTGTAAATGCTCATTTATTTGGGATTAAGTTCCTCAGCCATTTTGTGTTTACCAGAGGTAGATAATCTTCTGTGATAGACTAATTAAAAATCCAGTGACACAAAACATAATAGTAACATGAAGACAAGCTAGTTAAATACTGCCAGGAATGCATGGGGTAGCAGGACAGTAATAGAATGATGATATATTCTTTTTTAAAAATAGCACAAACTTTATCATGTCAAGCTCACCTGTGAGTTCGGTGTTCCTGAGCAACCTTTTGAGTCAGCTCCTCCAGGACAGCTTCATCCTGGGTCCAATCCTGTAAGAACATGAAGCAGCATCAAAAACCAGTCAACCAAAGAGAGAGAGAAGATAAAATGGCAGACAGAAATAATGACAGCAGATGTTTCAAGATTTGTAGTTACAGAGAGAGAACCTATCACTGACTGCATTGAAAATTCAAAGCATAGGATGCTAAAAATACGTCAGAAGAACACAAAACCATGATTTTTTTTTTTTTATACCTTCTTTTGAGTGAGTAAAGAGATACTGTTAAAAGTAGAGGTAAGGTCCTTATTATTCCAAGATAGAGAACAGAACATAGAGCACAGATAAAGGACCTTCTCCTGGATAAGTACTGAACAAATCCTTAAAAAATTTGGGAATCTACAAAATAATATATACCTTTTAAAGACAGACCAAAATAATACGCAGACCATGGAAAATGAATTCATGAGTATTTTTTTGTCCTGCAACATACAGGTACTCCCTTTCTCATTTTAAAGGAATTGAAAGTTTTTCTACATTTTCAAATATGCATTAAAACCTACTTTATGCTTGCAACACATTTCTGAGCAGAAATCTTTGTACTCTCCAAATTTAATAACGTGGTAGAAACAATTCCGAAATAATTGGGAGCAAGTTAATAAAGGAAGTCTACTCATAAATTCAAGACCAAAAAAAGGAAGCTGAAAAACTTTCTTGCAAAACCTCAAAGTTCTTACTTTTATTTAAGAAAGCCTTAAGGCTGGATGTAATGTGCTTAAATACACTGCTTCTTGCTCAATGGGGCCCTCCCCTCTGATATTTGCTTCTGACACAAAAAAATGTGAAAGTGGTAGCGTGCTAATGAAAAATGGCATGGTACATGCCTATGCACAGCCACACACCTGTGGGGTGTACTGTGTACATAACTTTGTTCTTTTCACTGCTGAAGAAATGCCATTTGACACACATTGTAGCCTCACAAGATCAAACAGCACTAACACAGCTGCCCCTCCCTCATCCACAAGCTCACTTCACTAATGAATTTATAGCAATGTTCTCGGTGGAGACTTTTTTAATGCCCCAAATTCACTCAAATTCTCCAACTTGCTTAGGGATTCATTTGTATCTGCAGCACTTACCCACTCTTACTGAACTTGCAGTGAAATATTTACTATTATGTTATCTATCCTCCCCAAGAGAGCAAAGAGAAGTAGTTAAAAAAATGTCTAGAGAAATTACTGATTTAAGAGTAGGCTTCTGAAAATGTAGGAAGCAGACACTCTGCTGATCTTAAATTTAGCAATAGTTGCTATGGATGAAAGGCAAAATACTGCAAAGCAGTGGTAAACATGCAAGAGAGGAGAGCTGATCACACCACCATGGAGGCAGCTGACACAAAAACAGAGGTTCTGAGAGATGGGCCCAAAGAATAAATTGCTGAACCACAGAGAAATTGACCACCTGAAAGCTCATCTAGAGACCTAAAACCTCCCCTATTTTTTTTTTCTGAATAGAAAAATAGTACCAGTATATCCCTGGCAATGTTCAAGGCCAGGTTGGATGGGACATTGAGCAGCCTGGTCTAGTGGGAGGTGTCCCTCCTCACAGCAGGGGGCTTGAAACTAGATGATCCTTACAGCCCCTTCCAACCCAAACCACTGTATTATTCATTTTGTATTGAAAGAAGTTTGCAGAAGTTCATTTACAAAGTGATGCCCTGACACTTTTCTCCACATATATTTTCATCCATCTTCTTTCCTATTTACCTGCCTCCAAAAGCCATCAGCTATACACAAGATCATCAATTACTTTTCAATAGATAAAATGACTAACCAAAGAAATTCTGCTCCATAGGGAAGGTAACAGAAGTTTATTAGTGAAAAGTTAATATTGAAGCCACATTTTATATGTATATTCTACACAAAGCATATTCAGATCTCTGTATGTTCCCTTCCTCCTTCTCATTTTTGAGAAGGAGATCATATTGAGATTGAGATTGTATTGAAATATCTAGTGGCTCCAAATCGCACTTTCACTTCAAGACATCACATGGATGTCACCTTTCTGGACTTAAGATGAGCTGTCCACTGCAGTTCCTGTACAAAGAGCATGGGTAAGTGGGATGAAATGCTTCTCAAGCCTTCAAATTACACTGAGATGAATCATTCTCCCTCTACCGCTCCACTAATTGCAGAGGGAAACCAGATGCTTAAACTTCCAGGCAGCTATACTCAGAGCATGGGAACCCCACCCTGCTTCCAAATATTTTTTCCAGTTAGAAAGAATTCCATGATCTTTCATATTTATGACGCTTACACTCAATACTCATGCTGATGGACTTCTTCATCTAAGACAAAGCCAGCCTTAACTTCAACAGGCATTTGTTTTGGGTTTTTTCTTCTCTAATTCATCCTCCCAGAGAATCTCAATGTCACATACTGCAAGTGCTTGGCATTTGTCACCAAATTTCCAACATCATTAGTGATCTAAGCGCCTTCCCTAAGTATTCAAGTTATTTGCTAGTTTCCAAACATCAACCAAATTGACAGCAAATGTAACCTGGAGAACATTTTGAGAAGACCTGGTTCAGGCTTCACTTCAGTGCAATAGTCAGCTGATGTAAACCCATATTCTCTTCAGGAATGGCTGCATGGTTTATCCTGTGACACAACAGCAGCAGCCCTTATATCCCCTTGATATGCCATGTTGATTATACCACAGTACTGCTAATATACACCTCTCAAAACAGCTGCAAATTCTTTTTTGATTCAAAGATGTCTGATTCTTTTGTGGGCTCCTACTGCCAGAGGAGGCTCAACAGGAGCTGAAAATGGGCTGACATTCCAGCGCACAGAATTCAGCTGCAATCAAGTTTTGGGGAGCAAATTTTGCTTCCACTAGTCCAGCACTGGTGCTTTTACTCTGTTATCAACAAAGCCATCTCTGAGTCATGGAGAAATTATTCACAAAAGACCACAAAAGAGAGGGATAAGGAACTCACCATAGGAAACAAGACATATTCTCGGAGGAAGTCATGAGATTCAAACTGATTATAGTCTCCAAAATCCGCTGGAAAAAACCAACACAATTACTCATTTTGGCACTTTCCACACATGTTAAGACCACACTCAACCTTTGTGCAGATGCTTAAATTCAAGTGGGTGAGTTCTCTCTGAAGCCACAGCCCAGCACAAAGACTTCTGCTTGTATTTTTGCTTTTAACATGGAGGTCTGAAAATAATAGTGTTATTACCAGAGATCAAGTAACAGCCAAGAAGTAATTTCTTTCTTTTGATCCCTAATATGATGACCATTTGTGATGCTTAACCATCAGGAGCACAAGGGTTTGTTTTTCTGTAGCCTTCTTGAACTCATACCCCTATTAAAAAAATGTTGGGATTGCTCAGCCTCTTTAAAAATTGTGCACACTTTTGCTTCTCCACCCTTTCCAACCCTGATCAGGGAAAAATAAAGAAAATTTAACCTAACTCTGCTACAATTCTACACAGTTGAACAAATACTAATTTTACAACCTATAAAGGTTAAAATCCAGCAGTCAATTTTATTAAAAATTGTCAATAACCAGCATGGGGGAAGGTTTTTCCTTCTGCAGCCAACCTAGCAGTGCAGGCACTGTGTTGGTTTAACTGACTGACACACCTTTCTACTCACTTTTCTGCCTCTTCTACATCTCTCCAAAAGATACTCATCTCCATGCTGATATTCACTCATATGTCAGGCTGAGGATTCTTGTCTAAATGTCCTTGAGACTGTGGAGTTTTGGAAATGCTTCCTAAAGGCTAAACTACATTTAAAAACCCCAAACAATTCTATATTTATCTATCTGTTAAATATACAACAGCTTATATCAAAAGATTATCTTGCCAGGAGGTTTTATTTTATATTAATTGAACAGGATCAAACGCCATCTACAAGATTCTCGTATTATAGGAGCTGGAAATCCCCACCATAAATCATTTTATCTAAACATTCCTTTCAAAGCTTGTAGACAATTTCACATATTGCAGGATGCCAAAAATGCAGTTTCATTTTGTTTCTGCCTCAGAGTTGTGTTTTAACATAAACAGAAAGAAATCAAAATGGGCATGAAACAGAGCCTGCAAGTTTAAAAGAAATAAGTATTTCAAATACCTTTGCTTGCAAAACATGCAAAGGACAAAGGAAGTAATGCAACATCAGGAATAGTAGGATTGACTCACTCTCAAAATTAGGAAAATGCTCCAAAAACACAGTGAAACATATTCAGTATCTATTCAGACCTAACTTATACACTGAAAAATCTTTACGTACCTAAATTAAAGGATTCATTATGGAGTCATATACACATATTTCCCTTTATTGGACAAACATTTCCAGATTTGACAAGAAATATTTTCCCTTCAATTTTTAACAAAGACATAAGATACAAACCCAGCACTTCTACTGCTCTAAAAAAAAGAAGCATTTCTCTCCATTGAGCCTTTGTCAAGAATCAGATCCTCATGTTTGCTATTTAAGTATAGACTCCCCCCTTCCCACTCATCAGAGAGCACACAGAGAACATCATTGCTGAAACTCTGCCTCAAGTTCTCATAGTCAGTAGTGGATAGACTGAAACATACTTTATCCAAATACAGAGCTTCTTCCTCTGCACATACACATTATATGATCCCACTTTTATTGATGTCCTTAGGAGTCTCAGAATAAAAATCATGTTGTAAGAAGTAGTTTATTATTAACTTATAACTCACATAATAATTACAGTCATGTGTTCTTTCATACTTCATGTAGCCCTATACAGCAAAATGAGTTTTTAATTAAAGGCAAAATTAAAGCTGCTGCCATGCTCTTTGATGTAATTTGCATTTCAAACCAGAGAACGTGAAGCAAATTCATTACTGCAAAGTACTCCATGGTCAGAGCTGGAAGAACTGGAGTTTTGTTGAGATTCACTCGTATGAATTTAAGAAATAGGAAAACTGAGCACTGTGATGTGGTCCCTCATTCCCTCCCTGAGGCTGTGAGTGTTTCATCCATGGCAGTCCACCCATGCATTTTGGAATCAATTGGAAACCCAGCCTCTGTGAGTAGGAGTCATACAAGGCCTCAGTGCCCAGTCAGGATGAAGGACAGAACAAAAGAGCCATTCGTGGACAAAGGCTATGGGGTCATCCTACCTTGCACTGCCAGACCAGCCAGTCGAATTCCCTGCTCGAATGAGGATATCAATCGCCCATCAAGAACATCCTTTTTCACCTGTAGGTAATACTGATATCTACAAAAAGAAACAAAAAAATAGAAGAAAAAGAGATTGTGGAAAGGAAGGAAAACATCACCCCAAACAGGTCAGGCTGTTGAACAGCAGGTCTGTACCTGGCTTCAGAAGCTCCTCATTACCACAACAAATCAATATGATCCCTACCTTTTCAGTGCTTCCAGATGGATGAAAGGGAAAATAAAAGGTTGCAGTTTGCATTCCCCAGACCATACAGAAGAGGGGCATTTGCGAAGATTACCTCTTTTGTAAATTTTATAGAGCTTACTGAAGACCATGCAATCCCCAATGCAAAAAGCGGCTTTTCCATATTGCTTCCATTGTTTTTGCTCCACTGTCCCCATTTTTATTGAAGAAAGAATTTTAGCTATACCCTTTGGTCTGCTGATTTGCCTTAAACTATGGCCCATATAAAAGGTTTTTTAATTGGCATTTTTCATGTGTAAGGATGACTAAGACACACAAGCCAAGCAAACACAGTTTCTAGGACAGTTCAGGTGTGCACTCAGCCTCATGCTCCCAACTCCTGGGCACACCTGGGTTATCCAAATTAAGAACCTCAAAACCCAACAAATGGGCTTTTTCAGGCTGAGAGCAGACACAGCAACCTAGCTGCAGCTGAAAGCGGTTCAGAGGTTACTGCACCCTCCAACTGCATGCCTTCTCACCCCCTGAAACTGAAGGGCATCCTCTTAAAATGCCATGGATTTAAGAAATAATTGCTTGAAGAAGAATAAGAAATTATATATACATATTTATATAGAATAGAATAATAAATAATGTATATAATTATAAGAAATAATTGAACCTGGGATGGAATTTGTACGCAAGCACATTCCCAGAGACTGCAAGTTCTCCAAGGCAGACAGTGAAGAGCAGTCAAGGTCTGTGGGCAGCAAACTCCTAACTTTGCTCAGCTACAACCAGCTCACCACATCTGACCTCACCTCTGAACCTCTTGACAAAGAAGCAGTTCTGGCCTTGCTTTGGAGTGCAAGTCTAATATTCCCAGTCCCAGCAGAAGGGAAAACAACTGCAACATCACCCACAGAACAGGAGCTGCTCTGCCTTAACTATGCTTGCAAATGTTACTGTTAGTGTTGAGGTGTAAGAAAAATATAATCTCATTTAAAATGCTCAGGTTTGGCTTTCACACAGCCTAATGAAGATTAAAACTTGAAGGGATTTTAAAATTTGATCGAGAGGCAGGCTGAAAGGCATATGGCTTCTCAGCCTGAGCCCTGTGCCTCAGCCCCAGGTTTCACACTTGTTCAGGCCAAGAGACAAATCAGCTTCTTCCCACTCCTTTGCAGTGACCAAAATCTAACTCTGAAAATATGCATTTTTTCATAGAACATTGACATAAACTGCTTTATCAACTATGCAGGTGAGCAAGTGTTTGATGAATTTGGTCTTCAAGACTTGCAATCCCAAAAGCAGCTATTTGGGTCCATGCTACATGTACATGAGTCACATATTCTAGTCCAACAAGAAGAGTAAAATCCTCTGCCACAAAAATAGAGCTATTAAAACAAACACAGTGTTAAGAGGCTACATGAGACTCAACCAATGTCAAATCTTATAGTGACATCCTAGCTGGACAGAAGTCAAGAATGTCACCAGCTGTAGTGAAGCCATGATCTCAACCACAATGTCCACACAACTACAGACAAATCACTGGAAGAATTACTTAGGTAAGCATCAACAAAACACAATGCCAATGCAGTTACTGTAGTATCAAATATCATGGCCTAGGTTTTTAAAAGAAACATTGCTGTGAGTTGCCATTTGACTTGCCACTGGAATATGGTGTAAGCAAGGAAGGAAACATTGCTTAGTGTCTGCCTTGGACAATGTGGAATTCTCAAGAGCTGTCTCCACAACTTTCCCCCAACACTGTCTTTAACCTGTAACTGCCAAAGACAGCAGACAGCACCCACTGTCTGAGAAAGGTGTCTATTTACAGGTGTTTCACTTGATCGTCAGGAAGGATCGTCACATTTTAAAATCTTACTGGGAATATTCTACAACATTATGGAATCATAGAATGGGTTGGGTTGGAATGGACCTTAAAGATCATCTAATGAGTTTAGGATTTATTATATATTGCAGATTGACATGCAGTAAGAGTTTAAGGGATGTATATAATTAGTGCTCTGACATTAACTAGTGTATCTGTCAGGAAAAAATCTCATGGAGAAAGTTGTCACTTCTCACAAGCAAACCCACTGAAATGCAATCACTGTGGCTCTGGCACCTGTTTCAGTGCAATTGCCAAGATAATCTGAAGATTGAGGCAGAAACCTGTGGTTGGTACCTGCTTCCCCTTTACCCCTGGACTGATAGTGACAAGTGACATCCACCTAAAGAGTCCCCTGACTTGTCTTTTCATGGTGTCCAAACAAAGCATGAATTGAGACATCTGTCCCCAGGCATGGACTGGGGTGGCTAATTCTAGTGTCAAGGCAGAAGAGGAGGATACCCTGGAGGAAGCTCCACTAGAAGGCTCTAATAACTCCACCAGCCACAGATTCATGGCTCAGCCATGCTGCAAAACTGTGGTCAGGCTCCCTGCCCAGCCAACGGAGAGGAGCAATTGGCCCACGTTCTGTCAGGGATTTGAGGCTCCTCCATCTGAAATTAAATTAAATTAAATGCTGTTATTATACCACTATGCTAACTGAGAATGCTCTTTGTTCGCTTGGATTGCAAAAGTAGATCTATAATTTGAGGGAAATCAAACATTTTTAAAAATGTTTCAGCTGTAGATTCACCGAGGAAAGCTGTTCCAGGACAAAAACATGCATTTCATAAGCCTTCTATTAAGTGGTTCAGTTGGGAAAGCATATGGAAAGTGAACGAAAGCAAGCTTGCAATCTGCACCCCCAAATAATAAAAGACAAAAAATTTAAAATTAAGATTTACAAAGCTTTAATCACAAAGCCATTCTGGCATACTAGAGGACTGCAGGGCAACAAAGACACCATCACAGCTGAGTGAAACTAGAGCTGAAATCTCTCACCTTCATTGCTCACTTTGGGTTAAACATTACTAGGCAGAGCCATTGTGTATTTAATATAATAAAGGCTACTAAGTTTGCCAGCCTGTAGCTAATTCCAAGGGGAATGGGAGTGGACAACAAGTCTGAACAAAGCCATCATTATAAGGATATAATTTCCCACAACTCTATTTAGCCAACACACACAACATTGGAAGTATATTTACATGTGTTGCATCAAAAAGCACATTTTTATAGAGTAAAGAAGCTGTAGCTGGATGAGACAACATCTCAAGTCCAGAATAAATATCTGTATTTTGGCACTCCATACTATAAAAGGAAAACAAGCCCACCAAAACCTAATAGTATTAATAAGCAGGAGATAAGGGTACTGTTTTAAAATTTAATTGCAACATCCAGATTCAAACTCTGCTGCAGCTGCATAAAATGTAGGGAAACTCCTTTTTCTCAATTCTGCATGGATCTCCCCCAGGACCAGGGTTCACATTTGTTCTGTCACTTCAAAAAAGAAAGTGGGTGTTTGTATAGTGTCACTGAATTCATTGCACCTTTCCATCGCCACTGTTTATCTGATGTAAAACCCCTGCTGCTATTTGATACACGCAGAAAATAACTCAATTTCACTGATTTCCATTCTCCTCAGCAACCAACATTTCAGATATCACAAGCCACACAGAACCTGGCCTGACCAACACAAGAATTGAGGTAATTGTAGAGAAATTAAAGGATGGTTTACGAAAGTAAGAATACAGGTTAGGTTTGCAGAATAATTGCACTGCATCTTCAGGACTTTCTTACTAGTGACTTCCACAAAGAACCACAAGGCAAATACTTCCTTACCTTAATAATTATTCAGTATTATCAGATCCACTAGCCTTAGTAATCAAGCTGCATCAAACTCTACTAGGAAGTGTAAAGGAACAGAACAAAAAATTATTTTTGTCCCAGGGATTTACAATCTAAATGTATATTTTATACAAAAAGGTGACAGTATTGAGTTAATAAGGTTTAATACTGTTTGAATACTGCAATGTGACCTGTCTGGATTTTTGTTATTTTTCTCTGGTTTTTCTTTCCTTGTCTGTACATCAGGGAGGCTTTGTACGTCCAGTGCAGCAGGAAACACTTAAAAAGCTTTGCTTTTTTTTTTTTTTTAATCAGTTTGCTTTATTTGGAATTTTTAAGCCAGTATAAATACATCACAGTTTCAATACCAATAAATATTTACCTTTAGTGTATCTGAAAATAAACAAAGCACTACAAAACTTGTATTAGTTACCCAAGAGGTACAACTCCTTTACAATCGTTTCTAATGATGCAATTACTGGCATGACTAACTTTTTTATAACTCATTAGGTACCATTTTGGCACCAAGCCTATCTATTGGATAACTGCAAAGCTATGTAACTTAACTTCTCTGGAGGAAAAGAGAATTGCTTTACCATTTCATAGCTCCAAAAGAAGAAACCTTTAAGACTCAAAGGAGAAACAGATTGGTCCACCAGTGGTTTACCTCAAGAACTTCAGCTCCTTTCCAACTTAAAATTAAAAAAAAAAAATTCCAATTAGACTACAATAAAATCTTCTAAAATTAGGAACACAATAAAAGTCTCATTGAGTCACAACAACAGTCCGAGTCAGCTCATTTGAGATTATCTTAGTGGGGTAATGTATTTCTGAGGAGAGATGCTGCAATGTGTGCTTATGCAATATTGTGCCCACAGGGGAAGCGGTTTCTCCAGAACAGAGGTCTTTTATCATTTACTAAAATTATTTTAAGAACCAGCTTTGATATTGATGTGTCTATTGTTCACCTGACACCTTAAAACCTGCCATAATTTTGGCTTTTATACTATTTAGCAACTGGATTCCATAGATACCTATATGCTATCTATTTGAGATAGAAGCCCATTTTTTATTTTGATGACATATTTCCTCAACCTGTGATGTAGAAGAGCCAATGACCTGGCTATCCAGGGCATCCAAAGGAACTCACTGATAATGACCAAAAAGTGATTTCTATTTATTTATTACATATTTAAGACGATCATATTACTATTCAACTCTTACTGATAGCTTTTCTGAGAAAAACATGCTTTAATGTATTAATGATCATTAGCCTAATTTCATAGAAAATTTGAGGCTGCCCATGTAAACTTGGGCAGGAATCCAAGGCAGATTTGGGAGATCTAGGTTTTGTTCCCAAGTCTCAATCCAGAGTATCGCTTACTGGATGCTGCTTATTTGATGTGGGTCACTCAATATACTGCAACAAATCTGACTTGCAAACTTGGCCTGGATTTTATATGGTAAGGAAAGCAGACAAGACTGGTCTTTTCAAATGCAAGATCAGTATATTGGCAAAGATGGTGTAATGATTTCTGAGCCTGAGCATGCTGAAACACAGTTTGGAGGAAAGGATTCAATCAGCACATCTTAATCTAAAGGCACTTTCGAAAAAAAAAAAGAGATACATAGATCCATGATGTCATTGTCAGTAACACACAGCTAATGCCTTGTATTTGCCACTTTAAAAACTTAGATGGTGTTGATAAGCAGAACATCCCTAGTTCACTCCTTTTGAATTTCATCAACTTCTCCCCCAGAAAAGTCTGGTGTTTCACAGTACTAGACAACAGCTACTTATCTGGGATTTGTGTTAGAATATAAAAAGCAATGACAGTGTTTCCACTAATAGAAGGGTAATATTTTTGGAAGGGTATTATTGAGAATGAGTCTACCACACCCTGTCACAGACCTTCAGGAAGATCAGCAGACTTGCCAGCAAAAAGGAGCGAAGGAGACGAAAGAGCCTTTGTCACACATGCTTCAGAAGCTCAAACTGTCAATGCCAATAGTAAAAACAAAGTCGTAAAATCTTCCAGGGTAAGAGCTCTTTGATCATAGCAACCTTAGAGGGTAGGTCACGGCTAACTTCAGGTAACTGAGAAATGAGTCTGTTCAAAAGCAGCATCCAACTGCCTACATCCTGGTCTCCTCCAGCAGCTGGATGGAAAACATGACTGACACCAAAAACAAAACAAATACATGGAAAGATTTGTGTCATTCCCCTTCCTAATGAGACAGAACAATGCTGGGATAGCATCATATTCACACATTTGACTGAAAGAACAGCTCAAAACACTGTTCATATCACCTACCTTCAGATCACTCAGTCTCTCTCTTTAAATTATAGTTGAAGGGGAAAAGAGGGGATTTGGCTACAACAGACTAACTTCACAGTGATGGTCACTTTCCATTTATTTTGATGTGCAGGTTGTGAGACAAGGACAAATGACGCAGAGCCTGGATGCCTGGCTCTCTTGGTGAGCTGCAATGAGGCACACAGTGAAAGGCCAGCTACCACAGCTGACCAGTGAAGTTCTTACCAAAGGCCAATGTCTTCCAAAGGTTAAGGGCCAGCTCCACAGTCAGCTCCTGGCTAAGGATACGAGAAAAGGAAAACCTTTGCACAGCTAAGACAGCATGATGAGAATTGTACCCTGTTTTGTTGGTTTTTACCACCTCCATTTCAACAGTTGACTACTAAAATGTTGCTCATTTGTGTGCATTCCCCAAAAGACAATTAAAATTCCAGATCTCCACCTCCTCCAGTTCTTTACACAGATGACACATGACTTCAGAAGTAAATGCAAAGCATTTTAAGAGGCAATAAGGTTTCTATTCTGGTATTAATTAGTCAATAACAACAAATTTCTCCAGAAAAATAGAGCACTTAAAGAAAAGTATGTTTGTATTACAAATGGACATTGACTGTTTAGGAAAGTAACACAGGCTCTATAACCTCTTCCATATAAGCAGTATATGCTCCCAGCATAGCCTGACCTCAAAGTGCTGTGGCTCTTTGTTGCTCAGAGTTCAAGGGATGGTCAGTGAAGCCCTCAGCAATGAGCCAGGAGACACCAATGTCACACTCAGCCTTCACACTGGCAGCAAAAGAGGGAGCTTGCATAGGAAAGAGGTGCTCTGCCAGTGGTTTTCTTTTCCTGCCATTTCTGATGGGCCACAAGTACAGACAAATACCCAGGCCCTGTTGCAGCCTGCAGACATGACACAAGCCTTCCAAAACACGCACTCCTTCCATGAGAGGCTTAGCCACCAGATGCAGCTCCACAGTATCCACCAATTTCTCTATATTTAAACAGGTCTGACCCCCCCTCCCACCCCCACAACCACAACAGGTCCATCCTCTGTAGTTGTAAGGGTTTTTTAAGGGTGTATGAAGAATTTTGCATACTCCAAGTTCAAATAAACCCACAAACACAAAGTGAAACTTTAAATAAAAAGGCCAGTAATGGCATGCTTTTGCAAGAAAGGAAGGCATGCCACAACCTGATCTTGATTTTCTGCTCTTGAACTATTGAATTAATTATAACAAATTACAGGGAGCCCCACTACAATTTATAAGCACAATAAACTCCCTTACAACCACCTATAATTTTATCAGAGTTAATCCAAATACCTAAAGAATTATACAGCACAAAACTTCAACATATTTTTTAGAACAAAAAAAAACAAAAACAAAACAGGGGAATCCATATTCTCTCATCTTCTGAACCTTTTCACTTAGAAAAGGTTAAGTTTGGTTTCTGCAAATTCGAGTCAATTGGAGTCCAGCAAACCCTGGTCACACCACCATAAAATTCATCTTTATAAAGGCTGGAGTGGGATTGCAAAAAGTAAAGCAAAACAAAATCATACAATGTAAATAAATCTCTATCTTAGCATTACTAACTGAAAAAAAAACCCATTCAATGCAAGTATAAATATTACACAGAAACACTAAAATAAAAAGTTTGGGAGCAAAGAGTCTGTTTTTGAAAAAAGCCATGTATCCGTTTGGTTTAGGTTTTAAACACATGCTGATAGTGTCATTGTTCAGTCTATTGTTCAGCCTAGGCTTGAAAACATGCTCAGTTGTGTGCTCATAGCTCCTGAACTGAGCAGAGCACTTGGATTTGGCTACAGAGATCCAAAGGTTACAGCTTAGGAAACAATTTCTTCATTTTAGCCTTATGTTCTTTTGACCACAAAAAGGAAAAAAAAAGGTATGACTGAGTCTGGTAGGAGAATTACAGCAATGCCACACACTTTTCACAACGTGGTTGGGTTTTTCTGAGTGCAAACCCACAACATCTCCCACAACTGCTACCTTCACCTTCCTCCAAACACAGTCTTCCCTGTTCCCTTATAGGGTCCCAGGGGTCTTCCTCCTCACCCTGAACTGTGTGTCCCAGAGGTAGCTACTGCTCTGATGCAGGATTTTGGATAATAATCCAAATCTCCCAGCCAGCACCTGTCCTTTGGTGCCTGACAGACAACACAGGCCCCAGTTAAGAACAGGAGCTACAACCACATACAGGCACCACCTACCTCAGGCGCTCACTGAGGTGCCATGGCATGCAGCCGTGTGTCATTGCCCACTTGGTTAGTCACACCCTCACAACAGCAGGTCCCACACACACAGAGCAACACATGCACCCAGATCCACAGATGGAATAAAACAAAACAAAACAAAAAATAAAAACACACACAAAAAAAAATCCTGAAATGGCAGCCGTAAGGACTCACCCTCACAAAGATGTAGAAGTGCAAAGATAAGCTATGTGGCTATGTATGCTGAAGACTGCTTAACCTCGTGGGAAAGAGGAGTACAAAAAACCCCTGCTGGTCTTTCCTGAATTGGAACTAGATTTTGGCAAAAACGAGATTAGACCCCAAAAATAATAGCTTATATTTACTTCCTTTGTTCATATGTGTTGACTCAGTTCAAAATATGCTGCTCCCTGCCCTGGAAAACAAGGCAGCTAACCTTCAAGCTGTATCTAAGGTGGTTTAAGCTACATATGGAAGCAATATGAGTCAACAGTTTGAAAATTCTCCTGGTAGCCAGCCAGGTTAATGGCCAAGCAGGTTAAAATATCATGCTAAAAAAATGTGGTGAGTTAACTAGAACAAATGTATACTCTAGCTCATACTATGCAATACTGAAAATAAATAGATAACCTTTTTCTTGCTTTCTTTTTTTTAATGGTGCTTAAGTACAAACATAACTATTCTTTGGACCCAAAACAACCATGAAGAGTTCTCATTGCTCCATTCTCTTCCCCTCATTGTGTCAGTTGTAACAATAAAATATAATGTATACACACCCCATAAGCCCTATTTCATTTTTCAATATATATTTTAAATATTCTCCTTCCATACAGCTCTAAACTCTAGAATTACTCAAGTCCACCATGTTTTTCCAGCTAAATGTAGTGTGTTCTGCTGTGCACTGATGCAAAAGCTGAACTGAGTGAGCACATATACCAGTGAACAACTGGCATGCATATGTAAGCATCCAGAAGCACATCACAAAATAATTGCTTTGTGGGTGCAAAGCAGCATGCAAGTGTATTCAGGTGTTACTTTATTCAAAGAGCAAGTGAACACGTTCAAACTTAGAGAAGAATGTGCACTTAGCCTGAGCTTAACAGAACAAACACCAAAAAAAAGTTCTGGTGGGCCTGCAGTGAAACCTTGTTCATAAATTTATAGAGCTCACTTACAAAATCCTGCCAGTAAAACCTTTATGTAGTATCCCAATCTCACATAATCAATGTCTGAGAAACCTCTATTGATTTAGTGTAATTTTACCTGGTGGAGAGTTAAAATCCAGTCCATTGGCTACTGCCTTTTACAGTAATCTCTCCTGGCAATAAGAAAACACTGCTTGAAATGTGACACAATGAAGCTGCTGCCTATCTATCTATAGGTCGTCAGCACAACACCTTATATTCCTGTGAAAAGACTGTTGAAACATCTAGATTAGCATCACTGCCAGCAGAAAACAGGAAAACTCAGGTTGCTTCCATCTCCCAGAGACCCCAGTGTTTCCAAAGGAATAATTGAAAACAGTCACTCCACACCTCAGTAAATCATGCAACAAAACCACGGCCCAGGAAGTTGTAACATCCCAGTGAACGCAGCCCTGCAAAAGTGAACACAGCTCTGATAACGACGGGATGTTGCCAGGGAAATATGTGAATCAGTGCCCTGTTGGGTGGGTAAAATAGATCCATTTAATGAAATGAATAATTATTCTTTGTAAAAGCTTCAAAAACAGCTGAAGATATCAAGTGCAAAAGCAGCTGCCAAAGATAAAACAGTGAACCAGTAAACATCTCACTGCACAGGAATCTGCCATCTTCCAACACTAAGATTTCTGCCAAATTCTTGTTGAGATTCTCAGCTGCATAAGGGCCTCCACACAAATGCTTCTTTTAAACACATTTGAAGAATTCAGGGTTGTACTGACATCCAATTGCAGATCCTTTAGTGCTATAACCTGCCAGCAATGCAAAAAAAAAAAAAATCAAAAGGTATTTAGATCACTGAAAAAGGTAAGTTTAGAACTAAATTTTCATGACCTGTGTCTCAGCTGTAAGAGAAAAGCTTGCTCCAGCCTGCAGTACAGACTTCAAAATTGAATAAATTTAATTGAAGACTGGCAGTGCTACCATAATCAAGATTTCCACTGCCTATTGAATTCTCAAAATTTAAAAAGCTGATAGAAATCCAAATCAAAACCCATACATCTGTTTGCTCACATGCTGCTGCTAGTGACTTGATGCTGTAGAAAAATTTCAGATATCTATCTGAGACTTCTAAATAGAAGACCAATGATCCACAGTTCCCTTTTCAAAACACACAGTCGGAAAGAGAGAATGAATCACCTGCAGAAAGTGATGCACAACAGAGGAATCCTGAATCATGCTGTGGAAATGCCCATTTCTTCTCACTGATTACACAGGAAGTCTAAAGCAACCTTCACTCTTTCAGGCTTCACCAGGAGTAGCAGCATGACTGAGGCTGGATTGGCCTGTGTCATAAAGAGTTTAAGGAGTACAACCCCTAGCAGTCTGCCCTTCTCTGAGGAGAAACTGCTAAGTCCCTGTTACTGCATCATATGAGAGGACAAACAGGAAAGTACCAGCCCCAGCCTAGGTAATGCAGTCATCTGTCCAAACCAGTGTCTTAAACTACCCTGGGAGACAAGTCTGAAGCACATGCTGGTGAGTGAGGTGCACACCCCATGCACAGCGCTCCTCAACGAGTGGGAAACCTCCCGCTGCAGTCACACACAGTGCTGCTGCACCTGGAGGGGAAAAAAAGGGCAGCCAAGCAGTTTGCAGGAGTCTAAATGACAAAGGCAGTGAGCAGCTCAATTCCTCAACTAGAGGAGGAATTATCCTTCTCATCTTTATTTGAGGAGACGCAAAAATGCTGATGGGCACTTCTGTGACTCAAGCAGATAGGGATGACAAGTGTTTTCCCTTTTTCTACTTTTCTTATCCTTTCTCCTTTAATGCAAATCACTGAAGCAATCATCTTTTTTGATAAATCCCTCAATTTGCTTTTATTTGCATCTCTCTGGTTTAATGGTTTAAACACTGAGAACCTTCAGGGAGCAAAATCTATCGTAACTGATTCTATTGAGAATCGTTCCAGCAGTAGGGACTTTTATATTAAGTTTACAGAAACCTCCCAGTATGGGGATGGGAACTCCCTGTCCATCATGGTGATGGCAGCACACTCCCACCAGTCAGGAAACATTAGACTTGAATTTCCAGTCTGCAGAATATTATTTCTATTTAGAAATTAAACTATAATGAAACAAGGTCTGTTCTTTGTTTCTCTGCATTTTGTATCTCTGCATCCTGTCTTAGGCCCAACACAGTTCTCAAGAGGAGTTTGAGGTGAAGGTTTCCTGTAGAGTTTACAAGTGTAAGTAGATCTAGCAAGGCCATGTTGTTAAATACAATTTTCAACACACGCATGAACAGAGGCTTACTCTCCATACACTCATCCTCTTGCCTTAAGACACTGCAGTTCAAAGAAAGCAGGACACAATTCTCCACTTCATTCCAAAGGCTAAGTTGTAGTTCCCATGAGGTTCTACTGCCAATTACAGCAAGATTTGAAATCAACTTTCAGCACTATTTAAGATAACTGGCTACTAACAAAAAGCAAGAAAAATGGACATGTTCAGAACATACAAGTAGACCTTCAACACATTTTCTGTAAACACACACACGGAATGGGTACTGCTAGTAGTACAGCTACAGATGCTGTACGTGCAACCATGTGTCTGTGTGGCACAGGGAAATCTAACAGGAGATAGCCAAAGAGCAAGAAAAGCTGGATTTAAATGGAAGACAACTCCAGGTTATCACAGTGATCCACCTAACACAAGTGCTTATCACCAAGCAGCAGTTAGGACAGCTTCCTCAGAGGCTGAGAAACAAAAGCAGTCGGTGTGACTCATCCAAACACAGCTCCATACACAAAGCAAGCTCCTCACTGATGAAAGCAGAAGCCCAGATTTCTAGCCTCAGCACCATTTCAACTGTCAGATATCACAAAATAACTATATAGGCCACTCAACTTGTTTTTGTTTCCATGAAGGAAAGCAGAAAACCTTTTTTTCCTGCCAACAGAAGTTGGTTAGACCTTCAAAGCAAGTTTCAAAACTTAATGTATTTCCTTCTCTTTAAGGATTATAAAATGTCTCAAGTACTAGATTCAGTCTCATGGGCCCTCAGCTCTTCTTTCTAGAATTAAATGTGTGAATTAAAAATGTGTCTATGTAATCAAGACACACTTTTAACACAGTGGTTTGCAGTCGTGTCCTAATCATAAACAGTCACTTCCTCTGGTGACCAGGAATAGGACACAAGGAAACGGGATGAAGCTGCCTTAGGGGAAGTACTTACACTGGGACTGTAAAACAGGGACCAAGCAGGGCCTGTTATGATAAGACATGAGGCAATGTTTTTAAATTAAACAAGGGTACATTCAGTCTAGACATAATGAAGAAATTATTTACAGTGAGAGTGGTGAAGCCCTGGAAGAGGTCGCCCAGAGGTGATGGCTCCCCCATCCTGGAAACATTTAAGATCAGGTTGGATGCAGCTCTGGGCACCCTCACCTAGTCCCTTACTCATTGAAGGTAGGTTGGACTAGATATGACCTCTACAGGTCACTTCTAACCCAAACTATTCTATGATTCTTCTGTGATTCCAAGTTCAGACTGGATATGAGGAAAAGATTCTTCACCTATAGGGTGGTCAGTCACTGGAACAGCCTCTCCAGGGAAGTGACTACAGCCTGATGGTGTTCCAGAAGCATCTGAATGATGCTTTAAATCATATGATTTAGTTTTAGGTAAATTCCTACCAGGAGCAGGGAGCTGGGCTCAGTGATTGTTACGGGCCCTTTTCAACTTGAGAGATTCTGTGATTCAGTGAATCCTCTTCTGTCCTGCTGCACATACCCACATTTTCTATCCATCTATTTCCTTATACACTATTGAAATGAATGCATGATTAATGTACTGTCATCTTTGAAGTTTCACAGGCCACACATCAGCTCCCTCAAAGCCATACTATTATTGAAGAATGATATTTCTATGTTTGGTAAAGCTAGGTATTCTTTTTCCTTCTGTTTTTTGAGAGCTATAAAATATTTGGAATCATAATTTTCATGCCCTTCTTTACTTGACGTTTACTAATTTAGTAAATTTACTAATTCAGTTTTGTTCTGAACATGTGCAAAAAAAAACCAGATTGAAATTCATATCATTGCCTCATTTCAAGATCTTCAAAGTTTAGGGGCAATCCTAACGTACTAAAAATCACAAGCATGGACAATAAAAATTGCTACATTGTATCCAGTTGCAGAATTGTTTTTTAAAAAATCTGAATCACTTCCGGCTATCAACCATGGTAAAAGCCATCCACATTGCTTATCCAACATACAGGTTCAGCCAGTGTTTCCAACAGCACAGATGCCCAGGTGGACAAGAAAAGGAGATCCAGAGTACTTTTTCCCAAGTGCAAATGCCTCCACTGCCATAACTGCATGGAAGGATTCAACCTGGACTACCTAAGATCAGAGAGAAAGCTCCCTCACCTTGTGTAAATGATGTATCATTACTATACACAAAGAACAGAACCTCAGAATGTAATCTTTGCTTCCATTTAAAAGGGCCAAATAAAAAAAGGCTAGATTTGTCCAAAACTATCTGCTCTACTAAAACTGAATGTAGAAATAGGTCCCATCAGGAAAGCAATATGTTAGCACATCTGACTAAACCCCAGAGCATAAAATTAGTATTATTTCCTTACTATCAGATATCAGTGTGAATCTGCCCAATGCCAAGACATTCCTGTTGCAACATTTCTAACCATCACAGCCACTGCCTTCAAAACACAGTAAAGCAAGAATGCAGTCTGAAAGTATCCTACACCATATTTATAGTTATGCAACACTATTTCTTAGAGTTGCTACATATGTACTGCCCAACCACACACGTGAAAGCACATTCACTTTCTGGTCTAAAAGCACAGTATAATGTAATAGATTAGATCTAAGCATCAACAGTTTCTTAAAATATCTGGCACAAAGAGCTCAGCTTTCAATAACCAACACATAGAGAACAAGCTCCCCATTCACTGAAGAAAGTCAGCTGGGAGAAGGGTTTGCCCTCCTCAGCAAATATTTTATAAACAGGGAATTAATATTGAATCTTAGGTCTGCCTTAAAGGAGTTCTTACTTTTAAGTCAAAGTTTAAACATCCACTAAAATGCACATCCAGAAAGAACCAACTGAAAAATATTACTGAAAAGCAAAATACATACTCTGCAATAATACGAACACAACTAGACCCAGGCAAATACTGTACATTATTTGTTGTTGCTGTCCTCTAGATACAACATGAAAGCTAGTTAAGTCTCAGGGTGTTTACAACAAGGCAGGTACAAGCCTAATGTGTGTGTTTTATGCTGCAGTAGCCACTAATATTAAAATTGTCAAATAATTAAAACAAAACAATAAAAGCATTAAAGAAGCACCAAAAGGCAAATGTCCCAGACTAAGGCAGGGTGGCCACCCAGGGCTCTTAGGACTCATCCAGCCTGAATGAAGTTCCAGAGCTGCTCCCTTGCCTGGACAACATGAGCCCAAATTCCTGCAGCTAGAAGGAATGGAAAAGACCAAAAAAAAAAAAAAAGGGGGGGGGGGGGAAATAAAAAAAGGCCAATATTTCCAAGTTACTTCATGACCCACCCACAATCTTGTCCAACAGAAGCGAGCTGGGATCCCTGAGGACTCAGGACTCTCTGGCTCCAGTTCGCAATGTATCCCAGACTTGTCTTTCTCCCAGCTTTGTGAGATAGAGTGCAGCTCCAGTCATAAGGTGATCAACTTGAGGACCCTGAACAGGACTGGGGCCTGTATGGTCATGCAGGCTGCCAACAACCATCTAAAACCAAGGGAATTCTGTTCCAGAAAAAAACTATTTGTCTCATGTCAATTTAAAGAATTTCAGCTACAGTTCTTACTGATCTTACTGCTTCCTCTGAGAGATCTCACCATATCCCACAAACACTCTCATGAATAAGACACTTATATTAGTACTTGTCCCAACTTCTTTTGCTGTGTTTCAATACTCAGCATATACCTACAGCACCCTCTATTAGTTCTTCTAGTTAAACAGGAAAGAAACATTGCCACCACATATGGGGCAGTTGGCACTCCAAACCCTTTTCAGTGTTGTTTCACACTGTAAAAACTTACGCAGTAATTTGACTCCCCAAATCATTTAGCTGAGAACAAAAGTTTTGACGGGATTCACGGGATTAAATTATCTTTCTTTTCTAAGGTCTGCCATCCTTACACAACACCCTGTCCTTTTCTGTTCATTTGATACGGCTTCCATGTATAGCAGCAACTGTTTTAATTCATGTGAACCATTTAACATTGCAGTCCATTGATCCAAAGCTCTCTATAAAATATAAATATATGTGTGTATATATATATATATATATATATAGTTATAGTTATAAAGTTGGAAATATTCAAAAAGAGGAAAGAAGCTACACTGGTTTATGCTACACAAGGGTCCAGCTCAACTTGACAAACTTTTTAACTGGAAATAGTTAGAAACACAGGACTCTTCTGACCATTAATATCATATTTATGTTGCTTCTTACTGAAGAGGAGGTGCATCATCTTTCCAGCTGGAAACACAGCTGTTTCTGGTGCCAAGAGGGAGGGCTGTATGTCAGGGCCTTTCCTGTGTGGTGTGAGTAGAGCTGATCAGCACAAGCACTGTAGTCAAGACACTTCCCAGAAAAGCAGGCAATGAGTGCAATCATTTTTCTGGAAACTACGTAGCCTGCCTCTGGATAAAATCTTTCCAAGACAGCAGGCATGCTCCTAAAACATGCGCTGGTAAGTACACCGTAAACACGAACCAACAAAGGCTCCCAGGAAGAGACAAATTCGGACAAGGCAGTGAGACTTCTGCTGCTGAAAACTAAACTTTTTTCCACTGTTACACACCAGTAGCCCTGAAGGGTTAGATTCTGGCTGAAATCTCCAGGTGTAAGAGACCAAACCCTGGACTTTTTTTGTTTTAAACACTCCGCCTTCCTATAAGCCATGTATCACTCAGTTCACTCATTTACCAATCCACTGAAATAAAACAGGCCTCTCTCTTCTCCTCCTGTTCTGCATGCTATTTTTCTGTACTTTCATAGAAAATTTCTTAAATGTCAGTACATTTTTGAGAACCATTAGCCTTAAAAAAAATCCTATAGGTCTATCTGTGGTGTTGCAATGAGCACAGCCACACAATCAGTCACAGTCCTTGCTTCAGGCAAGCACAGTCCAGGATGTCTGGAACAAATCTGATTGTACACATTGTGCTGTTTTTTCCAGCACAGTGTGATATTCAAAATAATTATTTTGGACAATGAAGCCAAACCAACCACCACGAGCTCAAAAGTACACACAGAGACTTCTACAGACACAAGCTGCAGGTGTGACCAACCATGAAAAGCAAAGCAGCCTCATGTACTTGTCACATGTAAATGATATATCCTTAACAGCCAAAAGGGTTTCACTTCACTGAGCTTGCCACAAAACCAGGCTGGCACAGGAGGTTGTGTGACATCCAGGCCTAACACAGAAATTAAAATCACACTGTAAGAAGCAGTAACTAGCAGAAAGGACAGCAGTGACTGGTAGAAATCTGCAGCCGGTTGGACTTGTATTAAAAGCTAGCTACACAGGAGGATGTGAAACTTTAGCTTTTTCAAAAAAAAAAAAAACAAAAGCAAAACAAAACACATCAGACTAAAAGTAAGACATCTAACAATAAACTTTTTGAGGGGAAGGCAAAAAATCCAGTATTTGTTAGAACAGATTTGTGAAAACATTTTTCCTTGTAAATATGAAGCACTCAAACACTAATTTTTCCCCTCTACTTTATTCTCACATAATTTCAAAACTCATATAGTCCTAGGAGTCTGTACCTCTATGCTTTAGAATAACTTCTGTTTTAAAGGTCTTCACCTAACACTTGTAGAAAACAAAGAAAGGGAAAGGCTGGGAACAGTGAAGAAGAAATATTTCCTTAAAAGACAAACAAAAAAACAGCTACAAGAAATAGTGAAGAAAAGGGTATGGTAGCAAAATATCAGGGAAAATAAATATTCAGTTAGTTAAAAGAAGGTAAGTTTGAGGCTGAATTTTCACAGACCATCCAGAAAAGAGGCCTGGGAGCCACAGGCTCTAATTTTCCACCTGCAAACACATTCATTCCCACACTTCGCAGGTGCAGCCATCCTGTTCCAAACACTGTTTCCTTTCACAGGAAAGCTGTACAGCGTGTTCTCCTGGGGAAATGCAGAGCTGACAGCTGAACTTGGGGCAGAAGCCCAATGCAGCACACTGCAGATGTTGGAACATGTCTCTCCCTGTAGAGTCGCGCATGCCAGACCTACCATGCAGAGCACCACGGGGACCCAGCTCCATGGGGACACCCACACTAGGAGGGACTGCTCTCACTTCCCAGGATTATGTCCCACTCTGCAATAGCACAAAAGCCACTGGATACTACTGAGTACAGAGCACCTCATAAGATACTGAAAACTTCTTCCAGGAAAGAAAAAGGAAAACCAGACCAAAGCACATCTTTATTCCTTCTCAGGAGGTACAGCATTATGTGCCAAGCAAGAAATACTGTGGGGAGCAAAATGTTACTTCAGTTTTCCCTTAAAACTGTGGGAAGGGGAGAAAAGAAAAAGGTCTTGGGCTGTCTGATAATTTTGCAGAAAGCAGCATCGCACCCACATTTTCAGAAAGCCACAAGAGTGTGTGGGTTCTCTGTTTTTGGAACAAGAGCGCAGTGAAAGCAAGCTTGTTTACTTTAGACACTGTACAAAGACTTTTTTTTAAAATAAATGCTTGAAAGGATGCCTCTTCTCTGAGGAGTTAGCAGAAAATAAAAGGCAGATTTATATGTCTAATCTATGCAAATATCTACTCTACAGGGCATCACAAAGACTGCTTTATATCAGACAGTATGCAGATCCCAGGTGCTTTAAATATGCCAAAAGCATGTGCAGCATCTCCATCTGTGATGGCTGCTCACTGAGAACAGCTGGATGACTAAAAAGAGGTTGTCTAAGTAGCCTTCCATGAAAAATGCTTTTTGCTAATGTGCCAATCCCCATACTCCCACCCAAATTACTCCTGCTCTAACTGCCATGGAGTCTGAAGAGGGTTTTTTTGTTGTTATTATTGTTTGTTTGGTTTGGTTTTCTAATTGTTTATCACAAATTCTTCTAGAAGTTTTCAAATTCTAAAAATAATAACATGGTGAAAAGTACTGACAACTTAAGGAATTATCATGGCATTTTAATTAATCTGTGAAAATGGAAAACATCTGTGGAACTGGGGACCAGTAGAATGCCATGACCAGTGGCCAGTGAGATGCTGGAGTCACTGCAGTCTTGGAAGAGACAGGATTAAGATCAGGGTATACATACAGATGGGAGCCTCAATTCAAGAGAAAAGAAACAGTAGAAAGGGTAGGGAAATAAGAGGTCTAGAGGGTGGGAAATAGCTTTCCTAGGAGAAGACTTAATGCCAAGAATACAGTGCGACTGCACTGAAAGGCATAGCAATAATATTTATGTCATGGCCACTACCAGAAAGAAAAAAACAGGTACTCTACAACTGGTGTCTGCTTTCTGTTTCCCTGGGACATCCTTGGGAAGCATCCATCACAGGTCAGGAAACATGACCACCCTGAGTAGCCCCAGCATTTGCATTTAAAACCATGACTTGAACAAGACTGAGAATGTCCTGCAGGTGCGTCTTACCTTTCCCAGGGATTAACTTCATTCAAAGAGAAAAAAAACTCTACACCACTAACATTTTCATCTTTAAGGAAGTGTCAGTTTTATAGTAAAGAAGGAAAGAACTGCAAGCCAGAGTCAGATCTGACCTACTAAAACAATTAATGTGCTCCCCAGAGTACCCTTCACCTCATTTTTCTTGCAGGTCTCAGAGGTTGGCTTCAAAGAGCTTAAGAGCTAAATAAACTGCTCTGGCAGTCTTGTCTCTTCATTTTCTTTACCACAGTCTCTCATATTATCAGAAACACCTCTTACAAATTAAGTACAGGCATCCCATATGAAGATATGGCAGCACTTGAGTTTACATGATAGGTGCCTGCAGCTCTACAGGTCCTCAATAACCAGATAAATAGGTCCTAAATAGCCAAATAAATGGCCAGCCCATTCACCCACTCAGCATCAATCCACAATATGAAATTATGGGGTCTTTGGGCACAAATCTAAATACATGGCATGCCTTCAAAACACCAACCCCCTTCTTTACTGCAAGGGTGACTGAACAGATTTCCCACAGTAAGTGTGGAACCTCTCCTTCCATAGACATATTCCATACCCAATGGGAAATGGTCCTAGAGCAATCTCCTCCAGTTAACCTTGCTTTGAGCAGACAATCTCCACAGATACCTTCCAACCTCAACAATTCTGCAACTTCTGCTTGCATTTCACTTTAGTAAATCATCTGACCTTCCCACACTGTGACATCGTGTGAGGAACAGCACTGATTTCTCACTATGCTGCTATTCCTCTCCTCTCCCAGCATGTCACACATGGACAGGTTTCCATTGAGTCTGTCCAGCTCTGGGACACAGTGCTCGGAGCAGTGTTACTCACCCTTACTTCTGCCTCCACACTTGGCTTGTCAATACAGGAGGTTACCAGAGATTCCACAAAGAGCTCCTGACCACTACCAAATCCTGCAGGTAGTTAAAATCCAGGGGCCTGGAGGCATGATTAGGATTTTCTACTTCCAGCAGTAATGATAAGATGTATAGGAGTTATAATTTTAGAAATACTGTCCTGTTGGAATCAGGATCCTTCCTGTTGGTCCCAACCATGAAACAACAGCCAATGGTTCACATATTGAAGAGATCTTTTATATGATCTTTCAAATAAAATTATTAAGGAGCACTATCTCAGAGCCAGTGACCAACACCCTACATAATGCTCCTCACAACCAACAGAGCCTAAAAGACTTGCATCATTTTCCCTTTTTGCAGTGACAGTATGTGAGGCACAGGAGGTGCAGTCACTGGAAATAGGAAGGAATATTCAATTTGGCAACAAATTTCTCATAACCAGCTATCAAGTCTATAATCCTACAGATCAGAGGCAGAGTAAACCAGCTCAGGAAACCAACTCCCTAGTTTTCGAATACTTGTGCATTATGTCAGTGTTTGCTGAAGCATTCTCAAAAGACTTCATCATCTTCAAGGAATATTAATCAACCCTGGAAGCCCTGGAGTCTACAATTAACTAAAAGCTTGCTGCTGAGAGATGGGTTTCACCTCCAACTCCAAACACAGCCAGACAAGCTCAGGGCTGGAGATGTTTCCACTCAGAGAAGGTTACACAGGTGACAGGTTCACTTCTGGCAGTACTGTCACCACCACTGCCTCCTCAGCCTTTAGTGGTAGTTGTGTTTTGGGGTTGGGTTTGTTTGCAGTGGTTCTGCAGCCTCCCAGAAGGGGATTAAGTGTCTCATCACAAGTTCTGCATTTCAGACAGATTTGTCATTTGTACCTAAATATAAGTCAAATACATAGGCACTGAGTGGGCGAGTCCAGTGCCTACCTCAACATCACATGTAATAATATCATGATCAAGTCTAATCCTAGAAGCAGCTAGTATCAAAAGAAAAACAAATGTTGAATCAACTTACCAAGAGCCAAAAAAAAAGCCTATAAGCCCACATCCATCTGTGCATCTAGTCAGGTTTTAAACAGCCTTTCTTCGCCAGTTGTTTCAGAAGAATCCTCCAGGTCCCCACCATTGCCTCAAACATGAATCTACCTATTGCACAGCTGAAGGTTTGCTTCCATCACACCATCTACAGTGCAATTCCACTCCATGAAACAAACAAACAAATATTAACAGGCTATTCTATATCTGAAATCCCCTAGTAAACTGCTGGCTTTGCTACACATCTTTAAAGAAACATAAAAGGCACTTACAAGACTCTGCAGCTTATGGTATCAATCACTTCAGAAAGAAAAACAATTCAGCATCCACTCCAATTGAGAGTGAAGTTCAATTGTCACTGAAATGCTTTGTTATTACCAACCTGGGCAGAATGAGCAAATATACCTCTGCAGGTGAGCTATGAATGAGCAATCAGCACTGCAGGCTGCAGCTTGAAGAGATTATAGCATCCAAGTAGCTACAATGCTTCCTTGCACACAACTAGGCCAGGATTGGGCTGACAAATTGAGCAACACAACATTTCAGACATTCCGTCTGCACCTTAAAATAATTCTGAAGGAAAAGGTACTGAGGCTTCCCTCTCCCAGAGAGTACAAAGCGGGAACACAGATACAGACAGGCGTCAGTGTTTGGTCTGTTTTCAGAGAAATTGAAGTTTTATGATGCTTTTATCCCACTCCTTGGCAAGAACTCAGCCCACACAGTAGTCAAGGGATAGCTTGACAGCTGCCATTTCAAGATACAACTTCTTACATCCTACCTATGCCAGCTCTCCAGTTCAGCATCAAATAAAGATCCTTTAAAATACACAATCTGCAATATTAAAAAATTGCTTCATATTTTGCACACCTTCTAGAATTAAGGTCATTCTTTCTTCACTGCTTATATATCTTTTCCTTGCTATTATGACCATGTGGTGAATCCCAAGTTTTCAGCAACAGCAGGTTTTTTTCAGAAGTTTTTTTCTGCCACCCTGAAGCCTTCACCCACTTATTCCAGGCTTTACCTTTAGTGGTGCTGATACAACTTTGCTCAGACTAGATAAATGAAATAATTTTGGTTGAAAAGAAAACAATTCCACCCCTTTTTAGGTGAGGTGGGCTTTTTTCTCCTCACTCTCTCTTTGTATTATTACATTTCAATACAGCACAGATGTGCAAAAAACCACACAGTGATGTGGTTTACAAAAATAGCCCCTCAAAACAGTTGTATAGTTACAATTGCAGCACAGGGCTCTGAATAAAAGAGTAATTCCCACTGAAGTTGTTTGCAAAGGTACGCCCTGATCATAATTAAAGGACTAATGCCCTCTTAACAGTTTTAATCTTTTTGTGAAGCATAAGGGAAAATCAAGAGTGGGATGAGCAAAACCTGGGGAAAAAAATGCCAAAGTTCACTTTCACCAAAGCGCACGTAGGCTTAAGAATAATAAACTAAAACTCCATAAAGAGTTCCTTTGTCTGAGGCTTTCTTTTCATCAGTAGAAAGTTACAGAAGAAAAACCATGGTCATCATGGTCCTTTTTAAAATTTATGTCAGATTTTTAATAATATAACTATTGGTCCTATTTTTTCCCTGCAGTTGGTCATGCACAATCATCCAGTGAGATGGCTTTTTTATTTTTTTCTTCCCAATTAGACATAACAAGCGGTGACTTCTCCCAGTTTTTCCCATTTGGACAATCATCAGAAAAGGAAATAACCAGATGATACCTGAGCAAATACTGAATGCCAGAAACAGAGCCACTGTTTCTCTCTACAACAGTCCCATTCTCTCCCATCTCTATCACAATACTGTGAACAGAGGGAAGCACATACCTTGTTACCTCCTGCTGCAGTCGGGAAACACTGGGCACATAGAACATTACCCCAAAGAAAAGCAGAGGCTCATTGGCAAATTTGTCCAGCTGCTTCTTCAGAGGCTTTTCCAGTTCAACCCAGCGGTCTTGCTGGCTCTTGCTGAGAAACCAAAGGCCGAAGTAATGAGTCTAGGTAAAGAAACAGATGAGTGTCAGTTTACCTTCACCAGCTAGATCACTCACACAATGTCACAAACGCAAGTAAGAACAGATGGCATTGTGTACATTTTTCCATATGCAAAATCAGAGTAATTCCTTTTTTACGGCCCTTTTTTGTAGGACATTTTGAAGGCAATGACAAATTAACATTGCAATATTCTTAACAGTGCACTATCTGCCTCCTCCCATCTCTCCCATATGCATATTGAAGAGCACTACCTGACATTGTGGCACAGGTGACATAAATGATTTACAGAAAGTGCCTGAGTCTTTGTTTTCTTAAAAGACACCTGTGCTTTGTGAACAGACAGTAAACACAAAGTCTAAATTCAAGTGCAAAGGCTTCATGAGACTTTGGATCAGGCCCACTGCACACAAAGGACAAAGACTCTTCCAACTAGGAAAAAAAAGAATGCAAACCCACATGCATATGTCAAAATATATCTACCAATACTAGAACCATTTACCCAACACAGAATTGTTTACTCTTCTTTTTTTTTTTTATGCACTCACCAGTGATTTGTGATGGACAAGTATACACTTAGAACGTACATATCACACACAAGTTGTTTGCTCTCAGCTGTACAAAAATAGCAGGTTGGAAACCTCAGCTGTTTCCTACCCAGTGAAAATCTCAATGGCTGTAGCAGCTACTGTATGGGCCACATGGGATTGCTGCTGGTGAAGAGGAATTAACACAGAACAGCGCTCAGAACTAAAGCTACAAAGTGGCAATAAAGCAGCTGAAGGAAGAGCCAATCCATCATGAAGGATTTTATTGAAAAGCACTTAAACATCAAGTACTATGACTACAGATCTGAAGAAAAAGTGAAAAACATTGTAGCAGACAAACTGCAGATGTTAAACTTTGCAAAACCCACCATGAACAGCCTGTTTCATGCTGGTATGGATGTTCCTATAAAAACCACTGCACACACCATGACTTAGCACACAACCAAGGACAAGTAATACAATACCAAAAATTTTAAATGGCTACAAATGGCAAAAAAACAGCAGAGAAACACTGCTCCAACTATTTTATAGCTGAGGGCATGCAAGAGACAATAATGCAGAACTCTGAATGGGAGCACAGGTGTACTTACTTTAGGGTCTCATTACATACATTTTCAACTTTGGACAACATCCAGACTAGCATTTAACTAAGGAGATAACTAATTTGACTTGATTCCTCAATTAAGCCTGACAAACAGCTTGAGCACTGCTCAGTCTGGTACAGTGAAGCAAATGTGTTCTTTTGCAGTATTGCCTCCTAGAAATTAAAGGTATCTTCAATAAATCAGTCAATCAATCTATATATCTAGGGCACAAATAAATCAAAAGTCAGCATCTCCCACAGGATAAACTTTAAACAAAACTGAAATCACACATGTTCCCTGATATATTTCTACCCTCCCTTTGTAGTCACCAGTGGATAAAAAGTTCTTTCTGATGAGTTCACCATGGTAATAATTAGATTAAAATGAAGGTGGGCAAGACAGTGGAGGCAGCAGAGAAAAGGAATTAATGTGAAGGCAGAAAAAAGCAGTGATTTTACCACCTCTTAAGGCAAACCCTTTAACACACTTGGAAATCATTGCAGGGCAGCTCATCCTCAGGAAGAAACAGTGTGGAGGTGTGAAAACAGAGCTTCCATATTACTTGAAAAAGTAAACATTCACAACACCTAGAACCCAAATTCAAAGTGTGAAGTACTTGTAAATCATCTAGAAATGAAGACGATTCAGACTCTGAAATCTAAAAGAGTTATTCAAGGAATTAAGGTATTGCAATTAAACACCTGGAATGAGCACAGTCCCTCCCCTTTGAGTGGGGGCTGGGAGACAGCACAGGTTTAGATTTGCTACATTAGAAAGGCTCTTCAAGTACCCAATCCAGAAGCAATTGCAAGGAACAAGAAGTAAATGAAATACAGTGTTGAAGCTTCTAGATTACAGCAGGTACTGTGGAGCAAACATGGCTGCACACATTTTGCACAACTAAAAGACAACTGTTTTCCTGGAAAGCAGCCATGAGAGGATCAAGCTATTGCAGCTGAAGCACAGGAACTGATGGCAGAGCAGAGCTCATGTCACAGACGCACTTTGGAAAGACAGGCCACAGAGTTACCTGAACATCAGCTCCCTGTTGCCAACAACTTTACTACTTGAAAATGTAGCATGTTTTTTAAGAACCCACAATGGAGGACTTCTGTAGCCACTACCATGCATGCCTGAAGAGACCCTCTCCCCTAGGAATATCAGCAATCTCCCAAAAGGAACGGAAGAGCGTGGGACTGGAAACAGCTGGACCATCAAGTTTCAGCATGCTATGAGAAGGCATTTGGCTTTCCTGAAGGCCAGTCATGCCATACTCTCCAGTCCACAAAGTACCCCAAAAATTAGTTAAGATTATAAAAATATAGGAACTTCTATCTATAAGCAGCTGATTCAAAACTAGGTTGATTCCAAAAGCTGGCCTGTTTGTCCAAAGTGAACCACTGGCTACACTCTGATTTCCCTGTACAGCTGTCAGGCTCTGAAGTGAAACATATTACCCTTGAGGTTTTAAAATTTATCTTACCTACCACACATGACCAGGCCCACTGCACACATATCAGGCCATATGCACACATTCCCTGTACCATATGTGGTACAAGGAAATTGGTTTACACTCTTCCAGGAACTGTGGTCCACTGCTAAAGTAGCAAACAAGAACCAGAGCACTTGGGTGCACTAATGAAAAGGTGATTGTCAAAATACAGTGAGTCAGAACACTGGACATAAAAAAACTGCACCAGGAAATCTTAAAATAGGTGACATTATAGCTGCCAGTTCAGAAGGCAACATATGTTTCTTGGACTTGGCCTTACCTATACTCCCAAGTCCAGAACTACCCTTGCCTTTACATTGGCCAAACAAGTAGAATTGTCAACCTCAGGAGATGACAGAAAATTACTAAACCAGCAAATGTCATTCTAAAAGGTTCATCAATCCCAGCTCAGTGTTTGTTAAAGCATCTGGTTAAGAAGCCAACTAAATACTTATCCCTGAGAAAGAGATGGAGCTCCAGCTTCTCCAGGCAAAAAACACTAAGGCCTGCTATCCCAGGGCACTTGAACCAGAGGGGAAGGTGCCGTTTACAGCAGCCAGTTACTTATAGAAGGTCTTTTGTCCAAGCACTGCCTGAACCCCATCTTGGCTTTGCTGTAAGATTAGTCAAACCAAGCCACACTTGGAGACAACCTGGCTGCAAAACCTCAGGTTTCAGTTGTGCCCCAGAAGAAAGGGGCACCTTCTGGGGCACTAAAGTAAAGGTCAGAAAGGCAGCAAAAGGCCATCTCTGCACAGTGGACAGCATCTGCCTGTGGTGCTCAGCTCACCAACCTCCTGCTCTGGTTTGGGGCTTACAGGACCACAGTGATGAACATATCATTGTGAAATTTAGCTCACAAGAATAATTTTCCTTGGAAACAGTCCTCTTGCCCTCTCCCCCACATACAATACATCACAGCATACCACCTTTAAACTTTTTAACATTTTAGAAAGTGAATTAAAAAGAACAAAAAGGAGAAGGAAACATGAAGATTCCCAAAAGATTTATACAGATTATTCTGCTACTTCAAGCAGGTTCACTTAGTGTGGAAGTGGAATGGAAAAATGCCATGATATTGGGAAAAAAAAATCTTTTTTATAAACTGCACATACATACAAGATTATAAAATTACACTTTTGACCTTGTCTTTCCTCCCCCTTCCTCCCCTCTTCTCATCTTTACTTTTTACATAATGCTGGAATAAGAGCTCATTTTATTGGAACCAGTAACTGTTCAAGTAGAAGACCTGATGCTTTGTCAAGAGCTTTACTGAAAAGGATAAAACCAGATTTTACAGTAGTTACATGGCTCCACTTTCTACTGACCTATTCCTGAACTCTGAGTCAGTCAGGCAGGGAGTTGCATTCCCCAGAGATCAAATAGAAATATGCATAATCCATTAGATACTGTTTTTCAGTCATGTGTGGTATGATCGACAGTCCCTCACAACAAGGCATAATCTCCAAGAGTTTTGCTTTTTAGCAGGAAGGGTTTGGACAGTTTTTTGTTTATTTCTAAGAAATTGGATTGTGTGAGACATGGATGCATTCCTAACTTGGGGGTAAAAGTTGTGGTACATCTGGGATTTATTTGAACGTAAGACCAAACCAAGGTACTACCTGAGACGGCATGGAGGGGACAAACAGGATTTTAGCACTGTTTTGTTAACATGGGATTTAGTGAAGGTTGGCTTATCCTAACTTGTGCATCACAGTTTACAAATCAGGATTTCTAAGAAAAGGCACATGCCAGCTGCAGTTTTTGCTGTATTCAGGGAATTTTAAAATTCTCTCTCTGATATGAATGCTTGCAAGGATTTTTGCCTTGGTATTCTTAACAGGCTTCTCTACTCAGCTATCCAGTTGCACAAATCTTGTAGAAACTTGAGCTTTGTGAAAATATTTTTGACCCTTCTGTAGAATTTTTCTGGACAGTGAGTTCAAAACTATGGTAAACCTAGAGAGGAAAGGGAACAGTCATCAGATTACTTCATCACACTTATAAACAGTGGTAGGAAGACTACAGGGGCAGAAGAAGAACTGAATTTGGGGTCTGAAAGAAAGAACAGCATCAGGCACCTCCAAGCTTGCTAGCTCAAATTAGTCCTCATCCAAGGAACAAAGGAGGATACAGGGAGACCCTCTCAGAGTTGAAAGAGGTAGGTAATTCTCTCCTAAAAAAAAACAAACCCAAAACACCCACTTCTGTCAAAAAATGCTGCACTGTTGAAATCTGAACTTTAAAAAACCAGTTCAACGTTGCCAAAACCTTGTTTAGAAAAAAAAATCAGGGAGGGTGATGAAAGAAGGGGAATGCGTTCCAACAACATCAAAGCATTCTCTTCTATGTTGTTAAAATATTTTTTTATCTTGAAACACAAACTTTTTGTGCTGACATATTTCTTTTTGCATGACAGAAATAATTTTGAAAATTAAAAAAAAAACCCAATGCAATAGAAAACCCCCACAGAACTGAACACTGACCAAAACAGCTTCCTTTGCTACTCCACTGTCTAATTTCATTTCTCTGGAAAATTTTGGAACTTCAGGCCTTGTTCCAAAGTGGAACAAAACACGTTCTGAAATCACAAAATGCTTTGTGGAAAAGAACACTAACCCGCTGACAGAGCTATTGTTTGCAAATGCAGGTGGACCTCCAGAGAGAATCAGGAGGCCCCAGCCTTCTGCTGCACAAACTAGATAAGCTCATAAGGAACATGAGGGGAATCACTTCATTTGTTTCACTGCTTTCTGCATTGGAAGGAAAGAGAGAGGTTAGTTCTTTCCTAAGGACACCCTAGGGTATCACCAGAGATAGAAAGAAAAAAGAAGGAAAAAATTATTTATTGGTAAATCTTAATCTCTAAAAGTAAAGTGAGAGGGAGGAAGGAGATGATTCTACTAAAATTCATATTAAAGAAAAACAAAAACAAACAAACAAAAAAACCCCCAACCAAACAAAAAAAAAAAAAAAAAAAAAACCAGCAAAACAGCCAAATATGAAAAACACTGTGCAATATTCCCTCTGTCCTGTTCCTGCCTGCACATTCTCCAGCCTATTCTGGACACACACACATCGGCTGAGATTCTTCTCCCATTCTTTATCATTATAAAAAAATAATAAAAAGTCATTTTTGTTTAGTTTTCAGATATTGAAGTTATTTGTATGCTACCCTCCAGCTGCCCCCAATACCATAGGGCAACTGCATAAGACACTGCAAGATTTTTAATTTCTCAGATGTGCTTATAGAAAGTATGAGCCAGGACAGCCACCTGATAACACAGCAGCTTCCAGGCAGTAGTGTTTCCACTTATAGTTTGCAAAAGTCTAGAAGCATGCAGTATACACATAGGGAGCCCACAGATGGTAAGAAAAGTCAGTCAGTTCATTTGTGCCATGAACATTGGAGAGGTGATTCTATAAAGGATTCAGCACTTGAACACTAAACTCTACACCAAGAAGCAGAAAATAAAGGATTTCATTCTTGAATAAAGACTGGTTTCTTCAACCTTTCCAGAAGCATTAGGGATGTAAAAGAAGCTTTTCAGGATTTCAGATGTGAAATATTAAATAAAACGAAAGGAAGAAAAAAACCCACCATCCTCCAACTGTTCCTACAAAAACACAACTGTTAGTTGTTACTGATGCCTGCTTTAGTTTTATAGTAACAAGAGTATTTATATGAAGGCGGATGTTTAAAAGCCTGCAGTCTTCTTCCCACTTGCATAATTCAGCCATCAGCGCCGGTGAAACCAGGGTTACATTAAAAATAAGTTACTGTAACTTTTCCTTCGGCATCCCAGCTCAAAAAGTAACACTCACGGCTTTCTAAGAAAAGAAACTTCATGTTACAAAGAGCTCTCAAAGCTATGATGGATGAGCCGCAGGCCAGAGCTCCGAGTGCCGCTCCGCCGTCAGCGTTCATGCAATCACAGTGTGTTTGTCCAAGCTCCAGCTGCTGATCATATCTGGCCAGCGACTCAAACGCACAGCCTGCCTGAGCTAAAAATGTGTCCAATTATCCGGTGACAGATGGTCTTTCCCGGGCTACCCTTACCTCGCGTAATTCCAGCCTCTGAGCGACAGCTTCCAGGCACTCCTGCCCCGTGCTCTCCACGGACAGGGTGCACTCGATCACGTTGCTGTCCAGCAGACGGATCCTGGTCACAAAGCAGTTCTTGCTCAGGACATTGTAGCGCCTGGTCCGTCGCAGTTTCAGCCCGAAAGGCATGGCTGGAGGCCTGCAGGGTCGCCCCTTCCCCGGGCTCTTCCCAGAGCTATCAGCACGCTTGTCGGCCCGCCTCGAAGGCTTCTTCAGCCGGCACTACTCTCCTCCAGAAATGGAGGTAGCTGTCCATTCCTGGGGCGAGCTCCAAGGGATTCCTGAAAAATACACACGGGTAAGTAGTCGGAAGCGTTAAACAAGATGTTCCTGAGGTTCGGTTGGGAAAAAAAAAAAGTTTAAGAGTCACGTTTAAAACCATAAAATAAACACCTCAACGCACAGGATTGCCAGGCACTTAGCACATATCCCAAATGAATACCTTATACAACAAATCTTCCGAAATGCTGTTTTGGCGCTGAATTTAAAGCACGGATTTAATTGCAAAGCCGTTCTTTGAGAGGCTCAGTACAAACAGCAACTCTACAGGGCACTCATCCAGAGGTGCTAACTCTCCCACCATTACCCCCACCACAGGGGTCTATAACATAATCTTCGAGTTTTCATGCCCTCGGGCCAGCTTTGAAAACCAGTTTCAGAAGCTAAGGAATAGAGGCATTGAAAAGAGGTGAGATCCTGAAAGAAGAAAAGCTGGCTGCAGTCCGCAGGAAATGCGGGCACTCAGCACCTCCGAAAAAAAAAAAAAAAAAAAAAAAAAATCAAACCTAAAATATGCATGTGAAAAGCAAGAAGCATCCGAGCCATTTCAGAGGAGCCTCCTCGGAGGCAATGCCTCGCATTTTGCTTGGCTTCCAGCTCCGAAGCAATTCGCAGCCCACCCTTCTGGGCGGAATGAGTACACGGCAGGAACGCGGCTGCCAGAGACCGGGGCAACACCGAGTGGGAGGGAGAGAACACATCTTCTAGATACTGTTTCTAACTAGTACTCCTAAAATTTATCAGGGACATACGCAACTGCTGAGCCAAAACACAAAGCAGATAGAAGAACTAGAGATACAGATGTAATGACATTTAAGAAGTTATGATCCTCAGCAGCAAGAGCTCTTAAAGCGAAACAAACCAAAAAAGTTCAGTTCAGGGCAGGTTGAAGCTAAACTAAAACAAAACATTGGCACTGACACAACCAGCTCTAAAATGCCACTTTCCGTGTACTGAGAGGAATGAAGCAAATAGCAAATTACTTGCTACCAGGTCTTCCTGGTTTTGTTTGAATATTCTGGAGCAAAAACTAGAGGAACACTAATGGTGGCATTTAAGAGTCCCTGCCTCTTAACCAATAGTACTGCAAATGAAAAACTAGATCCCACTTCCTTACTTCTTAAGAGAAGCAAGGGAAGGCACTGCCAGCAGAGTACGCATCATTTGAATGCATCAGCTGAGTGTGACATTTCAAATAGAGAGTACATTGCCCACACATATCCCTTGGCACAGAACTGCATGAATCAGTTATTTCCGATTTTTACTGATTTAGTTGCTATGGAGATTATTAAAAGCTGTCCGATTGACTACAGTGTTTTATCATCACACTAGAAAAATAACTATCACATTTTTACACAAAGTGTACTTTCCAAAGCCGGTATAACTTGACATTTCTTAGGGAGTTAGAGCAACACAAACAAAACAAGTTTTAAAAAAGCCCCACACAAACAGAAAACCACTGGTTAGGTGTGTGACTAGACTGGTAGTCTACCAGCATCACCAGAGAGAAACCTAGAGACTGAGAAGGAGCACTGCAACTTGACTGAAATGCAAACAAACCTATCAAATTAGCTGCTGTGGCTTAATCTCCCATTTTTAGCTTTCATGGGAACAGACATAATGTATTGTTTTCACATAATTGCATGAGAGTGCAGGTACACCTTGTATGCTCTAAGATCAGGAGCCATCAAAGACATATAAACTCATCCTCACAACAATCTGAGGCAGAGACGTGTTACCCAAGACTCACAGAAAAGGAATTGAAGCAAACATTCACCAGCTTGTCCAACACTGCTCAGGAGAATGGCTGCAGACCTAAACCATGCAGGACAGGCTACTGCTTTACCCCCTGGCCAACTACTTGCCAAGTACCTTGCTGAGCAACCTATCTGAAACTAATGAATCTGAAAAGTGGGAAGAATGAAAGGAAATTACAGAGAGGGAAGGGTGTGGAGGGCTACAACTTATCAAGAACAGCATTTTTGTTCAGTCTCTGGCTTCACAGATTATTTCAAGCTGGACACATGGATAGTTCTACCTAGCCAATTCAATTTCAAAAAAAGACTTTTATTGTTCATTAATGTTAGTTGCACGCATTTCCTTGCAGAGCATGAACCATTCTCTGTACAGTAATTATACAGTTAGCAGTAGCCTAAGGATGAAATCAATGTTAGTTTAAAAAACCCAAGTGTTTGGCCTTGCTGAACAGGTACAGCTACAGCTGCACAAGCCATCCCAGAAGGCGTGTGCATCAACACGCTGCTCTGGAATGAACCACCAGCTCCTGTATTGGATTGGGCATTAATTGCTCTAAGTTGTATCATATACTCAGGTAAACAAGACCAGTATTTCCCTTGCTTTTCAAAAGCAGTAAAGGAACAGGAGTTTTCCCTTAGTTCTGCTGAGCACAATCAGCCAGCACCTTTTTCTCAAGGCGCAGATGCACAAGTGTGTTAATGGATGCATTTTGTGTAATACGGATTGGGTTACTTTTTCATTTAACTTAAATACGTACATGAATGCCCAATGACATCTCTCTCACATGAAAGGTCACACTTAAACTAGTTTCCAGTTAAAGAATTAAATGGGATGACAAGGCTGGAATCACTTAGAAACAGAGTTCAGATTGGCCCAGCCTGTAAAAACTATTCATTCTCAAATCAATGCAAGTGTCTGAGTTTTCTGTTTACACATATTCTGACGGCTGACCAGCTTCTCACTGGGTTGTCTGCTAAGGTTACTAAGTAAGATCTCAAAGACCAGTCACTTACAGGCACCTAAAGGTAAACTAGGTTCTTCAGTGTTTGCATCATCTTAAAAGCATCAGGAGCATGAATTTTTACTCATGGTTATTTTGCAAATGACTGAAAAAAAGATGCCACTGAGAGACAGAAGTGTTTTGGTCTTCCAAATGAAGGATTATTCCATTACCAGATCTCCTTTCCTCATTTAAAGTTGCCTGGGAGAAGCAATGTCCCTAACAAAGTCATCCCAACTGTGCAGGCATTCACAACACTCCCCTCCTCAAACTCACACTTCCACTTGAAACAAAACCAAAGCAGTGAAATTAATGCAAGCTTATAAACAACTTATCAGCTAACTATGAACATGTTCTAATGTTAACGAAGGATTTCTATTAAGAGTATTTCAGGTGTGAAAGGGAGACACAACATCTTTTAAACTGACATTTTCAATTAAGAATTTATTTTTCTGAAATAGAAATTACACTGGGCTCCTTTGGGTACTTAATGTCTTTTTTTTGTGTGTGTGTATCAATTGCTCTCTGCAAATTGAGCTCATTCTAAGAAGTATGCTGAATTAAACAAGGTTCTTAAGAGCATAAGCTTTGGAATTTAAACATTCTGCTAAGTGGAAATTCCTTATGTTTAAAGCACCTACTCTGTAGGCCTACAAAACACACAAAAAACCTTAAAATCCTTCAACCATTTCCCAGAAAACAGCTACTAAAAAAAAAAAGTATCCTAAATGCAGTTTCATCAATATGAAGACAAAGAGATACAATATCTTTACGAATTCCTGATAAAACTTAATACACCCCTGCTTCATCGGACCAAGAAAAAACTGAACAATGAGACAGTTCCTTTGCTATCAGACATTGGAATCGGACTTTTATGGTATTTACTTGAAAAAGCCATATGGAAAAGTCAATGGCCGTGGAATGGGGAAGACCAAAAATGGAAAAACAGAATAAAGAATGAAAACAAATTTAAAATTTGACACGGAATAAAACTAAACCTTTAATCCACGATCTCATGCCAAGCACAACACAAGTTCTCCTAAGAGGCCTCACTAGCAAAAAGCTTAAAGAAAGCCACGTACAGCTCAGCTCAAGACACTCTTACCTATCTCTTTCTCTACTTGTGACCAACGAGAAACATCTCTATTTGCCTAGAAGCCTTTACCAGCACACTGTGCAAAGGCAGCAGACACAGAGGTATGCATCTCTCCAAATATATTTGATTCCTCCACAGCTCCACTGCATCCTGAAAGGGCAGAGAGGAGTCACCCTTTCTCATTGAAAAAAATCCTTCTCTGTACAGAAGGGGTTTCAAGAAGTACCATTCCCCCAGTGTTCAATCACAGAATACTGCTGTTCATATGCCAAAACTTAGGAGGGAAAAAAGGCGTAACTCATACAACCAAGGATGTCTTGCAAGCACAATGCTGGGGACCAAACAAACATCTTCAAGATGACATAGCTATAATGGTTTAGGGAGGAAAAGGCTAATCCATTAGTGCTAACTACCTATTAGTGATATTAGCAACTATCCTTCACTGGCCAATCCTGCGTGAAGAACTAGGTCAGATTAACACTGTGATATGCAGCATAAAACTGTTTCTGATTTTTAAGAAAACTTTGTTAGCTTCTGCATAGAATAGAAACTCTCCTTATGAATTTCAATTACCTGATGCAGAAAAAAATTTGTGCTTTTCCAAACCAGTAATTTTCTTGGCTTTTTGTTTTATGAGACATTATAGTGAAACCAGGTCAAACCACCACTACACAAAAAGTAAATGAAATAATATTTTACATGTTTTCCAAACCTAAAACCAAAAGAAGCCGGAAATACAAAAAATTCTTCCTTAGCTCTCCCAAAGTCAGCTGGGGCTGGCAAAATTTTTAAAAGACAAACTGAAGGGACCAAGGGAAGCTGAGCTGCTTGGTGTGTCATGAGGATGGGGCCACACGGCAGAAGCTGCTTTGTGAGGTGAAGAGCACTGCTCCAGTCACTCTGCATTCTCCTGCTTTCTTGAATTTATTTGAAGGTCAGAAGTGAAGAAAAGCTTATAAATAATTAAGGCAAGTATAACTATCAGGACATTTCCAAGTACGTGACTCTCTCCTCTATTACAGACAACAGGTACAGACAGTACTACAGTCAAAGGACCATAAAAAATGAATAAATATCATCTGATTTGAAATGCACTTAAAGCAGAACACTTTCCTTCACTTTGTTTGCTTTTTGTACGTAATTTCTGAAACTCCAGGAAGAGAGCAATTATGTCAAACTGCAGCCTGTATTTACCAACAGAGCCTGGCAGCCCTCCAGCATTCCTGGCACTGCAGGAGCAGCAGCACACCTAACTGAAGTATGTAACCCTGGGCTGGGCAGAGACCGCAGCATGGCACAGCAGCTGCAAGTGGTGTGCTGGCCTGCAGTTTTAGGGAAGATTAAAAATAACAGTGCATGGGAGACGAGGTCTGACACAATCCATTTCTATCTAGCTGAGTTGTCTAGAGGAAGAGATCTCTCTCCCTGTGAAACAGCTTTCTCTCCCTTGAGTGCTCTCATGGGAGAGTTTCATGCAGGCAGAGGACAGCAAGGAACATTTCTGTGCCTAACAAGGTGTCTGTATCCCACACAGTTAAGGGCAGAAGTCCCATAAAGCCTGATAAACTCTCAGGAGTCAAATTCATCTCTGGACAGATGAAAAGGGGTTTTAACCCTTACATAATAACAAGTCTTCTGCTGCACAGCCACTGTCTTCAACCACTTGTTTATACAGTCCCTGGCGAGACATAGGCCTCATCCTCAGGCATTTAAATCCCCTTAAAAATTCTTGCAGGCAGGAATTTAAATATTTCCCTAATCCAAACAGTAATAAAACTATTAACACTCTCACCTCTACATTCTGGAAAAGGAGTCAAATTACAATTTCATTTGACTTTTAAAACCAGTATTCTATGCAAAACTTTTAGAGTCTGTAAGTATCTGGAGATCCCACACCCGTGCGCACGAACAGATGCCAAGGCTTCTCCAGGACGCTGAACTCAGAAGACAACTGCTACTGTTACTACTACTGTGAGTCATCAGACAATACACAGCAGCCAAACATCAAAAAAACATCTCAGTTAGCACTTTTACTTTCCCAATCCAATCACAGCTTTCCCTTTTCCAGGAAAACTTGCTCTCTCCATCAGATCTACCACTGCTTTAACAGATCTTATTTGATCTAAATTGTGTGTTTTCACTGTATCCAACTTGGTCAGCTTCTGGTTTCAGTAGTCCAAATAAAACATCTAGAGAGGTTTAAATAAAGTGAAAATAACAACTTCAGTTCAAGCCAGTTAGAATTCTGCCCTTTCTGCTCCTTTGTGGCAGTACCCAAGAGAGTATATACTCAATAATTCTGAAGCATGTAGAGATTAGTACATGCACCATTTGTTATTCCCTCATCTCTCCCCTGCTAAAGTAGCACACTTTTGGTGTAAACACACCCTTTTTGTGTATCCACAGAACTATGCAGTTTTGTGGGTACAAATCTGTCAAGCAAGGCCTAAGTCCTCTTCTGTGACAAGATCCACAGGTAACAGGTATTTCAATAGGTTCTAGTAAGTCTGTGACCAACAAAGCTCCCATCAAAGACAAGGTGTGAACTTCCCAAACTGCAAATTAGCACCTTATCCATTATTTCCTTACTTATCACTCCAGAATACCCACCTCAGTGGTCTTTCTAAGGCAGTTGCTGATGGAGGGCTTTTTGAGGTAGTCTAAGCATTCAAGTTAGGAATAATATCTGCATAAAGTGACAAATCTACATGACACTTGCATTGCCATTGTGATCAGCTTTAGTCCACATCATATCAGTAACAAGGTGGAGTTACCACTACCCCTTCGTGTTCTAAAGCTAAAAAATAAAACAAAAACAACCTACCAAGTCAAAATGCCAGACTCCAGTACTTTTCCCTTCCAAAGAGGAAATGCTGCCTGTCCATGCCAGGTGTCTGCAGCAGCTCCACCTCTCTGTCATGGCAGGGTTTAAGTCTGCAGGGTACAGCAGTTAACCATTTACAACCCTCTCACACCTTGGCTATGTTATTGCAAGACCTCAAATTAGACACAGCCAAGAGCCTGGCTGGCACCTGCCCAAGGATGCAGTTTTGTACCTGAGGCAATCTCATTTAAAAGCTCCCTTCTGCCAGGAATGGAGAGAGGTCCTGATCTCTTCTCCCTCCCTTAATTCCAGAGCACATTACAACTTGTCTTGTGCCAGCTCTGAAAATCTACTGGAACCTCCTCCTGTTTTAGCCACTTCACCTCCCTAACTTAGTAAGAGAACATGATCCTTTTCAGCTTGGTTAGTGAGTTTAGATAGCCCACAGCAGAGCCCAGAGTGAGTAGCTCATCTGGCAGAGGGAAGAAAAGAACCACACAGCTCAGAGAAGGAAAAATAAGAGCAATTTTGCCTTAATTGACAGCAGTTGGTCAGGTCAGGAGAGCAGTTTGTTAAATCACAGCTCAAGGAAGGTTCCTGGTCTCAGCAAGCAAAGGAACTCCCCAGAAAACGACCCCATTATTTGTGTATTACAAAGCTGTTGGAATCAAAATTGCTTCAAAATTGCTTTATTTGAAATAACCAGTTGATTCAAATAGTGCTCTTTTTTTTTTCTTTTTTTTTTTTTTTTTTTTTTTTTTTTTTTGTCCCCCCACTCCAAAATACAGCGTAAGAGGATTTAATATTACAACATCTCTATATTTTGTACATGGGACAAGCCATTCAGAAGAAGAGAAGCAAGACCAAGATCAGCATTCTGGTATTTTGGCATATCTTTCTTTTAGACCTGGTACAAAAACTGGTCTCTAAGTGCCAGAAAAGGCACAAGGTCCTGCAGCCTAAATTTTAACTGAACTCTTCCTAGCAATCAAAGATCAGGAAAGCCTAACCATTATTGTAAGGGTCAACTACTTAAAATCCATTATAATCAAGTGACTTAAAAATGCCTGAGAATATTTGGCAGGATTCTTCACCTTTTGTCCTTATTTTACCCCTACTAGCTACAATCAGTAGCAACATAGTATTGGCGCCATTTACTTTCTTTCCCTCCTAGTTAGTTAGCTTTCTAAAGGTTTGCAACTCCTTCAGACTTCCTGGAGCTACAGTGAGTTTTAAAGGGTTACATTTCCTGCTAAATGTGATTGATGGGCATGCAAAAACATTATAAAAACAATGAATGATACTCTCAGTAAAAAACCACAGAAAAACTTCTTACAGCATGTTTCATTATTCTCTCACGTTACAAAGGAAGACATGAGTAAAACTAACAAGCTCTGAACACAGGATAATGTGAAGAGCAGAATCAATAGCTCCAAGAGATCCAAGTATCAGATAGGAAGTAAAGTTATATGCCCCAGAGCATTCTCACTAGTTAAACATCTTCTATCACAAACTGCTGCCAGTTGGTGTATAATTTTAAATAATGCAATAAAAACTTATTTTTTAAAAAAGACACAAAAGTCCAAACATCACCTGTCCTGCTTTAATGAGAAGATATCTATCCTCAAGAGGTGGCTGTAGCTTCACATCTGTACTGGGATTTTGGGGGAGCAGTTACAAGAGAGCACTTGGAGATTAGGAAGCAAATAGCCACACAGCTCATGAGACTGAAAGATCTGCCTGCAGCTCATTACATGTCTCTGGTGTCAGAGACTGGAAGCTGCCTACCTGGACTCACAGGATGCTGCTCTTAACTGAGATCCTGCTGGGAAGGTGTGCTACTGCAGTAAAATATGGTTTTATGCATTTAAGTAGGGTGTGATATTTCTGCTCCTGCCTTTCTTCTGATATTTAAATGGCTTATACAAATGTATTTTTATGATTTCTGCTTAGTGTGGTAGTAGTGTAGAACCTTCCATTCTTCTTCATTTTTTAAATATATATATACACCTATCTATATATGGAAGATTGTAAAGTCTTTTAAATAAACAGAAACTGGGAAATCCTGGGTTCTAACTACAGATTTCCAAAATATATCACATTACCTCCAACTCTTGCAAAAGTCAGAAAGGTATTTATTTATCACATAAGGAGGCTGCAACATATTGATTCCTTTGCCCACCAGGAAAGAAAATATTTTCTTAGTATGTATAACTGGGAGAGAGGGGAAAGATCAACAAGAAGCACTGAATTTGCAACATCTCAAATGTTAATGTGGTGGCCATTCTAAACTGCAAATCCTGCCCTTCTCCTTACAGGAACAAAATCTAGTCATGCTCCCACTGATGTTAGTAACAGGACTGGTACCAAGTGAAGCAAGACCTGTGCCTGCAGACTTGCAGTAACAACAAAACTTTATTCAGTTTCTTCAAGTTTAAAACAATGGTCTACTCTCCTGGAGAGGCTCAATTAGTCGCATTCACATTTTAGGTAATGAACAGAGATAATGCAATGGAGGAGAAGTGGCCTCAGGTAAGCAATGAGAGCCAAGCGTGATAGGGTGAAGAAAAAAGAGAAGAGGGAGACAGAAAGAAAAATTAAGTTTAAAAAGCATACACACTGTCAATCCCAAACCACAACCAGGCATATTTAGTTACATAAGTAGATACTTCATACAAGACTGTAACACGAACTTTTAAACTTGCAAGGAAAAAAGCATCTCCACTACTTAATGCATTAAAACATCAATGCTACGAAATGCTGAAAAAATTCCTTCAAGTTGTATCAAAGGAGGATTATATTGTGGGCACATGCATGAAGAAAGCAAATCTATTATCTTTACTGAATATAGGCCTTGATGTAAATCACACTGCCATAGCCTGTGAATAACTGCATTTGTTTCGACAGCAAAACACCTCATCTGAAATACAGAATAGCTGCCGGAAATGAGCTAATGGTACTTTTCTTTCTGTATTAAAGGATTATTTTCCAGTGCCCACTGTGTGGGCTTAAACACTAGACTGAAACAGTCAAAATACTTAGAAGTAAGATTTATGGCTAAAGAGGGGGAGGCTAGGGGGGAGCCTTCTTTGAAGTGGCTGACTTCTTTGACCAGTATCTCAGAATTACAAGGCTACAAAAGACCCCCTCTCTGTGAGCAGCCCCCAACATTCTTCCTTCATCTCTCTGGCAGATCATATTGATAAACACGATTTGAAAACAATTACCTGGGAATCACAGTGCTGGACAGAACACATTAACTGAGACACTATGAACAACAAATGTCTTTATATTTTCTAATAGTTTATAACACCTCAAACGCTATCCATCAGACATCAACGTTAATCCTTCAGCACTACTGCTTTTCAAAAGGTTTCAAATGAGCTTGAAAGAAAAATCAGGAGTTTACTTCCCTAGTATTCCAAAAAGTGTTGCTAATTAAATTGATACAGGAAGAAATTGTACCAACTTTGCACAAAAGTAAAATTTTCCTTTTTTAGCTGCAGCAGTGCTATAATAGACTGGTTTAGACTGGCTGCTTATTTTCTCTAACATATTATTTGTCATAAATTCTACTCAAGAGAACAGCTTTGCACTGAAGGCTAGTATATCTGTATTAGCTTTGGAGTGCAAAATACGTGCTTCAGCTTTATACACAAACCCACTATGATAAATTCTAAAAGCTGTGGCATGCCATTCTTTCTTCACCTTTCCAAACAGTGCTTTGACATTCATTTTACAACCTTTCACCATAAGTCTGCATAAAACACTCACCCTTTAACATATGGTGATAGCTTTATTTGGAACCATATCTGAGGTTATCAGTTTTTAATGAGATTATAGCCTGATCCTTGTTAACCACCCCTGTTAGAGAAAGTAGCTGCTTTGAAACACTTCAGAAAAACCGCTTTGCAGAAAGTTTTACTTTGTCATGGGCTGAAAAGAAATTCCTCTTTAAAATAAATCATCTCTATTCTTTCTCAGATTAATCCATTTTTATGCTAACATTTTAGCATAGAATTGGAGCAATAAAGGTCAAATTGACTTGTAAGCTCATGACCTCTGTAACTCTCGTAGTAGACTTTGTATATTAAAATTAAGACTTTGTTTATTAAAATGGAGAGAGACAAAAACCATCAAAACAGAACATCAACATTTTCTTGTTTTGCAATTCTTTACAAGCAACTTCACTTCGAAACACAGGAGTTAGCCTGACTTTTAGTTTTCAAGTGAAAAGCAGCAAGGTTATTCTAAATTTAAATTGCACAATTTATTAAAATAGCCTAGATCTAAGCACAACTTGCGCTAAATCAAAACACCTTCTATATAACCACAGGTAGGTGTATTTACTGCATGTTCATATCAAAGTGGCACAAATTGGCCTTTGATCCACTGGATCCACTGCAGTGGCCATTGAAGTTCTGCAGGCAAAGAAAAATACTATATATAGGCTGTGTAAGTTTATTTTCTTCTAAGTACAAAACCTAAACACCAAAAGAGAAGAAGGTGGAGTAAAATAAATAACAATTAAACAGTTTCTCTGTATGCATCAGGTTATCTTATTTGTTATCACATAACTGGACTCACAGAAGTATAAGGTGAGAAGGCATCCCTTAAGACTTAAACTCAGTTTAACACAAAGAGAATCAAGAGAAGAAACAACAAACAAAAATAAAAAGTGGAGAAAGCTCATATGGTACAGCCCTCCCTGTAATCCTGTCTCTGGTTAGCAAGTTGGAAGCATTTCATTTCTCTGACTTGAAGCCTGATATTCACATTCCTCTGTGGCTTAATGTAGACATGGACTACAGATTGCACTCATATCTTAAAGGAGCTAAATGATTTAGCACAGCAAGCCCACAAACTGCAAGAGGGATAGCAAGAAACTTTATATTCCCATCCACTTGGAAGAAAAAAGAAATTAAATTTCTTAATTCCTAGTCCTGCTGTGAAGTAGGCAATGCTGTGTGGATGTAGTGATTGTCTTTACCAAAAGTAAATAAAATCTGTCCTTGGCAGTTATGAAGACACTCAAGCCTCCTGAAGTGCTGTTAAGTGTGGCCACCACATCTGGGAAATCAAGCACCCTGTACCAACAGAGTGTGGGTGTGAGACAAGTCTCCAACTTCATCCTTTCTAAAGCCTGTGCAGAGTGGCAACAGGCTGAACAGAAATGAAACAGCAAAGATGTGACACCAGTGTGCATTTCATTTAACAATTTACCACAAAGACAAGCCCATTCTAACACAAATTCCTATAATCATGGACTAGCAAGTTGCTGTGATGAAAAAAATGGAGCAGACCAAACCATGCTGTCTCACAGCAACATCTACTGCATATGAGACACCTGAGTCAGTGGGAAGGGAAAGGAAAATGCTCCCCACCAAGTGGCCACAGCTCTGCAATTCCACCCAAGCTATTTATTTATTGCTGCTAAAGTTCAGCATTCCCATTTGCAGATTGTTCTGCATTTGCAGCAAAATTCTGGGTCAAGCTTGCCAAGAATTAACTGGCCTGCCTTTTCCATAAAATGATTAGCTGTGCTTTTGAAAGAGTTACTAAGGACCAAAGGGTCACAGGGTAATTATTTACAGAATGGATGCCAAGGATGAAGTGACAGATAAAGCCATTACACAGATCATACAGAGTAAGGAATGAGACATTCCTGCAATTTATTGTCTGTCACTGTGAAGTGTGATTCAGAGATAGCACCAGCTCTGCTCTTTCCTCTTTATATTGATAGACTATAATGACTCAAGACCTTAGATTCTCCATTTCCAACTTCATACTGGATCTATTAAAGAAGGTAAGAAAAAAAGATGAAATCAAGCCCGCCACACAGTGGATAGACATGGTGAAGAGGTGATGTTGCCTTGCTTTGGTTTGGAAGGCAACCAGCCCAATTCTGACAGAAATGAAGCGTTCCATTTCAGCTAAATAAAAGCTGTGGTTGCAGTACAAACCACTGCCCTGCACCTCAGCATAAGGAGGTTTACAACCTACTCCTGTGGGAGGATGACTGGAGGCAGCACAGCTCGGCCATGACTCTCTAAGAGAGAACAGGATAGCTGGAAAAGAGTTTTAAGAATCCTTACGAAAGACAGAACAGCTCATATCTTCTCCAGCCACTCCCCCACTGCAGAATACAGGACACTCAGTCCAGAAGCATTTTCAGTGCCTAAATATAACACAGGCATTCACATAGCATAAATAGGAGAATCCCTCTGAAGGGCTGTTTTCAAAACAACCTCCATTTTTCAGTAAGGTTAAAGTTCAAAGTCATATACTGGCAAGTCAAATTCTGGCTATCCTCCTAAGAAAAATTAATTTGTTATTATACATGGCTATTTATATGAAGTTTCTGGAAACAAGAAACATTAACTGTGCTTAATTAATACTCGCACACCTTCATGTTTCTCTTAAGTCACAAGCCAAGAAGATTTGATGGAATATGAGCATATCCTTATGGAATTTCATAACATCAGTTTTCATTGGCAACCATTGATTACATAACCCAAATGAAGCTGCTGGATTTTTTCAGTCTTTTCCCTAAGCTTTGATATATAAACTTGTCAAAGATAGCTGACCCTTAATATTAAAGTTCATGCCAAAAATAATATGAAGCTATTAGAATCATAAAGCCTGGAATTCAATTAGAAAATGAATGCTGCAAAACATCCAAGCATAAGCATTATGATTTCAGGAAACAGTAAGCAAAAAAAGTGCAGTTTTGAATAAAAGTTAACCTGCTACTCATGATGGGCAAATTTCAAAATCCTTTGTTTAATTTCTACACACTCCAGTAAACCAAACATTTTAACTGGCAGTAGGAAGTACTGTCAGATATATGTCTTCTGACAGTGACAAGGACAGCACCGAATCTGCTACCATGTTTTCACAAGAGAAATTCAAAAAATAAACTAGTAGAGCCAAAAGACCAAGTTCATATTTCTGGAAGCTTCTTCAGGTCACTGGACTATATAAGTAAGACTCAAATAGGACCCCCTCACTACTATGACTTATGAAAGTACTCAGCCTGACACTAGGAAAAAAAACAGACACAAATTTTATTTAGTTAGTTTAAGTTAGAGTGAGAATTGAATTTGCAGAGGTGGGGAAAAAACATCACTTTGTTATAAAGTGGAGAGAGAGTAAGGAGAAAAAAAAAGATTGGCAAAGATAATCAAAGAACATAGAGAAAACATTTTTTTTTCAGTGCAGATAGAAAAGGGAAAAAAACTTTCCAGGTGTTGGACAATTTATGTAAGTTTTAAAAGTGTTCTGAAGAAGTAAAACAGTGAGTGGCATGAATTTCATATAATATACATAATTCAGAAGACCATTCTTCTAAATTCCTTTGCCTATTCAGACTGCATTATTTCCCACTGCAATCAAAGTTCATAATTTATATTTTTTTTGCAGAGAGCCAGTAAAAAGCAACTCTAACTCATCTAACTTGTGTTTTAAACATAAAAAATGCACAAAAATCTGGGTCTTATATTACTGATCAAAAAGAAATCTAGAAACCACCCCAATCCTACTTTATGTTTTAGCTCCTTCAGTAGAGAGGTCCAACATAACTACTCACCATCCATTCTCAAGAGTCAGGCTCATCCTTTAACATGCATTATTACTGAAGACAACAGATGAGAGCTATTATACCATTCCATGAAAATAAGTTCACATTTTCATATTGCTATCATCTTGTACTTAACAGATGTGAGAACTACACATTTTTCTCATCTGTACACAAATTTTACAGCAGCTTCAGAAAGCCAGAAAGATGAATGATCGCATTCTGGAATCAAGCCTGCCTGTAACATTTAGACATCAAATAGCCTCCCAGTTTTTCACCTTGCTTTTATTTGTGCATCTAGAAAACAAAATTAATTACTTTCATAGACAAGAGAAATAATAATGTACTACATCATTTTCTTCCACTCCTACAGCTACCTGTGGAATCTTAAGAAATTGCGAATGAGACAAGTTTATCTGTGATCTTGAGAAAAGAATGGAGATGTTGAAGCAAGAACAGCTAAATTGAATAATGGTCCACACAGCTGAGGAGGTTACAACAACTTCTTTCAGCTGGAGAAAGAAGACAGGAATTATATAAAAGCTCTCAAGTGGTATAAAAATAATGTGCCTTAGCTGTATCCCATACATAGCTAGCTTCCCTTCACAGGGTAGTACCTTGTATACCACACAATGAAAGCAGAGGAAGACTCTGGCTATGGACCAGTGTATCAGTATAAATGTGTTTTTATAAGTATTATAAAGTATTTTATATAAGTACTATAAGTATTTTAGAAGTATTGTTTTCCTTCTACAGAACTAAGAGTGAAATACCCCATATGACATTTTATTCTCCTGCAAACGAAGAATACAACATGCAGACTTCCTGTAGTGGGACACACTTTTCCATGTTCAATTTAAACTGCCAGGTTTAAACAGAGAAAAATATTGTATGTATCCATGGATATCTAATTTTAGAAAGACAAACAATTCTCCTGTTCCAGCACCAGAGGGGAAAAATGGTAAGAAAGAAATAGTTGTTGCCAGTCTTACGGAAAGGAGCTATGACAATATGAGACACGCACAAAACGCAGTAAGGACTGGGTTGGGCAAGTGCCGATGAGGAAAACAAAGCCTTTGTGGGCTCTGCATCTGAAATGGACAGACTACAGTTAAAGCCATCACACTTTACTGACAGTTTGACACATTACTTTTTCTCCAGTGGAAAAGCTTTGGGAAGGTTGATGCTTTTAGAGCCTTTGCAGCTATTGTCAAGCCCTGTGTTGTGTTAGCAAGCACAGAGACTGGCATTATGATGGCTCCATAAAAGCAACTGCAATGTCTGCTTGCAACTTATACACTTTATTTTCCAAAGTTGTTGTGGTTTTGGCTTACAGAATTTGGCCAGAACCCTTCAGAAATTCAACTGGGCAATTCTTCATCGTATAATCTGAAGTAGATAGAGATGGAGAGATAGACAGTTTTATTGCATGCAGGCACATATTCATCACATACTATAATTCTTGCTACTACAAAACACTAAAAGCCAGTACGTGAAATGTAAAGAAATGTTAAGAAAAATATTTATGCTCAGCCAGAAGCAGTGTGCTTTAATGAAGAAGCAAAACAACAAAGGCAAGCATTTAAAAAGAGAAAACAGATAAAACCCCTGGATGTTATGGGTTCTGTAGCAAAAGGCCAGAGTCTCCTTACAAATGGAGTGCCATTTCTGTAAAATTCATGTTAAAACCAAGATATGGCAAAGTCCCTGTATTTACCTTAGGTAGCTGCTAAAGGTAACAGTCATCTCTGAGGTAAAACTCACTAGTTTCCAGAAAAATTTATTCCTCAGAATTATAAACTGTCTAATTAGCAACTGAGTTAGCTAGCTAGTTTCAATTATGAGCAAGCACTTTAATTAAGATATACCTTCAGGTTGTATTATGCAATTTATAAAACACTTTCATTCTTTAAATATACTGTTAACTAGGATCCATGAAAACAAGTATCTCACCTTCAGAATTGAAGCCTGCCTTACATTTCAGCTTTTTTGGTCCAGAACTAGTGGACAAAAGTTTACGAGTCCTCAAGGCATACTGAATCCTATTTAAACTTTCCAAGTCGCCTGAGCTTAAAAATTACATTTGTTTTCTTTCCCCAGCTCTTGCTCACAGAAACTCCCCGCATGACTGTACCAATCAGAAATCAAATTTGCAGTCTTGGACTGATCTTAAATGCTTCGTTTTGTTTGTTAACAACATCACTAACAGAAGGCAAAAGATTATCCAGAAGGACAGAGAAAGAAAAAATAATTGAACTATCATGATGTCAAAAGTATGACAGGGCTTGTGACTTTCTAAAGATGAAAACAAAAAAGTCATTGTTCAAACTGAGGCATTGATAATGCTAAATCCTAAGAAATACCTCTCCCTGGCCTTAAATTCAATAAAATATTGTCCAAAAATGCACCTCCTGTTTAATCCAATTTGCAATTCAATTTGGTTAAAAAACCAAACATTAAAATACACATAACTAAAATTAACCTCATTGTTCATTAATACTAAACGTTGCGTAGATGGTCTAAGGACAAAGTAACCACCCAAGGCCAACAAAAAAACAAAAGGCCAGAAAGAAAAAGTAACAATGTATTTTTTAAAGGGCAGTTTTGAAATTTACTATGAAGTCTAGAAATAGCCACTGAACAATTACAGTTACAAATTTAGCTTTCCAAGTTACCATTGCATTGCATAAAACCAGCAAGTTGTGCTGCACTAGCACCCCCATCTCCAAGTCCTACTAAGTCTTTTTAAAACACAGACCAACTGACCTCCCTCCTTTAACTCCTCCTGTGGCTCTTTGTTAGTACCTGACTCAATTTTCTCTTCCCTTATTTTTATCACACATGAGAACACTGGGATATTTAGACTACTTACAACGTTCAAAATATTTTTGAATTAAAATAGCCAAAATAATCCAAATAAAATTAATCAAGAGAAAACAGTGATATACAACATATTTCCCTCTTTTGAAAACTTGTTTTTTACCCCAAATTTTATCTGCCTAAAGTTTACCAGCCAGACTTCCTCCCCCTGCTCCAGCCACTCAGGCACTGTGAAGAGGCTGAATCTCTCTCACAGCAGCCAGCCAGGAATTCTCTAATTTCCGACCCAAGCAGTGACCCATGCTGAGCCAGAGGTGCCCTGACAACCAGGTAGTCCTCGCTCCCCACTCCCTGTGCTGAGCAAACCTCCACACAAACTCCTCTTTTCAAACAATATGACTTGTTTTCAAGTCATAGTTTCAACAAAGGTTCCTAAAAATCCCCATAACAGGGATTTGAAAGTTGTCCAAGGGTGCGCACACATACAAAAAATACCTAAACCAGCTATAGGGTGGCATGGGAAGCCAGAACCTTGTTGGTGTGTTCGGGACCTGACAGAGTGGTTTGAAACATGATACAGTCCCTTTGATACAGCTCATGAGTTTAGAAGTGGAGGGGCCGTATCCTATTAAAAATAACAGGAAATTGGCCACAGCAATAAATCTAAAGCTTTGGCTGCTGAAATTTCTTATCGTCCATGAGCAGCTGGTGGTGAAAAAAAAAAATTAAAAAAATAAAAATGCAACTTTTCCTTCTTAGAAAAACAACACAAACAAACAAACAATTTAAAAAATCACTCCAAAACCGTAGCTTCCACTTGGTGATAGCTTGCATCAGTCAGTTGACAACCTTGAGATGAGACCTAGATGCCAAAGAACTTTTCCTGTCACACCAGGATAATGATGGTTTATTGCTGCCTCCAGGCAAAACCACGTCACTGAGAAAGTGAAGATGGTGCACTAAGGTTGGCCAGTCCCAAGGAACCTTGTCAGATGTTTTGGCACTCCTGACAGTACTTTTCTCATGCAATTTCTGCCTCCAAGTGATCTCTCTGTCTCCTCTGATAGCATTTTTCTCTTTACCTACTGAAATTGAGGTCAAAGATGACAGCAGCTGCTTTTAATGGCTTACCAACCCTTAAAAGGGACTGCACCAGGCATTGTTTTCTCTGCAGTTCCCACTAGAGGAAAAGCACCTTCTGCTGGGTTGGGAAAAAAAAAGATGAGGGAGCAGGGAAGAGGTAGCAAAGGCTCTCCCTCAAATGGAATAAAATACATATGTCACAGGATTTCATTCAACTGGCAGAGAATATACTGAGCTTTTTGCCAGCATAACTGTGTCTGCTGTGGGTATGACTTGTTTTCCCACTCAAAAGGAAGAGCCTTGCCAACAAAACTTGAAAGACTAAGACCAACAACGTGGGTGTGGGGTTTGGTGTGTTTTCAGTGCATGAGTGAAGTTAACTATGGTCCAGTTTCCTGCCAATCTAATCCACACATCATGTAGCGCCAGTATTTTCTTTATTTCTTACTCTGATTAGGTCCTGCAAGCATTTCTGGAGCTTTTCAGACAGACAATCCTCCTCTGAAGCAATTTTTTTTTTTTTTTAAATCCCAGTGTAAGATCCCAAAGGTGGGGAAAACTTAAGGGCCAGGTGGTTCAATACAAATGGCAGCTATCTACTTTAAGAGCTAAAAGCACCTCTAAAGTATGTATATTTCACCTATGTTTAGACAACCACAATGTGCTAGTTCTTTGAGATACAATGGAAAGATGAAACCACTGCACCTACTAAAAAACCCCCAATCATCAACAACAATAACAAAAAACCATTCTTCCAGCCCTAGAGACTCAAAAAACCTGAGGATGGACCTCTTGCATTAGGACTAATTATAGCAGAATAGTTACAACATGTTTGGAGATCACCTCACCTGTGAATATGTGCCAAAACCAGGGCTCAGTTCTCTCCTGCTCCCCTGGAGGAAGGTGGAAAGAAAGTAAGATTCAGTTTGGATACTGCAGGACCCCAAGAACTATCTCCCCTTGAAAACAAGTGTATGTATAAGAAAACAGATTGAAAAAACTTCCTCTCCCTTGCATACACTAATTCTGTAAAGCTGGTCCTTTGGCTGGAAAAGCTGCACTAGAGCTGGGCATGCTATGTGCACCTTTTCATCTCAGTCATCCGATTTTTGAATTTCAACCAGCTCCTGATCCCAAGCATGAGGGAGACTCATTTTTTTCAGCAGCCTCCAAGCACAAAAAGTTGTGAGCCAAAAAGTTCCATTCCTTGATTTACTCCTCAGTAGTCTCTTCTCTAGCACCAGAAAGTCTAATACACAAGTCCACAGAGTGCGTGGTGATCCCAATGGCAAGAAAACTAACATTGGCAAAGGAATTACCAGGCCACCAAAATGAACTTCCACTAGCATATTAGAAGGGAGTCAGAGGTATAGAAATACTTCATGCTTGAGGGCATACTCTTGCCAACACCACTAACCCATCTGTCATACATTGTTTTGCGTCTGCTTTGATTTCTTTCTTTTTTTCTGCGAAAAAAGAAATGCACATCAGAAATGTTACGGACCACCAGATTTGTTTCATATATTATCAAAGCTAAACACTCAAGCATTTTATGGCGATTAAGAGATTAGAGCCCAAGAGTTTTTATTCCTCTCTGTGCAAGGCTCTCTCTTTCAATCAATTTAAAAAGTGAAGTTCAAGGTATGTTGTTAAATCCTGAGGGGAAATGATACATAACCCACATGCACAAAGAAGTTGGCTTGCAAGAGGTTGTTTTTACAGCATGGAATCTGTTTCAATCTATGTTTGTTTAACAAGATGCAAGTCTAACAATGGTAATTTACTAAAAGCTTGTGCACTAAGTATGTACAATACCAGAAACAATGGTCATAACTCCTTCCAAAGATACAAAAGCATCTACAAAACTATCAAAACATAAGCACTGCCCTAGATTAGTTGTTTCAAAACCCGACATTCCAAACAGCTTCATCATTTCAATAATCCATCTATAAACATTTAACTAATTTTGGACTACTGTTTTGCATTCCAGCAATGAGTTACTGCCAGTCAGTCCAACACAAAAATTCACTATATGTATTTTCACTGATTCTTTTTTTTTAAGCCATAGTATCATTACTGTTTGCTCAGACAACTTTTGCAACAGTAAATTGTGGCTTAACTATTGAACTAGGAACACCTATCATTCAAATGGCTATTTACTATTAAGCTCCTCCATCTATATTTCATCATTTGAATAACCAGCTGCTTGTACAACTAATGGCCAGTGACCACACAGCTGCAGAAGGCGAGGTGGCACTCTGCCTCTCCAACGAGCCTTTGCCAGTGCTTAGGCCCAGCCTGCATCCTGCAGCATTACAACCATAATCACATTTTTAAATGATTCATTAGTTACAATGTCATTTGATGCTTACTAGATGATATTCTGTTCTCCCTGAGAACCCAACAGAGCTAAGTGAATCTTTGTGTTGAACAACAACCTGTGCCTTTAGCTATTGTATCAGATGGTCAAAGCTTCTTCAGTCCCTACCCTGTGTGCTCCCAACACCTGTATTTCACAGAACATATCTCACCATAATTTGTACCTGTGCACTGTCTGCACCAGAATGACTGAATCTTTCTTAGTCATGGTGAACATGCAGACTGTAAAAAAATTTTGGTTCAACATTTGCATTTTGCTCCCAGACAGAGTTTTATGTCAAGATAGCACAGAAACTTCTAAACAAGCAGGTCACTTCATTAGAAAAGAATCAACCAGAAAACAACCAGGTGTAGCAATTCCCCTCAAGCCTTAGAAAACAATTAACAACAACGTTTACAAAGGGCATTAAAAATGTTAGAAATACATGATTGGCAACAAGAAACAGTGCACAAACCTTTTCCTGAGGACAACTGGGGAGTGGGTTGCAGACAGTTATATTATAGTAAGGTTTGTAAACTATGGGTGTTTACAGTGCACTTTTTACTATCTTCAAAAATAAAGTGTTGCACATTTCATACACATTTGGTCTTAGTTAACCACGGCAATCAGTTAACCATCATTCAATCACACATACTTGGAGGGTGACTCACCAGATGTCAGGTGTTTAACTTGCATGTTCCCCAAGTAATATCTAGCTGCTGACATTTCTTTCTCCCCTGCCTCCAAAGCACTGTGCACAAATGAGCACACTAGTGGGAACTTGCATCAGAGGCTTAATATCATTAGTTATCATGGTTAGGATTAATATCATTAGGAGAGATATGCAATGCCATAACCACTCTGAATCATGGGATGAACTGCAAGTTGTCTCTGTAAAGAAAGTAATTAAAGGAATGGAATTTCCAAGATCCTCTGGAAATTGCTTTTTTCTGATAGCGTTCTACTTTTCAATTATTCAGTCACTACAATGCAGGCAACATCATTATTTTATTTCTTTTAAGAAATATAAATTCAATGGTGCTACCTATTTGGAGTAAACCTGGCACTTTAATTTGGCACATTTTGAAACCTTTCCAAGTCATATACCTCATTGTTTTTCCCTTACTGGCAGGCGTCAGTGTATTCAGCACTCATAGAGCATCTGGTTAGCAAGATGTGGCAGCCTTCAAGTTTTGGAATTCCTTTCAGTGTTTCTCTAAAAGAGAATTGTTTTGATCCCCAAACTGGTCCAGATGGTATCTCAGAATTGTCCAACTCCTCCTTTCAAGACAGCTGCCTCTATTGTTCCAGAGGGCCAAGCAAACAGGCTTTTCAAAGCAAGCCATCACTACTGGAGATGGTCTATCTAAGGAAGTTCACAACATCTAAATTCTCTGATAAGCACTGACAGCAGAGTTTCTGTAAATCAAAACTATTTCTCCAGTGTGTCAGGCTAGAGCTTTGAAGTTTCATGCAGGTGCTGAGCTGGTACAGGTGACAGATTTCCTTAGAACTCTGAGTGCTGATCCTAAAACTGCAACAAACAGCCTTCAGAGTTGGCTTGGACCAGAGAGCCTGATCCTACACCTAGCAAAATGTCAGAGTTTGCATGAAAAAACCAGAATACTTAAAACACTTGTCAGCAACACAAGGAGACAAGAAGAGCGATTCCCATTAGAAGAGGAGATTCTGATTACTAAAGCAGCTTGTGCACTGGCTCATGTGCCCAGCAGACCTCTGAGAACCACAGAATCATTAAGGTTGAAAAAGATCTCCAAGATCATCAAATACAATCTTTGACTGAACACTACCATGTCAACTAAGTAAGTGCCATGTCAAAATGTTTTCCACTTCCAGGGAGGGTGACTCCACCACTTCCCTGGCCTGCCCATCCCAATGCTTACCCAACCTTTCAGTGAAGAAATTTTTCCTGATGTTCAACCTGAACCTCCCCTGGTCCAGCTTGAGGCCATTTCCACTGGCTACTTAGCATAGGCAATAAGTTAATGCAATTCATCATGTAACCAAATAAATAAAACGGTTTTTTGATCTAGTAGGAAAACGTACATGTAGACAAGTTTATTGATAACAAAGCACAGCAGATTAAAGCCAGGCTTTTTGCACCACAAATTTTTACAAGGGAATTATAAGGGTATTCTCGACTTCTTGCAAAATAACACTGGTTTTTCTGCAAATTGTATAAAAAACATTGACATTGAATGCAGCAGAAGCACTGTGTTTCTGCAAAATCCGGGAAATTTAATATAAAAATGCTCCTATTTTTTAAAAAAAGCTCCGTTTTTAGCATTTTAATACAGTGAGAAAAGAAATGCCACTACACACCTCAGTCTCCTTTTTACTTGCACTGAATCATCATCTACTGTGTACAGTTATCAGGAATCACATTTTGTAGCTAGTAAACTAATTTAGAAAGGAAAAAGGGAAGCAATTATTTTCACCCTTTGTGGGGGTGGCACTTCAAGGAAAGAGTTAATGATTGTAACTTGAGTAATACCTTGAAGTATACAGTAAAAACTACTTTGCAGAATTCAGGAGACAGGGAGAATAAAAACCAGACATTATCATCATTACTATTAAGCCTTCATTATAGATAAAACAAGAAAGAGGGAAAAGAAAATGAGGTGCTTAATAAGCCCAACTAAAGAAACCAACACTCCTCAATGCTTTGGAGAACTCCTTTGTTTTTCCCAATTTGGAAGTGAAATTATCCTTTTGGAAGTGAAGAAAAAAAAAAAGTGCAGAGAAAGTGACTGTATCACTATGATTAAGGAAATCCTCTTCCTCCAGATGGGTTTCCCCACTATGACACTACAAATTCAACAAGCCATATTTGGTCCAAGTCTTTAACACCTATATACATTTTAGGAGGTCTTTGAGCCAGCAAATACAACACTGCCCTTAAGCTACCAAGGAAAGAGTGCCACCATTCCAGGAAATGCTCAAAAAACAAATCTCAAAGAATGAAAACTTAGAAATCACCTACAACTATTTATTACAGTCCTACATTATCTGAATAAACAAGTACGTTATGTCACTTGGATAAATGTTGTTCAACAAAAAGCCAGACAAAGCACCAAAAAACATTCTCAGGTTTGTAAACAACAAATATTAACACCATTAAAAGATATGAAAAACATACCCATGTCCAAGGTACTTTTATTTTTAATGGAAAAGTTGCCTTTGCCAGTACTCATTCATCTTCTTTGAAAAGTGTGTTTTCCATTCAGCCCAATACTAAAAATATAGTCTTCAAATATGGCTGATAAGGCATACATTTCAAATACTGCACCTCTTTATTTTTGGTTGTGCTCTAAGCCAATAGCATGTATTTCCTTATCAATGTAAATCTTTTCTTCAGTTGTTAAAATGGATTATGTGCAATGAAAACTTGCTGCTTTTTCCATCAGCCTTAGCAATATGAGGAACAAGAAAAGGGTGCTAAAAGCAGAGGTGCTTGAGGAAGAGTAGCTTTAGATACAAAGCTGACCTCTGGTGAAAAAGCAAAATCTGGCAAAGAGGCTATGCCAAAGGAAGAGGTTTTTACATCTCTTCTACCCAGACACATAAAACTCACACACAAATTATTTATTTCTAAATGCTGAAATGTATTTTTGGAAGGTAATGCTGAAATCCTTCAGAAAAACATTTCACAGCAAAACCTTCTGCTACAACAGGCTGCTCTTACACTGGCATTGCCCAGTTTCTTTACATCATGCAAACTACTGGACCCTTAATGCACATCACCATTCAAAGAGTACTGGAGCAAAATATTGACCTCAGCTAATAATGTGCAACAACCAAATCACAAAACTGCAGGTACACCTAGCACAAACCTCGAACAATGAAGTGCACAAAAGCCCAACACTGTGGCTGATGAATGCACTCACACACCAAAATACAGAAGCAATCTATTTTTCTGTATGCACGTGCAGTACAGACAGGGTCTTAAACTCATAGTGGTGTCTGGTTTCATAACATATGCCCTTCCTTATCAAATGTCATTTGTATTGCCATCCCTGCATCTGTCTCCACAGATGTCATCCCATGTAATGGAGCATATGGGCTTAAGCTGACATTGTTTGCAAACAGGAAGAGCTTTTGGCAAGAGGAATCAAACATAAAGTGATCTGCGGGCTGCCTCTCTTAACCCATCTTTGGTTGGCTCCCCTGCTCAGCTGAAACTGGTCGGCTACTTTCTGAGAGGGCAGAGTGCCAACCTGACAGATGGGCAGAAGCAAAGTCATGCCAAAGAACCAGAATGTGCATCTAATTTGATAATTAGGGGCTGAATTCCCCCTTAGAAATATTGCAATGGCAGCACACACAAAGTTTTCAAGCTTAAGGGTAAAAGAATATGCTTTGGCCTATCCAGTTGAGGGTTAATTCTGAAAATGACAAAAAAACACAACAAAACACAGAAGTGAGCCATGGAGGAGGGAGGAGACCAGCCATGGGCTCCTATCATTCAGGATTAGTATTCTTCAAGGATAGAAGAAATGAGAGAAGGGGAGGAAAGACACAGCAAGATTAATCCTTTATCCTGAAATAGCTCTCCACAAGGGGCACCTGCAAATCTTGGCCAGAATGTTTCTGTGACCTTGCTGAAAATAATTTATGCTGAATAGAGATAAAAGCAAGGAACTGATGGCCACTTTACAAAGCATTAAACACAGCTTTCCTGTCCACAAGGAATAGCCAAGCCAATAGCTAGTAAAAGGCAAAGGACAAAGAGTGTTTATGGCTCAGTGGAAATCAAATATAATAATGTACACACGTACTTGGAACTGTTGGCAATTATTGTCTTGGTCTTGATATACAGTGATACGGAGCTGTGGCATTCAAATAAAAAAAGTTAACGGTAAAAGAGGGAGAGAGAGATGGGGACCTAATCTTTTCACACATTTTACAAGTTTTCAGGCAGTAAGGCAGTGGTCCTGTGACTATCTTAGAGTCCTGTCAAAGCAGGCTCTTCTGGGCCATTTTTCTCTTCATCTTGTGTGTTCCCTCCACTTTCTCGAGCCACTTAATGCAGAAGAATGAATGCCAACAGCCACGAACAGCTCCGTTTGGAAAAAACATTGTTCTAATTCATTCTTCTTTTTCCAGTTCTAAAGTGGCTCTTCCAATTTACAGCTTCTGAAACAAAAATATGAAGAGCAATAACTACGATGCCTTCAGTTAAGTGGGATTTACAGGCTTACATTTTGGATAAACAAAGAAAATTTTTAATCCGCTCTTTTTATCATAAACCCTATGTTGAAAAATACTCCAAGAAGCTAAGAGGTTACTAAAACTCACTTTGCCTGCTTTGAAAACATGATGTTTCAAGAGGGCTTTCACATTGTCAGTGGATGGAAATTAGCTCTCCAACACAAGTAGTGTTCTGAGTCATGTCTTTGGAACAGAGCAGAAGGCTCAGTCGCAGATTTAAAATAATTTTAAAATGATAGCTGGAAAGTGTCTAATATCATATGCGCTGCTTTACAAACCTCCACTGAGACATTTCCTTCTGAAGAAAATGTTCAATGAAATGTTCTTTGTTGTACTGTCAAAGTCTGGCAAGCTGCTTCCCAGTATAGCAGGAGACTTAATTGGGCTTTTGTTTAATTACCACCAAGACAATGACACTGAAATGAAGAGCACAACACCAGCAAATGAGTGAAAGCAATCAATTAGGATGAGCCTGAAACTATCTTCAAGAGAAAGGAAAAGGCTACTCATTACTGTGGTCATAGGCTAGAAATTCAAAATATAAACATGTCATTTATTAAAATAATATATAGCTTTTAGAAGCAAATAAATTAAATGACAGATAGTTACCATAAGGGAGAAGCATCAGTTGGGCAAAACTCTCCCAAATGCACTACAGGTGCATATTTAGCAACAGCCTAGATGATACAATAAATGAATCAATGAACAACTAAAGAAACTGTCATGGAACATTTTAGGTATCAATTATCTTGCAATGAATCAAGAAAGTAGTTGGCATCCCCAAAAATAAAATGTGACAAAGAAATCTAAATATTATTCTGGTAACTCCTAAAATCAGTAATACAACTGAAAATAAAAGAACACAAAAGGATCTAGTATATGTTCTACAGAAGTAATGCAAGAATTTATATGAAATCTACAAAGAAACATCAATTGGCAAGACAGCAGAGCTGTCCAAAGCCATAAAAAGGTTAATGAAAAGGGTAAAACCTAAAGATAAGCCTAAAGAACTTCACATCCAGTGTTCACACTAAAAAGTACAGTCTGCAACACTACAGGCAAACATACACACTAGCAAGCAAACGACATCTATTAGTGGAAAATGAGATTTAACCATAAGGGACACACAGAAGGTCAAGCAGGGTACGCAGCAATGGCAAAATGTTTGCCCATGATCTAATAAGATTGGCCTGACCTGAGGAAGTTCTACCTCACTGTTCTGAAAATTCAGCTCCACTTTTTGCTCTAAAACCTCAGGTCTAGGTTTACCTTTTGGTTTGATAAGTAAATGAGCCCATGTAAAAGTCAAAAAAGTCCATTATTTTCAGTGGCCACAGTTTTCTCTTAATGGTAAGAGAATATACTAAAGATGATGTATTTCCAGACTTATATATTCAATTTCTACCCTAGATGAGCCAAACATGACACTGTGCATCTCAGTTATTTATTTTCTCAGCCTGAGTTCACAACTGCAGGGTCACCTATTAAACAACTTTCCCCACAAGAACAAGACTAAGTAGTGATTAGTTAAACAGATTGTTTTGCTTTTTCTACCATTTATATTAGCACACCAATTGCAGACAAAAATTGTATTATGCTTTCTTAGCCTGCGTGTTATTACAATAGCATCTGCCAACAAGTAAAAAAAACCCAAACCTGGTTAATTATCAGAGTTGAAAAAAAAGACAAAGTAAGGAAAGGGGACAGAGAAAAAATAAAAAAACACAACAGAAAAAAAACCCCGAACGCATAATTTAAGTGAAACCTTCATTACAGAAACATGATACTGGTACCTCCTGAAAGAGATTGTAAAAATAATGGAAAAACCCTGGTGAGACAGGAAGCTTAAACACAGCTAATCTAATGATAACTTTCATAATACAGGAAGCAAGCAGACTACCAAAGAGACGACAAAACCAGAGATTATTTTAGGTGTTTACTTATTCCCAGACGAAGCTAAAAAGCGTGCGAAAGGAGCTTGGAGTAATAAGCACACCAGACCTAATGCTACATCCTCTTGCATTAAAATAAAATCAAAGCACCCAACTCAGCAGGTAATAACCTCCAGCAGAATTTACTTTGGTACGAGCTGTCAGGAGTTACAAACACTCACCTTTGGAAGTGCAATTTCCTGTGGCACACTGGTGTCCTGATCCTGCAAACCTCTGCTCACACGAACGCCCTGCTGTGGTAAGCAGGGCTGCCAGCTGTGCCGGTGGCAGGGGGGCCGGCAAGCACACGCAGAGACTTGGGGATGTAGTGTTCACCAACTGGACTTCCTGCCTGGAGCTTACAGTGCCAAGGTAAATAATTACGATACCACACTGACAGATGTGTCAGAGGTATGAGGTATTAACAAGATTTACTACAGTCTTGAATAACCGAGTTGTAATTTTCCGCTCTCCTGGCACGTAATGCAACAATGTGAGGTGTCTTACAATTCCAGGATGTACCCAACTGCAACACTTAACCTTCTGTCTCTTAGAACCCACGTGTATTGCGCTGCCTCCTCTTGCACAAGACTCTGAGCCCCTTTTGTCTAATTATGCTGTCCCTCCATCGAAAGAGGGCTGAATTTAACCTAACAAAGTCTCAGTTACCTCTGCCTTGTAATCTACTGAGACTGACAATTTAAGAAGTGTTTGGACAACATTCTCGGACACATGGTGTAATTCTGGAGCTCATCCTCTGCAGGGACAGGAGTTGCACACCATGATCCTTGTGGGTCCCTTCCAAATCAGGATATTCTATGATTCTGGTCAAAGGACATAAAACACAGTTGTCATCATCATGATCCTGGCAGGACAAGGATAATGTAATCAGTGTTCAGTCTCAGCAGATATGGCAATCAGGCATTCTTTTGTTTTTAATTTCCTCTGACCTTGCAGTTTGTCCTTGTAGAGTTCTCACTGTTTATGAGCTAAGGCATCTATGTTTGAACAAAGTTAGTACACAAACTGCTTGCACACACTCAACAATGTCTTCTGCTCAACATTCCACCAGATCTTCAGAGCCACCATTCATTGCCATATTCCTTAGGTCAAGAAGATGTGAAAGTATAGAAATCATGGAAAATATGAAAGATTTGACACAGAGTCTTTAAAGGCATATACAGACAAATGCTACAATGAAATACCAGAATTGATTCCAGTATTTCAAAGTGTCCTAAAAACAATGCGAACATTTCATTGTCTGATATTTCTAACTTCTGAGAGATATAAACTGCAGAGGTAAAGCTCATGATCATGTCTAGACACCACTTATCCAGTGCACAATGCCACAACAGCTGTGGTGATAGGCAGCTTGCAGCACAATCATTCACAATCCATAATAAAGAGCATCACATCTGGGAGATTACAGATAAATGGTCTTCATCTGTTGACAGAATCACTCTCAAAAGCCACATATCTTTGTTATTTTATAAAATTCATTACCTTTCCCATATATCTCTACCATTATGGGGATATGTTTTAAAACAAAACAAAACTACAAAAACCCCATGAACATTCAAGCTCTCCTCAGTCTCTTTTCCTAATGGTTAGAGGAATCACTGCATAAAGACTTAATGAAACACCCATCACTGACAGCATCATCCAGAACAGATCTGGCACTGTTGGGTGCAGAGCCCCTTCCTGTGCAGTTAGCACTTGATACCCAGCCCTATCAGTTTGTTACCCTGATTAAATTCTTTCAGGTTTGACCATTGTACACAAAATCACCACACATACCAGTAAAATAACTCCACTGAGATAAGAGTGAAGGAAATCTACATTTAAGTCATCACCCAAACAGTTCCACACTGGCTCTCGGTGATGCGCATTTAGGACCTTGCTTGGAGCACGTTGCAGAGAGCAGGTCAAATGATGTCTGACAGAATGTGGTGTAGAAAGCACCCAGCGTGGCCAGCATGAAACATTCCTGGGCATCACAGCTCAGGACAGCCACAGGTGGGGCAGAAACACGCATGGGTGGATAAATGAATGGCCTGTTAAATGCCTCAGGATAAAGCAAAAGAAGTGTCTATCAAAGTACAGGTACAAAGGTATGAAATACTGCAAATGAGGTCACTTTATTCACAAAGGCCCCAAAACACTGCACTGCCAAAAGTACTTACTTAAAGATATCTGGACTGGTTTTCTATTACCATTTTACCAGATCCTTTACTAAAAAAACGGGTTCAAATAATTAATCAAAAAAAGAAACCCCACAAAACAACCAAAAACCCCTTGATCTTTTCCCAAGTTCAGTAACCAAATTCATCTTTATCCCTAAAAGAATGGTGAAAAATAACAATTACTGGAGCTAATATCACAGGTTTTTAAATTTAAAAATACTTTATTATTTCAAACTACTATGAAGAAAGTGAGCTCTTTGATTACAAAGCCAGAACCTTGTCCATTTTTCTGACAAAGACTTTGACTCTTCACTGAATGCTTCATTGGATTGGCGAGTCTTCTTTTAACACAATTTCCAAAACAGAGCTGTTCCTAAGAAATTAATACTGTGAATCATAGAGTTTATTATTAGGAAGTTTTCCTAATAAACAATCTAGATTCTGCCTTGAACGTATAAAATTGTTTTACTAACTGTATTACCAAAGAGTCTTTTTCAACATGGAAGTTTTAAATGTTATTTTTATTCACATATCTTAACCTTTGCAAAAGGCACTCAACAAAACTAACTTGTTCTGCTTTCAAAACCACTGTCACAGGGTGCTCAGGTTGTGGCAAAAAGCCTTCTTAAGATAAACATGCACAAACTTGTTTCCTTCATCATAAGAAAATATTGGAATAATGGAGGACATCCTTCACTGTCATTGTCCTATCCTCTGCTGCTCTCTTTCATTGCAACATGAAACATGAAGAGATGACAAATGCATTTGCTCCGATTCCATCCCAAGTAAAAAAATAAATTACTTTATAAATCTACACTATTAAGAGAGCAGAGAAGGCAAAATTAAGTGGCATTAAACAGTGGACAATGTTACCTGGAGTTAGTTGAATGCTCCTCTTATTTAACAGATTTCCATGCGGAGGACTTTATTATCACCAGCTCATAGTCCAGTCAGTCGTGACCATTGAAGTGAATTTTTGAATGTACATTGCTGAATGTATAGGGGGGTAGGAAATGCAGAATGTCACAACTGTATGCAATGCGATACTTGCAAAGGACACTGACAACACAAAGCTAACATGGGAGTTAAACCACGTGCTAACAAGCTTCTACCGTAACACAAGCTGAAAATACAAAAGTAGGTAAGAAACTTTATATAACATCAACCAAAGCTGACATTATTGACTAATAGACAAAATGACTAATTGTCTTCAATGCACACCCACCCCTTGTCAGATGTTTTGACAGATTAATTAGTGCATGGGTGGCAGTCTTCATACCTAAGTCAGGTTCAAGGGAAAACAGCAAGACTACATCAGCCTCTCCAGATAAAACCATCTGTACATCAGAAGAGACGACTGGGCCATCCTTAGACAAGGTTTTGAAAGCTCAGCCTATCCACAGTGATAATTTACCCTTTCAGCAGTGAAAAGTTATATGCAAATGTACACTGCAAGAACTCAGAGCTGTTCTGTGACCAGCAGTTTTAGGTTACTACATCAGCAGCAAAGAACAAGAGCAGCTAGAGCAAAACTAACACACAGCTAGCAGAGAAGACCAAGCTACTGCACTCTCCTTATAGGTGCTTTCTTCCATTCCAGCTCCAGAGAAATGCTCATTACAAGTCAAGCAGGACTTCAGGTGGTATTTTCTTCCAAAACCGTCTCAACTACTGAACCATAAATCTGCATTTCTGAATTTGCATATTCAAATGCACACAGCAATTTCCCAATCAAATGCAGAAACCAGAAAAACTTTCAAGAGGTGAACCAGCGTCTGAGGGCAGGCTGTGACCAAAGAAACCAAAATCCTTATAATACATGCCAGTACTCCCCAACACACCATTTGCCTATTGCACCAAACCATTTCTTCTCCTCTTCCTTAGACTGTAATTCAAGATGTGTATTTTGTCTTTTCTTATCTGTAAACTTCTCAATACATTCTACAATACAGAAAGGAATGCAAAAACATTACTTATGAATTGAGGTCTATCTCTCCATATACACCATTGTATTTAAACACCTCTTTGACCTCAATGTCAAGCAGCATGAAACAGCAAAGTGCATAGCAAAAGCCCTAAAATATGCAAAAACTAAAAATAACATTCACCTTTAAATGGTATCTTTTATTTCCCCCTTGTCAGAAAGACAAACAATTTAAAAAAAAAAAAAGGAAGTGAAATTGTTAGCAACTAACATACTTACCATTTGGATGCTAAATGCTATCCCACCTCAATAATGCTCTCCTGCAAGATTTCAGTTCTATTTTAGAAACAATATTTCTAGCTATGCACAGATGCATTTTGGGGCACCAAGCTAAGAAAGGGAACATGGACACATGGAAGAGAATTTGCAAAAAACCCAACCCTGTCATTGTCTTTCTCTGCTCCCAAAAAGAACCACAACAAAGTGGGGAGCAGCAGCACATCGATACTGTGATTTAGCTTCCTCTGCTGTCACAGATTCCCACAGCACAGTGTTGGCAGAAGTGTAAGGAATCACAGGAACTTTACTCAAATACATCTATATGAGTTGTTTAATCCACAAGCAGAAACCTTTCCTGTCCACCCTCCATTCTGGAACTGCCAGAGCTCTGAAGCTCTGTCAATATTTCTGTCTACCAGCAGCAGACTGCACCAACCATCCCCTTCAATTAGCAGCTGATTTCTTTATCTGGTAAGCTGACCAAAGCATCTTCCTAAACAGGCTGAATCTTCTCAGCACTATAAAGAATGTAAATAGACATCGATTACACTCAGTAGCTCTTAAATGTTTGCCAAAGAAGGAAAACCAAGAAAAAGAAAAGAAAAACTATTATCATTTCAGATGCCTGTTTTCCAGGACCTTTGAAATTAATTTCCACACCCTAAGCTCATCAGGGTTTTTCTTCCTGAGGCAGGTCTGTTCACATGGGGCATTTTGCAAAGCTCTTAAAGGAGAAGTCAGATTTCCTCTGAAACACCTCTTTTCTCTGTTTGAGGTCACCTGTTTCAGGGCCTGCTCCTTCTGAAGGCATCAGAAGTTTCATTCCACCTCAGCACAGGGCAAATTAAGCCACTGAATATATTGCTTTCCCCTCTCTTCTCCCTCTGTCCTGGTAAACAACAGGCACAATGTTTTCTGTAGAAATTCCTTTATACACTGTCTCCCTTTCAAAGCACCTGAGATAAGCACTGCATATCACATACCCAGAAAATGCAGGGTTTCCACCACCAACAGGATACATTTTGCACTGGAAAGACAAATGAAAATCCTGTGTGAAGAGGTCAAAATCAAAACGGCACCAGACATCAAAAATAGGATCTGGCTTCTATCTGTTGAATCTCTGATTGGCAAAGTCCCCTGATTTTGCCCAGGCTTGTCAAAAATCCTGGCTTAATTATCATCACCAATAAAAACCTAAAGGCATTTTATCTACAAGGTAGTGAATGCCTCCTCTCAAAAGAGGGAGTTCCATGATAAGAGCTAATCTCAAAAACCTTAGGAATGCAAACTATTTTCTCAGTTGTAAAAACAAGAAAGAATTTCACAAACACAAGTTAAAACAACTACTGGTAACCTCCTGGTTCTCCTACACTGCCAACCTCTCCTGGGCTAAGGCCCTCCCTTTGTCCTTCAGAGAGCTATGCATTGAATCCAGCCCATAGCCAAAGGATGTCCCAGGAGAGGCCATCACTTTTATGCACGTTTACAAATGACAGCCTTCCGATAAACTTTATTTTCTAAGTTCAAAGAGCAGTGCAAGGCTCCCTTCTCAACAGCTTCAGCCTCCTCAACAGTGAAGGCAGAGTCAGTCCATAATTTATTTTGCAGATAGCTGCAAGGCAGGCAGCCTGTAAGACAACTCATTCTGGCTGGTTAGACCACCTAAAAGTTGCACAAGCCCTGGCTTTTTATTCTTTAGGGTACAACATAGTTTCTTGAAACTTCTACTGACAACTCTTAACTATGTTGTACTACATACTACATGTACTACATACACTAATTTGTTAACATGAAGTGCTGATTGTTAGATCAATCACAATGCCTGCTACTAAATCAATCTTTCCCCCAGCAGGTAGATATGCAAGAATTCCACAGTGTTGGCAATATTTTCTCTGAAACACCCATTAAGCTGCAAGAGATGTAGTTACCTCCATAAACCAGTCCTTGTGCTCCTCACAGCCACAGAACTATCATTGTTACAGAAATCAAAACTATTTATATTAACTACCCAAATAAAAAAATACCCTTTGTCCATCAGAAAACATAGTAGAAATCATAACCATAGTAGAAATCATAACCACAGATATCAGTGCTATCTGCCTTTAAATGAAGCCTCGCTGTCACTGTCCTCTCCGTGCCAGCCCAGGCCACAGCACAACACATCTCAGTAAGTTAAAACATCAAACTTGAATGTGCTAAAGACTTGAAGTCCAAGTCATGCTTTCCATGAAACCTGAACATATACCAAAAAATTAATCTTTCAATTCCCCCTGCATGAATATGTAATTAAAATCTGCATCATTCACAGTACAATAGAGAAACTAAATTACTATAGTGTGTCTAATCATCAGCCTGCTTCTAAGAGCAGCTTTCCCTGTAAGAAAACATACAAAATATCACAACAGGCACATATGGCATCATGTGTCCTAAGAGAAATTTCTCAATCCCTGTCAGATAAGGTTGATTTATGCCCTACAGCAATACAGTTAACATCCCTTCGTTGTAGCTGTGACTGCTCTTCCTGTCCCTAGAACACTTATCTTGTCTGTCCTAACAGGCTTTTGGTTTATATGATCTCCTTTGGCAGTATATGACAAAAATGGTGATCTAGAAGTAATTTTACACTTCGGCTTTCAAGTTACTCCTTATAACAAGCCATTGTATCAAAGAGTAATGGTCAAGCACTATTTTGCACATATACATCCTACCTCCTCTAACTGACCCCCTTGAAACAGTGCTACATGAATATTTCCTGCTCAACTTCATTTGATTATTTTTCAATCACTCTTCATTGATAGGAGACCACAAACTGATTCACTCCTAGTGAATTCAAGCACCAGTTTAATAACATCCTTTGTGCCATTAACACAATATTACAAAACAACTGTGGCATTTTTCCTCTGCCCAACACTGAGCATTAAGAAGGCACACAAGTTCAAATGAAACATTGTTGAAATTTTCCTCTCCACCTTAATAAATACAGTTAATTCACAATCCAGTAACATGAAGAAGTAATTTGATTATTCTGTCTAACATGCATATTCTTGAATTTATCAACATCATCTGCTATGCTTCCCTTTCACCCAGCTTTCTTGTATTCCCTTTACAATTTCTCAGTCTTCTTCAATCTTGCCTAATCCAAATACTTTTGCATCATTAGCAAGTTTTGGCACACCATCATTCATCTAGTTTATTAGATCACCAAAATGCACGTTCACCACCCTCTTTTCAGAGGTGTTTATACATCGCATAGTGTAATTTTAGGTTTACATTGTTACTGACAAAATAAAAAAGTATTCTTAGTCATAAGGACAGGTAGACTGATTGAGAATTAGAGAGTTGCAGAGTCCAGAAGACGTGCTTGGTGTTGAGCGAAGCTCAGTACCTAAACTCTGAAGAGAGTTTACATGAGCAGAACAGAGTAAACATGAACAGAAAATAAGACTGAAACAATGGCTACAGGACACCAGAGCAGTCAACGTTCTCTTCTTCCCCAGCCAGCATGCATCCATTATTTCCTACACCCAACATCCTCCAGAAAAGTCCTTTGGTCAGAAAACCTTCTTAATGTTAACCAAATTTACAGTCATTTAGGTATTCACTTATAGCTGACAATAACATTTGCAGCTGCTTATTAGGACAGGCATGATAAAGTAGGAAACACATTTTAGAACAAATGTGCACTTCTTTTTACATACTTTGCATTGCACCATGATCTTGTGTTCTTAATTCCTTTCACATTCCTGATTTCTCCTCATTTCCTCTGACAGCCCAAAGGAAAGGGGAAGAGTTCTTGCTCCTGGGGGCTATCTCCACATAGGTGAGGAGCCCTATTCTTTCAGAGGGTGTGACGTGTCTCCTCACCAATCACCTGTTCAGCTCCACATGCACAGCAAACCAAAAGGCTTTGAGGGGAACAAGGGCACCCCATGGGACAGGCTACACTTGATCTGGACATGAACTGATTCCAACACCACCAGAGGAAGCTGCACCTGCTCACTGAGTTTTAAGATCCCCCGCACCAGGGACAGGAGAATAGGGGTTAGACAATGAAGCCAAAATCCTATTTTTACCACAACGTAGACTTCAACTCAGGTCTACCTCCATTCCTTTAGGAACTACTCTTTAATTCTTGGCTTTTAACAATTTCATAGGTGGAGGGAGCAACATCCATGAAGTTTGAATAGAAAATCAGTAGATTTATAAAAAGGAACTTTTTTCACTTCAGAGAATCTTGTGCACAATCTTGTACCATACTCCCTCCTCACAGGAGGAAAATCTACACCATCCTGCTTTCTTTTCAAAGATCAAGATCTGTTCAAATGGCACTCCACAAAGTATAATAGGTGAAGGTGCTGCACTTCACAGTAGACTTAGACATAAAAAATACTTTTATGGCATTTGCTCAGCATAAAAATTAGGCCTTTATTGAAATCTTCTTAGATTTCTCTTCTTAGAGCTGAGCTGGATACACTGCATACTAAGTATTATAGCCTGATTCCTACAAGGACTCGTATACATGTTTATTATTACATATATAAAATAAATGACATGGTTTCAAACACACTATTCATGAATGTGAATTGAAACACATGGGTGGGTCTTTGCAGGACTAGGACGTATATGCTGCAGCAGCACAGCCTGCTGAAAACTTTGTACCTGTTGTATGGTACCAGCAGTTTATACAGTCCCCCCTCAGCTGACAAACCCTTGAAACAGAGAATTCGCTTCCAGCTGAAGAGATGGAGTTCTTCAGTTTCATACAGCATATACCTATGCTAAATGTAAATCCATATTAAAGTGAGCTACTTAAGTAACAATTAATCAAATGCAGCTTCACAGCATATGAAAAGAAACAGAAGGAAGAGCAGCAGTACCAAATAAACATAGAAAAAGGAAGCCATAGAGTTACCAGAACTCTGCACACTCTATCTGTGTCTATATATGTAAAATACTTTCTCCCTGATTGGAGGAGCCACTGTTGGCCAAAGCAATTTGCTAAGTGCACAAGAGTGGATGCATTTCATAGAAATCCATTCCATACCTAAGTTACAGTAACTGACTCATGGGCTTCTGCTGGACAAGAATGAGCAAGAGAAAAGTCAGTCATTAGTACTAACACTGGTTGCTAATTAACTCTCATGAACAAGCTGCGCCAAAGCTACTTCTGCTACTATTACAGAAACATTTAAAAGGCACGTGTAAAACTCTAAATATAAGGTAGATACAAAAGCTCACATTGCTCAGTACAGAGATCAGCCTAGCAGCCCTTGCTCTGGCCTTGGTCTGCACCACTGGATTCCTTGAGGATGCATCAAGACAGACATGCTTTACAGCTTCCCACACACAAATGCACTGGCAGAACTGATGGCCCACAAGTTCTGCCACAGATTTTAGGGGCTTTTTTTTTTTTTTTTTGCTGATGGACTGTGGTTCAGCCCGTAAGTTTGCAAAGCTCCCGAGTTTTGTATCATGACCCATGAGATATCCACAAGTGCCCTCTGTCTGTAAGCAACTCTGGCACAGCCTTCTAAAGATACCAGAAAGGGTTCAACTACTGGCAATAACTGAACGGGTCCTAAAGCTTATTTACATTACTGTAATATCAACACACCTTCTATTTTATACCATGTAACAAGAATTAGATGTCAGCCACAAAACCCCCAGAGGCCAAGAGCAAAAGCTGCTTCATCTGTATTTTGTCACTCATATTTGATGGGACATTTTCACCTGGATAACGAGAACACAGTCCCTGCTGGGACTGCCTCCCTTCACATCTCTCCTCAAAAAGAGCTACGTCCTCTCATAATATGGAAGTTGGCAGGTGGTGACTTGTGATTTGGGAAGGGGGGGAGCCATTTTATATGAATAGTTTTTCAAACTCTGAAGAACTGCAGCAAGTAACAGTGCTTTTGGAATAACTAAACCCTGTAGCAACTATCTGCACAGAGTTTAAAGAAAAAAGAACTGGCTTCTGGTAAAAGCATTTCTTCTATGGTTTCAGGCTACATGCCAAAAATCCCAGAAAACTTCTTGGGCAATAACATATTGAATCTGAGCCTTTTACGAGTCACTGTTCCCACCTTGTTAAAGTTACAACCAACCAAAGAGTTGCTTATAATGGAAACATATGATTATTTTATGCAAATCAGAGAGATAAAACATACTCGATAGGAAAGCTCCAGCACACATCATATCCACATACCACACATACATTATGTAACGCTTGTCCCAAATACACCCCAATAAAGTGAGCTGGTTTGAGATCTTAACAATTCATCGACTTTGCCACATCAGAAACGAGAGCAGATGTCACTCTTCTCTGCCTCGCCGCGATCTTTGCTGCGGCACTCGGCAGAGTTACAGACTTGCTGAAGACGGCCAGTTTAGGCTTGACTGTAACTAACAAAGAGCAAGGTAAAGCCCCGGGCGGGGAGGAAGGCAAACACGGGCATGCCGCGATGTAAATAGGGGCAGCCCAGCACGGAGCCCTGCCCGTTCCTCGCTATTTACAAATACCTCTTGACTAGACAAATGCCGTGTTCTCTGTGTGTCTAACAGTTGAAATTCACGGGCTGGACGGACGGTCCAAGGCTCGCTTACCGCAGGTCACCGGCTGGCATTTGTAACCCAAGCGTGGCTATTTTGGTGGTTCACAGGCAGCGATGCAGAGCCGGCGGAGCTGTGCTAGCCCGCTGCCGCGCACAGCGAGCCCCGCGCAAACGCTGCCTGCCGACCGCACACTCCGAGTGCGAGGCGCCGCTCGGGCGTTTCAAAGTCTGCGCGGGGACGCGCCCGAACTCGAGCGAACTCGGCGGCGGCTCCTTACCTGCTGGGCAGCGCGGCGGCTCCGGCTTTGTGCGCGCCCGCGGGAGGCGGCGGTCCCGGCCCGCGGGCAGCGGCTGCCGCCGGCACCGGGCGCTGCAGAGGGAGAGCGGCTCCCGCCGCCCCGGCCCGGCCACCGCGGGGAACTTCGGCGGGGCGGCCGGCAGGGCGCTGCGGCCGCCGGTGGCGGCGCGGAGGGCCGGGCGCCCTGAGCTCCTGCTGCCGGCCGCGGGGTGCGGGAAGGAGCGAGGCAGGGCGGGAGGGAGGGGACTGGTGTCCCGCGGGGGCGAGCGGGGCCGGCGGGCGGGCGGGCGAGCCGGAGGCGGCGGGGCCGGGGCCGGGCTGGGGCCGGGGCGGCGCGGGGAGTCACGGCCCAGGAATGCCAGGAATGTGGGGCGGCCGCTGCGGCCGCGGGGCCCGGAGACGTCGGGGACGCGACTTGGGATTTCTTTTCTCTTTCTCTTTCTTTCTTTCTTTTTCTTTTTCTTTTTTTTTTTTTTTTTTTTTTTTTTTATTTAACTCTTACCCCCTCCCCAAGGAAGGAGGAGGAGGGTTGAAACCCACCCCGCGGAGGAGGGAAAAGGAGGGAGGAAGAGGAGGGCGCAGGCTCCTGCCAATCCGGGCGGGTGCCGGCGGCGGCTCTCCCGAGGAGGGCAGAGCTGCCAGGTGCGGGTGCCGGCCCCTTCCCGGCCCCTTCCCGGCCCCTTCCCGGCCCCCTCCCGGCCCCTTCCCGGCCCCCTCCCGCCCCTCCCGCCGTGGGGCTCCGGGCACGTGTCGGCCCGGGCCGCCCGGGAGCACCGGGGGAGCTGGGGGAGCACCCCCAGACAGACTTTGGGAAGGGGCAGGGGGGGAGCTGAGACAGGCTCTGCACGCGTGGGCCTGGAAGTTCCTGAGATCCTCCTTCCAGCCCTCCCGTACGGAGGCGCGGTGTCGCCCTGCTTCTCTGTAACCACTTTTCTGCCCTTCCTTAACTCCCTGTCCATCTCCTGCAGCCTTGAGCGACAGGATAGTTTCTCTTCATTCCTCCCTGTGACTGTTTCTGCTCTTCCCATCTCAGCCCTTTCAGTCTCCTGTTTACTGTGTGACCTTCGCTTCTAGAAGTGTGGTTATCCCTCCTCTTCCAGCTCCACAGAGGGTAAAATACCTGTGATGGAAAAACTCTCATGATGCTGCTGTCATGCCTCTGTGCCTTGCTGGAAAGCAAGCAGGAGAAAACCTGAAGTTGGCCTAGGACGTGGTAGTTTGTAATTACACGAAATGCCCAGGACTTGGCAGATGTGGGAAAGCCCATCTGATGCCTGGTGTAAGTGACAAAAGGAGCAGGGAACACATCACACTGTAGGAATACTGTCAGGAAGACTGAGGCTAACAACGGTGTCGAATCACCAAATCAAGTAGGAATAAGAGCAATGCGAATAATAGATATTATGTGTAGATCCTCTTGTGCATCACAGCGAATGTGCAATTTGCAAAATTATTTTTGTCTGAAAAAACTGTACTTATTTTAAATTATCCACATTCCAAAAATAATCCACATTCTAGAAAGCATACACAAATACCTCTGGTACCAATGGGCATCTACAGAAATGTCAAATGCAGGTATCCCTTTAAAACAACTGTGACACTTTGAGGGACTTAAGGACTCTTGCAAACAAGGGAAATTATTGAAATAGTGATAAATGAGAATTGATACTGTTTTGGAGTTGTTGTTACTGTTTGTTTCTTGTACATTTTACTGAAGGAGTAAATGAGCAGATTCACTGGAGTCAGAATTACTCAGATTATTAATGGTAAGAGGATCAGGAGCTGAGAGAGGGAGAAATAGCACAGATTCTTGATTTTGATAGATAAGTAATTGTATTTAAACACTGTACATGGAATCATAAGCCTATGCCTTACCTCTGGCATAATAATATTATAATTACATTTTGCAAGCACTCCTTTTCATCTGAGACTCTCAAGCATTTTACAAGCACCACACCTTAATGAAGTAAGTAATTATCCCCATTTTACATATGGCTACAGAGGCACTAAGAAGTGACACCATTTAGGATTTAAACTTGAATTGTACTTGACCATGTGTAGATACGAGAGCTTAGTGTAACTATCTGGAAGAAATATCAGGTGTCAGATGATAAAATGGAGCCGCTGTGCTCTGAAATGATACAGAAAGGAGATTACCTTACTGAGAAGAAAGTTGCAAAAGAGGGTAGTACACATCAAGACTAGGGTTTAACTTGTTTGGTTGCTGTCCTGTCCTCCCTATGATGAGCCAAGTGAAAGGATGCTGTTTTTAACACAGTAAATACTGACTTCTGCATCTGTGCCTCAGCCTGGTGTGCTGGCTCCCTAAAGCGTTTTAGTCGGAGTCCTGGTTTGCAGCTGGTCGCTTTCACTTTCTCAGGTCTCTCTGCACTTGAAGTAAACTTATTTAGGGAGCTTAGCTGCAAAGGACACAATGTTGCAAGAATCACCTACACGCTGAAGGATGGGAAGATTTTGGGGGGGAGATTTGACGTATTGGTTACCTGCTGGATCCGGTCCCCTAGAAGAAATAAAATCAACTAGGATAAATAAAATCATACTGCTTCTCAGCAAGAGCAAGGTCAGCTCAACAAACTCTTCAAAATAAAATGCATTGCAAATTTACCCAGCCAAGAGAAGCTCCAGAAACTGGGAATGGTGATGATCATTGCTTGTCATTGAGATTACTTAATGCAATAGCAGACTTTCAGAGACTGTAGCAGTAGGTGCTTTAAAACACCAAACTTCCCAGACATTACAGCCTGCAAAGAAGTTTCCATATGTAAATCTGCTGTGTTGGTGCTACTACAGCTTTCTAGGACCATTAAAATCTGTAATCTTTACATGTATCTTTGTTCCTCAAGAGCAGTCAGGAGTATATTAATTCGGGATTAAAACTAACCGTTCTTATCTGCTAGTTGGGGAGTCATTTAATAAAAGACTAAAACTAGCTTAGGTGTTACTCAAACTGTTTCAAGAATTGGAGGTAAAAATGATACAAATTACTGATTTGGTTCCAAATGCCTGTGGTGGTTCAAATTTGTCCAGAAAACTTTGATGCTTAATCTTTTATCAGTCATATGTGGACTGGATTATGTACTGTGTCTTTCTATGCTGCTAGGGAATTTTACAGCAATTTCTTTCACCCGAAAATACGACACCTCTAAATTATATTTAGAGATTTTATTGACTTGCTGAAATGACTTATGGAGTCTATTTCAAAAATATTTCCTCTGCTCTGGTATAATTATTTTTTTATACTGAATCCTGGTACAGTATCATCAGGATTATTGTATTAAGTGCCCTGCAAAATAGAATAAATATCTAAATAACATACAAATAGAAACATCTCACCAAATGAGAGATAACTCACTGACATAGGACTGTACCTCAGTTGCTTTAGCTACCAGTTTTTTGGCTGATGTTGGGCATGTAGCAGCACACCCCTTTGTCTGTTTTCTTGTCTGAAAATTGAGATAATGATAGTGATCTTAAGAAGGTGCTTTTTGATTTCCAGATGAAAGCAATGCATAGGAGAGAGACATTATTTAATTTTTTTACCCAAATTTTGGAATTGGTACTCCTGAATTTTCTCAAACCCTTCTGAAAATAAAGTCCAACACCATTCAGCTTAACCAAATAGTTAAATATCAGCAGAGGAAAACTGACTTTATGTCAAAATATAGGAGACATTTATTATGAAACTGTGCAAGGAATTTTGGAGTGGCTTAGTACCTTGATAGTAAAACCTGTATTAAACATATTTTGAGTGTGTTAAAGAATCTTGTTATAACATGGAAAAAAATCTCAGTCCTTGTTGGTCGGTAAAACCGTGTCATAACCTGTTTCATACAAAACTGTCTTTAAAGTCTGCTTAAGCAACAGCTGGTGGTTTCTCCTGTGAACAGTAGATGATGTTTAATTAGTTTTACAGTCATCTACATTACAATCAAATCAAAGAATGCAGTTGCAACACGTTCCCAATTTGTATTGTAAATGTGACCTTAACTGTGTTCCTAAAATCTCTGTCATGTGCTACTGCTGGGTACACTGACCTGATTGTAATGTAAGCAGAAATTTAGTGCACTAGCAGAAATTCCCATTCCTAAAATCATATTAGTTCTTTATAAATTGATACTTGTAATGTTTGAAGCTTACAAAGAAAAAAAAATACTTCTCTAGTATTCAGTGCTATCATTAATTATTCCATTTAATAGTGCTTCTCAAAATAATCTCTTAGAAAAGGAATTTGGATTACACAACCTAGGAAAACAAACCTGTTGCCACCAAGCATGAGCTAACATGTTATAGTATTCTATGGCTTATCACAAGTAAGCCAGCACCCAGTTTTGTAGTCCAGAAAAAGTCTTGGTTGATTATCTGCGCAAATAAACTACACTGTGTTGGATATTCTAGTTTGCTTAGAGTTATATTCTGCCCGAGGACTTGCTTAATACCTGTGTGCCTTTTCAGCTCTCCAGTGATGGCAGTAAAACAAAAAACTTTTTAGTATTTGTGAATATAGTAATGAACTTTTGATTCCATGGTTGCCAGTATGCCAAAGGGGTTTGGGACCATGAATGTAGCTTACTATGCAACTGTTACTCCTGTCCAGTGACGGAATGAATAACATTTTTAGAGTTTCCATGGATTACCTATTTAGATATCTTTGAATGTACCATTTAGCATGGTATTAGGTCATCAAATTTCTGAAGACAGTGTCCTCTTGAAAAAAATACCAAACACCAACCCTAGCTTTTAGCAGAACTTAGTTTTTCAGTGTGCCTTGAAGTCAGTATACATCACTGATTTATAGATGCTTTAGTGCCTGCCCACTTCTGATAATCTTCATGCATCTCAGCATGGATTTATCTGTCTGACTGTGGGCACCTCATTGAAAATTTGTCACTACTGAGAGATAAATGGTTTCTTGAGAAAGCAAAGAGCTAAAGTCATAATCTAAAATGTGGGTTTGGGACTGTCACAAACCTGTGTAACTTGAATTGAGCCATTGATGTTTACTTATCTCTGTGAAATGGGATCCATGCTTGGATACAAGAGCACTCCATATTTTAAAGTTTTCTGAAATGATTTTCTGATGTGCATTGTAAAAGAATAAAACCTCAGCTGGATGTGTCTCAGCTTTTTGGAATCTGTGTATTGTTTCTGAAAGAGCTCTGATTTTTATTCTCACTTTTGGTCAAAACAAACAGGGAACTTTATCTGAATTAGAGCAATTTGGGATGTTGAGAGGTGTATATATAAATATTATTTTCTATGCTGACTGTCATTTGTGTGATAAGCTACATACTCTGCAAAGACTTGAAATACATAAAAACATTTTCCTGGAAAGGATTAATACAAAAATAGTATAGGAAATATAAATAAAACTGTTGGCATTTAGACTTGGAAGAGGTGAAGAGATAAAATGATAACCAAAGTCATTGAGATGTAGGGAGCAGTTGTTTTCTCCTTCCATACTTAGTCTGTTGGATCATTTCAGTTAGTGGCTCATAAACTATGGCTGATTGAGATGAGTTTCCTACTACAATTACTTGGGCAACTGAAAACTCACTGTAGAGATTGCCTGTAAAGATGGCAGAAGTAATGTTGGGGTGGTTATGGTGAGTATAGGATAAGGAAGTGTAGTTTTGTCTTAAATAATCAGACTTTGCACAGAGAAACACTGGAAAATTTTGGAGTCAGCATTAAGATAGGTAGAGGCTAACATGTGATTTGATTAGTTTGTCATGAATGGTGTAAGGGATGTTTTTAATTATCTCGCTGTCTAAACCAGTAACAACACAAAGCAGGTATAGATTCTCAGATAAGTACATGCATAAAAGTTACATATAAATACATATAAATTTTTATACATATATACATATATATATAAAACAAATATATGTGTATACTAAATAACAGTGGAATTTCTTCCCAATGAATTCTTGATTGTTTGAAGACACATATTTCAGCTTAAATCTTGGGTGTCAGGCTGCAGACCTAAAGCCCTGTGTCAGAGGCCAGGTTAAGTCAGATGGCAAGCAGTCAGCAGGGCCAAAATGAGGTAAAGACTTAATCTTTTAACAGCAATAATGATGAGTGGAAAGGCTTCTCGAAGTCTTGCACTGAGCAAGAAACTGGAAGCTGAACAGGAGATACTGGCAGATAAGCCATCTGATATATGAAAGAATTCAGTGTGCTGAACATGTTTTTTAGTGTTCTGATGACTCCTGTCAAGCATGAAGGAGAGGTGTTCTTTCCAGGATGATCCAGTAGTGTGCCCAAGCAGGCAGAACACCGTGGAGAAGAGTATCCAGTACCTGACAGAATTACCTGTACTCAAGGTAATCTATAGGGATTCAAATAGAGAGCAGTCCCATGTAAATCCAGATGAGATCCACTGTACACAATCCGTGAGACAGAAGTTTGTACAGAGCTGCCTTTACCTGATTCTGGGGGAAAAAAACAAAACCAAAAAACCTAAAAAACCTTGAAAACAAACCAAAAATAAAACAAACTTTGTCTGCAAGTTTGTTTTGTTTTTTTTCCAGAGAATTTTATATTGTTTTTGTTTAGAAGCCTAATTTATTTTTAAGTGTGTGGGCACAACCTTAGCTTCTGTGATTCATGTTTGCAAATGCAGAGACCCACTGTGCAACCACTTCATTTGTCAACAGTCAGTCAAGGTCATGTTTTGCCAGAAGGAAAAATCATGCCACAGTCTTGGTTAGTGGAATATATTTAAGGGTGAATGAAGCAGAAATTTGGAATTTCTTTAAATTATACAATACTGTGTGTTGTGATGTAAAAGTAGTTACTGACAGAACTGGTGTTTCCAAAGGATATGGATTTGTATCTTTCCTGGACCATGTGGATGTTCAAAAAATAATAGAAACTCAAATCAACTTCCATGACAAAAAGCTGAAATTGGGGGCAGTGATTAGAAAGAAACAAAACTTGAACTCTTATGTGCATCCCAGATCATGACAAGGGAGAAACAAAGTATGAGCTCAAGACTTTAATTTGAGTACTTTATAGGAAGGGGATGTTCAAACTGAAGATTAAGCATAGCAAGAGCAGCCATGATAAATGATCAAGACCCTAGAATAGAGAAGCCAACAAAGAAGCAGAGCTCAGACTTGAGAAGGCAATCATACATATTAATTATTATGCATATTAATAATATCATGGCTGGGTACCACTGGAAGAGTGGCCTTTGAGGAAAAGGGAAATTAAAAAATAGTGAGAATGAAAAGTTAATAAAATAAATATAGATGATAGAGGGAGAAAATTATTTCTCCAAATAAAAAAAAGCCAAAGGAAAAACAAACATTTGGTAGGTCTGACAAGAAATAGAGGTAATCTAATTTACCAGCTGGAATTTTCTAAATTTCCCATTTTAAAAAGGTGGTGGTGAATGTGGCAGGAGTCAGAGACAGCTATAAAAAAGTACATGCCTTTTAGTTTATATGTAGCACACTTCTCTCTTAACTGCTTTTCTCTCTGGTTAGAAGAGAATGTTATGCAAAGTAGATGTACTTGTGTGTGGTTAACCATACTGTTCTAACAAAAATTGGGGCCAAAGGAGATGCAAGCTATAGAGCTGTGCAAGTTAGGAAAGAATGGACCTTGAAGGATTCATGTTCCCAACTTACCAAGTGCTCTTTGAAATCTCATAACTCATTGCCCATAAGATACAACAGTTTTTGACAGTATAAAAAAAGTAATTTTTTGTGTTAACGTATGCAGCATGAAATATTTGCTTGGTATTGTCATTTCTAGTTGGCAACAGAACTATAAAGAGAGGGAAATCACCATTAAAGAAAAAAATGTTTTCCAATCATATTTACAGTTTAGTAACTGGTAATTTGAAGCCCTAGACAATATGGACTTCATATGTCAGATCATAATGTAATTGCTGTAATTTTTTATTATTCTCTTAACTGTATACTAGCCCTTTAAACATTATGCTAATGGCTGTATTCATAGTGTTTGAAAATTATGTTTTTAGAGCAGGAAAGAAAGACATGAATACCTTTTAATTACTATAACTATTGCTATATATATATATATATATATATACACATATATATACATACATACACACACACACACACACACACACATATATATATATATATACATACTATTTGCTATTGCAAACCCATCTTCAGGTAGGATGGTACGTGTTAATTTGCATAAAAACCACTTCATTTTAGATATTTGCTTTCCTCTTCCACCCTTCCAATATACCAACAAGTGCTAAACAAGTAACATTTACATTTAAAACAAACATTTACTAATATCAACTAACAAGCACCCTGGTTTTCAATCCTTTATATGGTTAAATAATTTAGTATTGTTTGTTGTAGTGGGTCTATCTTTCTAACTGCTCATCAGCTCTAAATCCAGGGGTTAACATTTCTGCAGAAGTTTGTATATTATTTAAAAATAAAAATAAAATATATAAATATGTAAAAATCACAATAATACTACACTGCATGTAAAGGTCAGAGAATACTTTCCTGTGATAAAAGTTATTCGGAGTAATTGCCCTTAATATGTCAGAGACTTAATTGAAAGCAGAAGCTGTAAGATAGTTTTATCCTTTCAAAACACACTGGTTATAAAACACAAGAATTCATTTATTGTGTAATGGTTTCTTACTATCATTTGTGACAGATAGGTGTTAGGGATCTAGAGCACAGGGACTTAGGGTCTTGTTACACAATGTTTTAGCTCATATGAGCAAGTGTCCCCACAGACCTCTTCATTCTCTCCTGCATATCCCTGTTTTACCTGCTGAGCTGGGACAAGCATTTATCTAACCAGATAATGCAGCAGTTTTCAGCCCAATGTATTTGTGTACATGCTGATGCTACCAGAAAGGTCTTGCCTTGGCATAATACCTCTTACCTGTTTAACCTTCTCACCTGGCAGTTCAGATCAGCACCAAAGCTGTCACAAAGGAGCATTGGTAAGTGGGGGACAGAAGGGAGTGTGGCAGTGTGGCAACATTGCCAGGAAGTGTTTTAAACTGCCAGGAGCCAAACCTGTAGGTCCCTATACAGCACCTGCATGTGATTCACTGTGTCACCTTAGACAAGCTAGGTAACCTCAGTCACCTTCTCAGTGCTAGGAAACCTCCTCACTGGTGTTTTATAAGCTGTACTAGCCAATGTGATCCCAAACAATAGAGCAACTGTAGGCATTTGATCCACTAATGCATTCATCCAATTCACCCTTATGGGGAATAAAACAGAGAGTACAATAGAACTGATAAAGGAGCCTAGTATCTTAGGCCTGCTCAAACCAAAACCATGGGAGAGACAGACACAGATAACTGCTCCCTGGGGTAGAAGTGACCAAGAAATATGTTGTGAAACTTTGAAATTATTACCAGGTAACTGATGTCATGAAGAATGTATAACCAATGGGAAATTGTTACCAAAAATAGAACCCTATATAAGTGCTACACAAGTAAAACCCTATATAAACACCTTGTATACTCGATAAAATTGGCTTCTGATCTAGCCTTGGATATCCCCATCTCTCAACTACAGGTAGACCCTAGCACAGGTGTCAGCATTAGCATTTCAGTTACAGTTTCAATTGGTACATAAAGTATACAGTAATACTTACTAGAGAAACACCCCCATTTCTGTTGGGAATAGAGCTATAATTTGTGAAATGCTGTGGTCCTTGATTTTGTTAATAAACTATGAAAACAGATTGTGCAGGTCACTTCAATCTTTTCTAAGGGCAAAAGGCTGTTAAGTAATTTAAGGTGTAAGGTTCTCTATGCATCCCAATGGCATCCACCTTAACATTTATTCTGTTCACCAAACAAGCTGTGTGTTCTGTGAAAAACCATGTGAAGAATAGGAAATCTAAGGGTGTACAAACAACGAAACATCATATTTTACAACAGTAGCTCGCTGGGTTCTAGTAGTGCAGACTTAACTCTGCAGCTGCAGTACTGACACCTGAACTGCTACCACATTCTCAGTTACGTTCTTGCATTGGCAGAGATGGGGAATTCTGTTTTCCAGATGCAAGAGGCATCATTTAGTACAGGGTGGGGTTTGGGTGAGGCTAAGGAAAATGATCTGTCTTCTCTTTCACACCCAGCCTGCCAAAGTGTTTGCCTCTGGTGCCTCCACAGGGAAGTTGGGAAGGTGGAACACCATCAGACACAAAGTACCCAGCCCATTTATCTTTCCCTGGGTGAACGGGATTGCTTCAGCTCCCCAAGTGCCCTTTGATGTGCATATGTATTTATATATACACTTACATGAATTTGGCTTTTCCTGATTGATTCTGAGTTCGGCAAGAAAGAATATGGAGGAAAAGCTCCATCTGATTTCTGCCTCTTGCAGTATCCAAGCAGGGGAAGATTTTCTCATCAGACACTCTTTTCCTTTCTTTCCCTTCTGGTTTTGTTCCCTCACATGCTCTGACATAAGCTGTAGCAATACAAGTTTAACATTTAGTGGCTTTTCTATTCTACCTACTGTTTTACCTACTCTAATTAGAAATTGCAGTAAAGAATGCAGGTGAGGTGATTAAATGGTGATGTTTGGCATTTGGCAAAAGCTGAATTGAAATTTCAAGGACAGAGAAAAGCCAATTCATGAGACTTGAGGTAGTCTTTGCTCAAAATCGTGGGGAACTCTAAAATAAGGGATTTTGAGAGCCTCTTGGAAAGATCTTAACAATTCTAGCCAGTAGAGAATAACAAAAATAATTACAAGTGTTAGACAAACTGATGGCTGCTATTAATATTCTTCATAACTTATTATTTTTTCAGAGAATTTGATATTTTTCTTGTATCTCATAATTCAATCTTACATTTACTAATATTTTTAATCTTATATTTACTTCTGGTAATTAATGTCTTGACACTTACAAAAGTGTTATGAAGAATAAGTTGATGTGGCAAAAGAAAAAGCAAGTTTCTGTACTCCTTATGAGTCTTTTTATCTTTCATGATAATTAGTTAATTCCTGCAATGGTTACATAAAGGTTGTCAAATATGAAAGAATTAATTTGTAAATCATTACTCCAGTGAAAACCTGACCATTCTTAGAAATCAGCTTCAGAAGTGTTTTCTTATATTTAAGTTGACAACAATGGTCAGGTTCCCTTTCAATTATCCAGATGTTAATCTGACTGTGTCTTAAAAGCTCTGCACACACCAGCTGATTTTCATTTTTCATGCCTTGTAAGAATGTTGGAGGCTCCCTCTACTCATTCATTCCCTTCTGAAAAATATGCCACCAGTCTTGGAAGTTGAAGCGGTTTCACTGAAGTCTTCCCTGGGGGATTAATCATGATGAACTGGTTTAAATGGTAGAGCTCCATGTCCATCAGTAGTCCCATTGTAACATTATCTGTAGAAATTGAAAACTCTTCAGCTTCTACAATTGATTAAGTAGCATTTGTTACTGTCCAATGGGAAACACTTACTGAAAGTAGCATATAATGGGTATTTTATTCTTACAGAACATTTGCCCCTTGTCCACAATGCAGAGGATCCCCTTCAGTTCAGATTGGTTCTCAGCTCTCATTAATTATTTGGCAGTACTGTGTGAGGGTTTTCCACTTTTCTAAAGTAGTTCCTGCTCCATTGCTGTTCTGTGCTGATCCCTCAGGAACACTTGCATAAAGTTCACCATGGAAATTTCTAGCCTGTTTGGTTGTTTTGTTTTTTTTTTATTATTTTTTTTATTTGTAATTTGTGAAGAAGCATTTATGATGGATCAGTTCCATCACTGCAATGACTTGTTTTGTTCAGGAGAGGGTTTGGAGATTTTTTAACAATGTGGTGGTGAGTTTGTTGTGTCATATTTATTTACAATTAGAGCTCTCACCAGCTGACTGGTGAGCTGTTTAACTTTTCAGGGAAGATTTGTTTAACTCAGTTTCCTAAATATGATTAAAAGAACAGTGCTTGAGTAAATATTCTCAAAATGGTTACAGGAGGTAGTACATTTAAATAGGTAAAATGATAATCAGATTGTAGAATCACAAGTCACGGATTCTGATGGAAAGAAACAATCCAAAACTCCCTCTAGAGAGATGGTCATGGGGTAGGGGGGGAATACCAGAGGATTTGAAAAACCAGTCACAGGTGCCCAGGGAGCTTCACGGGAACTTTAGAATCCTTCAGCCTTCACTGTTGCCATGTCCATTCTATGCTCTGTGTTAGACCATACTTACAAACTATTTGGGGTGTTTTAATTGTGTTTGTATTTCTGGGTAGAAAATGTGTAATATTTGGCTAAATTGCCTCCCATCTTCTCAAAAAACAAACCAAAAAAAAAAAGCAAAAAAGAAAAAAACCAAACAAAAACCAAACTAAAGAAAAAACAAGCCCCAGGAGCAGAACTGAGGAGTAAGCACTTCAGGATCCTTCTGTTGATCTTTCCCAGTGAATGGATGAGGACCGGCATAGCGCGTTGTCGCTCCTTTTCTCAAAAAGGTTTTTTTCTCAGGTTCTCTTTGGGTTCGGGAAAGTGGGTTTGGACAAAAATGTGACACCACCATTACACCCCACTCCATCCTCATCCCCACCCTCATCCCTTTCCCTATCGTCATCCTCATCCCTTTCCCCACCCTCATCCCCTTCCCGCCCCGCCTCTCGCCCCGCCCAACTGCGGGCACCGCCCCACCCAGCTGAGGGCAGCGGCCTCGGCGCCTCCGTGCGCCTGCGCCGCCGCCTCCAATGGAGTTTGAACGCTTCCGAACCAGCCACTCAGGAGGGCGGGCGCCGCCGCGCTGCGCTTCCATTGGCGGCAGGCTGGCGTGTAGCGTGGCGATCGGACCAATCACCGTGCAGGGCTGCGGCATGGCGGGGCGGGTGCAAACGGCCGTGGGGCGGCGGCGCTGGGTTTGAGTCGCGGCGGGAGCGCGTCCGGCCGTGAGGGGCTGGGGACATCGGCTGTGCCGGCAGGGATCGCCGGCTTCGAGTCGCTGTCGTCGGGTCCGGTCGGTGCTTAACGGTGAGTGAGTGAGTGGTTGGGTGCGGGGCTGATGGTGACAGGCAGCCTCCGTCCCGTTAGGGCTCTCTCTGCCAGTCGTTGGTCTCTGGTTTTAGTTAGTCTGAGATGTCCCCAGCACAGCTGCGTTGTTTTGAAAAGTAAATAAAGAAGCGTCGCTGACGCCTCGTACGGAGCTGTGTGTTTTTGCACGGAGGCCACCTGAGGTAAATAGCTGTCGAACGCAGCCGTAAGAGTATAAACCGTGTTGTTGCCCAGAGATTCTTTAGAGCGAGATTTTATAATCTTCTCTTAACTGCGTAGAAGTGTGTCAAAATAGGACCTAATGTTTTAAGGTGCTGCTTGTTGTTTAGATCAGGAAGCCTAGTCAATAAGGTTATGGAATATTGAATTCTAATCGCTACTAAGCTTAAAAAATGCAGTTTCTTTAAAAGCGACGCTTACTTAACCTCTTGGAAGGTCTCACTGTAGCTGTGTTTGTGTTTCAGGCATAACACTATCCATTTATGTGAAACAAGAATCCGGCCAGTATGAGCTGGGCTGTGGAGGAGTGGAAAGAGGGCCTCTCCCCCAGAGTCCTGCAGAAGATCCATGAGCTGGAAAGTCAAGTGGATAAGCTTAAAAAGGAGCGTCAGCAAAGGCAATACCAGCTAGAGACTTTGGAGGCAGCTTTGCAGAAACAGAAGCAGAAGGTAATGCAAAATGCCATTTTCCATGCCAAACAATGTTATAACAGTTTATTTTCTGGTGGCTGTTGTTATGGAATGGATTAGTGCTTTGCTGCTTCTCCCTGACTGAAAGGCAAGGTAGCACAGAATTTGTTTGTCTTTATCTTAATTAATACTGATCGTGTTCTTCCCTCTGTTTATTTCTTTTTGGTTGTTAATATAATTCCTGCTTCCTATCTGTTTGGTATGATTGTCTATTTCTAGATATTTATGTGTACTTTGAAGGTTTTCTACAGCTCTTTATGATTAGGAGAATAAACATTCTATTGTTATACCTGTTAAAATCCATGATAGTGACTGGGCTTGTTTCATATACCAGAGTTGCTCAGTTGGTAGCCTCTTCTTATTTCACCTTGCTTACAATAGGTAATTGACTACCTAAAATCTTAGTTTATGTTATTCCTTAGTTTTTTTTTCCTTGTAGAGACTGAGTTTTAGGATTTGGTGCTCCTTTTAATTTTTACGGCTGTGATTTTACATTTCATCTAACTGTCAGCCCTCTAGCCAGGGGACTAAAGACCTGATCAGTCAGGGTCCTGCCATGCTTCAGGTCAGCAGTGACCCATTTGTAGTTCAATTTTTTTTTTTTTGAATATTTGACTACAGCTCAGCTCAGAGACTGAGCTGACACAAAGATTGTGTCTTAGTCCCTTTAGATTGCTACAACTTTCTAGAAAATCTTAAGCCTAGCAGTTTCTTCCTGAGTTTCCAGGAACGTGTTTCAACCATTCCAAGGAATTGCTGTGCTCCCCCCAAAAAAAGAAGGGGTGCTTTAAGACTCTCAGAAGCAGCAGGAAATACAATTTTTGGTCAAAAGAGCAACATTGTGCCGAAGATGATGTGCCTTGGATGCTCCTCCAGGGTAGAGAAGGACATCTTTCCTGCCAGACTCTGTCTTCAATGCTGTGACCTTTGATAATTATTGTGCACACTTTGTGGAGAGGTCCAACATCTTCTGTCTGCTTAAGATAGGCTGGAAAGGGAAGTGATATGATCAGTGAAGAATGTGGACTAATGATGATTATTAGTATTTAGGGATTGATGAATTTTTTGAAGAGCTCATATCTTGTCAATAAATAGAAACTGTTAATGTCACTGAGTTGAATTTTATGAAATGTGGGTTTTGTTCACACCCAAGAATATTTAAACAATGTGTACATCTGAGGTTTTTTAAGCTGTCAGGATTTTAAAGTGTTAGGAAGAAAATAAAAGCATGTAAAGTTCGTGTTACTAAAATAATAAATGCACTGAAGTATAGAGAGGAGTTGTTAATTTCAAAAATGTCTCTGTTCCAACTAGGTTGAAAATGAAAAAAATGAATCTGCAATACTGAAAAGAGAGAACCAGAGCTTGATGGAGTTGTGTGATAATCTTGAGAAAGCAAAGCAGAAAATTTCACATGATCTTCAAATAAAAGAATCTCAAGTCAACATTCAGTCAGGTCAACTGAATTCCTGCAAGAAGGACATTGAAAGGCTAGAACAAGAACTGAAAAGGTGAGGACTTGCTGTATGTCTCTAACATATTTACAGTGGTTATTTTGTCATGTTTTTGCTAATGCCTCATACAGCTCCTAATAGAAGCAAATAAAGAGGAAGCCATGTTGTTCCTTTTTTTTTTTTTTCTCTTTGATTTTTGTGAAAACTAAAGAGAGTTATTTGACAGCTGTGAGAAATAATGCAACACTATTTATGGCATGTAGAAACACCAGCTTTGTTCAAGGAGTTGCTGAGATCCATTAGTAAAGAATCTAGTGAGGTTCAACAGGGTTGATTGAACCTCACTAACATTCTCTGTATCTGCTGTCAAATGTTGGGACAAAGAGGTTGTGAACTGAGGATATGTGTTCTATTTATCTGTTCCCAAAATTAAGTCTTGTTTCCTGTGTTCTCCCTTCCCATTATATTATTTTACATAACTGTTCATTGCAAAATACCAGTTACTGCATTGCAACTCATTCTTGGCAGTTGTTTGTGATTTTGTATTTGTCTGCATTTTGTTTGGTGTGTGATCATTTGCCACTTCATCCCAACTGACAGTCCTCTGGGAGAGGAGTTCTTAGCATTGAGCTGTAAAAGAGTGGGGGGATGGAAAGGCAGATGTGGAGTCACTGATGCAGTGGGACTGGCACTGGGACTATCATCAACCTGTGCTCACTGAGCAGGACAAAAGTGCTCCTGAAGTGGTCCTATGGTCTCTGAAGTAATATGGTTTCCTTGGATGCCCTGGTAACTCTTCAAGCTCACAAAAGTCCCTCAAATGCTGTGGTGTTTTGAGTAGTGATGTGAATGGGACACATGAAAAATAGCCTGTTGAGTGGAGAGTATTCCCTTGCATGATTATGAGGTATGCATAGTTTTCTGAAAGTGTGTGGTATCAGAACATAACAACTGAAAGTTGTGTTTCCTGCCATAAAGATGTTCACTGAAGAGTTTGATATTCTCAGTGCTTACAGTCATTTGGGTACTTTTAGCTGAACTACAGCTTCATACAGTCAAACCTCAAACAGTTCTAACTGATTCTCATCTGCTTGGAATTTGATTTTTGTGTTTTAGCTTTGCCTCCTATGTACTTGATTAAGTACACTGGAACTTTAAATAAAATATTTTCATGTTTTTGTGTTATATCACCTAGAATTTTTCAATGGATGTGTCTTGACTTGATCTTTAAGTTCTTAGAATCATATAACTTATTAATGTATGTTAGGTTCTTAAAATAACTAATTAATTTTTAGTTTCCATTATTAATTTATGCTTCTGCTTCTTTCCTAAACAGATGCAAGTGTGAGCTTGAGAGAAGTCAGCACACATTGACTGTAGGAGATGTATCATTCAATGGTACTCCACAGAAAAGTTCTACTGCTCCTTTAACACCAGTTCAAAGTAGTAATGGTAAATGATCCTTTTCTTCAGCCAGAACGGATAGTTGACTGTCAGTTTTCTTGGAAGGTTGAGTATTTCAAACATTACACTTTTACTGAGTTGCCTATCCTCTCTTACATAAGCTATTATGAGAGTATCTAATTTGTAGCACCCTAGGTTTCAATTCTAAAAATTTAGTGCAGATTGAACACATCACAAATATTACATCTTTTCAATGCTGCGTTGGTGAACATGGAATAGTAATAAAGTATCCGTCGATAGACTGCGGCAGTCTTTTGAATACCTGTTCCTGGTGTCAGCTTTTCCCTTCATGTCCTGGGAAACAGATTTCTTTCTCCCTGTACCACAGTTACCTTAACTAAAATGCAGTCAACAGTTAAATGTGTTATTTCTTTGGAAATTCATTTTTTTGCTTAGATTGTTACTATGCATTATAATCTATGCAATTAATGGTCTGTATCCATTTCAAAGCATCACTTCTATCTTCAAATTAGTGACATCAAAAAGATTTAAAATATTTGAATGAACTGGAAAAACAACAGGAAGTTTCCTTAAGTGGAGAATTCTGTAGCCAGACACCCTGATTCTCTTTATGCTGAAAATCTTTGATGTGTTCAATGTTATACATGTTATTTACCACTTTCAGTGCTATGAACAAATATTCTGAGTGTGGCATCTCAATCTTACTCCAGTGGGAAATCTGATATAATCTCTTACATTCTTGTTCCTTTATTTTCTTTATGCATATCTGAAAAGGGGAGCAGTTCCACTGCATTCCACTAAGCACAGCACTCCTGAAATAGGGAGAAGATTAAAATGATTTACCTAACTGTATTTAAAATTGTATTCCTGGGGAGATGTTTTCCTTTGAAAGATGGAGTCTCAAATTCATTAAGATCATTGAATCCTAGAATGTTTCAAGCTAGAAGGGTCCCATAGGCCCATAGAGGTAAGAAACCTGGCTGGACTGGGTGAAAAACCGGTTGGACTAAGGCAGATTGTGAAGAATAATTCATCATGTTTTTGTAGATGCTAAATTTGAAGAACTAGAAGAAAAATACAAGAAAAAAGTACAAGAAAATAAAGAGCTCGAATTACAACTGAGAACCATCCAGCTTAAGGTAAGTATTTCTTGGGGGTGGTTTGTGTGATATCTAAGAAAGTAACCACTGAGTGAACATGGAAAACTAGTGAAAAATATTCTACATCACATAAAATATAATTCTATATTAATGTATTAAATTTGTAATATGTTACATTTATATTATTAAAAGAAAGATAATTAATCTGTGTGTATTGCCATTCAGAAGTAATCTTGGAGAATTCAGAAAAGCCATCCTCTTTGAATAGCAAAGGAAAGAAGGACATTAAAAATGAAACACATCCTTCAGAAACTGGAAGTCTCCTGCAAGCAAGAACAAGATAAAACAGTGTCAATTATGCCAAGTTAAATATGATAGGATAGTGAAATAGCCTTGAAAAAGTTTGTGAGAAATAATTCACACCTAGAAAATAGGACATTCAAACTTATATGAAAGAGGAACAGTATTAGCTGATCTCTGAGAACAAGATGAATAAGATGTGAAAGCCCTCAAGGAAAAAGCCATTGCAGAAAATGTGAAATAATTTTATCTTTGGTACTTACTATGTAATGGTTTAAAAACTTTTGTATATCAGAGCCTTTTTTCATTGGGGTTGAATCTGTGGCACAGCCTCAAATTGCAAAGTCAGAAGTAGTCTTAAATTAGATTGATAAAATGAATAGAAATTAAAAAAAAATCACCAGATACAGACAATATTTGCCCATTAATTGACAGGGCGTTGCAGTGTGGGACTGCTGAATCACTGTGATGTGCAATGTTTCCTCATTCTTCTCTTGATACTGGAAGAGTACAAGGATGATTATTAGAAAAGGAGGATGGTTAGAAAAAAACAAAGTGCTGCTTCCGGGACATACAGTTTAATCAGCCCAACTTTCTGTCCTGGGCAAATTGTTAGAAACGTGACATGATACATTCATTGAAGTATATGGAGAAGAGGCCAACCATTTGCTGATAAAGGAAAATCATACCTCATATATTTTCAGACCTTTTGGTGTTCTTTTAGAGAACAAATCTGAAAATATGTAAGTTAAGTGTGACTCAGTGTAATGTTGTTGAATATACACTGATGAAAGGGAAAAAAATTTGATAAAGGGAGTTCTTATAAATTTAAAGGGAAAGATTGAATGCAGAGTGGCAAAAGATGGTCCATTTTCCTGGGGAATGGTCAGCAGAGGAGCCTGAAAAGGCTTGATAAAGAGAACTGTGCTATTCAGCATATTGATTAGTGTTCTGAAAACGAGTTGAATAATATACTTGAAGACCACACAGTGTTTTGTAACACTTGCAATAATTAAAATGGTAAATAAAATTCAATCTAAAAAACATAGTGAAGTGGTACATCAGGAAAACGTAACTTGAAGAAGAAATACCTGATACATTCAGACTCTTAAGTCTATGATTCCAGGAAGCATTTAGTTGTCATTGTGGCTAGTTCTGGATTTAAACTTTGGCTCAGAACCTATAAATTTAAGCAGCATATAGGGGAAATGATCACTGAATGCATGGTTAGTTTTCTTTTCCTCTTTCTCTGTTAACAAGTTATTTTACAGGATTGGACACAGCATTCTGGACAATAGATTTCTGGTCTTGGCAGAGCTGTTTCTAGATAACAGCGTATTCTCTGGTTTGACTGAGAAGTCACACTGACTATTACATAGTTGAGGGATTTAGTTTAAGAAAAGTAATTAAAATGAGCTACATTTCAAAATCCAGTTAAAATACAATAGGGGCTTTACTGTTTGAGGCTTTGTGGGTTTTTTTTCACTTAAGAAGGAAAAAAATCTGATTTTTTTCTACTTTATTTTTCTATGGGAAAATAGTGAAAGCTTGTACCTGGAAGAGTTTATTATGGCAATTTTGGAGTACTCTGTTTAAATAATTAAATCTGTTTTGAATTTACCTGTGCTTCTCCAGTAGAACTAAATGTTGGTCAAATATCAGATATGTTAGACTAGACTTTTTTTTTTTTTCTTATTTGTATTCACTTGCCTGCAGAAATGTAGGCTTTGATTTTTAAAAATGTAGGAGTTAAATGATGGCGTCTCTCTTGAGAAAGACGAAAAAATTATGTATGTTTCTTATAAAAATATACAGATCAAAATACTTTTTTTGATATCCTGGTTTGTACTTGTAAGTATCAGCTATGCTTGGATACTTGTGCTAAAGTTATTTAATTTACATACCATAAAAAATAATGACATGTATCAGGACTTTGCACTGGTAGATGCTGTGATATTATAACAATGTGAAATGATGATGACCTATTAGCTACTTAATATTAAATTAGTTATTTTGTTATGTGTTGGATAAGAAACCTTGTAAAGGCATATCCTTTTCCTTTTTTTTGGACACAGAAAATAAATCAGCCTCACCCTCAAAGCTGTTTGAGTCACAGAGAGATTGCTCGGCATCAGGCTTCCTCATCTGTGTTTTCATGGCAACAGGAAAAGACACCAGCTAGAAACCAAGAAACACCTGCAAGGGGAAGTTCTGCAGCATCCTCCTTTCCATGGGATAGAGAAACAAATTCAAGTATTCTATCAGAGAAGAACGAGTTTGACAACAGCTTTTCTGAGAACTTGAATTCTTCCCTCATGATCCAGCGAAGAGCACAGAACCAGGGTATCTGATGCATTTCTTTAAGACCCAGAGGCAGTCTCTTGTATGGTTTCATGAAACTGGTGTGCAGATAGAAGCAAGCTATTGAAATTAGTGCTTTAGCAAGGAAAAGAGAAAGATACTTGCTGATGCCTTTGGTAGCTAGCCCTGTTGGCAGCTGGTGTATTTTCAGTGATCAGCCACACACTGTGATTACCTACAAACTGTGGTACCTTTTACATAAGAGGTATGAGAATTAGAAGAGAACATTTTTGGGCTGAGTAGGGGACATCATCTAAAAGGAAAAATACCTTTTTCCATTAATCCCATTGCTCATGGAACAATCTTCTTAAAACAGCTAAAAAAAAGTCTTCAGGATTTCATTGTATCTCACTGTTAAATTCAATTATATTGTTTCCTTATTTTTCTATACTATTGATACTTTTGACTGAGCAATAACTGTCTTAAAAGTTTGATGATTAAACATGCTTAGTGCAGAACTGACTTGGTCCATGATGGATGTTACTGGAAGCACAAAATGAAGTATGCTACAAAAAGTGCGATCAAAACATGGGATATGGTCTTGTACTGTACATAGTGACATGAAGAAGTAATTATTCCTGATACCTGATAGTTGTAAGAGAGGAAATAGTTGGTTTGTTGTGGATTTGTTGTGAATTCACTTGAGCCTGCTATTTGTACTCTTTGGACAGATTTTCCACTGTTTTAAAAGTCCCTGTACTCTCCAAACTGTTCATTCAAATACCTCACATACAGCTTCAATTTTGGTGGCTTCTTGAACTTGGAAGCCATACAAATTCAGAATCAGGAAGACAGGGCTTCTTTAAACAAAACAAAAACAAACAATAACACAAAATCCCCCAGATAGTAGCAATTCTGGATAATGCTTCCTGTAGATGACTTGGTTTTCTACTGTGAATTGTGTTTCTACTGTGCTGTGGTTTATGGAAGATAAACTTTTACTGATATAGTCTGTGAAAATATTACTTGGTTTATTATTATATGTATGCAGTTTTGAGACAAGAAAAAAGATTAAAATATGAAATGGGACATTTACAGTTACCAGATAGTTGAAAAGTCTTTTGGAAGCACAGTTGCCCTAAGCAAATGCTTGTAGTGTTTATGATTATAAAAATAAAAAGATATTTCAAGTGACATGTTTCTGCATGGTTAAAAACAGTAACAAAACCAAACAAAATAAACCAGCGGAGGAACAAATTGTCTTTGCCTTTGCAGCACTTGCTCCTGAGCTATCATGTTTCTGTGTTCTTTTTCATGAGGTAGGAATTATTGATTTAGAGTCAACTGTCTTACAGTCCTGATAGTTTTTGTCATTGGTGTCATAGTAGAAGAGAGTTTTAACTTGTTTTAACTTGTTGAAAATTTCACAGGGTGTCTGCCTGTGTCAGGAAATTGGGTTGTTATCAAACATTTTAAATACTTGGAAGTGTGTTGGAAGTGGTACCTTCCAAAGCAGAAAGTATCCTTAATCTTTATTGTTTTTTAAATTCAGAACTAAATTCCGTTATCAAAGACCTAGAACACCAATTGCAAGCTCAAGAAAAATTGAAGAGGTCCCATATGAATAAGCAGCAAGAAACCGAACTGGAGCTGGACAGATTGAAGTTGGAATTAGCTGAGAAGGATAAAATTCTGAGCAAAACCAGAGATAAACTGACTCAAACGAGTACACAGCTTGATCAAACTACCACACAGGTAAAATGTTGCCTCACATTTTCTGACTGTCCTTACAATTCATTGCCAATATTCCTATGTGTCAGTTTTCAGCCATTTAGTGAGACCCAAGGTTCTCAGACTAAATTTCTTGAGAGGCTACTGAGGATCAAGTATATGCTACGAGAAATATATGGTAGTTTGATACGTATTTATATGTAAAACCATTAATACATGTAAGCAGTTGCCCATTTTCTGGAAGGTTCTTATACCACCTAAATAAATGATTTTCCTACTCAGGTAAGTTTGATTCAAATTCTGAAAAATATTTACTGATCAAGTTGCATGGAGCAACAATGACATCTGGTGGCAAGTTCTGACTTGAAAAAGACTGTTGCATCTTTGGCTGAAAATCAGAATTTATTGCTTATACTACAGGATGTTGTGTGGGTATAGTCCTTGTATTGTATATTTCTTGTTTTAAATAATGTCCAAGTAAAAACGCAGTGCAAAAATAAGAATATATGCAGTTTCTAAATGTAATTAAAAATTAAAGAGCCTAATCCCTGAGGAGTTTTCTTAGTGAAAATCAATAGAATAGTACAACTTGCTTAGTCAGGAATTTACAAAGTGTATGTAAATACACATAAAAATCTGAAATGTTTCAGATTTTTGCTGATAATCATGCACAAAAAGAGAATGCCAGTGCTTAAAGTAATTTAAACTGCAGAAGGTAACAAGTAAGTCTTTACTTTGATTAATCAAGTTGCCTTACCTTCCTGAAGTCCCTTTTCACAACATTTAACAAATCTGAAATTAGTGCACAGATGCCATTATTCCTTGAATCCTCATATTTTCATTTGTCTTTTAACTTTTTTCCTTTACTAGTTTGATTCATTTACAGCATGGGGAAAAGATGTGTCTGTGTGTATCTTCTCTGAGTAGAATAATTACCCATGTTTGTCAGCAAGTTTCTGCATGCTACTTAAGTATATTGGTGAGCTAATGTTTCCCACAACTCCTGTATTGGCCCTTAAAATATAGACCTTTGCATGTGAACCTTGATCTCTCTGCCTTCTCAGAGAGACAGCAACATGTGGCTATTGATAATTCTGTGAGGAATTAGTTTAGGGGAAGTCTTGGCTGGGTAAGGGAAATTGAAACACCTGACATCGTCCCTTGACTTCATAAAGGCAGTGTCAGTAAGGTGAGTTTGTGGAAAGACACAGCTGACCCAGTCTGACAGCTCAATTTCTCTGAAAAGGGCTTGATTTTAATTTATTTGATTTCACAAATGACTTGATTCAACTTCCTGAAATATTAGGGTATTATGTATTTTATTTTCTCTTGTTAATTTTCTATGGGTTTAAGAGAGCAGAATTTTTTCACTGATGAATCAAAGGGGATTAAAAGCAGCCCAAGGGAAAGGGCAAGGTTGTGTATCTAGAAAGATACCTGGGGAAGGACAAGGAGAAGTGGGACTTGCTACTTCTCCTTGGAAGTGTTCCAATACCATTGGAATTGAGGGATGGCACATCCTTAAGGCACAGTGCATCTTGCCCCAGAAGGTTCCTTTGGTCCTGCCATCTGAAGGTGACTCCTTTCTGTTCTGTTTCTTCTTTCTTGCACTGGATCTCTGCCTGCCCACTCTGGACTTTGAAAGTAGAACTGCATTGAGATTTTACATTTTATTTCATGCCATGTAACCTGGATTTAATGCTGGCAACCCTCCTTGTGCACTTCTCTGTCACTGGTACTAGTCACTGACCTCAAGTACAGCACCTCTGTGTTATCGAGTATTTTCACTCCTTGTGAGATCTGCAGCCTTTCTGCCATCACATTTCCATATGATCTTATAGGAGTTCACAATCCCTGCAGTCTCTGCCTAATAACCTGACATCCCAATACAACTACCTGCTTCTTATTTTCTTATTACTACTGTTTCGTTAACTAAATAAACAGCTCTTGTTGCTGAAGAAAGAGTGTCCCATTCAACCGTTGCCACCTTTTTCTTACTCTGAGGAAAAAATTGTACATATTTAGCATGAACAGATTTGATCTGGAATAAAAATTAAAAATGATATTTTTTATTCAGGAAGTTAAGTGAACAATGCTTCACCCTCTTGGGTGACAGAATATTGACATAATCAACTGAGTTAAATAAGTTAACATGGAGATGAACTTAGACATAGCCTGCTGATTTTTTTTTTAATTAAATTTTAAATTGTAAAAAATACTCTTATAATAAGCTAAGATAGTTGCTTCTTTTTTCTTTTCAAATCAGCTTGCTGAATCACTGAAATTTGGTGGAATATCCATTTATTTTGAGTCTAAATATGTAGTTGCTTAGCAGTTAGCAGTCATTCTTTTGTTGGTAGCAACCTGATGTACTGAAAATATAATCGGTATTAGTGCCAGATGTAGCATCTTTCTGCAGACTGTCAAAACCATTGATTTTCTTATTATATTATCTAAATATATATAAAGGTATCTATCTTATATGTTTTTTTATTTTACTAAGTATGTAAAGATATATATCTTCTATTTTCTTACTATTTAAATATATATATAAGGATGTATTTGTTATCTTGTCATCTAAATATGTTTTTGTTATTGTATCTGTATACCCTCATGTATACATATACATCCCTAATACATATATATGAAAGTACATATACTCTTTCTATATATACACACATTTTCTCACTAACATAAGGAAGAATTAGTGAGTTTTGTACTTCAGACTGCTAGGAATTTATATGGTACCAGCTAAAGTTACTATGGTTAGATGAATGCTAGAACAATTGTAGAAGCTGGCAGCAGTGATTTTTTTTTTTTTTTCCTTTCATGTGAGGGCTTGTATATTTAAATGAAACATCACCTGTACCTTTAACACTTGTGATTGATAACTAAATTATTATAGGTCCAAATGTTGGAGCAAAAGGTGAAGCGATTGTCAGAAGAACTGAATTGCCAAAGACAAAATGCTGAGAGCACTCGTCAGTCTTTAGAACAGAAAATAAAGGCGAAGGAAAAGGAATACCAACAGGTAAGGCAAGGAGAACTTTTTAACTTCCTGAGGAGATGAAAGCACTTGGCTTAGAATACACATGATGTGCATCTGATTTTCTGTTAGTTGCAATCACATTTGACAGAGAGGTAAAAGTTGCAAAGGTAGTTGAAAAAATGGAAAACAAACATTGCAATAGCGGGGAGGAGCTGTTGGAGAGGTGCAGGATTATTTTGGTATTCAGTGGACAATAGAGAACATGTCAGAGATGGAATGAGATGCAAATCCGTAAGAAACTAGGCTCCATTTTTCATAAAATTATGTATATGTGAGCTCAAACTTAGTAACCAACTAAATTATTTCTATGGAATTTGAGTTAATTTTGTATGCATTTCACACAGAAGGAAAAGAATTTCTTTAGGATTATATCTCTATTCTAATTTTGGTTCATGCTCAGAAGATGTTAATATAGTCAATTAGCATTAAGTGTCTTTCATTTCCTTCATGCTAGCTCTTGCAGAGAGAAAAAGTGTAGCACTATCCGAGGAATTTTTATGGAATGAAGTTTTATTTAGAATCAACAGCATTAATACTGATTTGGATTAGGGCTAAACTCTTTGTATTTTTCTTTCTAAGCTTAATAATGTAATCAGTGTTAGGAAATCTAAGACACAGATTCAGAAGTGATAGTGCTATTTCAGATGGGCATTTTAAGTTTGCTTTGGGGATTGAATATAAGGGTATTGCCCTGAGGAAGACGGTTTGTTGTGTCAAATGTTTAATCTGAAATCTTTTCTCTAAGGTATGTTCAAATAGATAAAATAATTGGCAGAGGAGTTTTGGTGGAGTAGCCAATAAACAGTGCTCCTACCAGGACTCTTGAGTGAAAAAGTGATTTTACGAAGTCTGTTAGTCTAGATGCTATCTCAAGATCTTAAATTGATACTGAACCTTGCCTAAAGTGGTAAATTGGAACAACTGATTTTTGGATTTGAATAGTTGTAGCATCATTGTGTTAATCAAAAGACAGGTTGAAGGCCTGTGACCCTTCTGTCCTGATTTTTCCTTTTTTTAGTTAGCTGAAAAAAGGCCTTCATAAGATTAATATGTAAGCCCACATGCTTCCACTCTTAAGTTGTTCAGCAAGGCCATTAATTGAGAAACTCTTTTTCTGCAGTGGTTAGGATCTGTGAGCTGTTACAGGTTACTATAATGTTTTAATGTTCATTTATTTATAATATTAGTTTGTCAAGTTCTATTTAAAGGCTCTGTACTATGTCTTCTTGCCACAAATTTTGTGCAATATTGTGGAAAAAAACAACCTTGCAGTATGGTAAGTAAGTAATAGCAGAGATGAACTTGTCTACTTGTACTGAAATGTAATTCTTATGTGAAATTGACCTTTAGTGTGAAAAAAATTTACACTTATTTTCATTAGCTTTAGTTCCATTTTTTTCTCTTTCTGTGGCAGGAATTGTGTTACAGTAATTAAGTTCTTAAGCAGATGACATAAATTGGCTTAATGTCATTCTTGCCTATATATTGATTTTGCCTCATCAATCAAAGCTGGTTTTAAACTGTTGTTTGCTGTGTAAGACAAGTGTCCCTGAGCAGGCAGCACCTGCTGATAAAAATCTGTTGTTACTTCTGCAGTAACCAAAATAGAGACTTCTTGTGGTCATGTGTTTATTTTTTTGCTGCCCTGCCACTGTTTTCTAGGAACTCTCTTGTCAGCAGCATTCCTTGCAAATACTGGATCAGCAGTACAACCAGATAAGAAGCAAACTGAATCAGGAGCTGCAGCAAGCCAAGAATAACTTCAATGTTCTGCAGGCAGAATTTGACAAAGTAGGTGTTTTTTAGCATTAAAAGCCACTCCTAGAGTGGTATTTAGTTGTCTCAACAGCACTGCCTTAATTTAATTATACATAAAGTAAAGAAATTATTCATATGGCATCCTGTATTAATGTTTTTACAATAAGTATTTCAGTAAGAAATGGTAAATACAAAACATCTAATACAGTGTATTTATATGTGAATTCTAGGCTTTTACAAGTTTGTGGCTAGTCCACTTCTCTTGGGGAAGGAGATGTAAATGCAGAAAGTGCAGGTAAAATAAATCTGAGAAAGAAGGAGCTAGGGTGATCACAAGGCACTTCACAAAAAAAACAAAAACAAACCCATGCAGAGGTATAGCTTGATGATAGATCTACTGACCAACAGGTTGCCACCCTTTGGAAAAACAGTCCTATTTTCATATACCCTGGCCATACACTCATCATGTGACTCTGGAGACAGCTGAGAAGAGATAAAAGAGCAGAGAAAATATTGTATTTAAATTAGTATATCTGTGTACAGAACCAAGTGTTTGCTATCAGTTTAACTCCCTGAACTGGTTCTCCACAAAATCAGATGAGTTTCATGGCTTGTGTAAGGAAGGAGATCCAGTATGAAGGAGCTCTTCCACAGCTTTGGCAGCAGCTAGCTTTGAAAACACATTAGTTGTCACAAACTCCCAACTTTAAGTAGGTTAGAAAGCAGCACAAGCCTCAGGAGTGGGTTATCAGAAAAGAGGAATGTTTAAAAGCCTCCAAAAACCCCCAAGAGCATTTCTCAAGCAGCAGAGCTAACTGATTTTCTAAAAAGGGCCACAAGTTCTAGAAAGTTACATTGAGAAGCTGCATTTGCAGGCAGTCTGCACTGAAACATCATTTCTAAAACTGCCAACAGCTTTCTTGCAGGCTTGTTTTATTTTAGAAATATAGCTGTGGAACTACATTCAGTCAAAAGTTTTTATTGGAGGCTTCTTTATAATATGCATATACTTTTGTATATGCTTACTGAAAAATTGATTTGAGAGGACAATAAGTGCCTTTTACTTCCTTCTCAAATAAAGGTAATCTATTACTTGATGACCTTGGAATAGACTTTTTTTTTATTCTGTAGTGTAATTTCCTTCCTTTTTAATCTGGAGCGTTTTAGGACTCTTTTGAAAGAGTTAAAACCTGTTAATTTTTTATAAAATCAGTGTCACCAGAGCAGTAATTGCAGTTCTGATCCTAACTTTCTGATTCACATAGCTTAGCAAAAAGGCAATTATATTCCAATCTCATTTCTATCCTGCAGATATAATTGTGGTGATGTAGCTGCAAGTTGGATGAATTAAGATTATTTCAGACAGTCTAGAAATGTGTGTATTTTAGAGATTTCCCAACTTTTTCTCTAAACAACAGTAAAGCAATCCTTGGGTTCATGATGGGATAAAATAGTTTCATTTTATAACAGAATGTTGAGTTCAAGAATGGTAATTTAAAGAAAGAAGTTGTGCCTGTGATTGCAATGTTGGTTTTCCAGGTAATGGCAGCAAAACAACGCTTGGAACATGACACCAGTGATCTCACCCAGAAGCTGTGCAGAGCAGAGCAGGCTCTGTCAGCAGCCCAAACTAAGGAAGCTGATCTCATAAGAAGCTTTCAGGTGAGCAATGCTGAGGAGTATTTGGCAGAATTAATGCTATAAATTAGCAATTTGTAAACACTTAATAATCTAGAGCAATTGCTCACAATTGTTTTTTTCCCCATAAGCAGTCTTCAAACACTTTTGTGTTCATCCTAGTCATAATGAGGCCTTGCCTAACATCATGGAAATTAGTGCAGTTTCTGGAGTTAGCTGTGTGGGGATTCATTGCTGTAATGCTGATGATATGGTTCTAGTTCATGTTGGACTTACTTTCAAAAAAATTAGATTGTGTTTCAAAAGATTCTTGCTTTTTGGTTCTGAAATAAATTCAAATAATAATAAAATGTGTTTGATTTTGAAAGTAAATTCTAGAATCATTGCTGCTTTGATTCATACTCTTAAACTCAGTGATTTTGTACAAATACTATATTGTCTTAAAAAAAAAATACATCTCTTAGAGTAAGACCGTCCAATAAATATACAGTGCTGGAAAAACTTTTTTCTCAAATAAAGGTAAATTCAGAGAAGTTTCTGTATGCTGCCTAACTACCTTACTCACACACTCAGAAATCTTTTCACTTTGAAGTCTTGTCTGTCTTCTCAGTAATGTTTTGCTTTGGTAGCAACCAGACCAGCTACTCTTGAAATTGTTACAGTTTTGCCACTAGAGACCTATCAATGCAAATTTCATCCTTTGTTTGGAGAATCAGCTCTAAGTCGGAAAAATAGATGGATTCCTATGTAATCCGTGTCAGAGTTTGGTTTTGTTAAACATTCTCATTTTGCTTGTTACCAACTGTCATCAGCAGATATAAAATAAGCTGGTGTAGTCTCTGCCAAAAAATTACCATCAAAATTCTCTGCAAAAGTCTAAAGTAAAATAGTGAGTTTTGTTCAGATCATCACAAACATTTGTATGGGTTTAGTATATTGTGAAAATTTAGGTACATTCTTGCTGGTAGATTGCAATGTCTGACAACATTCCCAGTCGTTGGAATGTGACTGTTGTTTGAATTGTACTTTGCATGGTTTTGGCCCAGCTGACTGGCTCTCTCTCATACTTTGACTTGTTGAGCAAGTCCAGAGGAGGCCACCAAGGAGATGATCAGAGGGATGGAGCACCTCTCCTACAAGGAAAGGCTGAGAGAATTTAGTTTGTTCAGTCTGGAGAAGAAAAGGCTTTGGAGTGAATTAACTGTGGCCTTCCAGCTCCTGAAGGGAACCTACAAGAAAGATGGAGAATTACAGGACAAGGGGAAATGATTTCACAGTGACAGTGGGTAGGTTTAGATTAGACACTAGGAAAAAAATCTACACCCAGTCTAGCAAGGGACGTCCTTGCCCGTAGCAGGGAGGTTGGAACTAGATGACCTTTAAAGTCTCTTCCAACCCAATGTGTGATTCTATGGATATTGGGAATGTTTGCCCCAAATTGAAATAATTGGACCTTTCAGCCATTTTAATTCCTTAAGTGTATTTGTTTTTTTCTTTCCATAGATCACCTTAGGTTTTCTAATGAATGGCTTAGTTTAATTTGTGTACTTATATTGCTTCTGTGCATGCAGCTTTGAATGCAAGGGGTTTGGATGCTTGGACTTCTTTGAAAATTTATTAAGATTGCTAGAAAACTTATTCATTGAAATTTATATGTGTGGGTTTTTTTTTTTTTTAAACTGTGGGTAGGGAAGGCTGTGAGTAGAAGGGAAGGCAACTGTCAGCAACAGTGACAATTTCAATCATGTTCTCAGGGTAATTTGGGGGCTGTTGCAAAAACAACCCCTGCCACACTAGCAAGCTTTTAATTTTTTTTGTTCAGACCTTTCCCTTTCTTGAGCTCGGCTTTTGTGAATCAATGCCTATCTGCTAGTAGTAAATGGATGTATAATTGGTGGTCTGTTTCCATTTGGGCCATGCCTGTTCCATACCATCTGTTGTCCAGAGCACAGGAGTTTGGAGAACAGGGATGAATCTCTTTAAAATAATTTTATTTGGTTTCCAGGGTGCAATGTAGTTACTACATAGTATTTTTTGGTGGGGGTGATAGAGTGTTTTGTTATCTTGTTTGGAATTTTTTAAAATCAGTTTATTTGAAAGAAAGTGCTGTTAATTGCAAAGCAACTATCTGAAAGTGTAAACACTTCTAAATAAAATTTGACCAGTGTTGCCATGTTGTTGATATTCGGTGGAAAGAGAACTTGTCTCTATATGACATGACAGGTGAAATCTACTTTTCTACACATTTCATGCTAATTTTGATGCCATTGCAGGGATTTGCTTACCAAGCTTCTTTGGGAAAGTAGCTTGACTTCATCAGCTCAGATTTTGTATAATCTGTCCTGTCCCATCTCTTTCTTTCTGTGTTAGGTCATGTGGAGCTGTTTGTTCTAGGCTAACAAGGAACATGCTGACTACATCAACTGGCAGCATCTCTCAGATGCTGTCAATTTGTTAAGAATAAAAAATTCAGCTTATGTTTCTGAGGAGTGCTTAGGAATCCAGGCATAGATGCCCAAAGTCTTAATAGGATTAATGGAATATCTTTGATTCAAATGAACTGAGTCCGCTGATCTTTTTATTACAATTTACATGAAATATGGCCTAATTTGGTTTTGGTTTAGGAAGTGAAGAAGGAGAAAAATCTTCTGAACTGTCAACTTGAAAAGAAATTGCAAGATATCCACCAGCTTGAAGAAGAACTAAATATGATCAAGCAATATCTAAAGCAAAGCCAGAATTTTGCAGAAGAGATGAAAAGTGAGTTATGATTTTAAATTTACGGAACTCTTTCTTGTATGTTTCCTGCAATGCTGTAAGTTTCATTGTGAATTAAGTAAAAAGTTTCTGCTGGGGAATAGGATTACTATTTTCTAAGAACATTGAGTTTGTTGTCAATGAGAAGGAGTTTTTGGTCTATGAACATGTACAGTTCCTGAAGGTATGCTGTTTTGAAATTAATCAAAGTGTACTGAACTTATCAGCAAATTTGTTTTCATGGAATCTATTTTAAACAGAAAACTTCTGTTTTGCAGTTCTTTTAGGGAAAGCTGACTGCATGTAGTGCCTGCTAGCCTAAAGTAATATAAATATCTTTCATCCAGTGATATTACTTAAGAGTAATGCTTTGCAGTAGAATGAGAATTGAAAATAGTAAAAGTAAATAGTAACACCCCATCTAGAAAGTTATCAGTAGATTTGCCAGTATTGACTGGCAAAGATTTGATGGTGTTTTCTTCTACAGATAAAAATGCTGTTCAGGAAGTGGAGCTGAAGTTACTGGAAGAGAAATTGAAAAGGCAAGAGAGCTCTCTTTCACTGGAGAACCTGAAAAGAGCTTTAGCTGACATGGAAAAGCAACAAGAGTCTGCCCGAGGTCTCCTCAAGGAAAAAGATAATCATATTAAAGAACAAGACTGTAAAATAAGTACAATGGAGGGAGAATCAGAAGCTTTGCAGAGACTCCTTGGATTAAAGCAGAGAGAATGTGAAGAATTGCAAAAAGAGTCTACAGTTCTTTCTCAATGGAAAAATGAAACTGATCATCTCATAAATAAACTTCAGTCTGAAAAGGAAGGTATGCTGGCTCATATCAATGACTTGGAGAGTTCCCTTCAAAGTCAGCAAAGCAAAAATCATGAGCATAGTGAGAAACTTAGGATGATGCAAACCGAAAGTGACAGGAAATCCACAGAGATTAGAGAACTTAAATATATACTGGAATGTAAAAGTACAGAATTAGAAGAACAAAAAAAAGCTTTTGATGAACTTAAGCAGAAAGCAGAATGTTCTGATAAAAAGTACTGTAAAGAGATAGAAAATATGTCCTGTAAAATATTCCAGCTCACCAACCAAGTTGCTGAACTTGAAGAAAAGTTACAGCTGGCAGCAAGTCAAGGACTGCAAAGGGAGCAGTGCTATCACAGCCTGCTTGGTGAATATAAAAAAATCTGTTGTCTTGTAAATGCAAAAGATACTTCAGAAATGACAGAAGATGGAGAAGTTAATTTAGAAAGCCGACAGGATAAGACTCAGTTAGATAATATACAATTTGCAGCAAGTAATTCCAGCAGTGAGGATCACGGATGTGCAGGAGCTCTTCTAGAAATGGGAAAAACTAAGAATCTGCCCAATTTACAAGAGCAGATCTCTTTTCTTGAGAGTTCTTTAGTGGCACAAAAGCAGCTGAATTCAAATCAGCAGCAGCGGTATGAAGACTTACTGCAAATAAAGACTGAAACAGAACAAAAGTTATTTGCAGTAGAACAGATGCACAAAAACTTCATGACAGAAACCAAGCAGCACATCGGTAACTTGCAAGCGGATATTTCAGCACGTCAGGAATTAGTTGAAAAAACTTCAGCTATTCTTGAGAAAAAGGACATGCAGCTGCAAAGTCTGAATGAAAAGCTAGAAAACCAACAAGCTGAGCTTCAGGATTTAAAGATCAATAATAAATTGCTTGAGGATTCACTAAGCCAGCTGAAGCTCACGTCTGAAACATGGGATTCAGAGAAGAAGAACATGTCTTCAATGATTTGCTCATACAATAAAAAAATTGTTGAACTTACTGAAGAAAATACAGCCCTTAGGAATTTAAGCAGTGCTTTAAAGCAAGAGCAAATAACTTTACTGGAGGCAAATAAAAATATTTATGATAGCTTAAAGGAAAGAGAAGAAATCATTTCTGAAATGTCTGGAAAACATGAGGAGGAAAGACAGCGCATTGAATCAAGAACTGCAGAGATCAAAACAGAGCTTGAAGTTTTGCAGGCAAAGTATAAATTAGTAGAAGAAGAAAATGGAAAAATTATGAACATTCTGAGAGAGCAGACAATTGAATTAGATGAAAAGAAAGCAAAATTAGAACAAGAGAAACAGGTATTGAGTGAGAACAAAGATATCTTACATAAACTAATAGCCTCAGAAGAAATAAAAAAGGATTTGGTTCATGAACTTCAGCAGCTGCAGTCAGAATTTTCCAACATCCAACATGTGCCTTCTGCGGAGCTTGACTGTTTAAGCCAGGAAAGGTTAAATGCCAGGACAACACAAAATACACTGCAAGAGAAATGTGACTTTGTATTTCAAGAGAAAGAGCAATTGGGGAAGGAATTAACAACAAAAAATGAACCTCTAATGTGCAATGTTAATTGTGAACAAAGACTCTGCTCAGAACAGTTGAGAAAATCAATGGAAGAAAAGGACATTGAGCTGAATAAATGCCAGGTTAAACTTGAGCTTCTTCAAATGGATTTTGAGGATAGTGAACTCTCTCTAGAGAACTGCAGGTTAGAAGTGATGCAACTGGATACTGCTTTAAAAGGTATGGAAGTAGAACTTGAGAAAAGTGTGAGAGAAAAAGAGAGACTGAAGCAAGAACTACTGTCTATTAAAAAACTGAAAACTGCAGATTCTTCACTTATAGTATTAGAGGAAGATGGCCACTCATTGGATTATAATTATGGTGACATTTCCCAGGATTGTGGCAAAAGGGGAATAGATCAAAGTCCTTCATCAGTGTTGCTGGCATCCTCTTTGCAGGTAACAATAAACCAGCTGAGTGAGCTTGAGAAAATGTGTGAGAAGTTGCAGTGTGAAAACACTGCATTAGCCTCTGGATTTAAAGATGCAAAAACCACAGGTATTAATAAAGAGGAAGAGGAGAAAGATGATATAATGAATGCAGATAGCAATTTAAAAGCTGAGAAAGCTGTTCTTCCTGATGAACTTATGGATCAAAGCGACAACAGTGATCTGAAAATGTGTTCTGATAATAAGGAAATGTCCTTCAAACTTAAAGAATGCAGTTCTTTCGACTATGAAGATTTGAAATTGACCAGCAAAGAAGTTAAGGTACACTTTGCAGAAGTGAGAGAGAAGCTTTTGACTTTCCAGAATGAACACCTAAAATTATATGAACAGCACTGTCATATGAGTTCAAAGATATGTGAACTGCAGTCTTGTATGGAAATGCTGAAAGCAGAAAATCCTTTGTTGTCAACGAGTCTGAGCAGTGCTCATGTAGATTCTGTGCCAGTGTCACTGTCATCCAGCCAAGATGACACGCTGCCTAAACTAGATGAAACTAAGGCCATGGATTCTTCCTCAGACCTTTCTGTAAATCCCTGTTTGTTAGAAGTAAGTGATGTGGTTGATTCTCGTAACAGTGGTCCATGCAAATGGACAGAGGAAATTAATCAGACAGACAGTTCTGTAGAAGTAATTTCAGAGGATGCAACAGAAATTTTGGTTGAAAAGTATCATAATGATCACAATTTGGACTCTGTTAGAGAGCTTGGGAGTATTACTCCAAGAAAATCTAACCTTGAAAATAGAATTAAAGAACTTCAGATTCTCTGTCAGACATATGAGAAGGCCATCAAGGTGCTTGAAGATCAGTTTCGTGTTCAAGAGAATATGAAAAATGAGGAAATACAAGAACTGAAAGAAGTTATACTTTCTGAAAGGAAAGAAATAGATAATCTCAAACAGCAAAATCTATCTGAAAAGGAAGAATGGCAGCAGAAGCTGAATAATGTGACTATGGAGATGGAGTGCAAACTGGCAGCAGAAAGAAAGCAAACTGAGAATCTCTCTTTGGAGCTGGAAGCAGCAAGACTCCAACTACAGGTCCTTGATTTAAGTTCTCATTCACTCCTGTGCACAGATACTGAAAATGTAAGTAATTGCTGTTGTGCAAATGAGTTTTATGTAAGTCCTTTCATTTGTGGTCACCCAAATAGAATTTTTTGCAGTAAAATCTATTTAAAATTGTGCCCTGCAGAAGCAGTACTATTATTTGGAGAAGGATGAAAAATAATCCATACTCAAGCAGTAGTCTTCATCCTTTAGTTATATTAACAATAGTTCACTTTGTCATGTAGACACCTATTTTCCCAAAATACAGAAGGATGTGGTATCTTGGCACATAGTCTATTAGCATATTTATCTGAAATTTCTCCCTCAATACATTTAAAACCTTTTGGCCAAAGATGATAAATAACTGTCAATCCTTGCTGTAAGAAAGGAGATGTGAAGTAGGGAGGGATGATATCTATTTATTTCGCATGAGAGCAGGAGCTTTACTAGTTTAAGGAAAGTTTTAAAACTTACCTTATTTTTTCTTATATGCATTCTTCCCTCCTTTTTTATAATTGATTTATTCTTATTCCTTGCAGAACATAGAACAAGAAAACAATAGTCCTTATAAATTGAGAGTGCCTGTTGAAAACTCAGCTCTGAAAAACAGTAATCTTAAAATAATTCCCGTTGAGAAAATGGCTGGAGGAGATGCCTCTGTGTGTGAAAATGAAACTGAGACTGCTGAAGCAAGATTAATGGAAGATTACACTGAAATGATTTCTGGAGAACAGGAGCGTAAAAATACTGGAAAAAGAACCAGCTCCTCCAACCATGCCAATGCATTGTCATTTTCCAGTAGTAGGATTCTGTGTGCTGGGTATTTCTGTGAAAATCAAATAACCACTGAAATGCTTCAGGAAGAGGCAAAACAACAGACTGCTGAAAATTTGAAGCTGATCTGTGAGACAGAAAAAAACCCAAACATTGTTGATTTAAAAATACAAGCTGAGCAATCAAACTCAGAGATGAACTTCCAGGAAGTAGAAACAATTTCAAATAGCTCAGCTTTTGCAGAACTGGTGGAAGCTACTGTAGCCGTTAAGGAAGAAAACTCTAGCATAAAGGAAAAACACAGATCAGTTTCTATCAATAAGCAGGAGTTATCTCTTCAAGTAGTCTCATTAGAAAAAGAACCTGAGAACCTTAAGTCTGAGCTGGAGATATGTAAAGTTAGATTGCTTAATTCAGCAGACATGTTTGATGATGTAGAAATGACCAAGAGAGCTGGTCAGGAGCAATTTCTTGCAGCTGAAAATGAAGGGGGGAGTCCGAAATCTGAGCAAGTTAATATTGAGAACCATGCCTTGTTCATAGAGCATGACATTGAAATGCTTCAGGCAAAATGTCAGCAATTAGAAAGGGAGAGGGAAGTTAATCTGAAAACTATTTCTAGCTTTCAAGAGCACCTTGCTTCAGTCACAGCTGAGAGAAACTATATTGGCCAAGAACTGACTATTTTGTCTGAAAGCAAAAAAGAGTTGGATGAGAAGTATCAGAAGCTACAAGAGAAATTAAAAGAATTAGAGTTAACTAAAATGGATTCTACGGGATTCATTAGAAGGTTAGAGGATGAAGTGAGGACACAAGCAAATCTGCTTGAGGCTGCAAAATCTGATGCAAATCAATTATCCAATGAAAAAGACTGTCTTCTTCAGAAGCTGCAAAGTTTAGAAAATGATGCTGTATCTTTCACCTTAGAGAAAGAAAAATTCCAGAATGAAGCAGCAGATTCAAAGAAAGAAAAAGAGCTGATTGCAAGAGAGTTGGGAATGATGCAGCATAAATTAGATTCGTCAGAAATGAAAAATTCAAAGCTTTCCGAATCTTTGGAAGGCTTGTTAATGGAAAAAAGAGAACTTGCTGCAAGACTCAGTGCTGCACAGAAAGAAGCAGACCAACTGCGATGTGGAATTGAGAAGCTGAAAGTAAAAATTGAGTCTGATGAGAAGAAAAAATGTCACATTGCTGAAAAGCTGAGAGACAATGAACGGAAAGCTGACTCCCTTCAGGATAAAATAGAGAGGCTTGAAAGGGAATTGGAGATATCAGAGAAAAATCTAGAAGATACAGTTATTGAGTTGGAGACTGCCAAAGCAGAGGCAGAAACATTAGCAACGGAGATGGAAGAGATGACTGAAAAGCTGAAATGTTCTAACTTACAAATTGATGTCCTCACCTCACAAAAAGAGTGTTTGGCTAACGATTTAAAAGCAATGCAAGAAAGATTCCTTGATCTAGAGTCTTCAAATTTGACTACAGCAAAGCAGTTGGGAGAAAAGGAGGAAGAAAAGATACAAATCAAAGATGAGTTTGAAAATACTGTGGCATTGCTGAGATCTGAGCTCAAATATATGAGTGAGAAATTAGAGTTTTCATGCAAGAAGGAAGCAGATGCTAGAGCAAAAGAGCAGGTCTTGATTAATCAGGTGGCTCATCTTGAGCAAGATAAAATAATGCTAATACAGGAATGTCAGGAAATAAAAAATGAAAACATCAAACTGGATCAAGCAAGGGAAGTACTTGTTCAAGAATTGATGGATTGTAAACAAAAACTCAATGAAAAGGTGCAGGAAAATGGTGCTCTTGAAAATCAGGTGAAAGAAACAGAAGCTCTATCTTTGCAGCTGTCTCACATGCAGCATGAACTTGAATGCTGGCACCAGGAAAAAGAGAGGCTGCAGAACTTGATTGCTGAGTTGAAGCTGAAGGAGCAACATTTTCCCGATGGTGAAACCTCTCCAGATATCCTGAATGTTCTAAAAATGTCTTATAAGGACCTTGAGAAGGAACTGGAATCTACACTTTGTGAAAAGAACACTCTATGTAAAAAGGTAATATCATTTCCATTAGGATAGAGTTCCCTTTGTAAGAGTGAGGATAAAGTGTCTTCCAGGTTTACCACTTCCTCTAATAAATTAAATCTTAAAATAATTTTAACCTCAGACTTTTGCAGGAAACATCCTATTTTTAAAATTACATTTTCTGTGCAATCATGAATTTTCATTGAAATTACAGAGCTGGAAAGCAGGGCATTGTTTTGCATAGGATGAATGAGAAGGTAGCTTGAAAGTAGACATAGAAGTTTAAGCAATCAAATAATGCAGGATAGTTTCCTCTTTCCTGTAGAAGAAAAAGAGGAAGAACAAATTGGTATTGGGTGGCTGAGTTTTTGTATCAAGAATAAATACTTTGGAAGCTCCAAAGAAAGTGAAGCAACAATAGTGTGCTTGTCATGTGAAAACATCATTACCCCGTTGAGACTCTTGCTTAAAACTTGACCAACTATGGGAATAAAATAATCCATCTTAAAAACTGGTTGGTACCCATAAGTACATTCTTTGGAGGTCATGACACATATATTAAAAATAATTCTGGAAAATTTCATTTCAGGTAAATGAACTGACTGAAAGTCAAATTGAACTGCAAGTCAAGCTAAATAATACTGATCAGAAGATTGCCAAATTGCAGGAAGAAAGAAATAAGCTTGCTGAAGAAATGCAACATGTTCAAGAGTATTCAGAAAAGAACAAAGTAAGTTACTCCATCTGCAGTATTCTTGTGTAGAGGGCCAGATGCTCAAGTACAGTACATTGGTGGAGTCTGGTCAAGGGAGTCTGTGATAATATACAGTATTAGAGGTTATTGCTTCCAAATTTCAAAAAATCCAATGTTCTCTTCTGAGATAAAATGATTACTTGATAGTTTTCCCCTCTTCCTTCCATATAAACTATGTTTTCTTGGCATAAAGGCCACTGCTGGTTATCTAGACATTTTTCAGTGTAGAGAAATTCTCTACTTCAGGCTTTCAGTCATCAGACTGAGGAGGTCAGATAAAAAATAACACATATTTCAAAACTACTTTTAGTGTTTCAGTAGTGCTAAAGTAATTCAGGACAAAGTCAAGGAGGAAACTGTTTTGGAGCCTTTATTTTTAATTTGTTTGCATTTAATTCTAAGAGGCTATTTTATCATTTAGACAATTTGTCTAATAATATTGTGAACAATATTATGACTTCAATTTATGTGGTCGTCTGACCTACTAACTTTATTTACAAAATTCTATAACCAGGACCTTGTTTTTATTGTGGCATCGAGGATTTTGAGTGGCAAAAGAACAGAGATTTCTGCAACTTTCAGAAATCCTAAATGGAAATACAGGCCAGCTGTCCAAAACCTAGCAATAAAAGTGGATGAAAATGAAAATTCTTAGAAAGTTTTGTCATCTTAAAGAGGGTGAGAAAAATGACCCTTAATCTCTCAAGTTACTCTCAGATGGAACAATGTTTGAAGAGGTTAAGCTTTGATTTTGGCAGTGCTGCTTGATTTAACACTCTTGGCAAGTTTGCACTTGTTTTCTTTTAAGCAAACCTTCCTCTGCCTCCTGTCCTACTTTTGTATTCAGATATTCTTTTCTTTGATTACAGTGTGTTTAGCCAGTGTTAAGTATCTTTTTTTACCAAATTGCTTTTGAAAATTCAAAGATGTTTCAGATTTAAGCAGTTTAATGGGTCAACTCTTTCTCTATTGAGATAATTCCAAATACCAAAGAATGCACTCTTACTATTTACAGATTCAGCTGCATCTAACAGCTTCAGAAAAAAATGAACTGGCCAGGAGTTTGGAGATGGTCCAGAATCAACTGCAAGTAAAAGAAGGTGAAATTAAAAGAGAAATATCAGAATACAAAGACAGACTACTTCAAGCAGAGAAAGAGCATCAGGATGCTCTGACAGAAGCAAACCGAAAGGTAAATCAGAAAATAGGAAGAGTAGTGATGTGAGTTTTTAATTCAGTTCTATGTATTTTACAAAATTTTGCTGATCCTATTGCAAAAGAATTTATCTTTGTTAACAATATTTCCAAAATCTACATATACTTACCTTGCAACTCAGTAAGTATTAAATTAACTTTTTTCCACATAACAAGCGCTAAAAAGTGAATTTATCTCACAACTCAGTAAGCATTTAATCTATATAAAAAATCACTGTGACTGTTGTGGTAGGAAGAGGGAGGAAAGTTTAACCAGTTCAGGATACAAGGGCAAATTTGTTGGAAATACATTTTTCAGATGTACTATATGCAAAGAGCCATCAACTTTTATGCAGAAATGTCTATGAACTTAAGGCCAATAGAACACAGGCAAACAACTTACTATAATTGTTTCTTAATAGTTTTCATTCTTATTGATATAAAGTAGATGTAACACCAAGTTATAGTGAAATAGAAAGGTTTTCTTCTGACAGACTTCTTAGAGGCAAGATTCTAATATTCGAAATATATACTTGAGACAAATTGCCCTTTCAATTTTAAACTCCTCAAAACATAACTATTAAATTTGCTGTGGAATTCCTGTGGGTTTGTGATATGCTGTTAGGTACATCTTTAAAATACACCTCGGTGTCCTTTTTGGTATTATAGTAATTAGGCACATTTTCTTTTTCTAGAATGAAGTAGAAATTGAGGCCTGTCATGAGAAGATTAGTTCACTGGAGCACATTATCAGCTCACAAAAATTAGAAATTGAGCATTTAAAGTCAAATAAAGAACAGTTAAATAATTCCCTAGAAGAAGCTAATCAAGCCTTAGGAGAACTCCTAAAAACTAAGGTAAGAAAAAACCCTATGTATGACCAATTATGTGAGATTCCAGACACTGTGTAGTAATATAAACATAGGATTGGTGCTCCAGAACTTTGGCTTGACTTTGGTACAGCCTTCATTTCACTAAAGAGAACACAGAGCATGGAGAAAACATTGTTACTATTGATGTACATTAGAAAAATTCTGTTCTGTGTGTCGTGACTGAGATCACCTAGAATTGGTTTCTGTGACCCTAAACACAGCAGTCTATTGACTACAGTGAACATTGCAGCTGAGTTAAAACGTGACTAGAATTCACTCAAAGAGACTTTGCAGTGACTCTATTTTCTGTTTGTGAATTACTTTGATGGTAAAATGTACCATGGTCTATGCCTAAGCATTAATCTTGATAGATTGCTCTTTAGTCAGCTTTTTCAGTTCCATTTTATATAGAATACTCATTAGAGCTATTAACTAGTGTAATTCTCTGGCAGAATTGTTCACAGGGATGCTGGAATATGAACTCCACTTACTGTGAGCTACTGATAACCTGGAACAGTTCTTCATGTCCTTGGTTTGCTATTTAGTAGCTCAGGTGAAGCTTCACTGTCAATATACTGTACTTCTGTACCAATAATCCTATCCCTGCATTTTTCTTGTTTTCTGGATGGTTTTGGTGTTTTTGGGTGCTGCTTCAGTCTGTGATTGATATCTGGCTCCAACTCTGTACTTCAGCTTCAGGAATTAGTGCATCTCTAAATGCACTCTTGAAGAAACAGTCAATTCAATTTACATGCAAGTAAACACTGAATTACAATATGCTCATCTTGTTCAACAGTTCTTTATTCTTAGGGCCCTCCACTGTGGTGTTAATTTGGTTAATAAGAGCAGTCCAAGGATAAAGTCCTGTGGGATGCGTGCCAGAAAACAGTACCCATGGTAGTGTCAATGTAGCAGAGAAGGCCCCTACCTGTGCTCATTGTGTGGTATTTGCTCACAGGTTGGTACCAGACCAATGGGACGATAAAAGGTTCAGGCTGGACATTTTGAAGAATTTGTTTGCTGTAGGAAACAGTGTAAAGCACTGGAAGGGCGCTGCCCAGGGAAGTGGTGGAGTCACCACCCCTGGAAGTGTTCAAGGAACAGCTCTGGGCGGCCCTTAGTGCTATGGGTTAGTTGATATGGCGGTGTTCGGTCAAAGGTTGGATTCAATGATCTTGGAGGTCTTTTCCAACTTCAGTGATTCTATTACTCCTTTTGATATTATAATGTTTAAAAGGAGGAATTATGTTTCTGGTGAAATAACTAAATTTCTTATTTTTTAGGCTGATAATAGTGACATTATAATTCAGCTGAAGAAGGAAAATGAATATGCCCACAGTAAAGTGCAGATGTGGATGAAATCCTGTAAGCAGCTGGAACAGGAAAAGGAAATGTTGCAGAAACAACTAGCTGAACATGATGAGCTGCTAAAGAAGGAAAATCTGACTATGGCAAAGCATAATAAAGAAGGTAACTGAATCTAGATTGTCTTAATGCTTTCTTAGTGCTACATTAATCTGTAAAACTTTCTTGTTCCCTAAAATGTCCATTTGTATATGCAGCTCTAGAACAGAGCATGATTCTTAACTAGAATAAAAAATTACAAGTGCAAATGTCAAACACTTTCAAAATCTAGCTAATCCTTTTTTCTCTTAAAGTTGTTGTTTCTCTTCTCAGAAATAACACTAGGTTCTGAATAAATATATTAAATTTTCCATTTTTGATGTTAAAAGTGACTTAAGGAAGAAAAGAGATATTTTTTTTAAGTTTTGTATGCAAGTTCTTACATCATTTTCCAGCAAGCTTTTCCTTCTTACTCTCATTCTTTGTTCTTAATATTTTAGCTAATCTCATGAAATATACTGTATTGTAAATGATACTTAAAGTAAGTTGAGGGTGAAAATGGATTGTTCAGAAGTTACAAAATGAAAGGTTAAATGTTTCCCCGTGCACTGGTCAAGGATTCTTTTTAAAATTTGCATATTTGTTCTCTATTTACAGAGACATTGTTATGCCTATCACATTACTGAATTTGTTTCACAGTCATTTTTTTATAGTTGCACTGTTACAGAAGATGTGTAATTAAAAGATAAATTCCTATATATGTATCTTTTATTATGTCAGCTATATGAATAATCGTGTTTTTCTTTGAAAGATGCTGATGATAATGCCATTATGGAAGAAATTAAGTTAAAATTAGAAGAATTGCAGGAATCTACAGAAGTGAAGACCAGAGAAGCAAATGAGAACTTGGAGAAATACTGCTCTCTAATTGTTAAATATCATAAACTAGAGGAAGCAAATGAGATGCTAAAAACACAAGTCAGTTTGTTGAATACTCAGCTGAAACAGCAAGCGAGTGATGCTGTCAGCACTCCTTTGTTGAATTCAGAGAAGTCATTAACACAGAAGAGCAAGCACTCTGTCAAAGAGAGGAGATCAGATGAAGAAACCACTAAGCTTTCAAGTAAAAGGCAGAGATGTGAAGACAGCAGGAAAGATGATGGAGAACCCAGATCTCCTGCTCCAGTGACTTCATTGAAAAAGAAGAGGAAGTGTGGTAGTTCTCTAAATCTGCAGGGTCGGGACAACACTGACTGTGAGGTGGATGGGCTTCCAGAAATAGTGCAGAAAGGTATTTATCTTGTAAAGACAAATGTTCTCTGAGCACAGCAGGTGTGCTTTTCTCTTGTTTCGTTGAATGGCTTTCAAGTCTGCCTAGCTGGTGACTCTGCAAACATTTTTGGTGACAGACAGTGATGGAAAGTGAAAGGAGTCAATGAGTGATGCGGCAGTTGGTGCCAAGTTAGCTTTTCTGGAGCACTGGTGTTAGACCAGCAGAACACATTTCTGCTGGATTAATAACTCCCATTCTGCTAAGAGTTAAATGGTCATGGCAGTCTCCTGTGCTACCATCACCTCACTCACAGATGTAGTGTGCAATGCGGCAACTGGAGACCAGAAACTGGGGAGGAGTGGTGTGTGAAGGGAAGCCTAAGTGTGTTCCCCAGGTGTTTGCTTATTTGTGTGCTTTTATTTCTTTCAGTACCAATAATTAGAAGTGTGCTAATTTGCAAAACATTAAATCAACTAAAATTCCCCAAGTTGAAACTGTCTTGCCCACAGCAGTAATACCTTAATATCTTCTTCACTTTCCATCTGCTATGAATACCATGAAATTAGGTAGCCTGCTATTCCATATAAGGGCTTGCTGCAGCAGATGGTAGCTGAGAAGACTGCACAAATCAGGATTTGAAAAATATCTTGTAAGTTCAACTGCCTTTTAAGTTTCCCTTTATAATAGATGTAATTGCCATCATTAAAGGACAAACCATAGGGATACTGAGTAGCCTCAACTTAGATGGTCACTCTCAGAAGTCAGTATTTCTAAGGAAAACATTATTTGCATTTCACTCTTACCAGCGTTAGTATATCTTCTAAAAATAGCCCTCTTTTGAGGACATATGTGCCAGTTCATATTTGACTTTTAGGCTAGATAGAGAGATAATAAACAGTCTATAACTAAGTAGTTCTACACAGAGAAAAGTATTAAAAATCAAGAGCATCATATCACAGTATCATGAATTAACCAGTACTGGTTTTCAGTTTGAAATTACTCTCCACATCATAACATACCTGTAAAGAAAAAGACCAAATACTTGATTTGATTTTTTTTTTTTTTTTTTTTTTTTTTTTCCTATAGAATTGCTCTTGTAATTCAACAGTTCTTCTGTGATACCCAAGTTTTGCATTTCAGTTTTGGAATATGCAAGATCTATTCAGCAATCTTTGTTCCGTTTTCTCCAATGGAACAGATGATTTATTTCAATCAGCTATTTTACTCCTATTGTGGAAAAAGAAATCCATTTGAGGAAGTGTGATTGCTTTAGCTGGTTTTTATAGAAGCTGTTTATTTTTCAGGATTTGCTGACATTCCCAGTGGCAAGGTCAGCCCTTACATTTTACGTAGAACAACGCTGCACCTCAGATCCAGTCCCCATCCAGCTTCCTCAAGTGAGAAAAAGCCTTTGCCTACACAGGACTCACAGAAGTGCAGACCAGGCCATCTTGGTGAGAGTTACTGTTCGACACCTGGTGGCAGCAAACCACAAAAGGTAACTTGGAAAAATTTCATCTGGGTATGAAAGTCGTGGGGAAGACGTACTGCATTGACTAAATGTATTCATCTTGCCAAGTAGCTTTGAGGACATATCATTCTTTATGTTCCTCAACAATACAGTGCAGAGAAGATCATAAATACTGAATGACTGAAACATGACATAGCTCTTGACCATAATAGTGATCTGCAAATTGTTCATTGTGAGCTCATGGGAACAACCAGTGAGAAATGTAGATTCAATACAAGTATATTTTCTATTTCTTATAATGGATATTAAAGAGCAGATATTCCTTATATTGTGGTTTCTGAGTTTGCAGAGAAACTAACCACCTAAAGGACTTAACCTCTGGGAGTTTGAGCTCAAAGTTTTCTGCGAACAGCTTTTCTTGGAATTTATAGAATAACTACAGGTATTTGAGAAGCTATTAAACATGTAAATAGGGAACATTTGGATGATAAAGAATGGCTTGTGTTGGGAAGGGTCCTTAAAGATCAGCTAATTCCAACCTCCCTGCCAGACAGGGGCACCTTCCACTAGACCAGCTTGCTAATGCTTACCAGACTTTGATGTTATCAAAACAAATAAATACTACACAATTATGTTTCAAAAGTGGACTCTTATTAAAAAAAAGATTAGTAACTGAAGTTTACATTAACTTTGTGTTTTCAATAATAGACACATTGCTGAATGTTTTACAGTACATCAGAGCAATATGTTCTAAGATGAGGCAAATGCTTTGCAGATTATAGAAAGATATTCCAGCTTTAGGACAGCAATAAACCTTTTGTTGTCCAAAACCTCCTCCAAAGTTTGTAAACATGTTATCTCAACTTGAGCAGTAAGAGAATAGTTATTGGTAGCTCTTTGTATGAGGGCTACATGGAAATATGTCAGTAGATAAAAATCCTTCCAGTTTGCCAGGTTGCACAAAAGTATTCTCTTGACAATCAGCAGAATCTTACACATAGCTTTTCGGTTTTTTTCTTTTTTTTCTTTCCTTTTTTTTTTTAAAATCCAGTTAGTTTTTATTAGATATAAAGTATATTATAAAGATACCAAAAGTACAGGCAAATGCCACATAGTTTAGTGGATGTATAGCTTTTGGGGCCAGAAAGCACCACTGGGCAGACAAATCAGATCAGACTCATAATTTTTTGGAGCTACAGCAATAGGAAGTCGGTGTTTTGCAGTGAGAGTGAATACACTGAATTTGTGTTTATTGTTTCAAGGGATAATTAACCCACTTGCCAAGAGTTGCTGCTTCATACAGACATTGCCTGGAGTTCTGTGTTTTATTACTGTTTCATTAACTGATGCCAATAAATTTTATTTATAATCCTTTATGTCTGTTTCCCTATAACCTTAGAAACAAATGGTGTTGCTTGTAAAGAATCTGAGCAAAAAAGAAAGGAAGCCTCGATCGCAGAAAGTTGTGTAGTAATCACCTGCCAGCATGGTGTAAACTTGTTGTAAACTCTTGCTGACCATAGTCAGGGTTATAGCAAATAACAATTAATCCGTAATAATATTGTCTAATTTAACTGGAGGAGGGATTTCCCAAACATTCCTCCTGTTTTTTCAACCTTGTATTGTCTAGGTCCAAGGACAGGCTACTCCTCACTTACAACGAGATCACAGTAATTAAGATTTCAGTGTTGGTTTTGTTCCCCTCAAGTGTAAATATGCAAAAGTCATCAGTTCCAGGAATTTGTGCCCTTCTCTCTTGGACACTGCTGAAATGTGTGTTGGTTTCATTTCAAGATGATGTACATCTGGGAATTTCTGGAGGAATTGCTCATATTGTTTCATCAGTTGTTGAAACCATTAAACCATATTGTTTCATGCTCTATATTAATACAGTAAATGGTGTGTCATGTTTTAAAAGTGAAATAAACCTTGTTTCCTTCTCTTTGACAGGTACTCGTATCTACTTTATTTCAAATACCAGTTTCAAACTGTTGCAAATTTCTCAATGTGTTTAAAAAGTGCCTGTCATGTTCATATGCAAATTTATTCACTTTTCTATGTGAATTTAATGTAGAATTTAAATTGAGTGCTTTGACTGCACATCGGTCAAAATGAGAAAGCAGTGGTTTCTGCCCAGATGTCAGCAAAAAAAGTGACACCTATGCTTTTAAGTTTGCAGAATATATACATAAAAAATTAAATATAGCTCTTGGTGCACACTACCAGGTACTTTAGTAAACAGCTTAAGAGTGCTGCCTGTTCCTTGTGTAGCTTTTTTTTCTGCTCCTGGAAAATAGCTTGCCAGCAGTGTAGCAGATATTTCATCTCATACCACAACAAAGCAAGAGTTATCAAGCCTTACTCTGTTGTGTATTCGGAGTGATAAGTGCCTAAAAAATGTTTTTCTGCTTTCAATATGTCTGTCTTTTGAAAATTCTCAATATTTAGTCTTTTCAGCAAGTCTTTCAACCCAAGGCAGAAAGCTAATATGGTTTTCCATTACCAGTAAACAAGGATGTTTTTGTTTGTGTTACAGGAAAATGATGAGCAGCAGTCCCAAGCTTTTCCACCAATGAGTTCTACATCAAGGTCACCACTTTGCCTGCATAAACAATCGCCAAAACCTCTCTCTGATAATACTAGGGAGAGTCACACGATGCACAAAGCAAAAAATTTCCAAAATGAGCAAAGATTATCTGAGCAAAATGAGCAAAAAGAAAATTGTAAGGTGCAGTAAATCTGACTTAGTCACTACTCAGAATACCTGGTGATCAAAACCAGTTTGTAAAATAAATGTAAGAACTATATGGAGGGTACCATTTTCTCTTCTCCAATGAGTAACAATATATGGATTCTGCAGAGCATTTGTAAATATTTACTAATAGCAGTAGTCAGTCAAACTGGTGAAATAATAGTGAACAGATATAATTGATCTTTTTATAGAATCACAGAATCTGATAGGTTGGAAAAGACCTTTGAGGTCCATTGAGTCCAACCTATGACCTAACCTCACTTTGTTAACCAGACTGTGGCACACAGTGCTACATCCAGTCTTTTCTTAAACACCTCCAGGAATGGTGATACTACCACCTCCCTGGGCAGCCCATTCCGATGTCCTATTACTCTGTAAAGAACTTCTCCCTAATGTCCAGCCTAAACCTCCCTGGTGCAGCTTCTAGCTGTATCCTTTTGGCCTATTGCTGGTTAACTGAGAGAAAGGACCAACCCCCACCTGGCTCCAACCTCCTTTTAGATGTAATTGTAGAATTTTCTGTAAATACTTTCTAAATCTGTAAAAAAAATAAACCATAGAAAAAGTGGCTGTATGGCACCATGTAGTTAATTGTTGTCATTTTTGTGTACCAATGATCGGTTTACAAATGGAAAATAAAAACTCACCTAAGTATCTAAAAAGCCTAGTTTCTAGGAAAAATGTGGCAAACACTATTGGATGATTCAAAATGAAGCAGTGACTTACTTTCTAGGTGCAAGACAAAAATATAGAACTAGACAGAAAATGCAGCCAGTACACAGGTCTACTGTCCTGTGTGTTGGTATCCCTTCTTCCTGATGGTGGAAATAGGGGTGAGGCATGATTCAAACAAAGCCAAAGAGGACTGTCTTGTTTCCCTGAAATGAAGCATCTGACAATGTACTTCCCTAGCTGAAGGTCATATGTTGATCTTGACATCTGCCCAATGGCCCTTGGCAAAATCCTCAGCAAGATGCAGGGGTGAGCACTTTGTACCAGGCCAGAAAAGATGCTGTAACAACAACATTGTTCTTGTTCTAGCAGCAGTGGTTGTCTGCTGCTTCTCTGAAGGTCACCTTTCACCTTGGCAATGCTTAACCTCAAATCTGTCTGTAGGAAAATCAATGAAGACCTGTACCTGATGTAATGAGAGTGGATGTATTGGGAAATGGTCAGGTGTCGAGAAATACCTGTATGGAATGCTCTAAGTTATCCTTTTAATTCAGATAGCATTTAAGATACTGGTATCATCAATACAAGATAAATAACTCCATCCAGTTCATGACAGTGCACCTGAATTTAAGTTGGTTCATTACAAAAATGCTCACCCCAGCTTGTGGGTCTCAAAGGTCTGATGGCTTGCTCAGCAGCACAGACCAATTGAACACTACAGAAAAGGGTGACATCAACCACATCGGTCATTATCCAACTAAACAGAAATTACTTTGTGATAATTCCTGTTATGCTCACCTGGCCTTTGCAAATATTAGGGAAATCAAACTCCTGTACATGAGCAGTAGTGCCCTAAAGCTCTGACATCCAATGTAGATGCATTTTCACATTATTGTTTACTATGTCAGAAAGATGTTTCTTCTTTCAACAGAAGTGTGTAATAATGTTTTCAACTCCTTGAAAAAGAGTCTTTAAAATAAGAGACAATATTTTGGTTTCAGGTTGAATTTTCAAAATATAATGACACCACCTACTTCCAACTTAGTTTTGCCCTCAAAGCAGGGTGCTTTTCTCATTTTACATATACATATCTCCATTATTCTGCCTTCCTTTCAGTATTGTCTGTTAGAATGCAGTTCGTTTAGGAGAACAAATTATCTACTCCTCAGTCTAACCAAACAACTTTTAAAAAATGCAACATTTGTATAAAATGTGTGCAACAGAGTCAGGCAAATGAAAATATTTGTCATTGTTCAAAAGATCAAAATCTTGCCACACAAACTATCCTTCAGTAACTAGATATACCTGTGCTTGGGGTCACAGCAGTAGATCTCGTGGCTTTTTCTTAAACATTTTAAGTTCTTTGTTAACTCAAGTGTTAGGTAATTAAAACAATTTAATTTTTAAATTAAAAAAGGGCACATCTTAAAGGATGCATTTTATTGCCTCATTTTATGTCAGGATACTGTCAAAGCTCATAAAAGCTAAATTATTTCAGACCAAGTTTTGTATCTTGAAATTATTTAGGGATCATCTGTGGAATTACAGCAATTAAAAAAAAAATAGGTGTCTTGAGGTAGAAGCATGGGTATGAAGAGGCTTTGGTAGCCAATAATAGAAAAAACCCAAACAAAACTGACGTGTTTCATTTATCCAAATCATTGTTTTTCTATTTTAATCTGATGCTTTGAAAATTGTCCCACTTGGAGAAGAGTGTGGAAAAAACATCTATCTTTAGAAAGCTGTCTAATCTTAACCAGAAAAATTTGAACAACTATGTTATAATGAAAGAAGTGACTATAATCACTAAAAGAAAGCAGTGAGACTTTAGTTGTTACATATTTTCCTACTTGGCTGCATTTGTATTTTATAAGCCTTTAGATTTCATTAAGTGTGAAGTGTTTGCATTTTGAAAGGTTACACTGGGTGTTTTTAGCAACTAGTATGTATTGGAGTATTGGGCAGCCTTAACTTTTTGATGTAGGTTAAGATTTTAAAGAGGTCTTAGATTAATGCCTTAATCTATTGAAAGTGGGACTTTATACTCTATATTCCCTTGCAAACTCGTGAGATTGGACACAATCCACATTAGGAAGCTCTATCAAGAACAGAATTTCCAATCTATCTGTGTATGAAGCAGGCAGAGCAAAAAAATCAGAGTGCCTCATCAGGATTCCTAGTAGGATTGCATAGGATGTGTTTTGTCCTCTCTCTGTAATGAGTGAAAGGACACTTGTATGTGGCTTTCTATTCTAACTGTAAAAGTCCCTGTAAAAATGTCTTTGGTGCTCTGCTATTCTCAGCATGCTAACCTGGTTGTTGCCATAGTGATACTGTGTTACATCACGGGAAGATAGATTAGCTGGATCTCTTATTCACTTTCCTGTTTACCCAAGGTTGATGTTGTAATTGGTGTAAAATCTAGTTTGCTGTACCAAGTGGTTTTGCATGCTCCCTGAAATGCCCAGAGCTGTGCATTAAAACAATGTTGCAGGAATGCTGGCATCCTTCTGCCATGTTCCCCCAGAGCTGATGGAAGGGTCTGGGTGGTTTGTGATGTTCAGCTCTTTCTTCAAACTTTGAACTACTATTCTCATTTTTACCTAGTAATGAAAGGTAAACATAAAAGGAGATTGGTTTGTCAGCTGCTCTTCCTGGATTCTTCTTATTAAGGGCCAATGTTTGAACTGATCTCTCAGGTGTCAGAATTTAAGATGTCAGATCCTGCCCTGACTTGTGGAGCCCACTTGGCTGCAGGGGTGATCACGAGTTCTCTGCACTGCCTTGCAGTTCTAGCCTTGGGAACAGTGCTGCCATTCCTACATTTGTTGGCTCACTGGAACCACTTGGAAGAGTCTGCTCATCCAGTGACAGCCAGTGGGAGGGAGAGATAGAGCTGGAAGAGGAATCACTCTCTCACTAGCCAGCTAATTTTGTTGGTGTGCCCTACATTTGATGCAAATTAATACACTTTTAAGTAGAAACAAAAATACCTGGTGGAGCACTGATGAATCCAAATGTGCCTGGTGTCAGAAGTGTGCATTGAACAACAAAGTAAATAGTGCGCTAGAACCTTGAAGGTGATGACAGAGAAAAGTTCAACACACACCTAGTGGGGGAACTTCTCCTTACACTACATGTCAAACAACTTTCCCTTGCACAGTACCCTGCTGAGCAAGGTGAACACTGTAGAAAAGAAAAACAACCAGTGCAACTCCATGGCCCAGGTGCTGGAGAGCACTCCAGAACTAGTTTCAGGTGCCTTGTTCTCGCTGTTTGAGATTTCAGCTATCTAACCCTTAAAATAATTCCACCTCCCTCTGCTTTGGCTATCTTAACCTAAATAGCCATAAAATACTGCTGCCAGTAATCTGCAGAAAACAGCAATTGAAAACAGCTGTTTGAACATAATGTTGTTGACAACTGGATGCAAGGTGGACTGTGGTGAAAGCAGACTGCAATAGCAGTGTTCAAAGGCAATGTTGTGTATTTGCTTGATATATGGACTAGTCTGTCTCTAGTTCCAGGGACAGGAAATAGCAGGAGATAGAAGATCTCTGTAAATATATATATTTGTAATATATTATATATTTTTGTGTGTGCATGTTCTCTGACATATATGCACACCCAAGCCCTTATTCCAATGTACGGTTCAAACTCTATGGAACATATCAAAACAGGAAGTAACTATAAAACAACTGAATCTGTTTGGCTTTTTGCATGGTTTTATTCCTTTTTTAAAGGAAGCTTTTGTAACAGCAGACAAATCATGATCTCTATTGACAATACAGCTGTTGAGATACTTCAGTGGAAGGTCTGATGGATGCATAGAAAAATCAGCAGCTCTTTGTATTTTGCTTTTCTGCTACTGTGCTTCATAAATTAAACAGATGGAAGTTTAGTGAGAATCTGTTCTGTGCTGGATACAGAGGTTCCTTTATTTCAGGGCTCTTTATTTTGGTGGCCTGGTGAGTACCACAAAAAATACAGTGATCTTGTGAAGGAAAATTGACTTTTTCATGAAGATGTGTATCCACATCTGACTACTGATTTTTTCTCTTAGAGGTAAAATGGGAAGTTGGAAGTTGTTAATTGTGGTTGGGGACTGCTTAAATTTATTTTTTTTCAGCACAGAGAAAGGGATGTGTTCTGTAATTTTTTGACCTCAAGTTGAAAACTACTCTCTTTTCATCACTGTTGTTGATATTTAAACTTAAGTGTGGTTTTAGGCACTATCTGGCACTGAGAAATTGAAGATTTTAGTTCTTCTGAGGGGAGCATAGTTTGGAATAACTTAATTTTGGACTAACATAATTTCCTTAGATTCCAATCATGGAGGCTAAAAGTAGTAATGGAGAAGACTGATACTTAATCCTATGGGATTTTTCTTTCTCTTCAATTTTTTGTAAGCAATTACAGAGGAAAGAATCTATTTTCTGATTCCCAAATTTCCTACTTGCTTAATTGCTTGTTCTTTTACTTTTCTTTTTATCTGAGTATTTGGTATCTGGCTCCTGATAGATACCAGGCCATCAAATTTTCAGGTCATCAAATCTGCTGTTGAGACAGACAGAAAGTATTGGTTTCTGAGTATAGGTACTGCTGAGGCACACAAATTATGGGTTTATATCAAAGAATCTAAATAAGAATTTCCCACAAAGTACTCATCCCCTTACACTGCTTTAATGTGTGAATGGGAAGGGTACCAAATGATAGGTTTGTTCAGGTGTCTCCACCCCCATTGCTGATTTTTTGAGAAAGCAGCACTCTTGTGTTGAAAGCATCATTTTAATGTGCTTAAAATGACATTTTAATAAATGGAGGGTTGGTGAACCAGCTGCAGGGAAGACAATATAGCCTTGAATGCTCTGTCAGAGCTTCCAAAATGTAACTGAGTTTATGGGTTGAGATCCCATGGTGTTCAGCTACAGCTTAGAAGTAAAAGGAAACTAAAGTCTTGTCTTTGCTCTAAAGCTGATGCTTTGCAAAAACACACAGTTAACCTAGCCTGTTGTAGAACTGGTGGTGGAATCACCATATTCCATACTCAGATAACTGGGAAAGGGTTGTACCCTGCTCTGATGAGGTTTAACATAGGAGACCAAGTGTTAATTCTTCCCCCCTTGTTTCTTATCCAATATCTCTTCATCAGTAGAGTAAAGTGGGGGGTTTTACAGTAATTTTAAAGGCAACTCTCCTGGGCTCAGCCACCACAGTTGCTATTTCTGCATTGCTGTCTAGGGTACATTGAAAAAAAAATGTCGATGGGAATGTGATTGCTGGCTTGCTGTAGCAGGCAGGAGGATTCCACAAATTCACATCGTCCCTGTGGTACACTGGAGACACTTCTATAAATTCAGTAATGCAGCTATGATTATTCTTCTCCTCGCCTCCCAATTAACCAGTACTGCACATATTGTTCCCTGTCAAATATCTTATTTTGTCAGATGCCAGAGAGCAGTGTTGTTCTCTTTTCAAATTGCTGGTTTGATTTCTGGCAGTACTTGATTGCTTTAAAATGTACTTTCTGCATCCATTTTCCTCAATACTTAATTAACTGGAGAAAACTACTGAAATGAGGTTTCAGTTAAGTAGGTGTTTCACTTCTGTCCCCACTACCTCATTCATTTATTTCCTTTAGCTCACTCAAGTCCCAGAGACTTTGTCTTACATTTGCAAGGAATTTTGCAGTCTAGATTATCTATCTTTTAGCTCAATTCTCCTGGAAAATCCCGTTCTGGAAGATGCATTTCCCATCTACATTAAATACCAGAAAAGACTAGAAACAAGCACTTCTTTTCCAGGTCACAGCTGTTGCAGCATGAACAGTGCTTGAGCATCATCTGTGGTACTTCTGTGCCTTTACAGGGGTGTCTTAGGCACCTACAGTGTGGGTAACTGCTAGAAAGCACTTGGCTCTCACCTTTATCCCCCTTCTTTTGGTGGAGCGTGTTCTATGGGAAATGCCTGCCTACAGTAAGCTCCCAAGGAGGAGTGCTCCATGCATGGCATAAATAAAAATACATACATAGCATAAAGTAGCAGCAAATGAACCTTTTCTGTGTGAGAGTAATGAGGAAGATTGCTACATCATAACTAGGGACTGCATGTATCCCAAGGTTATGCCTACCATGTGCTCAGGTTCCTCATAGGTAACACACCAGCTTGAACATCCAGATTTCATTGGAGCAGAACAGGTGCTTTTTCATATTTTGTTGTGACCCCATGTGTTTCTCTATTTCAGCCTTACAAAGAGCCAAGACCATTGGAATTAAAAAGCATCAGTGATCCAGTATAATCGTATTGGGAGAAGGGAAAATGGTGATGAAATACACAGTCAGCAGTCTGGATTGCAGGTAGTTAGTAAGCAAGCAAACAGTTCACCTCTCTTGGAAAGTACAAGAGTAGATTCTGAATTGCAGATGATTGCAGAATGGACTGAGTGCATCTGACCAGTGTGGTCTGGCTTGCTCAAGACTGAGAAAATTATTAATATCACTGTTAGAATGAATCAAAGGGAAAATGGATTACAGTGTAATCAATTAGGATTCCTAGAACATCCTCACTGAACTTTGCTTTATTAAGAGAAGATAATAATGATGGCCTGTTTGTTCTGTGGGGAAAGACCTGTGGGTCATTCATGGCATGGAACGGAGTCTGTAATCTGTCACACAGATTACATTTTTTTCCATAAAAAAAATGGGCAGATTCTGAGGAGCTTACTGGGAAAATTTTAAAACTGGTTCAATTTGAGGGTCATTACAAGCATTCAATCTTGACCACTTTATCAGAACATTAGTTGTTCTATTGAAACATGTTAAAGATAATGGATGTTTTCCAGGAGCTGGAAACACAAAATATCCAGTGCTTCAAAAGAAGTCACTTTTGTAGCTCAGAATATTCATGTTCAGAAAATATGGAGGAAGCACTTTGTGATAGGGATCCAGTGGCTTTCTCCATGCACATGCTTTGTCAAACTGACTGATGAGATTTACAGTCTTAAACATTTTTTTTTATTTTGAGAAATTTATGCCTATAATGTCTTATGATAGACATTAAGAAATACCCAAGAAAGTGAAAAGAGCAACTTTAAAATCTCGTCCATGACTCTAAAGAAATTCTCACAAAAATTTCTGAACGAATGTAAAAGTTATTCAAACCTATCTGCAAGGCTACTCTTTGTAAATATTATAAGGTAATTTTATATCTTCTGTGTTATGTTTTGCTGACTTGACTTCTAAAGTGAACCTTCAACAAAAGGGAAAGATCCACTATAGCAGCCAAGGCTATGGAAGGCCAGGAAGTGTGTGAGTTTGTGGCCAAACCTGCACAGTGCTGAGGTAGAAGATTGGATCCTGTGTTTAATTAGGTGAGCTAAGTGTGTTTTACTTATAAGAGTTTCCCCTCAAGGCCTCATTTTAAAGCTTGATCACCTATAACTAAATCATGGTCAATTAACTAACTTGGTAAACTATAACTAAATCATGGTCTGGGTTAGGCTTGGTTTCAGTTGCCAAAGTAACCAATGCAGATGTGAAGAATCTACCATACATGTGTCCTCTGGTAGTGAGGTAGATCATGTTTGCATGGTATTTGTCCAGTTTTCCAATTTTCTTCATGTTTGGAAACTCTGGTTTACATAGGCAACTTGAAGAAAAAGGTGTTTGCCCCTGGAGGCAGTGCAGATGGGGCACTTGGGATGAATAATGTGCACTTGAAATGGGATGAGCTCTGCTGTATAAATGGCCAGAGCAGGCAGTGAAATTAGTACATCCAGTTGAACCTTCAGAAGAAAATTAAGAAATTGAAATTAAACTATTTTTGCTGGAATTTCTAAAATTTTGCTAAGATAGAATATTCCTACTTTAAGTCACACGGGTAAGAGAACTTGTTTCACAGTTTCACAGGACATTTCCCCTTCTGCCTGTGAAGGGGCCACTGGGTCAGTACTGGGTTTGGAAGAAAGTTTCCACATACCAAATCACTGTCATTTTCTGTTGTGAGAAGAATAAACTTAGGTCCTATGCTCATCTCAGAGCAGTCATTTTCATTTTTATTGGTTTACTTTTAAAACTTTCCCATGTGCAGTATCTAATTATGGTCCATTACAAAATGATGTATTTAGATGGTTGCAGTGCACAGGGCTGAAAGGGACTGTTGGTAAGTTGCTTATTCACTTTGATGATTAAGCTGCTAATTATTGCATTAGCATCCCAAACCACAGTCCTTCGTGATGTGTCTCCTCCTTAGGCAATCCCTTGAGGCACCATGGGCTAAGTAAGGAAGGGTATAGCACTCAGAGAAGGGAAGGGCCAAGAGCATGTAGGAGATAGTGCCAGGGATTAAGCAGAGGTTGCTTTCTCCTATATCTGCTTCAGTGTGACTCAAGATAGTGTTGAGGTGTGGTACATCAAAAAGAGGGATTTTTTTTTCCTTTAGAAATTTAAAAATAGAACTTTCCACTAATGGCTGTGAAAGGCCCTATGAGACTTTCTGCCAGGTCTTATCACTGAGGCCATACTTGCACAGTAATCAAAGGAAATGATTTTATTTAGTTGAATGAAGTGGCTCTTTAACTTCCTCACCACTGTGGTGTTCAGTTGCCTGTGCTGTTCTAGGTTCCTGTCCTGAAATGTTTGGTAACACTGCAGGGTGCCATTTATCAGATCTTCCATCTTCCCCTCACCTGAGATAAAACTTTTGGTGTCATTACACTGTATTTTTTTGAAAATGAACACTTTATGATCCTCCTAAAAGCAAAGACATAAAACAACTCTAAGATATTACTTTGTGTCTTCAGAAGCTTTTGGTTTTTATATGATAAAATTCCCAGAAATAAGTTACTTGGAACAGTTTGCTCATTGGAAGACTGATGGGTACTGGATCCTTCACCCCTGCAGGTACTATGTTATTTCCCCATCAATTTCCTGAAATGATGCACTTACAGACCCATTTCAGTGGCTATTTCAAGCCCAGGAGATAAGTTTTCCACTTTTGTGGATTATAAGAGCTACCCTTTTACTTGTACCTCCTAGCAAGGACCAGCAGTTTGTTTTTTTTTTTTTTTTTTTTTTCTTTTTAAGGAAATATTTTTTATGGAGTTGATAGCTTCTCAAAATGTATCTGAGTATGGATCAAGTTCTGCAGCAGATATATCATCCTTGCACTTCTAACGGTATAAAACCGTCTGATGGTGGATTTGAACAAGTGGCTTGATAAAAAGTGGAGTGAAAAATTCTTGAGTGAAGACCATTTCATTACTACAGAAAATGGAGGAACCTGTTTCCTCTGTGAAAATTTGTTGGAAAAAAAAATCAATTTCTTAATTTGTGTGGTAGAAAAAAAATAAACTTGTCGTACTCATAAAAGAATGTTTAATTACCCAGAGCTGGCCAGGTGAAAAGAGCTCTCAGCTGAAGGCTTCTAAGCAGACCACTGAATACAGTCTGCAGAGGCAGTGAAACAGTGTGAACAGCAGAAATAAACTTCACTGGAAGGATTGGTGCATGCTTTCTTCTGGGCACACTGTTTGAGATTGCATGTTCTAAAGCAAACAAAAGGTTATCTATCTCTGCTTTCTAGTTGAATTAGGCAACTAATTTCAGTCTTCTTTCCCTCAGTCCCCATGTAACATCCCATTGAGTGTGTGACCATTTCCCTGGAAAAACAATGGTGCTACTCTATCTCAAAGCTGGAGAAGAGGCTGCAGATACTAGAGCAGTGAATTCTTAGTAAGTGGTGAGGATTGCTTGGACGTGGTGTGTGGACAAACATGGATGCTGGGTCAAACACCCCACATTTGGGTGGGTTTAAGCGCCCTTGTGGTGTTTAACCGGCAGCAGATCAATGTGGAGGTTGTTTCAGGGAACAGATCTCAGACACTATGCTGGAGCAAAAAGCAGGAGCTTGGAGAAGAGAGTGTTGGTTTTGGATAGCAAGTACACAGAAGAGCAGAGCCCAGAGAAGGAAGTACCCAAATAACAATTGGCAGGCATCCATTGTGGTAAAAAAAAAGACATTGCAAACACCTTGACATGTGTTTCCATCTTCTTATTTTTTCTGTCTGGTCCAGAAAGCAGTGGTAGGAAATAAAAAGAGTTTGGTTTGAAGACAACAAAATAAAAGATATATTTTTGTAGGACAGAAGTCCACTCGTTATGAAATTCATTTCCATCCACTGGCAAATTCACTTCTAAAAGCTGCAAAGTGATTCAGCTTCCATTACTTTTCTTGCGGGAACTGTGCCTGGTCTAATAAATGTCACTGCTCACAAGCTTCTTGTGGTGTATGTTGTGCTTACACTTCTTATTTAACCTTTCCAAAGAATGTTTCTTTCTCCTGTGTGTGCTGTGTTCTTCTATTATACAGAGGTAGTTTGATTCTTTTTCATTTCATTGATGCATGGCTAAACATGCAAATAAAATATGTGATTAACCATAATCTTCCAATCAGTTCTTGGACAATTTTATTCCTCTTTTCTGAGATTCTTTAAAATTTTTAATCAGTATTTTTGAAGGGGAGACACTAGGCTTAAGTTCAACTCAGGTGTAGAACAATGTGTTCCTAGATATCAAACGTGTTGCAGTCGGACATAGCAGAAGTCTGCTACTGCGTTCAAACCCATCTTTCTGGAAGCAATAATGTACCTTCAGTTTCCTATTAAAGGGTTCTCAGCTCTATCTCTAAGGCAACAGCTGACCTTACAAATATGCTCAGCATCCTCTAGTCAGATGTAAAATACATATCCTTTCAAATCCAGGTGCAGCTGCAGATTTTTTTCCCAACAAAACCAACTTAAATTTCACTAATTTCAACTCAGATCATTCCCTAAACACTTTTTCCACCTACTGCCTGTCAGTCCAGCAACTAAATGGTTACCAAAACACCACTTCTCCCCTAATGGTAGCACTTTGAAAGACAAAATAACATTCTGCATTCTAATTATTTTATAATTCCTTTGATTGTTGTTTATTCAATGTGCAAATCATGTGTGCAACTCCCACATGCCTAATGCTGAAGGAAGTATAATTCTAAATGGTTACAAAATTAGAATAAAATAAGAAAAAAATAAACCAAGGTAGCTTGTTTAAAAGCCACACTGACAGTTTCTCAGAAATGTTCCCACCTGAGTCTGCTGCAGCAATATGACCTCTAGAATGCCATCTCCAAGTCCTTGACCATGAAACCTTTGGATCATCAGACCCAGTGAAAAGTCTTTTTGTGCAGAGGCCTTAAAAGTAAGATCTAAGGCCTTAAAAGTAAGATCTAGAGGGGAATTCAAGCATCAAATCCCTCTCAAGGCCAGAAATAGCAGGCTCAATCCCTGTGGGACATGGGAGAAGCACAGGATGAAACAAGCCCCATGCCCTATGCCCTGTGCACTGGGCAAGGCCCCTCCAATTAGCAGTTGCAAGGAAGGCTGTGAATGAACTTCTGCACCCTCTGTGGAGACCACAGTTCTGCAACAGGCCCTTGGGAATGTGTTTTTATCTCTATTTTTTCCCTATAATTTGGAGTCTGTAAAGAAGAAGGAATTTATATTATCAGTTCTTGGGAAGCAGAAAACCCTAGTGCCTTTTAAATCAGTGCTGCAGCCTCAGTTTGCAGGGCTTGTGTTGCCCATTTTGCTCCTATGGTCTAACCTAGAGGAATTAGGTCAAAAGCCCAGTTAAGCCATCTTCTCATGAGGTGCTGGATTTAGGTCTTCTCAGCCTTTGAGTCTGCCCTCCACGTTTCATGGGCAAGTGCTTCAACCAAACTGGGATAACAGCAAAGACAATGGCAACACTACTAACACCACTTTCTCTGCAAATTACTTAAAAAAAAGAAAATATTGTCTTCTTTCCAATTTTTCAAAGGCATTTATAAGCTCTGCTCTCAGGAGAGGGCTCTAAACCCTGAGTTAATACAGGATAATGTACTTTTTCTTATCCTAGATAAGGTGCCAGACTTGCAGACTTGCAGGAGAGACAGGACTGTGGCTGTGTATTTGTGCCTGGCATTTCTTATTGCTTCTCCACAGGCCTCTTCCCTCTCAGCACAGGAGATGTCCAGACAAGCATTTTGAGGTGGTGGTGGCTGGGGAACATTAATGTTGGACTTAGAGTTTTGCATTCTGCTCTGGTGACCAAACTCCTAAATTCAAGCTATTAAATTGCAAAGCCTTCTTACTGGATCTAGTCCCAGCCTCCAAGCCTATTTTGCTGGTCTACTCCAGAAAATAGCAGTCACAGCAAAAAAGTGCAGCAGCAAACATTCTTTGTGAACAGGTTTTATGTAATTAAAAGCCATTCTGCGTGCTAACTACATTATCTGTCTTTTAGAAACATTATTGGAGCAATACAGAAAAATGTTCAGAAAAATCTCTCTTTACCAGCACTCCATATGAAACACCCTTACTGCTGCTTTGGTAGGGGGAATTTCTCCTTGTTTTTTATTAAAATTGCATAGTAGTTGATCTGCCATAAATTGTTGCTCAGCATTGATGTGCAACATTTCTACTGGAGGTGACAGAATATTTAATATGAGATGTTTTTTGCTCACTGCATCAAGGTTATGCCTCTTACTTTTCATGTGCATTTGAAATACATCTTCTAATGCCCTTAAAGAAAAAGGAACATCAGTGCAAAAAACCTCAACTGTTCAAGGTCCATATACTTTCAAAATGAAAAATAACTACTCAGCCTGTTTTTCAGATGACTTAAAATACATCCCAACCTTCGCATCTTGCTCCATCCCCTCCCCATCTGACTGTTAATGGGTTCAAAAACTAAAATCTTAAACATTTTAAGGTTGTTGGATATTCTCATTCCAAGTGCATGCTGTTTGGCAGGAACTGTGTTAGGGAAAGGCTTTCATTTATATAATTCTAATTTCTTCTTCCACTTTTAATAAAATTATGGGAGTACTGGTGCTCCCCATCATAATGTAGTAGTCCCCTTCTACGTTTTGGTGGGGCATAAGTCTCTCCTGCTACTGCCAAGTTCTTTCCCATTACACTGACTGAGTGAAAGTGCTGGGGATATTGGGGTGCTGGGCAGTACTGCAAGCAGCCTCCTAGATTCATTTATAGCCCTTGTTCCTTTGTCCAATATATGGTGCTACTCAAAGAGGGCTTTGGAACTGCCTCTAGCCAGCTCTTTTTAGACTCTGAAGGCCATTTGTATGATCTCTTTGTTCTTGGGTCTTCTTTCCAGTAACTTCTTGGGAAAACACTGAAGGTTGGACTTTTGTGCTTGTAGTTTGCTTAATAGGTGTACAGGGAAAGGGAGATGTCTTCATAAAGTTCTCTTAATAACTTTTTTAGAGCCATGATCAGCTATGAGCAAAAGATGTGTGAACTGGTAAAATCAAAGGCCTATCAAACTATAGACATTAGGTCTCCAGGTTCTGCAACCATAATTAAATCTAACCAAATGGTTGCATTTTCAGCAATGTCTGCAATGAGCTGGAGGGTTCAGCAGAGCTGGTTTGGTTTTATACTGTATATTAGAATTGAGAGGGCATTCATGATTTTATCTGTAGAATACTGGGCTGAATAAATGGAAACATTAAAATGTGTCTATAATATTAATCCTGCATGGTAGCTAAGACCTCTAGTTGTGTCTCTTTCCTAGGTAGACATAAAACCTATTTAGAAATTCATCTTGTGTTTTAAAATGAAAGGATATTATTGATTGTTCACTTTTCTTCTGCAGAGCCAAGTAAGTTCTGCTATTAGAGATGTCCCGAGAGCACAATGGATGATTTTTCACATATTTTTAATAAACTTTATTTTTGAGGGAGGAGTACACAGCATCTAAACCACCTCCCTCTAAAGCCAGCAAAACAGTCCTCTCACCCTGCAGGCCTGAGCAGGGACACAAACACACAGACCCTTAACTTTTTTTTTTACTGCATGTATGGGCTGGCCCCATATTTTGTGACATTTTCAGTGTAAATGAATCAGTGTTTCTCAAATCTGCTAGTGTTCCTCCCAGTGTATCCAGAAAATTCACTTCTAATTTGGACCTAATGTTTATCTGAAAACTAAAATACCTAGAAGGAAGGAGGGGAACTCTAACTGATTGCTCAGTAAACAAACTAACACCTTGTGTCAATGACCACTTTTTTTTTCTTTTTTTTTAGGCATTTAAGTATTTTAACTCAAATCTTCTAAACTGAAAAAAAAAAAAATACCTTGGTGTCAGGCTGAGATGTTTTGATTTTGGGGGGTTGGCACCTCTCTAGCATGAAAGCACTTAAACATTGAGGTAAAATCCTCTATCAAAGGAGGAGTTTCTTCCAGTTAAGATGATGACAATAAATTGGTTAGGAAAGGTGTTTTAGCAGGGCTATAAACAACCCTGTAGTTTATCATAGCTCTTTATATATTAGAAATGTACTGATTTACTATTAGACAGGACAGAACATAAGCCCAGAAAAACTTGCTGCAATTAGACCCCAGCACCATGAGATGTGTTTGGCTTTAACCTTTATGTGTGGAGCATTAACTTGAGATTGCACATATCCTAAAGAAAGAAATGATTACATTTATTTATTTTGCTTTGATAGGAGGGAGAAAGAACTCTAAACACTGAATCTTGCTCTGATGAACTTTGCTAGGGAAGACTTCCTGGGTTGCTAGCTCAAGTTTGGCTGGGAACTGCAATGAGACAGTTTTAACATTAATACCTATCGTCATCATGTATAGAGAATGAGCTTGAGAACAGGGTTAGTGAATATGATATTTCTATGTTTCTACTAGATGTCAGTAGGAAATATGAGGCTGAGAGTATTTTCTGTTCAGCTACTCAATTTAGACCATGACTCCCATACAATGCAGTCACAAAAGTGTTCATCCAATTAAACTGAATCAGAGTTACACTTTGCTGTCACTAAAGCCACCAATTCTTTACACTGATTTGTCAAAATTTTGTTTCTCAAAGGAATAAATATTAAAGGCAAAGTACTTACTCTTTGTGGTAACAACTTCTAATCAAAATATCATTTGTAAGATCCTGGAGAAAACAGAGGTACTCTTCTTCAAACACACAAACTGTCAGCATCTTTCTTTAACATATATGGAATACAAATAAGGTTTACAATACCAACTGAAGAGGCAGTAGTTTTAGAGTAATTAAACAAAAGTGCTTAATCTATTTATTAGTCTGCATTTTTTTACTAATAAAGCTTATAAATTGTAAAATGACTAATTGTAAAATGACTAATTTTGACAATTCTGTTTATCAACTCCCAAAATATTCTAATCCATTAATTCCATTTTTCTAAAAGATCTATGCATTTTGTGAATAATCAACTTAAAATGGTTCCAGTGAACAAAGTGTAGGTACCAGAAGATAATTTTAATATTGTTTCTTTATTAATTAGTCTTAACATGTTTAGCTTGCCTACAGTAAAAGGAGTGGCATGATCCATAAAAGCTCTTCCAACTTTCGGATCCCACATTTCTCAAGCAAGTAGCTGAATCCTTTATTCCCAATAGAATCCCTCTACTCACTGCATACAGCCATTGGTAATAGGCTCTTGCATCATGCTTTCAATTTTCCACTAGATTTCTCCTTTAATATTTGATATGAAACTTAGAAATAGTTAAAAGGGACAAACACTTGACCTAGACTTCTTCAAGTTGTAATCTAGAGAAAGTGGCATTTCAGAATCATGACTCCACAATTCATGGTTTTGCCACAAAAATGAAAAGGAGAAAAAAGTAAATAATTTGTTTAATTATCTTTGTATTATCATAATTTATTTCTATTTAGAATACCGGGGGAAATCATCTGATTCCACAACATATCAAAATCACAACTATATTGCATTCCAGCTCATGTGAAATAAGTGTTTTGGGTGTCAATCACTCATGTAAATAATGAATAAGTTTTACTATTGGATGTCATGTTAGCAGAAATGGAAATTAGCTGGTATAACCTGAGAGAAATCATGCAAATACAAAGAAAATTGGAATTTCTGTCAAAATTGAAAATCTTTACAGATTCTATACAAATACAACTGTATGTTCTTTAGGACATGCAAAATACATTTGTGTTTTTTGAAAGAGGACTTGGAAAATCAGATCAAGTCATCAAATAAGAATAGGAGTTTCTCTCGCTAATATTGTTAAATGAAGGTTTTGGTGATTGGAACAAGGACTGAAATAGTACTGTCAAGCACAAGGCTATCACAAATCATGCCTGTGGTTCCTTGGCTGAGCTGTGTAGAAATTCATCGTGGTTTCTGTAAAGGGCATGTGGGCCAAGGAATTATACAAAACTCCTCTATCATGCATGGCTTTGGCTATTGTTGAGGAGCTCTTATTTTTAAGAGCACTAAAATTTCCTAAATCAATCCACCATTCATCTTGAAAATCCAGATGACTAATGGAGTGCAATTTCCAGACAAAGTTTTGCATGGCATTCTACAGTAGTGACCATACACTGAGTGAATAGCACTTTGTCTGGACATTTCTGGGCTCCAAGTTATTATTTGGATGGAATGAAAGACAGTAAAACAACCAAAAAGCAGGAGTTCAGTCAACTAGGAAAGAGCTCTGCTTTCAGAAGAACAGATTTGTGTTGGGATGCACTGTTTCCCACATCACATAGTGTCTCATTTGTGTTTCAGAGAGACCAGTTACTTTAGTTTAGTTCCTGTTTTATTCACAGGTGTCTATTAGGTTCTGATTACCCTATCTAGCCCTGCATGATGGATTTTTCAATTACAACCTTAGTAATTTCTCCTAAGATAGTTGGATATTTTGGTTTTGCTCTTAATTAAGACTCCTCAAAGCCACTGAATCCATTATCCATTTCATTTCTACATAACCAGGACAACTTTTGTGTATGAGCAGTGTTTTCTGCCCTTTTTTTCTTTGTAACTCACGGGGTACACTAACCTCAACTGGCTGCTGAGACAGGTGAGCAGAATGTGGTCTCATATGTGCAACCTCTAAAAATCTGAAAGATTAAAAGCACAGTGAGAAACAGTTATGATTCAAATGATGTGTTTGAAAACAAAATTGTGTAACTTTTAGCATTTATGTCAGTACCTGTGCAAACCTTCTCTCTTTGTGTTGTTGATGCCTGCTGATTTAATTGATGGCCTGCACAGGGAGGAGCTCCTTTTTCTGGAAGGAGGACTATAATACCTATATTTTACAAGAAAAGGTTCATGTGATGTCTTCAAGATCCCAGGGTAAAGCACTGCTTCTTTTCTGTAAAGTAAATGGCATGTTTGTCAAGGAGGTCTCCAAAGTAGGTTTTGTGAACAGTTTTGAAGTGCCTTCTTCCTGTTGTGACTGCCCAAAGGCATGTGGGGCTGCAGGAGGGGAGAAGCAGATGATCTGTGCGCACTAGGACTGTGAACTGGTGTCTGAAACAAAGCATAGAAAGCTGTATTTGAGATAGTCTTTCTTGCAGCTAGAGCCAGCATCAGAGTCCTTGAAGTGAACTTCTAACATGATAGAAAGAGGGGCTGCTCTCTCTTTGTCCTGGGATAGTTGCTCTGACCAGACAATGGGTGACCATTTTCCAACAGTGCCCAGTTTGTCTGTAAGTTAAAGAGCAAAACTGGCAGAAAAATTACACAAGAATTTGCTAAAGACGCTATTTCCTGCAAAGTAGCTCACACAGAAGGAATTTTAAGGAACTGTCTTCAGGCTGGCTCAATTGGTTTTAAGAGGTATAACTGACTTGATCAGTTCTGGGAACCACAGTTAGTGGTTAGTTAGTAAAGCCATCCTGCCACTGTGTTTGAGCTAATTAACCAGTCCTTTATCTAATTTCCTTTTCCTTCCTTCTCTTTACTAATATTAAAATAAATTAGAGATTTCTAGTAACAAGTAGTCTTGGGAAATTACAGAAATCCCATTTTCCTTGTCAGGGATGAGAGAGGGAGAACAGGAGACTTTTTTCTTCCTTGGACATTGTGTATTATTGCCTATGGAACTGATGACTCAATGGCAGTCTCACAGTCTTCCTTCCATGGTATCTTCTGTTCTCTCTCCTTCTGTGCCTGTGCAGGTGTGAGCACAGCATCATCTCATGAGTTTGAAGACAAACAGAGACACTGCTTTCCTCCCAAATACCACAGGTGAAACTATGATCTATTGTTTTGCTATTCATTTCACTGGAGAAAGATTTTGCAAAACAAAATAATGCACATTTGAACTGGATTAAGTTTGTAAACAGTATCATTGGAAATCTAGTGGTAAAGCCACTATGATTCTCAGATTATAGAAAGTCTTACAATATAAATATAGTCTGCTGAGGAATTTTTGCCTGGGAGAGATGCTGGACTATGGTAGGATGAAATGTTTTGCAGGAATTTTTTGAGGTGAGGTCCACTGCAGAATTTGGTGAAGAACAAGTCTACTCACATGATTATGGGGTTGTCCAGTTTCTGGTATCTGGCAGAATATATAGAAATAGGATTAGTTACTTTAGGGTCTTGGTTTTACCAATAAGTAATGTTCTAAAATTCAGGGAATACTGTAAAACAATACAAAGTGTGGGAATATACAGGAAAATATTGGAATTTGATTCTCTTGAAAACCCTGTGTTCTCTTGAACACATTTTGGTCACATACACACAGCCATAACGTGAGTACCTGCCACTGTAGGCCATGCAGGGATAGAAATGCTTCAGTGGGAGGACACGTGCCAGGTGGCCAAACTGAGAGTGGAATATTATCTCTGCTTGACTAGATTACAAAAAGCCACACAGAACAAACCTGCACGTAACTGCTGTACTACAGGCACTTCCCTCACCACAGAGCACAGCTAACTAAGGAGAAAATGGGCTTTTTCATGTGGCTCAATGCCACCTGTAACAGGTCTTACGCTGTCAGAATATCACATACATTCTGCTGGTTTGGGGAAATACTTCTGCACTTTACTGGTGAGGCAGGAAGACCACGTACAAGATCCTTCTTGTATTTCTCAAGAGTTTGAATTAATCTGTCTCTTTTCTGCTTGCTTTCAGGTCCTTGCCTGTACATGTAAACATGAAAATATAATCTGTTCCCGTTAAATCAATGATCAGGTCATAGAGTATCACTCTTCATTTTTCTTTTTGGCCACTAAAGACTATTATATTCTCCTCTTAATACCAAGTAGCAAACAGAGAAGGCAATCATTCTACCTTTTGCAGCTGATTCTTGCTGCTTCTGTGCTCAGCTCTGAATTTGAAACCAGTATGAGCCAGGACTCCTTTATATCACTTACACAGTCAGTAATGAACTGGAGGGGCAAGAGAGCATGGTAACATTTTGTTCTCACCCTGTGCATCCTTTCCCCTATCCTAGACAGAAGCTGAGACAGGTCAAAACAGAAGAACCGGGGCAGCTGAGTAAGGATTCGAGTCTATGTGCTAAGGGTTGAGTCAGGCCAAAGTCAGGCTGCTACTGTGGTCTGTGCAGGCTGCAATCCCAAGAAAGTCCCCATTCTGCACTGGTCAAACTCAGGCTGAGAAGAGTAAAGTGAGCCTTTTGTTAGTGCCTCACACACAAAATGAACAGAAATAGACTCAGCCCTTTGGCACTGCCACAGAAGCTGTGGATGGCCCAATCCTGAAGTGTCCAAGGTCAGGTTGGGTAGGGCTCCAAGCAACCTGATCTAATGCAAGGTGTCCCTGCCAACAGCACGGGGATTAGAACCTGATGATTTTAAGGTCCCCTTCAACCTGAACCATTCAATGATTTCATGACCTTCTGATCTTTCTGAAAATAGAGTAAGAGTGAGAGTAGAAAGAAGAACACTTATTCTTATAAGTGATAACAAACCAAATAACATATTATAGAATTTAATATGTAATATATTTTATATTAAGTATTATAAAATAATAAGAAGAAAATACAGGTCTAGGAAGCAGATATGAATTACCCAAGACTAAAGAAGTCCAGAGGGACGTATGTATGTATAATGCAAGTCTTCTCACAATTTACCATCCTTTGTCAGAACCTTACTCTTAACAATGCAAACAGGAATGACACATGACCAAAATTTTCAATTCTTTTTACCTGCTGTGTTCCATCCATGCACAGCTCTGAGAGAAGGCATATGTTGATGGGCAACAATATATTTCTTTTTGTAGAGAGATGTTTAAAAAAATACCCTCCCCTCCTTCCAGTTCTAGCTGAAACTAGGGGTCACACAAAATACTGATAATGTTCACTGAGGTCCTGTGAACTGTATATGATGCTTTGAGTTGAAAATGCAGCTCTGTCAGAATTTCCTCATCCTATGGAGCTCTGGCACATGGCAGCATATGCCAATACTGCCGGGCAGGCCAGCAAAGAAATGTGTTCTGCTTCCTCTCCTTTGGTTGCAGCTTTAGTGGCTACTCAAAGATGTAATTCTAGAGAGCTGGAAAGGCTTCAGGAGGGCTGGTGAAATGTGGCTTCTGAAATGTGATGATGCTGAGATTAATAATGACCTATTCCTGTCAAAATTCACAACTGGTTCATGATCAGCCCAGGGTCCCCTTACACTGCTACTGTGGTAAGAGACTAAAACTTGCCCTCACAATATGTAGCAAATTTTTTGCTAATAAGAAGCAGCAACTCCTCCTCTGAAGGGTTGTAATTGCAGGCCGTCTCACTAACAGTGTCAGAGAACACCTGAAACCTGGCAAAGCAGTACTTACTAAAGATGTTTTTTTTGAAGGGGGAGATGCACTGACCTCTATTTAGTATTGAAAATTTCTTAATTAACAGGAGGGTTACCTGGTGTTAGTTTTACAGTACTATTTCTTTTGGAAAAGAAACAGCTGAAACTTTTTTAAAAACAAAACAGAACAGTTATATACTTCTCTAAATGGGTGTCTCCTCCAAAGTTTGTGAGGGGTCTTATATGAGGCATGTCATCACACAGTCTCAGATGGCCTCAAGGCTGTGTCCTTTCCATCAAAAAAAACAGACTTCACTGACAGCAAAAACCAATATATAGTCTCCTGAGGCATGTAATCTGACTTTCCAGTCTTGCATAGACATGAATTCATAGCATCATCCTATTAAGAAAAACATGTTGACAAAGCTAAATCCTATTTGGATGACTGAGAAGCAGGATTATACAACTCACTGGAACAAATAACAAAATGTACTTGCTCAATCGTGCTCATGCAGAGATTAATACATTCCCCGTTTATCTTGGTTTTCATGGGCCCCAATCAAAGGAACCCCCCCATTTTGATTAAAGACTTTTCAATCTGCAGTCATGTGAAAAATAGCAGGAGAAGCAGCTTGTGTGGTGTCTGTGCAACAGTGGCACCAGTCAGGGTACCAGGTTTCTTTCAGGACTGTGCCAATGGCTTGGGGGGGCCTTAGGAGAAAGTGACATCTGTGCCACTTCTCCCTTCTGTGTGGGCACAGGTGAGGCAGGACAACTGAGCCTCCAGCAAGCCTTGCCAAGGGCAAAACATAAAATGCTCAAAACATAAAATGGTCAAAGAGCCACAGGTTTTAAACAGCTTTTGTCTAGTATTTCACTGATATTTTGACTATAAATATGGGTTATAAACCTTCCACATGGCAGCAAGCCTATTCAAATATGTCCTGTTCCAGTGCATTATAGTTTTATGTTGTGAGGAGCTAGCAAAAGCTCCTGGGCAGAATGTCTCATAGCAGCTCTCCCTCCCCTTTCCTGATAGTTGCACGTGCTGGGTTTTGTATGTGCCACAACCAGGTGAGGCTGACTGAGGGGTCCTCCAGCACTTCCTGGTTTGCTGACATGTCTGCTAAGCCATTTACTTGCCTAAACACTTTCCAGCCCTGCTCTCCAGTTTCTCTGTAGGAGAAAACCACCACCTGCCCATTATGCCTTTCTCCAAATGCTTTTTAAAAACAGCAATGAACAAGAACAAAATAGAAAATAGCATGCAAACTTTACATGATGCTTGGGGTTTTTTTCTTTTTCTTTAAAAAAAAAAAAAAAAAGCAAAAATTAGCCCTCTCTCACCTTCTGATCTTATGTCTTAGCTGAAGAGTTTAAGAACTCCCTGAACTGCTTCCCTGGGTATAGAATCATGTAGTGTGGCTGGTGCAGGAGTTATTTAGGAAAATGTATTCAACAACCTTTCTCTTAAGCTCATTTGCTTTCTAATTTATTGTCCTGCCTACCATGGCAGGCAATAATTTATCAGTACTAGAGTACAATTTCACTGGTACTTGTACTGGTATCTATACTTGTCAGTGTGACAAAAGTAGAGAAAATGAAAGGGATTTGGTTGTAATCTGGTTCCTGTAAACCACAGGAAGATCAGATACTACAGCTCCCACTCTGTTTTCCTGGCAGTTCTTGTTGCTAGCTGTTTGATAAAACACCTTGTCTTTCCTTTGCTGCTGTGTGGAAGTCCTGTGTACAAAATGAATGGACACAAACTTTCCCGATATAGTAGAAGCAGCTTAGCTGATAATATTGGTTGATCTGAAGGAAACAAAATAAATCTGGGTGGTTTTTTTTTTTTAATCTAGTATCTGTTAGTTCTACTTGTCTTTATCTTACATAGAAGGGTCGTTAAACACCTTAGATTGCATGCACAGCTGCCTCTTAAAAGAGGTTATTTTTGGGTCTAAGGCAGAACATTATGGCCCAAGTATGAACATAGGATATAAAACCAGAAGAGGCTTCCCTTAAGTTGTTTACCAGATGTTACAAAACTCAGTGATTATAGTTAGAAATAGAATCCACACCTTGGCTCATGTCTTCATTCTTGACTCAGAGTGGGAGTTCTTGTTTAATTCCTACCAAGAGTTTTAAAACAGTTGGCTGATGTTTAATTCCTGATGACTTTTGAAACAACAAGGAAGTTTCAAAGGACTGTGGGGAAAAGAGAAGAACAAAAGTGGTAAACAAACTCCAGGCTAGTATCAGTCCTGAGCATAACAACTGGAAGGCTGTTATAGGACTCATTTGAAGTAAGTACTATGAGCAGCACCAGTCAAAAAGGTTAAACACAGAACCATGCTAACTAGATAAGAAAAAAGAGATTTTGATTGCGGTTGTGTGAGATAAAGGTGCTTGTTCAGAAGACTTCTGTAAGCTCCCTGACTTTGTTCTGCATGTTCTGTATGGCATTTTGACTAAGAAATTAGAATAAAATTACAGGTGTTTACAAAATGGTAAACTGGGAGATCTGAAAACAGAATTAACTGGTGTTTCTAAGGCAAGGATCACTTTTGATATTGTAATATTAAATTATTTCTTTCATTTATCTGAAAGAAAACAAAATCATTTCTCATAAAACTTGAATAACTACAGTTTGGGAACTCATGAATAATAAAGAGGTGGTTTACTGTAAGAAAGTGATATGCATTGCTCAGTGATGTAGATGTAGGGAAGCAGCATACTTTTCAGCATGGATAATGGAATATCTCCACTGTAAAAAGGCAGGCTCTTACCTAAAGGAGGAGAGTCTTATCTGGGAATCAATGTCACTAATAAAACATCCATACCTTCTTCTAGACAAACATCTGCCTGTAATTTCCCACAGCGATAGTGGAGCTGAAATTAGTGTAATACCGCTGCCCATAAAGAGTGGAAACCTCAAGAGTAAGTACAGGGAGTCTTTACTTCTACTTCCTCAACAGTTGCTGCTAGAATTATACATCCTACTTTAAAACTTTACTTCTCAAGAAGCATTTACAAATTGGGAAGGATACAGAGAAGATCCATAAGTATGATGAGCTCTGGAAAACACTCTCCAAAGAGTCAGATTTAAGGAGCTGAATATATTTAATTATGCAAAAGGATGGTTAAGAAGTAACTTTATTCCTGGTTGGGCTACCTATAGACAGCACAGAAATTAAACAATACAAATGCATCCTAAAGGAGAGGTATATATTCCTCATTGCAAGGTAAATTAGCCTTTGGAACACTTTAATGAGAAGTGGGATGTAAATAAACAAGGTTTGGACATCTGAACCTGTTCTCCACAACTCAAAAACAGCAATGAATGCAGAGAAGACTTAGGGAAATCACAGGCTATATAACTACAGCAGTTCATTCTTGCTGTGTCTGTGAAACTCAGAGATACGTGTCAATCATCACAGATCACCTATCAACTTCTCCAAAACATCATTTTTTTCTCAGTTTTGCTGCTGTTTTTAATTGATGTAATATTAGATTTTTGTCCAGTGCAATACACAGGGATACAAGGAGAGTTACTCATGAAGTTCACATCTATGGTGCTGTAGTCTGCACTGCTAACAGTTTGTCTGGTGGGGGAACTGCTTATTTTGTCATTTCAGTGCAAAGATGATCTCTTCAGCAGAAACCAGTGGTAAGTGAAGCTAAAATGCTTATATTTGACTTCAGAGGCTCTTTTCTTAGCTAGCTGTCCTTACAAAAAGCCTATGTTGGCACATTAAGGTACAGGATATAGGTGTTTTTTTAAGCTCCAAGGTTTGGTTCAGCATGATTTTTTTTTCAGCAATATTTAAATGCTACAGTGCTATCAGGTGAGCAGACAACAGCAGTTTTAAAGGGGAGGAAACCCCAGAAAAAGCAAGGAAACATTTCTAAGTGACACTGCCTGTTGTTCTTTGCCATATTGTTTTCTAAGCATGTGCCAAATTCTGCACCTTTTACTACTGTGAGTGCTCATGTTGACATTAATAGGAATTTCCCCAGGAGGAAGGCAAAAAGTAATCAGCTCTCCACAAAAGACCACCCATTCCAGCATTTCTGAATTCCTTGAAACCTTTGGCCATAACCCATATCTGCTCTCATTGGTTCTGCCCTACTAACACATTCATGGCTCTCAATGGAGCTGACAGCATGTGACACAATTTCTGTGTAGATCTCACCAAAATTAGGAGAGAGCACACGCTTTTCTTATTTGAACAAATACAAGATTTGACATTTGTTTTACTTATGTAGGGAAAGTGTTTGTTTTCTTTTTTTTAATCTTTTAGTAAGTATAAGTAAATAACTCAAGGATGTGGTGTACAAGAGAAATGTCAAGATGCTTCACCCCTGTTTAAAGTACTGACTGATTGCTACTTTCCCCTTTGCCAGCAAAAGACAAAGTCAGTGCACAATGGATGTGACAAGACTCCTGTTCTCTACATCCTCCAATAGCTCCCACTACACTCTTCCTCCTTTTTTAAATAGCCCTTTCAACAGCACAGACTCTGAAATTGATGGGAAGGATGGTTTGGTGATTAAAATACTATAGTAGGACTTAGAAAACCATCCCTTAATTCCCAGCTCCAGAGTGATCACATGTATGTTAATTAATCTCTGGTGTCTTAATTTGTTCCCTGTAAATGAGGATGATAACACTCATCTACTCTGCTCCAACTGGTGCATCATTTTGGGCAGATAATCCCAGAAGATGATCTTGAAATGTGCAGTGGGACTGTGAAGGAGCTCAGATCCCAAATGGAGTTTCGAGCATAGTGTAGGATTAGTAGTGTGACAAGAAGAATTTATGAACTAGACAAGTTGTTTAATCATGGATAACAGCTGAATGATGCAGTAGTCATACATTTGATAGTCCCTTCATTGCAGCTCTCTTTGAGGGTGGTATAGACATTTATTTTTTACAGACTGCAAAACTTTCTATTAAAAACCAGCTCACTAATGCTCCATAAACCTGCAACGATAGAAAATTGATGTTTGCCTATACAAACACATTAATTTTCACTGATTGCCAAATGATTTGTTCAATTGCCCAAGATTCATCACAGCTAAGATTCCTCATCTGTAAGGATAAAATCATGTTTATGTAGTTGTTCACATTATATATCATATGTATATTCTGTTCACAGAAACTGAGGAGAAAATTCTGGAATTTTGTATGTCTCTGAACTGTCAGGAGAAACAGCTTGTTCTTTTTCACAGGTGTTATGGGCTTGAAAATCACAAAGCAACTTCATTTCCAACTGGCTAAAACCTGAATGGAAATTGTTATTTTGACTAATGTCTGTCTCATGCAGAGAATTATAAAGGGAAAAACACAGATTATAAAAAAGACCAGTATGTGCCACATCAAACCACTTAAATACTCTGCTGGTACATGGAAAAATAAAATTCCTCTTAAAGAAAGCTATTATTCCTTTTTCCAATTACTAAAGCATATGTTTCTGCACACATTTGTTTGTGTGTTTGGGTTTCATATTTATAAAAATGAGTCATGACATATGAAGCAATTATATGATCAACACTTCCCAAAAGGTTGGGAAAACTTTCATGCAAACAAGAAACAGTCACATGGCTTCATGCACTTACATAAAATATAACTTGTAATTCCTTTCAGGTAAATGTATATCCAGTACTCTTAGAAGTCCAGGGAACTGTGTAAAACATACAGTACCTTAAAAAGCTGACCTTGCCATCGTTAGGTAGTTGACCTTGGTAATCAAATTATAGCTCAGCAGAGAAGAGAAGGAATGCCTTTGTCTTAAGACCAAGGTTGTGGACACCTGAAAGTGTGTTCAGAGAGACAAATTTACCTTGGGTCCCTCTTCAGGAGATTCTTTAGGTTAGGTAGAGTGACCTGACCACTTCCTAGCACAGCTTCACCATTCTGGTGTGTGTTTTTCTGGACTGATACCCAGTACTCTGCTAATGGAAGCAGAGCAGATACTACAAAACTAGAATAAAAAAAAAATACATGAGAGCAGCCCTTGGTGGACACACTCTCACTTCTGGAAGGAGAGAGTAGGAAGAGAATTAGGGCAGGGTGCCTTGGGCCACTATACTTCCTGTATTGATGGACTGTGGTGGAGTCAAAGGGCTGAACCTTTGTAAGAAGTTTCCAGAACTGCAGGATTAACTAATGTTTTGGGTGGCTCCTTCTCTTGTATGAGTTGTAGGTTACCTTTATGGATCTCCTGTTTAGAGTTGGTTTGGATTAGTCTTTCATGAGTGCCTTTTCCTAGTTTTCTGCCAGCTCATCTGGGACAGCATTATATGTACATCAGCCAAGGTCTCTGCTCCCCTTACTGAGCTAATCAGCCTCAGGAGATCTGACTCAAGCTTGGGCTCTGTGAATCTGGGGCAGAACATCATTGTAACATGGAAATGAGGGTTAGAAGAGACTTCTAGAGCTGTCTTATGCTTTCAGGGTCCAAAAATCTTATTCAACTGCTTAATATTAATTGTTAATCATTAATCCTTAATAACTGAGAAATTTAAAGGACCTTCAGGATGCTACAGCTAAGTTTAAGTCTCAGGCTTAGTGCTGTATAACTAAATAAAGCACTGATTTCAAACAAAATTACACTGACTTTTCTCCTTTGTTCAGATAGAAACAATGCCTCATAACATTTTTATTTTGCCCCAGAACTTTCACATTTCCATTGGAACATGAATTCTTCTTTTTGATCCCTGAGACACTCTTCTGAAACCTTGTCACTGGTTCCTTCAGCAGCACACCTTATCCTCTTTTCATACTCATTAGATGTTCTTTCTAGGAAATGTGCCTTCTGCTGAGAGTAAGAAATGTAAACATCCTCCTACACAGACACTTGGAATGGCCAAGGAATTCCTGTTTTCACAATGCTTTCACAAATCACGCTGTTCTCATGACTCTTAAAACACCTCTGTATAATTTTATCTCCACAAGAACACTTGTGATGATGAACTGTATCTCTCTTATCCCTGACCTCTGCTGCATCTCCAGCTGATATACCTATTCTTAAGGCATGGGACAGACACATGTTTTTTCCGTTATTTAAGGGAAGCTGAAAAATGGCCCATGATTTTTTGCATAAGAACATTAGAGATGCGGTTTTACAGCTACCACAAAGCCAGCCCTGTGTTGGAGAGAAGTGACTGCTTAGGAAGCTTTATCTTAACTGTTTCTCCCTAGCTTTTGTCATAAGTCTGTGCAATTTCAAGAGCATTTTGAATGTTAATTTGACATTAAAGAGACGCAACTATTATTTCACGAGTATTTCACAATTATTTCATCCAGTGATACAAACTGTGGGAATGGTGCAAAGGTTTTACAGAGGAGGTTCAGACTGGACATGAAGAAGGATTTATTTCCCAATATGGTGGTCAAACACTGTAACAGGCTTCCCAGAGAGGTGGTTGATGCCCCAAGCTCATCAGTGTTTAAGAGGCATTTGAACAATCTCTTCTTCACAGGTTTTAACTTTTGATCAGCCCTGAATTGGTCAAGCAGTTGAACTGGGTGATCATTGTAGGTCCCTTCCAGCTGACCTATTTCTATTTCTATTTCTATTTCTATTTCTATTTCTATTTCTATTTCTATTTCTATTTCTATTTCTATTTCTATTTCTATTTCTATTTCTATTTCTATTTCTATTTCTATTTCTATTTCTATTTCTATTTCTATTTCTATTTCTATTTCTATCTCTATTCTTCTATTTCATTGTATTGTATTGTATTGTATTGTATTGTATTGTATTGTATTCTATTCTATTCTATTCTATTCTGTTCTGTTCTTTCCTATTCCTATTCCTATTCCTATTCCTATTCCTATTCCTATTCCTATTCCTATTCCTATTCTTTCTATTTCTATTTTATTCTCACAAATTGATGAATGTTGGTACTTGCTATTCTTTACAAACCATACTTAAAAGCCATTAGAAGAATTTTTATATGAAAATAATCAGCTAATTCAATGATACTCTTACCCATTGTAATATTAATAACTTCATGAAATCTAGAAGTGCGGAAAGCCCAATGAAGCAAGAAATTTTAAACACTGTCCTTGTAAAGCTTAGAACTGAAAATCCAAAATACACCTGAACACATTCAGAAGAAAGTCCTATCCACTGCACATCTCACACTTTATCTGTACAGTTCTGAATCTGCAGTGCAATGCTACAGATGCCTTGTGAAATGATACAGTTTATTTATAGGAAATATTAGAAAATTCTTTACAATGTTTTATCTGCTGTGCATTTATTCTTAAAATGAAACCAAGTGTTGTACTCTGTATTTTCTTCTGGCTTCTCAGAACTAATCTTTCGTAGCTGTTTCAGTCCTTCTGTTTAGTTTTACAGATTTTTTGTGTATCTCCATCACTATCATCACCAAGTGACCTGAATTTTCTTTTCAGCCTACTACTGAAATGTGTGGTATCCAACATAGATCACACATTTGGAAAAATCCAACACAGTTCACACATTTGCAAAACAAGGCTATACCTAACTGAGTGTATGGATTGAGAACAGATAAGAAAATGTATGGCTTCAGAATGTGTACCTGTCAATGTTCTAATAAATGTCAAGGTTTTAAAAGCACTCCACATTTAGTAACTAGCAAAATTAATAGTGGGAGATGATTGTGGGAGAAAATTGTACATGAAAAGAAAAAAATGCTGTAATCTTGTACGAAGCAGGAAATTAGTTCTGTCCTTCCATTATTCTACTAGGCTGGCAAAACAGACTTAATTAATTTTGTTTATGTAAATGATATTTGATTATGCAAATAATCAACAGAAACCTATTTTTGTCATTTTATACTGCTCAAATGATTTGCACATCAACCCCAAGAACAGCAACTGTACCTCCATTGTGTTACTGCCCTACTTAACACTTCAGAACACAGAAGTTCTGATTCACATTTTCTTGGTGACTTCTAAATTTTGAGTTTTATTCTTTGAGGAATAAAATTTGTTTTGCCAAGGCAGACATTTCTGGAGTTAACCTGTCAGAAAAAGGACTTAGCTCATACGTAGTATCTTTTAGTGAAGATTAATATTAAACTACAAAGGTGATTTGCATTTCCCCAGTGGTCTATGGACAAAAATTATAATGGGTCCTCACTTTCTCTTACTGGGAGTATCATGTTATGGTTTCTATGATCATCAGGCAGCTTGTACTCAGTGTGGGCTTCTAAATTAACAGAAACTGCACAAAACAGGTCAGTTATGCTTAGCTCTGTAAGATGAATATCTTCCTAAGAAAGCATTTTAAGAAACACAGATAGTGTTTCTCTCTGATACATCCTCTGGGAACGCTTGTTATCGCGGCAAACCCAGCTGAACAAATGCTGTGTCCTCTTGATATTCTCAAGGAGGTGGGATTCTACTCCTCATGCATTTCTGTGAAAGGTTCATCCCTCTGTCAAACTAATGTTCTCTGAAAACTTTCTATGGCATTTCTTTCTATTATTAGAGCACTGTTTAATCACTGTAAAAGTGATTAATACAAAATATTAATCTTAAAATTATTATATAAAAGACAGCTCTAAAAGAAAAAAAGGAAAACACTGGTGAGCATGAGGAGTTAAAAAAACAAAGTTAAGGAAGTTTTGATTGTAATGTGTTATGATCTTGAACTTGTTCTCTTGCTCTTGTCTAATGAGGATCTCATATGATACATTTTTCTGGCTCTTTGTGGGCAAGGGTTATGTTTGCCTTCTTGGCTTGTGTGTATCTTGCTGGAACAACTGTATCTCACCATTGCCTCTGAGCTATCTTCTCTTCCAAGTGCATTATGCCATGCTCAGAGCAACAGCCCTCTTCAGGTCTCAGATACATGATTCCCACTATGCATGCACTATGGAAAAACGGGAGCTTCCATTTTCCCAGCTTTTGAATTTCATTTTAAAACAGGAGGTGTCTGTGTAGGAAGTGTGTGTGCTGCCTTGCACGTAACTTTATCACTTTTATAATGATTAAAGATAAGATAGAATAGAGATAAGGAGAATATGCCTCACAACCTGGTGAATGAGGGAAACCAAACACATTCCAAAGTGAAGGCTGTGTTTCCAGGGAAAGGTATGAACAGGTTCCTTTTCATCAATCTTCCTTCCTATTCCAAAAGGGAAGCACAGGAGGGACTCTGCCTTGACATTGGGTCCTGCAGGCTTCAGCCAAGAGGTGGCGTTAAGGTGCAGTGCAACGTTCTCTTACTAAACCCCCATTTATTCCTCAAAACCTGTTTCAGCGGTCGTGTGCCCGATGTCCAGAGACACACGGAGCCATTAGGGAAATAAAAAATACAGCGTAGAATAGCAAGGAATTCAAAGGACCGGAGGCCTGAATTTGGACTGGGAAACGAAATCAATTTATGACTCCAACAGCCTTGCTTGCAGTAGGTGTTTCAGGCAGTGCCACCTCTGCAGGTTAGCTTGTATCTGTGCAAACAGGAACCGAGTGCTGGCTACAATTAAGTTAGATACTAGATTAGATACAAGATACTATTATCTTAACCCTGACAATGCATATTTTCAGCACATATATGCCTTTTCAGAACACCTTTATCGTAAAAAAGACAAGTATTTCCAAACCAAACAAATGGAGGCAGACCTATTTTCAAAGCAAACCAAAATAAAACTACTCACATTTAACACTGGTATGCAAACTCTTTGGTGCAGATGAATCAACAGCAGCTGTATTAACAAAAAGTAGGTTCAGTCCAATAAAACACTAACATCACAAATGATCATAGCAAAATGGGTAGAGATGAAATTGATAATCCTAAAGTGTTAAATTTCCTATGGGGAATATTACTGCATAATATTAGCATTATTAATACCTCAGATCTACTGACCACCAAATCCTAATTTTTCCCTACTGATGAACACCATTTTCTTCTATTTATCTTTGTCTGTGATTACTTCTCAAAATCCAGCATAGGTTAAATGCTGTGAAATTAATTAAGACCAACTACAGCTGCAATGATACTATTTGAGGATATGACTCCTTGTCTCTAGACACATAAAAGCATAAGTGCTTCAGCAGTGCTGTTACTGGTTCAATATCAAATCTGGATCTGATTTTTGTGGCTTTCACCCCTGTCTACTTATGTATATATATTAGAGCCAGTATGGCTACATTTATTGACCTTCATTTTAATTTACAATTTAAGAAAAGCTGAACTAATTTTGTATTGGCATTTACTGCTACCCAGAAAGTTTATATTTCATGGATGAGTATGCAGCTGCTGTCAGGGAGGGGAAACTGCCAACTGATGCTCCAAGATGTGATTCAAGATGTCCCAAGGTTCAAAGTCATCAGTTTCTCATCATCTTCCTAGCAAAAGGAGCTATTTCATTACGCAATTACAGACAGTTTTGCACACCACATCTTCAGTTATGTGGTCATGTGGTTTTCATTGTAAAAGATTAAATAGAGTAAGCTTCGAGGAATCAAGGATTCCTCAGCCTTCATTACATCCTGTGTCCATACAGGAGATATTAAGGATGGTAATGGAGCTCTATGTCAGATTGCATATCCCTGGGTATAACTGAGGTATGTGAGGAAATAGTATTTCTGACTGTGGAGGGAAAAGCAATCTCCCAGAAGCTCAATATTCCAGTTGCATTTGAAGGACACTGACTTCATTTCCATCTTTTACTTTTGTGATTGCTACCAAATGTCAAAGCAAATTGTAGTTTGTACAAGTGCTCTGAAGTTTTGAACATGCGGGGCTAGCCACTGTCTGGAGTCATGCCAAGCAGGTTGTAGTTTAAAAAGCAGATGCATTTCAAATAGATTGGAGAATATTTGGAAGGATACTGGAGAAGGCCTTTATACCCTGACCAGATTTTTCAGAAGCACAAAATTCTGTAATCTCTTGTAAAGCTGTACAGAACAGGTGGCAAAACAGCATTTCACAGCATCAGGTATGTACAAAAGAGAACCTTGATATCCTTGCAATATTGCAGGTTTTGATATGTATGCAAAAGTTAGCTCTGCAAGGAAAACCTGTGTGAATGATGAAGGATTATGAGCGTTTTAAGATTAAAGGTTCCAAATCTGGCTTTTGAGAAATGTAAATTCAGATCGTGAAACACCTAAGAATGAGAAATTTTAGCCACTGGAAATTTTGATTAGCACCTACTGTGAGAAGCTCTTTCCAGTTTGACTGAATTCTGCTGCAGAGGAGCAGGCCTGACATTTGAAAAAAGAATTTAAACCTGCTTGGGAACAAAGCACTTGGCTCCTTTTTTACTAAGAATATCTTTTGTGTAGCTTCTTCTGAGCTGTAAGAATGTAATTGACAAAAAGTCTGCAAAACACCTCTCTTGCTTTCTTTTTATTTTTGACCTTCATTCCCTCCTTTAGACTTCACCAGTTGAGAATAAACTTTCAATTATATAAGGCAGTGTTTGCTGCTCTTAATTAGTCCTGATGCTTCTGTATATTTATAAATAAAGCTCTAGGACGCGAATTCTAAGTTCCTAGAGTTCACTGTTTCTGTGACATTAGTCACGAAAAAGCAAAAGTCACTTGAGTACAAAGTACACAGCAGCAATCCAGCTTCCAGCTCCTAATATTAGTGGGATGGTCATGAACTGTAGCATGGTGGAGGTCATGAAACTTTCAGAGTGATTCTGACGCCGCAATGAAAAGATGCACTGTATTTGAGCAGGGTAGTTTAAGATAGAGCTTTTGGCACTGCAAATTGACAAAGGGATTGGTCTCCTGGCAAAAAAAACCCACAGCAGCAATCTCATCTATTGTTCAATAGTTCTGTGTTATAAAGCTCACTGCATGTGGTCAGTGAATTTTTTGGTCAGAAAGCCTTTGGAGCCCAAGGGTTGGAAGTCTTGCAGGAACCTAATTACAGCTATGGCCATTCAACTCCACCTGTTTCATCTGCACCTGAGGCACCTGGAAGTTTACACAGCTCCAGACAATTGATGGAGGCCATTTAAAAAAATAATTCTGAATGTTCTTTCTAGTCGTTTCCAGCTATTTGCAGGAGAGAGAGCATTTGAAGAGCCCTCAGCAGCATGACTACATGTCATTAGTGGAACTTCCCTCTAGGTTACTTAGCACTGATACTGTAACTTTCTAAACATCACAAACTGCCACCCCACTGTTACTCTTCAGTAGTTTCTCCCAATTAAACAAGTACCTGCCCTAGTTCTCCTTTTACCTTTCCTGTTAGTTCACTGCCATATACACGTAAACAGAAACTACGAATAAAATAAGACAGGGGAATTAGATAGTATTCCTCTTCCTAATAGGAACTTGTCATTTTGTGGAACAGTTTCTCTCCATAGACTTTACATCTTTCAACAGTTGGAATTCTCCCAAGCTTCTCCCAAGACAAGGTCACGGTTCCAACTGACTGTTCTACATCTCTTAGGGCACATCATTTTATGCCTCACTTTTAAATCCTCCTACTCCTGTTGAGTTGGTGACAGAGGGAGGAAAGAAAGGGGAAGAAATTAGGCAGCTAGCCAAAAATAGGGGCAACAAACATATCCTTGGCTGATTTTACCTTTTACCTACGTAGATATTGTCATAATTAAAGACTGTACACACCTTTGGCAGACATCAATTTCTTGAAATGAGCAGCTGTGTGGTCTTGAATGATGTACTGATTGGAGAGCTTGCAGGAAGGTCCAGGATAAAAAGCTGCGAGAGAAAAAAACCCCGAGTTTTTCAGTGAGACGAGAAATGTCTCAGGTAATAATAGTTCTGAAAGTACTGTAATATTTATCCTCACCTATTTGCAATAACATCAAGTCAGTGTTCATTCTTTTATTTCAAAAAGAATAGCACAGAATGTAACATGAACAAGTGGCAGATTATTCCCGGTTTTCATGTTCTTGAGTACCTGAAAATTATGGCTTGCATTAAGTAATGCATGAGCCTTTGATATTGTTGAACTCTGGAGAATAACAGAGGATCTCACTGTTTAATATCTGATATAATAAAAAGCATTTGCCTTCTGAAAGATTTAACACTAGAGAGTGTTAAATAACAGTAGAGACCATCAACACTATTTTTAATACCAGTAGTGTTATTAGATAATATTACAAAATACTGAAAAATACACATTCGTGTCTCACCTCTTGGTGATACCAGACCTTACTTGAGCACTCTGTAGTTAGGTAAATGGACTGGATACAGACGAAGACAGAAGTAGGGCCAGAAGAGGAACCAGATCATGGAACTGAATAGTGTTACATGCAGACTGACCATGACAGCCCTCTGAATTTCTAATTAAACAGACTTTCCAGTTTCAGAAAAAAATTGTCTCTGTACCTGACCTAAGTTCATTAACCCAGAAAAAGAAGTTAAGAAGCAGATGAGCATTTACTTGTTGTAATTTCAACATGTTAGTGTAGCTAAGATAGATAATTTTCTTTCAATCTGCTTCCAAACAAAAATATTATTTATTTCTCAAAACCCTCTAAATTCCTAACAGACAGGATTTGTAGATGGAAAATTACTAGCACATAGTATTAAAAAATCAACAGAATACCGGAGATCAGAAACCTAATGTGCCTGACTTTCCATTCACAGACCCAGAATGACCCTTTCACTGAGATAATCAGCCCATCCAACCCTATCCAGATTTGGTTTTCTGAGCCAACAAAATAAATTATTCTTTCATTGTTCACATCCCCAATGTACAATTTAAGCTAATAACTTTGTTTCATGGCTTTTATTGTGTTTTGAAAGAATAAGAGACCTTGGGTTGAGAGTCTGGGAATCAATCCTTCTAATCTCAGTTTGGCTGCATCCTTGCTGTGTTGCTTTTTTTTATCTCCTGCCTACCAAAGTGAGCCAGTGGTACAAACTGCTTTTCACTGCCAGGGAGCTTGAATGCATTCAATTTATGGTGTCATCTTTTGAACAAGCACCATAAGAAGGAGCAGGACAGAACACCTGATGCTGGATTTATTGCTTCCCTTAGTATTATTCACTGATATATTCCTGCAAGTGACTCTAAGTCTCCCAGAAGGGTATTGACATGAAGACTTGATTTCAGAGCTGGTCGAGGAACAGCAGCACATCCCAATATGACCATTTGAAGAAAGGTGCTGTTCAGCTCCAGGGCCACCCATTCTGATTGTGCATGGAACACACAGGCACAGCCAGAGTGCTTCCACCAGCACACAAGCAGGTGCAGAGACATCAGCAGAAATGGTTGGCTCTATGTTTGCTATGAAGAATGGAGAACTTGGTGCAGTATTTTGAGCAAACAGCATTTACCTCTTGTCTCAATTTAACTGAGCATGAATAGTACAGGCACCACAATGGAATGTGGTACCTGAAGCAGATAAATACAAAGCCGTCAAACTTTCTAACCATGAGCTTTTACATGTCCAATTTTATTCAGAGAAACCACTCATGGGGGTCAATGCCATAATGAAGAAATGAAATAGTTAAGATCAGTATATTATATTTCAAAGCTCTTATGTTCTTGAGACCTGTAGTTGTTCACTCCAAAACTTCTAAAAATTTTTTTTCATTTATTTTGCCAGCTTTTCTGTAACATTCTCCTGGCAAAAACAACTGGAACAAGTTCTTCAGTAACATCCAGCACCATCCCTAGCTGGTTTAAAGTGGAGTGGCTCTCCTGAGTTCAAGGAATGGCAAAGCCCTAAATCATATCAGCTAGAGGCTCTTGTCACTAAGGGACAAAAAAAGGATTTTGGTAAATGCCCCAAATCTTTCCCCGATTGGCAGTGACAAGCTGATTTCAATATATGCAGTGAAAAAGCATGGCACAAGAATGAAGTGATAATCTAAAAAATATACAAAGATTAAAAAGGGAGGGAAAATCCATTTATAAAAAGAACATTCTTCTCAAAATGAATAACTGCTCCAAATTTGAAATGCTAAAGATATACAAGGAACTAGTAGTTTAATCTAATTTTTGTCTTTCATAAAATCTAACTCTATGCTGTGTCCAGAAAATTACTGACATTGTGCAATAAGCAACATTGTGGTTATTCCTATGTAAGGAAAGGAAAAAAAAGCAAATTCCTTTCTTTGCCAGAGACTTTCTGTTGAACTTTGGCAAGTTATTCTGTGTTTTTATGTCTCAATCTCTCTGAACAGAGGACATGAAAAAGCACACCCCTTCCTCAAAGAAAAGGCTTTAAGGGCACAAAAAATGAAATGGGGAGACTTAGGAGGTGTCCAACTAAGTATTTCCCACCATTACAGAGGGCCATCTTATTTATGCTCACTGGAAAGTTTACACTTTCAAACAATTTTTTCTTATGTTTTCTTTGAGCAACTTCAAATTGAAGGAAATGGGAAATAGAAATCTACTGGGAATTTTAAGTAGTCCTGTTAATAGGCTCTGTTGATGGTGCAAACACACGTCAAGTCAAATTGAAACAGCCCTTTTGTGTGCTGTAAAGACAGGCAATGTTCTTAAGCCCATTTTTGAACAGAATCCAAGTTCTGTATTTTCTGCTGCCTTACACAGATCTCATTTGCTGCAACATTCAGCAAATTGCTTGATCCAAGTTTTCAGCATTTCAGTTTCAACATTTTCTACATATGAGCACAGATCTATCTACAGAAAGTTGCCTGCTTTTGAAAATCTTTCAAAACTCTGAGGACTACTGTACTTCCAATACATTAACATCTTGTTTCTACACATGAGGAAAGATCTCCAGGAAACCAGGACCCAAGTACGAGTAATAAAGAACAGTGACAATCCTCTCAACAGTGACACTTTTTTATTTCCAACTTTATAATGACTTTCCTAGCAATTTATAATAGTCCTGAATGTGTACTTGTGTGATGACTAATTTACCTATTTTCCACTGATTGAATTGCAAGATATTACCTCTGCAGATCATGCCTGGAGAATATATCATGTCTAGAGTTATAATGTCGTACCATAAATCCAGTTGTAGTAGTATTAAAGTTAGACTGATATACAATGACAGTGATAAAACATGTCTTTTCCATGTAGCTGAAAACTGAAAGTATGCTTTTGAAAAACACAAGAGGTGACTTTGCTTCTCACCAGTCTGCTGATTCAAAGCCGCTGTTTTTTGCCTCTTAGTGGGGCAAAAGTCTGTTCCCTGTGTTATGTCAATTATTTTACTCTTTAAAGACTAATGTAACTGCAGAGCTGCTATACTGGAAAGAGTTTATACCACTGCTAATTCCTACAAGTGGGAGTATGGACTTGGAGAAGGTACATTGGAACAGCATTTCTGAGAAGGGAAGTTTAAGGCAGAACAGCTTTCCAGCAGTTTTTCTATAGGTCATTGGAAAAGATCCTGAACAGGAATGCTGTTTGTCTAAATAAAGACAGTGAGATAAAGAACAGATACTAGAAGGACTTATCTACTTTACATTGTTTCAATAATAAAATATGTATTTTTAATAGTGTAATAATATTTAAGCTGTTATTCCCAAATTGGAGCACTCTAGTCACTTTTCAAGCAATAATGTGAATACTTACTGCTACTTTTGAGACTCGTGTCCTCTGAAAGGTCCCATCAAGGACTATGTAGGCACCATGGTTATCTGGGACCCTTGGCAGGGAAGGAAAATGTATTGCTTATGTATTAATGAAAACATTAAGAATTATGATTTTCTTTCTGCAGGTCCTTATGGGAATTACTGAAGAATCATCTCCTGGCCAGAATGCCACATTACAACTGATACAGGTATGGAAAGGCTGGAACTTTGGAATTTACTTTCCCTGCCAGATTTCTTCTGTTTGGTTTAGTCTCTCAGTTAATAGGACCCTTTAGACCAGATACTTTGAGAGAAAATTCTCTGCTACAACAGCATTAGCAGGGCAATTTTCTACAGGCCACAAGAATGAGCCATGGCATTGTGCAAAGGTCACATATTTTGCAATCTGAAAGATCATCTCTGCTAAACATCTTCGAGGCAGAAGAAGGAGCAGCTCATTCTGTTACTGCACTGCATGTGCCCAAGGGTAGCAGTGGGGAAAAAAGCACAGCATTGAAGATTTTCTAAAGATACTCTACAAAATAGTATAGGCTCACATTACAGAAGTTAGACCTAGAAGAAACAGACCCAAAACAGCAAAGAAAACAAATAAGCTGATACTCATTTTGAATTAAGGGCTGGTTGCAAGAAGACAAATTCTAAATACATAGAATTTCGCCTATTTTATGAAGAAATGTCTCACTGCTGACAGATGAATTTATCTCATACAAGGGTAAATTTTACAGCTAACAGGTAAAATTACACAGCTGAAAGGGCCAAGTCTCAATTTCCAAAGCCACATAAGTTCACGTAAGTAGTCAGACTGACACAGACTCATAGGAAATCCAGAAGATTCCAGTCTCTACCTGTGCAGTGGTACAGTTTTCAACCCAATCATGTTTCTGACTCCCACTAAAATCAAGGAAAAGCTGGTACCTTAATTTGCAAGTCTGATCAGGGAGGCTAAACTTCAGTCCTCATTTTTAACATACTTTCATCTTAGTGAAACTATTTGTCTATATGCAAAAGCTCCAGCAATAATTTTAACTGTAATTTAAATAGACTGTCTTCAGTTTAAAGACTGATTTTGATTCATCTTAAACCTACTCCTTGTTAATGTGAAGCAAGCCAGTAGCACTGCAATGTGCATACATAATCTTCTCCACCAGATAAATCTTATCACTTTAAACCCACACATAAAATTCCATGCTTCTTAAGCAGATAAGTCAACTGGCATACAGGAACCTAGTGCTCAGTAGCTTTATACTCCAAAGGGTTGTCTGACAGCAGAAGTTGCTTAATTGTGAACTTGGATTTGCCTGATTTGATTTGACAGTTGTAAAGGAAATATCTCCTTAGAGATGATCTTGAATGTCAAAGGACATACCAAGTGTCATCAGAACTGGAAAATCAATACAATTCTTTGGTTTCAAGGCAATGTCGTAATTTGGGGGAGGAGCCAGAGGTGAGTACCCCTTAAACAATGAAACCTTTTCTTTTGTCCTCATACACATATTTCAGAATAGTTTTTGTTTTCAAAGAACTTACTGAAAGTTCACAAACCATATATTTACACCTTTAACCAAAATCTAAGGGCAGAGACTTTAGTCAGGTTTTAGACCTTTGTTTGATGTCACCTGAAAAAGAGTCTGTTTCTTTCAGAGAGTACACTTTCAACTAGTTCTGAAATTCAGGTCTCACACTGGGAGCTTAGTTTTTAACAAAATCACCTGCCTGGAATGGCCTTCTTAAAGATAAAAGGATGCAGGTAACAGAGTGTGTTAGGCAGTGTTCTGAGAAAACAAAGGCTGGAAAGATTATGAGCAGTTCTTGCTTTTTTTTTTTTTTTTTTGTATCGGATTCTCTGCCATCTTAGACATAAAATAAAAATGCTATGAAATAAATGGGAGCAGAGTAAACTTTATTACTTTTCCTCTGTGCTCATATTTCTAATTGTCATGGGTCCCTAAGTTAATAAAATCATCAAAAGGTCATCTCTTTTTTTTTGTCTTTTGAAAACATCCTTCTGTAGTCACAACAGGATATGGGCAAAGGAAGTTACTGCTCTCAAATCCAAGGTAACACATCAAAATATTTGGTTATTGTTTAAAAGCTATTTATTTAGTTGTATTCCTTAAGAATTTTTAGTAATGTTTTGGAAAATAGTGGAACTTAATCATAGCTTCATATATACTGGCTAAAGATTTAAAACCAAACTAGTCTAGCTACATCTCATACATTACTACTAATAATTTTGATTCTTTATTTTGAAATATAAATTATCTCTGGCTTAATCTTTGCTTATTTTGGCTTTCTTTTTAATGTCAAACATCTTTGAAAGGCATGAAAGATAAAAAGATATTATATTGAAAAGAGGTCTTAACCATGTGCAACTTTAGGACAGAGTAATTCTTTATATTCTTGTGTCCAATCCTACCACTTCAGGTCATCAATTACTGTATGATTATTTGAAGTAGAAAAACATCAGTGGGAAACTGAGGACAGATAAAATGCAAGAAGCATGTCTAAAAATTGTAATTATTTGGCAAAATTAATTTAATTTAATAAGTGTGGGCTACGTGTGCATGATGCAGGCCCTAAACAGTTGTTGTGATGGAACAAAGTCGCAGTAATGGCAAATCTTTAATTAACCAGTCCCTTACAGGAGCATTTTCAGCAGCTGACTCATGCCAGAATGTTGCTGCTGTTGTTTGAACTCTGGTGACTTCCTGAAGACACAAACAGATCACTGTCCCAGGCTCTGTACAAACAGTCAGGCACTCATTAACAGACCCAAGAAGTTCATAACTGAAGTTTGCAAACCAGATAAATAGCAGTTAGGGAGAAAAAAAAGTATTGTCTTTCCTGCGGAGGCTAGAAAAAACTGGCTTTGCTCATTGTAATTGAGATAAAAAGATTCAATGGCAAAGAAATGCAGCTTGATTTTCTGAGTATCAGACCTGTGAATAAACCTCAGGACATCTAGTTTTAACTTTGTTGAAGTATGCAGAATTTTCATTCTAATGAGAAGAAGCACTGCATAGATTCTGTAGCTGCAGGCATGTTTGTCTTAGGGAGCCCTACAATCTCCAAGGAAAGGTGTGTTTCCCCATAGAAAGCCATAAAAAAGGGAAATTATTTTGGCAAGAAGTATTTTGAAAACTGATCAGATGATAGTTCAGGTTCTGAAGAGTCACTGGGGTGATCGACACCATGCATAGAGGCAGAGTGTAGGCAAGGTGATGCCACTGGCAACATCCTCCACTTAACTGCAAGATCAGGCTTTGAATGATGAACAGCCTTTTCTCAAGCAAAATTTCTGATAATGTAACAGGGGAACTGTCTGATAGAGTTTCTGAATGTGAAAGGTTCAGTCTCTCAAAAGCAGTTATTCGTCAATGTTCCTTATGAGCTAAAATCCTGTGGGCTTTACACACTGACCTGGTAAAAAACATGCCTTAGCATTATCTTTAAAATAGATCAGCATCTATTCAGATGGCATTATTTCTGCCTTTTCTTAGAATGAAAACAAGTAGTCTACAGCATTTGAAAATACGGTATTAATTTTTGTGAAGTTTTTAATTTGAGCCATAGCAGACTGAGAGAGAGCAAATCTTCTGCCTCACCTCTGCCTAAACTCAGGTACAGCAACAGAAAGTGTTGTGCTTTGGGATAATTTCAGAATGGAGAATTTTTTAATACGTCATGATTTATGACCACCTCTGTTAAATCTGTGTAAGACACAGTAGGGAATCTATACCACACACTCAGTACTTACTTAATGAACTGAAAATTAAGCTCTGATCTTTGCAGTCATTAGGTGAGGGAGCAAGACCCAGATACAGCAGGGGCTCATTTCTAGCTAATGATTTGTTTTGTTGTCAACAGAGTCTCTTCAATTTCTTTGTGTTTTCTGCATTTCTGTAACACCTGAATTTGTCTCTCTACAGAAAAACTGCAGCAGTAACTTTTGTTTGTGCCAAACTGCTTTAATTTTACTGGACTATAATAAATCAGTTCAACTGGTTAGTGTTATACTTTGCTATTTTACACCCACACACAGTTCTTTTAACAGGAGACACAGACTGTAAATTACATGTAAGAAAAATCAGGTCTTTCATATAGCAGACACATAGATACTAAAATGGTTTACCTATTAGTTTGTATTCTATAACAATCATACTTACTGACTCTAAACAACAGCACACCTAAAAAGGTGGCAGTAAAAGTGTTGAATGGAAGTTAGAGGAAAAGGAGATGCTTTTTTCACATTATCAGTAATTACAATGCATAGATAAGTAATTATCTTGGTATTGGTATTCACAGAAAACGTAAGCCCAACTCTTTCTGAATATTTTAAATTATCTACAATGAAATAGATTCAAACATACAGCTAAGCATCTTCTGCTGAGAGGATCATTCTCCAAAAATGAAGGATTTTATTCTGAAACTTTTTTACTTGTTTCCAGTAAGCTGCTGAGCAGCATCACCTCCTAGATTTGACGGTGCTGTGCATTGAATAATTTGGGCCTCAGTGTAAAAGTTAGTGACAACTGCAGATTTTTAGAAGGTTCTAACACTAGTCAAGTCTCCTGTGCTATTATTCTCTATTGAAAAAATATCCTCTTTCACATAGTCATATTCCAGGATTCAAGTCAGCACACTACAATGGGCTAGAACTTTGAGCATATGTCAGGCCATTCCCATTAATGGGAATGTGGAAAGTTTCGAATAGTTCTGAAGCAGAAACAGATTTGATCATATGTATTAAGCAGTGGCATTTATGCTTGAAATAGGTGTTTTCTATTGATAGCACAAGTTAGGGTAAAAAGGAGTGGACCTTTATCCACAGGGATGCAGAGCTACAATGTCTAAGATATGCATTCGGCATTCAGACCTGACTAATAGACATGCATTATTTTTCAGCATCCTAAAATCCACATTAATTTCCTAGTGGACTGGAATTACTCTGGGTCCATGTCTCAATACCTGCAGAAGCCTGGTTCCCTTGTCAGGCATCAGCTATGGAAACAGCATTAACAAACTTAATCCAGAACATTAAAACAAACCCAACTTGAGTATTGTTGGCGCAGGTTCAAAGATTTCCAGAAAAATAGGATTTTTTGCAGCATTGTTTGTTGGTTTGTCAAAACAGAAGTATTTTGCAGAGAAAGAACAGGGTTTCTCTAAATTCATAACTAAGGCCTGCAAGGAATCCAGCCAGCTGCAGGAGAGCAGAGGCTCCCAGGACTCAGTCACACCATATGGTCTCTCCTCTTTTGAGTCTGAAGGCAGTCTAACACTCTCTGTTTCCAGGCCCACCAGCTTTGTGGAAGTAGCAGGACCATCCTCTCTTGTGTGAACCCCAAAAGTACATTTGGCCTTCCTGCTGAGCAGCACAAAACCTGAGACCTTTTACAACTCAGCTTATGCCCAGTCTCTGAGTCTTGAAGCCCTGGGAGGTCCTCCCCTGGGCTTCTTGGGACTCACTCTGGTAAAAATTGCTAAAAAATGTGAAAATTTGAAAGCCCTTGAATCTGGGAATCAAGACAGACCCTCCAGATCCAATCAATTAAAAAAGAATGTAAAGGCACAATCAGAGGGGTTCTAATATTTATTCTAATAAGGCACCATTTATTTTCCTTATTTTAGGAACATCCTTTGGAACGGTTCCCTTATTCAACTGCCTCTACTAAAGCTTATCATACTTGTGTGGGATGAACACGATGATAATTGTATTTTGTGGTATTTACTTATCTGATACCATAAACCACATGATTAACTGTTAAGAGCTGGAGGCAAATTAAGCAACTGTTGCTGTTACATGAGTGATACCCTAGCAAGCCCCTGTGAAGTTACAGGTGAACCCAAACCCAGGCCATCCTCCCACTGATCATGGGATCCAATTTTAGCAGTGTGCCTGTCAGCTGCAAGTCCCCTCAACAGAGCAAAGACACTCCTTTGCAAATGCCTTTGCTGGGTGGTATCCACCTATAGCTACAGAGAAAACATGGAGAAGCAATGAGAGACAGATGAAAGTAAGAAAGATCAAGGCAGTCCTTCATCAAATTTCTTTGATGTATAAGGGAGGTATTATAGTTTGGGTGTCTATACAGGCAGAAAAATAAGAACAGGAGACAATAAGAAAACCATAAAAAACATGTGGAAAAATTATGACTCTGCTCTTTATTTTCCATCTCTTGTCATTAGCAAAACACAACATGGCATAGCTAGTGATGTATATTATGAGGATGTCTTTCTTTTTGTAAGTGTTCAGACATTTTCACCCCTGCATGTCATTTCTTCATACAAATCAATTATTTCTTCTCATACATAATTTCCTAGTAATGCTTTCAAGATTCTGAAAGAAATAGAAAGAGCACCTTAATTGTATCAGTCCTTTTATCCCAATTAAACATCTGTGGGCTGCTCAAGTACTGATTAGCCTATACTCTTGCCCTGCAGGATAAAGAATGACTCCTATTGGGCTTCTCATGGGCCAGAGCTCATCTGCAAATTGTTATCATTTACACAGCACCCAAATGAAAGAACTTGACAGCAAGGAGCCTATTCATTAATATATAAACTGTAGTTGATGAAGCACAAATTACATGATTGCCCGAGAAAGTAACTGAGCTACCTCTCAAGTACACCGCCATGCTGTGGAAGCTCATGGATTTCAGTGAGCAACACAGTCAAGTACTTATTTTAATAAAGGCAGGATCACTTTTTTGGGTTTCTAAAATAGGCACACTGTAAGTCAAGCACTTCACATTTTTCAACAAGAAAAACGGCCCCTTCCTGGGCAGGTAAAATCAAGATATAAATAAATTTATGCTGTCTCTGCTGATGGAGATAAATTTGCAGCTGGCACTTCAGTTATTTTAAATTCCTTTGAAAATTCAAGCCCTGAAATCACATCTACCCCCATCTCCCCTATTTTGGAAGAAAAACTTCCAAAAATCTGTTTTTCTTCTTAGCAGAGAGAATGCTGACTTTAGCAGGATGGATGCAATACAGTCTCTCCCTTCTATTAATGTCCAATACTCACCTTGGACTGGTCTACACCTTGGAATATCCCTTTCTCAACTGCCTGGGAGGCTTGTGGCAGCACCCAACCAAGGATATGCAACCTACTCCATCGGCACGCTCTCCTCTCCCCAAAAACAAGCAAATGTTTTCTCTCTATTCCCCGTGAAGAAGGTCGAGTGCTGTGGCAATGGAAATTTCCTTGGGCTCCAAATTGCTATGAAGGGTTCTGCTGCAGGGACTGTGCAGCAATGTGCTATCTGTCAGATTTCAGGAATATGTTTATAATTAGTGCCTAACTTAGAGAATCAAAGACCATGATGTGTACCTTTTCCCCTTCCAATCTGTTTTGTCTAGTGAAACCAGAGGTTTAAAGTTTCTTAGGGCAATAGTTGCCCTGAGCACTCTGTGCAGACGTGTGCCTCACAAAATGAGTCTTGATCTGCCACAGTTAAGCACTAGCCCAGCACAGCCAGCGAGTCATGAGGAACAGTTTAAGTATAAATAAGCACTGAAACATGAGATGGGTGCTGTTGGAAAACCTTGAGGTTTATGTGTCCACCACAGTGGTCAGCCAAAGATTGAAAGCCATTTTTTCCCAAAGGGCTGAGAAAGGAAAAAGGGAAAGTATTGTGTTTTTGTCCTGTTATTAGACTTTCCCAGACATCTACTTATGGCCAGTGCTGGAAACATATTTGACCAAATGAACTTCTAGTCAGATGCAGGGCTGCGCTGGAAAAGTGTTGTGCCACTTTACAGCCTTCCTATAAATGCTATTATTTACAATGTAAGTTATAAATGAGAAAAAACTATTCAGAGTCAGTTTCTTCTGTTATTATAGCTTGGCTGATAACTCATCTCCATTGTTTTAAGCAATATCAAGCCACAGGCTGCATCAGGGCCACTGACCTACAAACAGAAGAAACCCCAACTCTACTGGTCTTGTATGTTTTATTTACTATTTGATCTCCTGCCTATAAAGGCTGAAAACTGGAAATAATGCCTAGTAGGAAAAAAAAACCCACCACAGAACAGAGCAAACGCTCTCTTAATTAACAGGTCTTCACACAATTTATTCTGTTAATTTTATCCTAGTATTTGCATACCAAGGTATGACAGGACATGTATGAACTATGTTAATTTAGAATTAAGAATGTACCTTACAAAACGAAATTAAATCAAAAGGTTGAAAGAGAGCACAGAAAGGAATATTTAACTATAGCAGCTGGTAATTGTTGTCTCTTCTCCCTTGAGTTTTAGATTTTTTTCCTATTACTTGACTAGATTTCCTCTGCTCATGCACATGCTTTGACTTTTTCTACATGACATGACATTGGAATGTTATTGCCTGACAAAGCAAGAAATTTTGAAGCCAGCTTCTGTTCTATACAGTGAGAAATCGCTGAATTTTCCCTATTTTTGTCAGGTATAAAGCGCTGTAAGATAAAACCGATGTAGAGAACAACTGCTGAAACTACACTAATGCATGAATGAGCTACATGAAAAAGTCTATAATTTATTTTGTTAGGATTTAAATGAGAAAATAATTTCATCCCTTTAAATCTTCATGCTGTTTAGCATTATAGTATTATTTCTATTTTCCATTTTTCCACCTCCAGAACTGTAAACCATCAGTGATGTGCCATGTGGTAGGTCAAAGGTGACCATCTTGAACATAAGATCTTCACAAGGAACTGCAGTTCCCATTTGAAACCTGCTGGCTCACAGCAGTGAGCTACAAGTTTCCGCAGTTCACAGAGGTAATATGGCCTCTTCCTGCAGCAGCTGCACCAGATAGAAATAACAGACTGATGGCTGAAGAGGAGAAAGAAAAAACTGGGAACTTCTTCATTTCTTTATGTCATGTCAGGGGCATGCTGTGCACTTGGCAGGGTGGCCGGGAAGCTCAGTCCGGCACCTTCGGCACTGGTGAGGCATAAGCAGTGTCAGGTGTCACAAAGCAAAGTCACCATCAGCGACAAGTGTGGCCACAGCAGGGACATGGGATGGTGAAGCACTGGGAATTCCAGAAAACTGGAAATTTCTTCAGAATAAGCAAAAAGCTCCTGGTGGCCAAAAGCCAATAAAACAGCTCTGCTCCATCTAGTCATAAAGACTAGCACAAGGATAGCAGGAACAGCAATGCTTCTGTTCCTAAATGCCAAGGAAAAAGCCCCATATGAGGCTGTGTGAAGCATGATTCAGGGGATAACTACAGAGCCAGTAAAAGGCACTGAGGGGACGAGCACTGACTGTGCACGAAGCTGAGCTTTCTGTGACATATGTCAATAAAATAATGTTCCTTTGTATCAGAGCTGCAGTCCATCTAGTTCAGCATCCTACCACCAGGATAGTGCCTTTGAAGTACCTGAAAAAACCCCTTCACCAAGTGAATACATAACCCAATCTGTTCTCTTATACTACATTGTCTAACACCCAGAAGTTACCTCCTGAATAAAGGAAATTTATTATTCTTCCCAATAAGTCTATTAGAATTTGCTATGGAGTAGTTGATACATCAGTTTGTGTCATCTTTAAACACAATTAAAAGGATAAGAAACAAGATCTCAGTGTTTATCAATACATTTTTGTACTAGCAAACACTTCAGCAGCTGCCTTGAAAGTGTTTCAATTCCTCTGAAGTGGCAAGTAGTATTAACTCAGCATTTAAAAATTTTCTAAATACTGCTGTGAACTGTATACTGTGACACTTCAACTAATGAGGCCAAATTAACAACTTCAAAGTTTTAAATTAAAGAGCTAAAGACAGCCACTGGTGTCTAAATGTGCTGAGATAAAATTAAACCCATGATTTACAGCAAAATTCTCTAAAGATGCACTGTCACAAAGTTAATCTGGAATCGGAGGACAGGGAAAAATATGTTATCAGATATTAATGATAAACTCAGCCAAGGCTGAGACCAGGAAAATTTTGGGAGAATTATATGTGATAAAGTTATCATCATATGTTTGTAAGATCTTGGCTTAATCAGCTACTGCAGGATGAAAAGAATCATATTTTTATGCCTTTTCTGAGTGACAAACATTAAAGCTTTCAGTAGGAATTCACTTCCCATGCAGAATGGGGCCAAACAGTTGTAAACAACTAAAAGAGTTAAGAATTTTTCATTATCTTAATGGATCAGGCTTCCAGCACCAGCCAGTTCTTGAAGTCTCTATCTACCTAGCTGTACCTGAATATTCCTTGGTGTGTCTTAAAAAAGATCTTTGGACTCTGCATTTTTGGGCAACTACAGCTCTTTGTGTATGAATGAGCATGTTTCTATAACTTCATAACCATTTCATTTATTTAGATGGGAACTTCTTTATATTGCTGCAATTCCTTAATATTTTCATACTATGCTAGTCTAGAAGTATCAGGACACCTTTTTGCATGTTTTTATTTCTCCATAATTAATTAAAAAAAAAAAAACAGTAGAGAGAAAAAAACCCATAAAACCTGTTCCCCATTTTTATCCTTTACAGCTGGCCCAATAAAGAACTTAAAAATTTATATAATGATTGTAATGCTCAAGTGCTTTTTACTTGTGATTTTCAATCACAATTGTGAATTTGGTTCCTACTCCAGCCCCCACTAAAGTCCACAATGATGTTGACATTGGCCTCAATAAAGTCACAGTTTGATCCTCTAGAAGCTCACAGGTGTTTCCAAGCAGAAGGTATAAAGGAATATGGGCAGGTATGCACATGTCTGTGAGAGCAACAGAGAGGCCCCTCCTCTATCTTGTATTCCAAATCTATGTACTCAAGTAGTTTCTTCAAATAACATGAGGGCTTGGCTGAAAGGGGCTTTGTTGACCACTAAAGACTTCACAAAATGAACTTTTCAAAATGTGCAGCTGCACAGGACCATTGCAACTAAACTAATTTTCTGAAAAAAAAACACTTTCTGCTAGCAGCTAATTGAAAAAAAAAATTATCTGATTACAATGAATCAAATTGAGCCTGAAGGAGGTCTGAGTATCTTCATATGCATGAACATTTGCAAGGTGGTACTGACTAAGCTACTACAGCAAAACACTGGCTGGCCTCGTCATGGAGGCTCAGCTCTTCTTCTCAGTAAATGACCTACAGTGGTGTGGGACAGATTTCTGATTTTAATGTCCTCTTTCTTACCTTCTCAAATGGTACAAGGCACAGGTTAGATCAGAAAGCAAGCAGAGCATTCAGTAGGAGAGAACAACATTGTTTAAAACTGCAGCACCATGAAGCTAACAGGCTTTACTGACACGAGATTTTTTTCGTTATTTATTATTTTCACTGTGCAAGCAAGAGCATTCCTGTTACAAGGGGAAATTAGTTAACAGAGCAAGATCATACAGCATAGTAGGGGAGCCCTGCTGTTCCTTGCAGAAAGAACGTCAGAAGTGAAAGGAGGAGGTATTAAATGCAATTCCCTGCTGCTCGCTCTCTCAAGGCACCGGCAGCTCTCCACTGGAGGCCTGCTAGCTGCAATCAAAGTTTGCCCTAAGAGACCTTCTCCACCACAAAGCCAAAAGCACCAGCAACACACCAGACTAGAAAGCTCTTACTAAATTTTAGCACAGTCGTGGAAGCCTTACGTGGAGGAGGATCCTCAGTTCTGCTATTTCTGAGCCTGGCTCTACAGGGCTTCACAGGGCACTGGAGGAGGGAAGGGGCCTCTGGAGGTTATTTGGTCCAGCTCCCTACTCAAGCAGGGCCACCCATAGCTGGAGGCCCAGAGCCGTGTCCGGGCGGCTTTCCCAGGAGGACGGAGAGCTCAGCGGGCAGCCTGTGCCCGCGCAGTGTCAGCCTCATGGGCAGGGCAGGGGTTCAGCGGCTCAGGGAGCGCCCGCTGTGTCCCCGCATGTGCCCCTGAGGTCGCTGGGCACTCCTTGGAAGGACTCTGCTCCTGGCTGCCTGGGGAGCCGCGGTACTTCTCAGGCCCAGAGAGGGCAGGGGAGGAGGGAGGGAGCCCACCGAGGTGCCGCGGCCCCGGCCCCACACAGCAGCATCCGCGGCCCGCGGATCCAATCCATCCATCCATCCATCCATCCATCCATCCATCCATCCATCCATCCATCCATCCATCCGTCCATCCATCCACCCGTCCGTCCGTCCGTCCGTCCGTCCGTCCGTCCGTCCATCCATCCATCCATCCATCCATCCATCCATCCATCCATCCTCCCACCCTCCCATCCTCCCTCCGCTCGGCTCCCCGTCCCCTCGGGGCCCTTCCCGAGGGCTCTCTCCTCCCGCAGCAGCAGCAGCAGCAGCGGCGGTGGCGGCAGTGTTGGCGGGGGCACTCCGGAGCCGCTGCAGGCGCTGCTATTTATAGCTCAGCCGCGCTATTTTTAGAGGCGAGCGGGCTCTGGCTCGGCAGCGGGGGCTGGCCAGGCGTGCTCGGCTGGCAGCGGCGCGGCCCCGCAGCGCTCGCACTCGGGCGGCCACGACGGAGCCAGGGGAGGCTCCGCTCGGCACATGAAGCATTTTAGGGCTCCAGCGAGGGGCTCAGCCCCCAGGCCGGCCCGGGGAGGCCCACAGGGGCACTTGCGCCAAAAGTCTGAGGTGTGAGCGAGGCCGAAGCCACCACAAGCGCAATATTGGGGCTCAGCAGGCCCCGTGAGGGCTGTGCTTTAATGCCTTTCTGAGCCGGGCATCTCTGAAGGTGTCACAGAAAACACAAGTGAAAGCAGGAATGCTCCCCGCACATTAAATGTTCAGAGAGATGCTAATGATGTAAAGAGCTATTGATTGAGGTGAACACTTGAAGCGTAAGGATCAGTCATAACAGTGCTTACTTATCAATATTCAGTCTTTGCAGCTATCTCAGAAACAGGCATTATTGTGGGAGTTCATTATCTTTTTTGAGAGCGTGCACTCACCCCCAGGGGTATGTCCTCTCTTTCCTTGGTACGTTAAATTCACATTAAACTTAAAGGGAGCCACGTGTGTGTAATGAACCAGCATGCAGCCCAGGGCACGCATTCTCTATCACCGGCCTCCATTATCTGCATTGAGTGACCAGAGGATAAATTAGGCCTCATGTGAGCACTACCCTGTTATTTCCTGCAGTTCTTAAAAAATGTGTTTATCCAGAACTCTGTGCCTACTCCCTGTCAGATCATACTGCTCCCCAAGAATCTGTTGAGAAGCTCTGCGGCAGTGCAGAGTTGGAGCTGAAGAAACCTCAGTGGAAGAATACAGGTCATAGGATCAGGCAAAAACTTTATACCAAAGGAAAGCAATGGCTCGTGTAAATTTGAAGCAAATTTTTCATGGGATTGTGAACAGGAATAAAATCTAGTGTTTTCAGAGTCCAGAGAGTGTTTTAGCACTTCACCTGAAGGAGTATTTTAATTAACAGGCAATAATAGTACACTCTTACTCATTGTACCTGAGCTACTGCAGAGGAACAGCTTTGTTTTAGCCAGTGGGTTTCACCCACTGTAGAGTAAGAGGTGAGGAAGGGCACTGAGTGGAACGTACCGATCATTAGTGCTCCTTGTGTATTCCTAAAGAAGTTTAAACATCAATGCCATGCTCCAGAAAAGAGTAGAAGCTGTGGTACATAAATTGCTGCAGTGCCTTGCCATTTTTTATGTAGAGAGTGACCTGCTGTTCCAGAGTCATCCTAGAAGACCCCCCTCTGAAAGCCATCTTCAGCCCAAGTGACATATAGGGCAAGAATGGATCTAGAATGAAGCAGTAATTATACAGGAGGGAGGTTAAACCTCCAGCTTCCGAGAACTGTTCAGTGTTTTCAGACACTTCAAAAAATATGCCTGTGTGGCAAGTGGAAAACAGACTCTCTACCTAAAAGTCTCCAGATCAATTAAATCAGGCAGCTAAACATTTTTGTATGCTAACGTCTTGTCTTCTAGCAGATCACTACAAGTGACAAACACTCTGAAGAGCAAGCTATGTTTTAAATTTCACCTAGGCAGTTAATTTGCATAGAAATAACTGAGTAGTCCTTTAATTATCCCGTAGTTCTGTTGAAGATAGACAAGAGCTATAGCTCATACTGTCTCAGTTATGTTGGTGTAGCAAGAATAACAAGTAGCTAGAAAAAAAGCATTTTTGTTATTGAAGTCAGGACACGCATGTCCGAATTCACACAGGGAACAGATGTCATAAGTAAGAAGACACCGTTTATCCACAGTCGCCGTTTGGGGTTGAACCAAGACACAGTTGCGTAGATCAGATCCTGTGCTGAAGAAAAGCTTTTCTTAAGGTGCTGTTTCTTTTATAACCAAGACAAGACTTTTACATCCTTAAAACACCTACTTTTCTCCCATCAGTCATTGTTTTGATTCAAGAGGAGAAAAACCAAAACAAACATCTTATGTAGAAGATATAGAACTATTCCGAAGAGCTTTTTTTACAAGCAGTCCCCTTGAGACCCTGTCTCACCCATAGTGGATCTCTAGTCTGAGCTACCCTTCTCTGTGAACAGGTAAGTTGGTATGCTTTAATTTCCTTTTCATGTAGGGCAGGTTTGTGGCTTGTATTTAATTAGCATATCTTATGCTGGCACTCTTGAAAATAAAAAAAAAGAAAGGTTTATTGAAAGCAAACTATTAAAGAAATTAAGAATGCTGAGGAATAAGCAAAAGAGAAAGATCATCAAACAGCAAATTGCTGATTATCCTCACAAAGAAAAATAATCTGACTGCTGTTTTTTCTTCCTTTTTTTTAATTAGACGTAGCACCTTCTCTTCAAGATGATCATGATAGAGTTCTGCTTACAGCCTTACTTTTGTTAAACTCAGTAACAATATTTTCTTTGAATACCCAGTCTTGCAAGAAAAAGGCAATCTCAATCTTACTGTACGTAACTTCTGATTTGGTATGTTTCTGGACAATGTTTGTCCCATTCCTAAAGAAAGAAATACCACTCTTTCAAAGTGATTTGGTCAAAGTTATACTCAGTATTTGGGCTTGCAAGCATTTAAGATTAAGCAACTGTTTTATTTCAATTCCCAAGTGGGAATAAGAAGCTTTGAACTTTAAACTTGATTATTGTGACATGTCAGTTGTATTGTTATTTTCACTTTTTCTGATACAATTTGGTCAGAAGACAACATAAAACGAAGTAATAATAAATATTGGTCTGGTTCTGTAACTTTTTATTTGAGTGAGTAATAGCACTGAGACTGGGGAGACTGCTACTCCTACAGGTAGAAGAACAGTGATGGGAACATTTTGTTTCTTAAAGATTTAAATTGTTAATAAAATACAAGAAAGATGTGTAAAAATTCAGTCTTGCTGGACTTTTCAAGAGGCACAGCAACTAAACAAACAGTTGAATGATCTAGCAGCAGCAGGAGACCTGCTAATGCAAATACTTAGTGATGTGACTCATAAAAAGCAAGCTGAAAGAAAAACATTAACCAGCTCGACCTTTCTCCCTCCCTCCTTCCCTCCTATCTGCTTCCCTCTCCCCTCATCCTCTATCTTATAAGCACAAGCAGATCAACACCACAGAATTTTTCCCTACTTGCGTGTGATATATCCAAAATAATTTGAGGAAGGCAAAAGTGTGATGTCATTCCATTTTAAATTGTAAATCAATCTATGTCAGTCTCCCTCTTGCTGAGTCCCCAAAAGAGGTCTAAGGAACTTTTTTCTCCGTTTTACTAAATTTATTAGGCACCATCTTGGTGTATAGGTCTAATCCAAACATGGAGAACATTCCTGGAGTAAAAAAAGCCATCAAGTGTAAGACTTCAAATGCAGTAGTGTTGCAAAAACTCCTTAGAGGCTTTAGAACCTAATTTTCAGAACCATAACTATGCAACATAACTGTATAATCCCAACCTTCAGCAATCTTAATCCATCTATGGGATTTTCATATGAATGAATGTTATCCTTTGGTTCTCTGCTTTCTTTCTTTTGTGTTTCTTTCAGTGGGTACTGAGAAAAGCTGGGTGTAGTGTGATGTGTTTGGAGTTTTCTCTGCAGTTGTCTGTGGCTTTATTATTCTAAATTTTCTTTCCAGGAAGCTGCAGTCACATGAGTTTAACCAACATACCTCTCACATTGCGAATTGGTCACATTAAGCAAAGGGTCACATTTGAGTCAATGTGAGATTCAAATTATTACAATTGAAAAGTAGTTATTGATTGTGGTTGCCATATACAGTTGTCACTCAGGGAGGAGACCATTCTCTTAAGGGGCTCCCTAAAGCACAGGTTTTACTTCTTTAGAGAAATTACCAGCTGTCAGTGCTTACATTACTCTGTGAACATCAGGGTAGATTGTGCATATTACAACTCCAAGCTCACCACAAAGACTGCAGAATTAAGATGCTGCTGAGATTATTCCAGCATATTTTTTTTTTTTTTCATATGGCATGTAAAAAATCTGCATTCTCACTCATCTCCAAGCTAAACTGATGGGTACTTAGAAATATACTTACATCTGCTCATTTTTCTTCAGACTACATCTTAATGGCACAGTTATATGTTACTCTTGTTTTTGCTGAAACTTAAAAAGTAAAATCTATCCTTCTGTTTCTCATCTAATATATAAATAGCCTGATTTGTTTCTTGGAAACCTTAATTCTCACTGAAATAAACTTGTAGAGGAACAAGTTTCTAAAATACATGTTTCCAACCACTGGGAGGAAGTCTATCTTACTAGTATATTTATCATTAATCCGCAGTAATGATCCAGAAACTCAAAACAGCAGGAAGGATACAAAAATAAAGGCAAGCCTTAAATAACTTGTTGACAGAGAAGATTTAGAGGTAAATTTAACCTCAATCTCAGCTACAGTGATCAGTTGCCACTCTGGTTTTGCATGGCATTTTATTCTGTCCTTTTTACTGGTTCATCAAACATCTGTAGAGCAGACACTGTGCCTTGAGCCTTCATAGGAAACCACACAGCTGAATGCAGAACCGTAGGAGAAGGCAGGATTTGGGAGTGCAAGAAGTCTGTTCTCTAAGCCTGTTTGGGGACGCACCATCAATATCTTCAGCTCATGACATGGACTTTGTAGGCAGGGCTGGTTGAGTCTCAAGTCAAGGAGCTAATTAGGCATTACAGTGATGAAGTGCCTCAGCCTGCATGAAGCCATCCACCTGCCATATGGAGCACTGCAGGAATTCTGTGTCTGGAGTGACACTCAAGGCAGAAATATTCATTCTGATGAAGAAGAGAATCTTGAGGCCATGTGTCAAGTTAGGCTTGGAGTGGAGGAGTTAACATCTTCACCTGAGACTCTGCTGAGTATTGCTTTTCTGTGTTCACTGCAGAAGATGCATCTGCACAGTGGAAAAAAAGGATGAACACAAATTCAGTCTGTTTTTAAAAAAACAAGATCAAATATAGGTTTGCAGACTGAGCTTCATTTTTCCAAAATAAAACTCATGATCCAGTGATTCCAAGCCCTTCACAATCAAAGGAAAAACAAACAATATAAATGCTGATGGACATGTATAAAATTTAGTTCATGGTATTGGTAAGAATTCAAATTTTTAGTAATGCAATTATTTCATTAACAAGTTTAAAAATAATTAGATGAATGTTTTGTAATATTTTCAACAGATCTCAATCTGGATGTAGATGGATGATCCTTGCTGAAATGCAGGAATATCTGCTGAAATATTTGGTATTTGTTATAAGGGCACATTCCATGGCATTGCCATGTCATGTGTTACCTTGGCTGTAACATTATATTGCCTAAATCACTTTGAAAGCACGGTTCAATACATTGTGCAAGAGACCTGGTGACTGCTTCCCAGCAATGATGAGAATGAGTTATGAGCCTTTCTGCTTCTTCCTAAAATAACAGGGAATGAATTTCATGTGGGCAAACACTTGACTCATTCTTCTTGGAACTGATAGCTTACCACACAGGACTTGGAGGCTGCTCAGTGAACCAGTCCACGGTTCACAGGAAGAAGAAGCCTCCAGAGGAGCTCAGACACTCAAAGAATAGCATTCTTGGCCAAAAATAACTCTGAGCACTGAAAACAAATTGAAAAAAAAGTGTTGGTCTACTTGTAAATCTGTTGCAGCAACATGTACCTCCAGTCATATCTGAGAGATGAATGGTACATCCATCTTTGTCTCCTCGCTCTTCTGTTTCCAGCCAAAGCTTCTTCCCAACCAAACCAGCACTACATAGGATATACATAGGCTTGTGACCATGAGTCACAGGATCTATGTCAGCTGCTGCTGGTGAGGACCCCGGTGGTGCAAGATGTGAAGGTAAGCACGGCTGCCTTGGGGCAATTGCAATGATACAGAGATATCTGCACAGGGACTGAGAAAAGCAGGAGGGCTGAGGACAGGCTGCAACTGTAGCAATGGCAGTGTGAGAGAGGGACAATCCCACACAGGATGCTGTAAAAGCAGGATGGATAGGCATCATCCTTGGAGTGTCCTGAATGAATGTGCAAAGGATGCAATGCACCACATTGTGTTGGGGGTTTCAGCAGTGTTTCATATGGATGTGTGTGAACGTGGGTGTTGGGGTGAGATGTACCCAGAATAGCAGAATCAATACATCTCTCCTATCTGTTCACACCTGCTGGTGAACTGGAGGTCATCTTTCCTCCTGCACCCTCCACAGCTGCTGTCTGGCTTGCTCTTGGGTCTGTAGCAGACTGTGAGGAACGGCATGGCCAAGTTTTTGAGTCTATGTGTTTTGTCTTGACTGACAGACTTCTGCAGACACTTTGGCACAAAGTAGAAAATGGCTCACTGACAGCAGAAGGAATATGTCCTTCTTGGAGATGTGAATTCTTCCTTGGATGAAGAAGCTGCTGTGTACTGCCAGCCAGCATTCTTGCTGAATGTTAGGTTTCCAAATTAAAAAAATGATTTAACTGTACACAAGGCAATATGTGCTATGAAATGCTGCAGTGCCATTAATCTTTATGGATTATCGTGTAGATAGGGAATCAAAGCCAAACCTACCTACATACCTTCTTTCCTGCATTTGTGTTCCTTTCCCTACTCCGTGTGCAACCACTCCTTCATGACAGTAATAAAGCATTCATTCCTTACTCATGAGTTTAATAGGGGGATAAAGAGAGTGATCAGCCTGACAAGAGCAAGAGAAAGGGTCTGGAAATGTTTGGTGAATAGAAGGAAGGAGAAGAATAGATCATTCTGCAAAGTGTGGTCACTTCTCATTTCCTTGCTTCTGAAAATATATAATTCCAGTGCTGGTACCAGGCAAAGTATAATCTTTGCTATCCCTGGGAAAATTTCAGGTATTCCTGCTCCAAGAAGTGTACTTAACATTGCCGTTTGTATGCTGACAAATCAGCCTTCATTCCAGAAATGGCACGAGTCTCCAAGGAAAGAATAACTTTTCTTTTCCAGAGTACTCATGGCCTGAGGCTGATCTCTGTAAGCTGTCTACAACTGAGGTTTCTGTGCACTGGGAAATTATATTCATGTTGGAACAGGAATGCAGGAAATTAATGTGGTAACAAACACTGTGCTAAACACAACCATCTATATTTGGAGTTGGACTCTGCTCTGTGCTAAATCCTGCTTACCTACACAGGAAGTTATAAAAGTATCTTGAAGTGGACAAAACTGTTAGAATCAGAGCCTTTAAACAATACATGGAATATATCAATTTGAAAGACATGCTTTAATACAACTTACTGGTGTAAAGAGACCATAAAACAAGTAATCTGAATGAGACTTACCATTGTCTAAATTGGTCGTAGCAGCTTCATGCTGGTTGAGTTTGTACTTGATAACAGATAAATAAAATAAAAAACTCTATGAATATCTTTGTAGACTTGAAGAGGATCATGTTTTTATTTTAGTATGCTAGAAGAAATATGATTAACATGGTTATATTCTTGTGAAGACACACGTGTCAAAAAAACCTAGGAAGCATCCTACACCATTTGCCCATTCTTGCAGAGGGTTAGTAGGTGCCATTTAAAAATGGCAGGCCCAGATTGACATGAAAATCCCATTTTTCAGTGTCTTTTAGGACCAAACTGCCTCTGTTCTATCCAGTTGCTGGTTTTGTTAGGACCTGTGCATTACTAGGAGTGCTTCCTGTTGCAATATGTTATTTTTTAACAAAGACAGGTTACATTTGCCTTCTCTGAGAACTGCCATATGTAAGTACATGTAATGGGCTTGAACAAATCATAATAAGACTGGAAACATTAGACAGTAACTACTTAATCCTGCAGTGATTTTATTAATTTTTCCTTTGTTACAAAGGTAGTAAAAGTAATTGAAATGTTAATCCAGAATATTTACTAGGGCATTATGTCTACTCTATATTCAATTCATGTTGCAGTGTTGTGGGTTAAAGAGAGAATCGCTATTAGAAAAATATGAAATTTTTGGATCTCTGCAGTTTTGACTTAAGGGATTCAGCTGCATTAATTGTACTTTTTTTCTGCCCACAGGGTGTAAAGCAATGATCAAACAGTTGGCAAGACTTATATGACTTTGATATTGTTGTATCCTAACAACAATAGATCTGCAAAAGCAGGAATTTCTCCAGACGTTAGCCTATAGGGTAACTATTTTTGCAGGCAGTGTAGTGCAGGTGTAAAAAAAACTAGTGAGGGTGTGACCTTGGGGTGTTCTATACTTGGTGCATTCGGATTTAGATCATGGGCTCTTTTTGTTGAGCTTGGATAGAGTTACATGAAATATTTTTAAAATTAAGGGATATACATAGTACAAGGTGGAAGATGCTGGTGTTATTTAGGTCTTTTTTCATGCAGCATAGAAAGTGACACAGTGTTTTGGATGTTGTCCTGAGAAAAAGAGCCAAGAAATTCTGTTTATAAATCTTGATACTGACATTTACTCCCAGCCAGAAAGAATTGAGGCAGCTCCTGAGGCACAGTTACCCCACTTTTTCTAGAGGATCACTAATTCCCCTGTAGTTACTGTATTTTCAAAATGTAGAAACAATTCTTATATTATGAAGGTTAACCAGATCATGTATGACAAATTGATTTGAGGGCTGAGTATTGAAGAAATTACATACTTTCAAATAGGTCTCAGTATTTAATAACCTATCAGAGAGCTGGCTCCTGCTCCCTCTCCCTTGCAACAATTTTGCAATTTGTTTTAATGACAGTAGAATGACCTCCAGAGTTTCTACAATTTTAATCGACATGATTTTTGAAGATGTCTGTTCTAAATGTCTGTTTTAAATGACTCTTTGTGTTGCCTCCATCTCCAGTTCCATGTAGCACTTTTAGTCCTGTGATGATCCAGGAGACAAAACAGTTACTTAAGCCATAAGATCCTTTAGCATTTTAGATATTTTATCTTGTATCTGCATTCCAACATTATGTCAGATGCAGATTTTCTCTACTTTCATTGCTCATTATCCACTATTCAAAAAGAAAGCCAGTGGTTCCATCAGCTGAATACTTCAGTATATACATGTGATCAAAGTGAAATCATGACAAATAAGTAGCATAAGAAAAGCATAATTGTACAATTGCCTGCAGAAGAATCAAGCGTGTGCCCACTTACTGTATTTGGACTAGAGAGAACTATTGTTTTGTAAGAATAATTTCCAGGCTATGGGGAAATAAAATTCCTAGCATATCTCTTAATCTGAAAATCCAAGGGAATTTAGAGCTGCATGTGAAATTTTTGGTTAAGACCCAGCTCTGGGGAAAGTAGAAGTGTTGATGAAGTAAGTCATGGTAAAATGATGACAGATAAATCTGAGAGATAAGTGGTGTGATAAATCTGTGAGGGAGGGTCTGCCAAGAGAAATTATATTTGTTTATGCTGTTCTAGTAATCTGCTCTGTGTTCATACTTGTGTCAGTTCTCAAAGACAGGTGCTCAGGTGCTGAGCTGACTGTCTCATTATTATGGGTGGATATGGAAGCTTTTGGAAGTTGCACCAGTTCCTCTCTGCATTTGGAAATAGGAAATACTGTATGCCACTCTTCCACATCCTTGACCTGATAGTTTCACTTCAGGAGTGGGGGACAGCGGGGCAGGGGGGCTCAGGCGCTTGCAGCCTGGTGCTGAGCCCCTGGCCTTGTGCCATTGGCATTTTGGGTGATTTGTAGCTCTTGTTCACTCTTGCCTGCTTCCCAGCTCATTCCAAATGGCATGGTTGGGTCTTTACACTCTTGCACAAGAGTTTCTCTCACACCTCAGGCACTGGGAGAATGAGGAGAGAACATGATCCAGGTTTCTTAATGTGCCAGAGCCCCACACAAGAAGGCAGGCAGTACATTATGTGACCAGAGCCTTGCTGATGGACACAGGGCTATGCAGGATATGTCTGTCTTCCCAATGCAGACATACAGATACATTTCAGTGGCAATTCCTCACTGTTGCTGCAGAAACTTATAGGGCTATGGCAGTACTTAAAAGTTCAGGGTTGATCAAACCTCTGGAATAGAATTTGGTCTGTACTAAGTAAATTGTATTGAATTTAGAATCTGTTGTTGACTTCCAGTTAAATCAACAAATACGTATGAGAAACAATTAAATGCATTGCTTTCTAACTGCACAGAAGATGTATGTGTTCTATTACATCTCATTCTGTTATTTTTGTCCTTTGGTTAATAAATATAATAAACATGCCCAATCTAAATACATTACTGCAGGATGCTAATATACTTAGGATATTGAGTATAATAGTTGTCCTGGAGAAATCGTTCAACAGAACAAATAAGAAAATACACAAATAATTTTATATGATCTGATGTGATTACTCTGTCTTAAATTTCTAAAGACAACAATTATCACTCTAATTATTTTCTCAGAAGTCCTAAATAGCAAGATAGAGGAACAAAGGATAACCACCAGAGTCACAGAGTCACAGTAATGGACTTAGTCCATCTATAGTGAATTTTGCTCTAGATTATTTCAAACAGTTGATAGTGCAGCATATGCATACCTAAGAGAGTCTTTCCTAAGAGAAGTAAAAATAATAATGAGTAACATATTTGTGCTTTTTAAAGGTATATATTAATGAACATAATTTATCTGACCTTATTTCTCTAATCTATATAAGCTTTGTTTATCTGTCAGAAGACCTCTCATCTTTTAGGGAAAATGTATTTTCTGAGAAATAAATTATTAATTTCAAAGCAGGCCAGCTACATTTTTCAGTAAAACAAACAAAATTCCCAAATTCAGAGCTTTCAAGCACACAAGGATGTTGAACTAATCACTCAGTATTATTTTGTGTTCTTTTGTAAAGGTTTCAACACTGCAATTTAAATCAGCAGGCTACCTGTTCAGCATGATTTTCAGAGAGATTCCAGCTGAGCCCTGATCTATTAAAGTATATACCTTAAAAATGTTCTCATTTCTGTAGTGCAAATGCTCAAGGATTGAATGAAAGGGTGAAATCAAGGTGTGTGTGAAGGCCTATTTTTAGTTTTGCATTTCTCATAGCCAGGTTGGTTACAAATAGGATGTATGAACTCTGGAGTAAGAATTGAAATGCAGACCACAACTGTGTAGCTCTTGAAATAGCACATGGTTAAATAGATACTGATACTTTTACTTCTGCATGAACAATGCTCTTTGGATTTCTTCAATAAATAAAAAACTCCAGGAAACTGATACTTTGAGCCTTCAATCTTCATACATCTTTGCAAGACAAGTGCAAGAAATCCACTTCGTCTTTCTGTCATTTTTTCTGTTATCAATCATGTAATTCATATCAAAGGAGCTGAAACAGAGCCTCTTATACATATATAATAGATACATGTATATACACATACACATACACATACACATACACATACACATACACATACACATACATATACATATACATATACATATACATATACATATACATATACATATACATATACATATACATATACATATAGCAGATAGCTCTGAAACCAGCTGCCTTGAAATACAAAGCTGTTCTTTGCAAGGAACAGCTCCAGTCTTGTCTGTGTTGAAGCTATTCCCATATAAGTAGTATTTCCTGAGTTTTCCAGTGGTTTTCCTTAAAATTGACAGGCTCGGTTGGTTTTGGGGTTTTAGGCTGTCATTGTGTTCCATTTCCGAAATATAACTGAAAGAGGCCTGTGCTTTAATCTCCATGTGACTGCTGGATTTTTATGTTCCAAACACCCACTATCCCAACTGCAATATATCTAAAATATGGTCTATAACTTCCTGCAAATTTACATAGAAGTTCACAAATATTAGTCATTTTGAGGAAAGATGCTCATTTTAATACCAACAACCCTTATGTGCCAAATAACTTTGTGTCTCCTTACCTGGGCACTTGCATTGGCAAAAATTATTTGAATCATGCAGAATAGCAGAGCAGTGTAGAATTGTCCTTGTATGGCCTCATATCACTTTAAGTTTACTGCTTGAAGGCTGTGCATTTTGTGCATCATTAGCTTGTTCCTTGCCAGATGACGTGGTACCCACACAAATATTACCATCTGGTAACTTCTGCTTAAAGCAGCTGTTGTCAGAATATTCCAGAATTTTAATCAGTCTCTAGATTTCTAAATGCCCAAGTCAAGATACCTTAGATCTCACTGCAGACAGAAGAGCTCCTTGGATGACGGGGCTGCACTTCAGCGTGCTGATCTCCTCCAGTATCCATGCACAAAAGGGCCACGTTCCATGGATAAGTCCTTGCATCACAATTGATATGCTCTAGGATAACTTCTTGTGGGAAGGAGCATCTTCCAGGTCATACTGAAAGCACTAAGGAGTACAGAATGCAAGAGAACAAGAGCTGTCCACTAAATTGTGATGGCCTAAAAGCTGCTTTGGCTCTTGAGTTTTAAGGTAGGATACAACAGAAAGTGTGCTGTTTATTCTGGTGCGATGCTTCTTAATGACTGTGTGTTGATAAAAACAGCTACTTTTGGATTTTGGGATATTTGGGTCAGATAAAAATAAAACACCAAAACAGCCTAAAAGGACTTAAAAGGAAAGGAACCTATACAGCTTTGCAAATAGGAAAATCCAAAAGAACAAATATTCAGTGTAGGTTTTTTTTTCCACAGGGATTTATCTATAATTTCAGAAGGACACAGTAATGGGAAGATATTGATCAAAAAACTAGCAAAAATAGGTCTTGCATTGCTGACATATAAAAGCTGTGAAAAGTTATCCTCCACTTCCTTGAGATGCCACAAAGTTTACTTTTTAAGACACAGGAATTACTTGTAGACATTTCTGTGTAACATAGTAGCAAGGAATAGTATTGATTTTGCTACAGACAATGGATGTAATTATTTCTTTACCAACACACATGCGGATTTTTGTCCAGTGAATTCAGTACCTTGTTTTCCAGTTGGTGAACTTTTGTCATTGATGAAGCATGTAATTAGTATGACCCATAGTTGTAACTATAGAAAACAACAACATATTGCTGAAAATTATGATTTCTTCAAGGAATTTTTGGAGGAGAGGAAACTGGGAGAATTATCACTATAAAAGTGGGTAAAATGAAGCCCTCTACAGAAGAATTGCATTGTGATGGGATTTCTTTGAAACAGCAGAATGCAGGTAAAATTCAGTGGGTACTTTATTTAGATGTTTAACACAAAAGAATTCAAATATAAATTCTCCGTCATCTGATTTTACTAGTTACCAAGGCAAACATACAAACAAAACCCTGCCCCCCCCCGCCTCCATAATTCTGTAATATTTTATTTACCCGAACCTTAAAAATTTGTGTGCGGTTGTTTTTCATATCCCCTTCTTATACTGGTCAAAATTTGTGTTTGGATTTGCCATGGCAGCCCTAACAAAAACCACTGGCTGCAAAGACTGGGCTACTCTTCTAGAAGTACAGATACTAATGTTGTTCCTAGGGAATGCTCTTCGGAAGTGCTTTCCTGCGTAGACACTGGTCTATACTGAAAAATTCTGTATACAAGACCTGATTACAAAGAGAGAGAAGTATTTTACTGTGTGTCTTGTGTTCTGCAGGTTCTCAAAGCTCTCCTTTCCTGCTGTATTCTTACTAAATTTTTTTCCACATTTGTGGCAGCTGAAGTTGTGTGGGATTGATACCTGTCTGTCCCACGGAGTCCAGGAAAAGGTGGAATACTTGCCTCAGCAAGGCCACAGGGTTGCATTGGGTGGTCGGTGCCTTGTGCTCTTGGTGCTGTGTGTTTTCTGCTATTTGTGGTAAGCTCCCTGCTCAGTTCTGGCAGAGTGGCTGGACACTGTTTCACCTGACACTCAGGTGATTAAAGGACTGGATCTCCTAGTTTTTAACAGTTATTGTCACTGGTTTGCTTCATGTCAGAACACAAATCAAGAGCAAGCCACATTTGTTTTGTGTTAAATGGTTATGCAGAAATAGCACAGGAGATTAATTTGGATGAATATGCTGAAATAGAGTATATATGAGGACATATACTTTCTGTATTCTGTTCACTCATGTTTAATACATATTCTTTATTTTGTATGCATATCAGTCCAGGAAAGAGAGTGGGTTTCTGAAAAGCACTTTGTTTTTTCCTTTTCTCTGGCTTCTCTGAAGGCAGAGACACGCTTGAGGCACCCACACTCTTTTATGTATATCTACTGCTGTTCATCAATCAGAGTGCCACAGCCAGATCATCAAGGCACTTTGCAACCTTTGCCATGTGCAGTTGCTGGTTTATTTATTCCTCTTCCAGCATATAATTGCTCAGCCCCTACTTTATCATAGATTTAATAAGATATTTTTCTCAACGATTCAAGTACTCTAGTTAAAGTACAATTATAGCAATTATATTAAGGAAAGTTGTGAGCTGAAAAAATGTACAAAGACTTATTTTGAAATGAGGTAATATTAGCAACAGAAATGACATGAAGCTTGGAATTTGACCAAGACAGAGCAGATTAAAGAAGACTAATTTTTGTACCATGTTATTTTTTGAAGATCATAGATGTGTTGAAAGAACTGGGAGTATCACAATGATGCTGGTTTGGAAAAGACAAAGGAATTAGATTGTTTTGTTCTCACACTTGACTAGATCAAGAGCAATTCCATTCAAGCAAATATAATTCTGCCAATAGAAAACCAAATTAAATAAGAGAACTGGCTTAAAGAATCCTTTGAAATAGTTATGAAAAAGTCAACTCTGACATTTTCTAATTACTCTCTTGAAAAAAAATCAAAACAAAGATGACTCCTCTTTGTTTATTTTTGTGCCCTAAACAACACAGAAGGGTGTGTGGATGACAAATGTTATTTCAGTATGAATTACATATATGCATGCACTCTACTGGTACAGAAACCATGGCACTTTGTAGGACATTCTGCTGCCTCCTACTCCTCCAGTTTAACAGATTAAACTTCAGAATAAATAGTCATCAGGAAAAATGGACCCTGCAATACCACGGCATTTCATCAGTACTTGGCATCCCCTAACAAAACTCTCCATAGGCAGAACATAAACAACAAGCTGTACCTCTTGAGAACCATCTGATATGATTGAATTTATGCTTGGTACACCAGCAGTGGTCTGCCTTGTGCATTACCAACAGACCATGAGAGTGGTCTGATTCTACCAAGCCTCCTTGTGCAACACTCGTATTTCTGTGAGTTTTAGAGGATGTAGGGAGATACGAGTTTCTGAAACATTTTAGACTATTGACTGATCTGCTTCCTACAATGACTGTGACCTAACGCTTCACACTTGCAAATAGCAACTATTAAGATGTTGCCAGTTTAAAGACAGAAAGTAACTGTTGTCTGCTCCCGTCACAGCTTCAAGAATTAAAACTATCTATACTCCTTAATCATTAGGTAACATTGCTTTAAAGCCAGCTCCACATACTGCCTGAACTTACATACTTATTCTCACAACAAAATAGTGTTATAGAAGAGTCTCCTTTCATAAAGCGAAGAGGCATCTATTGTCTTTGAACTGCAAGCTAGAAAAATGCTCCTCTCCCCCTCTCTTATATAAGCATGATAATAAGATCTTAACTGAGTGTATCTCGAAAATGAGAGAAGAAGAGACTGCAGCTTGCTCTGCAACACTACTGATGGAACTATTTCTGGTACTAAATTTTGTTCAGTTGTAAATCTGTGTTGGCTTGAGCCCTCATCCGCCATCTATGGATTTAATCAATGTTTGGAGCTGGATGAATAATTCAGTACTATCTATTCTCTTTCAGCTTGTGAAATCTATCTTCAGGTTTCATCTCCCTCATGTATTTTTCCTGATACTACCTGAATCCTTTGAAAACTGATCTTGTCTCCCTTTAGGATAATGGTTCAAATAACATGAGCAGTCTCTCAAGTATTGTAAGGAGTTCTGCTTAAACAGCAACAAATAAAAAATGTTGTGCAAGAGCAAACCTGCAAAATCCAGCCCTGATATTTTAGTTCCTGAGTTAAATGGGTACATAGGTGATACTCTAGCATGGGCAAAGTGAATGGCACTGTTCCATTACAGACTTGTAAAAGAGTCTGGTTTCAGATTAGGTCCCAGCTCCTGCATGTGAGAATGTGAGATTTAGAGTTGTGAATATAGTTCTGAAATGTGTTTTCCATGTTCAGCTCTATGAAATATCTCTTGTTGGTTTAAAGAAAGAAAATACAAAGATAACTGCAATTGTTGAATTGTGAATATTTGTATGAATGCTTATTCAAACTCTTATATAAGTTTTATGTAGAAAAATTTAGGATGGCATGATTGAAAGATCATATTCTTACATTAAAGGGGTCAGATTAAATTTTCTATTTTGAATGACCTGGTGTAAAATGATAATGATTCATTCCCCCTTCCGAAGGCATGGCATGACTTCATAGAGGTAATATAAACTTGGTGGAAAATGCTGAGATTTATAGGTGGGGATGGTCATTTGCAAGTTTAGAATGTCTTTGCTGGAGGAGCTGTTCTATAGCAGTCCTATGCCAGGACTAAGCAACCATCCTGCATCTTTTGCCTTTGTATTTTGGGCCTAATTCTGGTTCTGCTAGACCTCCACTGCTTTATGTGTTCAAGTTAATGTTCTTCATGTTCTTCATTCCCCATTAGTAGAGGCCAAGGTGCAGTACTCAATACAACTTATTTTTAACAGCTAAGTAATGTTTCCGTCTTTTTTTTCCTTCAAGTCTCTATGTACATTCCAACCAGAACCCACTCTTTTCAGTGAACACTTTTAGCTACTGACATCAAGAAAACAAAATTATACATTTTTAAAACAATCAAGGTGTGATGGTTAATGGTGTTAGGTTGAAATAGGCATAATGTGGTGATATCACAGACAGAAGATTGATGCTCTTAATTATTCATTTTCATGCTTTTAGGTGCTTGGATTTTTAATGTAATGTAATTGGTATCATTTTATCACACCGTTACATTTAGTGCCTTCAGCTGGATTTAGGGATATGTGTGATGATTTGTTTTTTTCTTCTGGTAACTGGCAACATTCAGATGAAATGCAGAAACAACATGTAAAATGACAGGTTGGTGAGAAGAAAGGTCAAAGAGATGTAATTCCCACATCATGGGGAAGATATAGGCTAAAAAATGTTGTGAAACAGTTTTTCTCTTGCTACTTGTGTGTTGACAGAGCTGCTGCAAAGATTTCTAGCAATGTGGGAAGGAAAATTTATTTCTGTTGCAAAAGTTAATGGTTGAGGACAAGGCTGGCATTGGGTTAACTGCTCCTTGTCTTGATGATAAGTGGTGACAAGGAAATTGAGTTTGGTTACTTACATTGCCCTGTTGACTAATTCCTCAGCTTTCCCTGGGACAATTGAAACCACCCTAGCTTATAGAGGATTTGGGAGGAACAAAAGGTGTGAAAGCTTCTACAGTTTTCCTGTGCCTGTCTTCAACTTGCTTTTCCAAGTTGCTGCAGTGCACATAGTAGAGCTGGAGTACTCTCCTGTATTCGTCCTTGCCTGTATTTTTTTTTCTCATCTAGTATGGTTGTTGCTAGCCTTGAAATGTAAAATTATTTTTGACAGGAGTGAGAGACCACCTCTGTATCAAGATAAGGCTTTTTCTTGACTGTGGAACTAATGTCATAGCATAGGAGGAAGTAGGAACAGATTCCATTTTTGGTATGACTCTTCCCTCACTTAGTGAATTGGTGAAGAGTGAATTCTCTTCCTCAAGCACACCAGTTAACAGCATTTCCCTGTATTGCTGCAGGAGGAAGCACATGCTTTCAGCTATAGAACCCAAATATCCATAAATCCATGGAAGAACAATACAGTTCACAGCAACTTTGAAGTTCCTTGTCCTTTGGAATAGTGCGTGGAAGTTCGTGTACAGATTTATATTGATTCACTTTTTAGCAATGATTCTCTATACTTTGTACAGAAATGGCTGGAAATAGTTCTGTTTACTCCTTTTGCCTTCTGGGCAGAAGATTATATTATGTTTCGCATCATGACCTGAAAATATCTAATGCCCTTTGTTTCAGTGCAATGGAGAATATTTTGATTTTCATGGATGTTAGTTTGGATTTAGCATCTCAGTTCTTATTCATCTTTCAGATCATTAAACCTGACATATGTACTCCATGGGAAATAGAAATAATTTTGTTCCTTGTGGTTATGAAATCATTGGAAAGGATGAGGTACATCTGTAATGAATGTCCATTAATATAATTATTGTATTTAATAATAGGCAACTTGCAGGCTTGGATTTTCTTAACGCTGTTACCGAGAGAATTAATAATACTGACCTTTTTAAAGGACCATGGAGTTTTACCTTCCTTCAGATGAAGGCAACATCTGGAATACACTGCCCAGCAGCACTGAAGGAGAAATGTAGTTATTAGACAGGTTCTTGGTTCAACCCATTTATGTGTTGATGTTTCTTGGGTAAGATTTTTCACCTCTCTACTACAGCAATGTAGATTTGAGACTTAGAGCAGAAATGCTGAGTGGATGGTGGGGATGTGAACAACTTGGGAAGCCTGTCTTGCTCCAGAGATGCTACTTGGACTGGAGTCAGACTCATCAGAAAGGCTCATTAGAATTTCCTAATGTCACGTTGCCATCATCCAACAAAACTGAATGCAAACGACATGTGCGAAATGCTTGAGTGTCTGGCGTCACCTATTTTATGTATAAATATTTAAATATTATCTTATGGGATATTGTTTTTCAAACATGCAACTCTGTTTTTCTTAGACAAAACAGCCATCCATCTGCCTCAAATATACAAAAGCACTCATCTTTTCCATAACTGATGTATTCTTGTATAATTGAAACAAAGTTTTAGTCAGTTTCTGAAAAGTGACAGTAAATAACTCCATTTTCATGCTAGGGATATGAATTTATGCTGTCTCTTTCTAGTGATACAGTCTCACAGTCTTCAAATTAATCCTGGCTCCACAGATCTGCTGGGCATAGTAAGTTACTGCAGATCTAGCTGCAGACAGCATCCATCTGATTCTATTCATCCAGGAGGAACAGAATCCAGCTTTAAAAATCCATCCTTGGCTGGGCTGAAATTGGCAGTTTGTGAATATGTATGATGAGATCATCTGCTCAAGGAAAGGTGTTTCTTTTTTGCCGGAGGATGAAATAAGAAAAAATGATTGCAGTAAATATCTAAACCTTTGCCAGATTAAAACAGGACAGAATTGGATTGTTGGTTACCCAAATTTCTCCCTTTTTGTACTCCATTCTCTCCTCTAAATTGGCAGCTGTTGCATGAACACTCATTCCTTCCCCTAGCTGTTGGCTAAGAGGCCTTTTCTAAAGCTGATGCAATATCATCCAAGATGAGAGTGCTTTTCTTAGAAACACAAGTTGTCATTCTCCTATCCTTTCCCCTAAAAGCCAAATACATTCTCATGCCACACTCTTCTATGTAAAATGGCCATAATAGTTCATTTTTCCTCCCCAGACTTAAATGGCCACAGCATAAATATTAATTTAACAGCAACCTGGTGACTGCTAATAACTTACCTCAGTGTTACATAGATTTTTCCACGGAGACATGGGGTGTCTTATTCTTGGGGGGGAGTCCATCTTAACAAGGTGAGTAGGATGATGTTAATTGCACAGTTTTCCTGATTTCATTAGGCTTCTACCTTCTGAGTCATCTGTTGTTTCCTTTTGCTCTTGTGAAGTAATGAGTCTGTACTCTGTTTTTCACTAAATTTTGTAGTATTAATTGACCTCCTCTTGGTTGATTTGTTTTATTTTTCCTATGAATCATTGCTTTTAAAACTCATTTTTCTTTTTAGTCTTTCTGATTTTGTTATGGCATTCTAGTGCTATTTCCTCATAGTCATTCTTGTGTTATTTTTCCATATCCATCCTTAGTCCTGTGGCTTTCTTATGCTTTCTATATGATTTATAATCTTAAATGTTAGGGAATACTAAATTAATAAAGAGAAATATTATTAAGAATGGATACAAAATATTAATTTATTTTTGTACCTTTCATTACAAGTTCATGATTCTGGATATTCTTCTACATAAAAATAGTCACATAAAAGCTTCTACTTGTTTGGATCTTTTAAATTCTTGTCTCACTGAATGAAACAAATTTTCTCTTCAGTTTTGGGTTCATCATCTTTTACTTTCGCTGTAAATGTGGTTTTGTGTCAGTGTAATATGTAATATGAAAATACAAAAAATATTCCTATTGTGTAATAATACTTTTACTGCCAACAGGTGCATATAGGTGTTTATGCCTTTAAAAATATGATTTTGCATCTAAAATTCAAAATTTGGTTCCTGTGGACCTGTTTCTTATTTCTTAGATGAAAACAAAATCATTGTAGAAAATACTTTAACTATACCTGAAATCAATGGTGCCGATACTACAGTTTTACCTATGGTGCTATTGAAGGTGCATAGGTTCAAACCCCTACACTCTGACAGTATCTGTAGATCAGAATTCTGTAGGCATTGCATGACTCTTCTGTAATTGCAGTGTAATTGAGAGACTGAAGTAGTATGCAGGAGTAGTTTTACCCCTAATTCTTCCAGTTCTGGCACAGTTAATGTACCTTATCTTGCCCAAGGATTTGTATTTCTACAGTAGCATACAGTCAATATTGCCTCAATAAAATGAGATTGAATAGAGAAGCATTATGGAACCTACATATATAGGATTGGTTATTTAGGATCCATATGTCTTTGAGAGAGGAGAAATTTATATTTAGAAAAATAGTTTACATTTCTAACTCTTAAGAGTTGTATGTGGGAATTTTCCAAAGTGCTCTTTGTCATTGATTTCTAAAGGAATTAAATTAATCTAATAAGGTTTGATAAGAAAAATACTTGCTTTGAATATTTTATTCATGACATAGTAATGTCACTCTTTTAGTGGTGCAGTTTATCCCTATAAACAGCATATCTGATATGAATAAAAAACAATACACTTTTAGGAGACTTGTATCCTCACAGGGCAATATAGCTGATGTCTTTATTTAAATAAGGAAAATGTTTGTCATTTCAATGAAGACAGTCACAGATTCAGTACAAGAGTGCACTCCTGGTTTATTTACCCATGCTCATTTAGGGCTTGCTTGCTGAAATGCTGGACTTGCCCATTTCAAGGGTTAGCAGGTTTACAGCCTATCTGCAGGACAATTTTCAGGCACTGTGGCTGATCTGAGAAGTAATAGCTAGAAGCTGAGAGGTAACAAACAATAGTTCACTGAAAGCTGGTTCACTGTAAGGCAGCATGTGAGTCACACAGTTTGGCTAAAATCATCACCTGCAAGTCCTGAAATTCAGCTGGTTTTGGTCAAGAGGAAAAGTGCAAGAGAGAGAGGAAAATGTCGATGTTTAGGAAGACGTTGAGGTCTGATTATTTGGTTTTTTATCCCCTTGACAAGGACTAAATGTGCTCATGGGATGGAACTTTGAGGGAATAACTTTCCTGCATGTTCAGGTGTTTCTGTGCCCTGGCTTTGAACCTGGGCTATGTTAGGAATTGGCCCATTTTCTCAGATACCAGGCATTGAGGCCACTTACTCCAGATGACGAAGTAAGTGGATGTATTTAGCCTAGTATTTTTAGTAACTGGCTGGTGTTAATTGTCTTGTGGGACATTCAAGTGTTTCCTCTGTCTTTTTTGGTAGCTTTCCTTGCCTTAGGTGTGAGGAAAGCATCTGAACTTTGCTGAACTTTGTCAGCAGTAAAGTTTTTTATTACCTTCTTCAGAGAAGGGCAATTTGAGTAATTGGTTTTATTTGTTATAATATGTCAACAGGTTTATACTGCGTGGTAGAAGGCAGAAAATTTGAATGCTGTCTTCTATTAGCTGATGTAGCACAGTAAAAATTTCCCTGGTACATTAGGGAAAATGGTTCTGGGGTCAATTCCAAGGTTAGGTGTGTTTTGCTGCTGTGCTCCCAAGCCTAGATTGCTGTGTGCATGCATTGTGTGTTTGTGGCACACCAGTCAAAACTGTCTGTATTTTCATTTGCTAAAATTCCACCAAGAGAAACTTGAGAGAATGGTAGGGAAAAGAGAGGGAGAAAACAGACAGTAAGGACAAGATTGAAATTAGTATAGGATATGTTACTATATATTACTAGCTGTAATATTTTTTTTCAGTTTCTAGAAAATGCAAATTACTAAATGAAGAGACTTGATATCAGAGTTATGGCTGCATAGTCTTAGACTACAAATGAAATTTGCATTATTTAATCAAAGAAAAGATAATTTAAACTGCCCTAATTCTTAGTGGAAAACCCAGCAGAGAACCCATTCCCTTAGGAGTTCCATGAAAACTTGTCAATTAGTCTCTTATTCATAGAATCTAACTCTTCTCCTACTCTGGATTTGCATGTGAAGATTTTCATTACTCTTCTCCTACTCTGGATTTGCATGTGAAGATTTCATTAACCGTGTTATATGAAGCGAACTGAATTTATACTCCCCTAATTATTGTCAGTACCCAAGTGCAGGCATGCAAGATTTACAGGGAGTTGTGGCAGTTGCTCACAGAAATGAGTTACACAGTTTAACAGAAATGAGACCAGGCAATTTGTGTGCTTCTGTAATAACCAAATGATCAAAAATGGCCTCAGTAAAGAGAATCAATCATCTGAAAGCATTTTTATAAACATGCACACCAGACAAATGATCTTGCCTGTAGAAAAAAAAAAGCCAAGCAATCAAAACAGAATTAGAGCAGAAACGCATGGTATGTGGAAAAAATCTCTCATGATCATTTATACTTTCAGGCTTGCTATGACCACCTTTGGTGATTCTTGTAGTTCTAAGAACTTCATATTTGTTTTTTACCCAAAATTCCTGGGGCTTGGTTTTCTGTGATCTGGATTTTAGTTGGTTATTAGGTGGCAGCATGTACAGGTTTATTTTCACAGAGAGACAGAAGGATTTATCAAAAGATCTGTATTGCTTCAAAGTAAATGGGAGTAGTGGAGCAGTGTCTATCAGAATAGTTCAGTTTCTTATAATGTAGCTGTGTCTCTGTAGTGTAAAGGTGCAAAAATAGAAAACATTCTTTAAAGAACTTCTTACACTAGTGATTAGTAACAACACACAGATAAATCTTGCTGCAAGGCAGATTTTCCTTTAATTTGCATGTCCATCTCCACCATAACTATCTGGCTCTTGGTAAGAACAAAGTTTCAAAGTCAATAAAAAATACTACTGTGTTCCTATTTTGTTCGATCTTTGTCGACTACAAGTCATATCTCCATTTTTTTACTGCAAGATAAAGACTAAAAATCAAAGAAATAAAAACCCTGGTGGTCTACAATGTTTGCCTGACTTCAGGGCTTCCAGCAAAATATTGTACTCTTGGTGAAAAGTTGTGAAATTAGGTGTATTGAAGTATCTATCACAGGAACTCACTCACATATGGCACTTCTCCCTGATAAGTAGTTTTATGAAAATCTTAAGAAATGACATCTTATGACTGTACATGAACACTATGTTTTAATTCTGTCATCTGTGGTTCTGTTTCGGGAGTCTGGGTCCAGATTAGCAACCTGTGAAATTAATGAGAAACAGTTCATTTTTCATTGAATAGGAGTGGGAATGAGTTCTTTGTGAAACAGCCTTCAGAAAAAAGTGCTGGTTTTTTTTATGATTGTATTAAGTTCATCTCTTGGCCAAAAAAGGTTTGGGATATTAAATAGTGGCTTGAAAATGAAACATGACTATTGTTTGGCTATATTTTAAAATCCCAGAGGTGAACTAGACTTTCTTTTGCTGATGAAGGTATTCGTTTGTTTGTGGATGTATTTACAAATTGATTTTATAGAATATTTAAGAGAAAGAGAGATGGTTACATCAATTTTCTTAATCTCTTATGATATCTTCAAATATTTAAAATGATATAAAGTCATAAATTTAAGAATAAGCTTATATGACTGCTGTATTACCACATTACTTAAAATGCTATTCTTTGTCTACTTTGCTAAGTAACTCTAGTGGCAATTATATTTTCACAAATATTGTGACTAACAGACCAGATCTTCTATGCAAGATTCTCTGTGATATGATTTTATAGACTATGGAATAATTGCAACACATTATTTTATTTTAAGGAATTCAATGAAAATATAAGAAATATGCTTCAAATTAATGACATCTGAACTTGGCGAATCTGTGGACAGCTGGAGGTAAGGACCTAAATGAATCAGGATCCTTTTTCAAAATGTGTGTCTGACATATTCATAATAGTGAGCACCTGGGGAGGGATGGGCAAGACAATTAAATTTCAAAAAAAGAAAATCAAGTTCTAAAGATTATGTTATTCCTTCCTTAAAACCACTAACTCTTCATCAGTGTTCTGATCAATAACTATTGGTACAGTTGAGAAAAGATGCTTTACAGCCTATTTTGCTGTACTGCTCCTTAGGAAACTCATAAATAACAAAAAGAATTGTAGCAATGCACATCTTCCTTCTTTAAGCAATGGAACAAATTTTCTACTTGGAGGCACACCTGATATCCTTAGGGCCTTTCAGCAGCAATTAGACTGTGTGTTGCATATGGCTCATGTGAATGATGCTTAAGAAAAGAAGAATTAATGGGAATGCTAGTTTTCATTTACTAATTTAAAGAAGTTATGTTCTTTTAAACCTCCTGAAACATTTCAGGTAGAATTATTCAATCTTTTAAGAAACTCAGGTAATTTTGGTTCAGGTCTGTAAGCACTTCCTAATGTTGTATAAGCAGCCCTCTGTAAGTACTATAAAAATTTATAACACTATATAAATGCCATGTGTCATTATTAGTAACTCACCACTTTACCTTTATTTGTACATTTAGTATTTTGGACAGGAAATACGGAGAGAGAAAATAACTGTGCTTTGGAAGAGAATATGACGAGATGACTTGTTTAGAAGACTTCTTAAAGACAGCAATAAAGAAAATGCTTTATCTTAGAACAAAAGCATGGTGACTTCTGAATATTACATCACCAAATGAGGAACCCACAAGCAAGACATAATTTTTACTGTGAGTACTGCCACTAAAGACAAATGCTTTCTTTAGTTAAGATTTACAGGTTTTAATCAGTCTCCATTACTTGAGATGGTGAACTAGAATACAGAATTAGATTATTGATTAAGAATTAAATTGTAGAAAATGCCTGAATGACATATATATCCATTCTAAATAAGGGTGTCTTATTTTACTTAATGACTTTCTTTTGAAATGTCAATTTTGTAAGAAGTTCTGTTTTGACACAACTCTTGTGTATATGTTGAAAATTTGCTGTAACTGCATGGTATTTAGGAAAGTTAGACCAGTTATCCAGTATGTTATTACTGAGAATGCTTGTTTGGGAAGCTGGAGATATCCTTAACTTTGCCCTGATCCCAAATATCACTTAGATACTGTGCATATTTATTTACATGTAGCAATATTATGATTAATTTGGAACTTGGAAATTAAGAAACTGATGAATAGAGTGATCTTTATCCAAGAAATGACACTTAAAACAAGGGTTTCACTTAAAAACCTCAATGTGAATGTTACTATCATTGTCAGATATTGGAAATCCTTGTGCTTTTATTCAGGAATTATCAAGTTTGGACTGCAAAGCTTTCTCAGGCCTTGGGGAAATCTCAGTCAAAATCTTAGAAAGAAAAAATTAATGCTTCAGTGCTTAGACTACATGAAACAGGAAAACCTGTTTGCAGATTTCTATTAGACAAGGGGCAGGAACTTGTATGTAGGTTTCTGAATTAGAGATGAGTCTTTTGAACAACTAGAAGAAGGAGTTGGGTTCAGAATATTTCCCTTGCTTTCTTGAGGTTTTTTTTACCTTTTTTTCCCCCGCCAAAAAATTAGAAAATGTCTGCTTCCTTCCAGAGTTATGTATGTGGTTTTTTGTTTGTAAGCAGGAATTTTCTCCTCCTGCTTGTTTGTCTGCAGTCCTCACAGAGCATAAGGGTAAACACAATCTTTAGTGATAAATACTCTTGGATTGGGCATAAACAACTTACGACCTTCACAGTGGAATCTTTAGTGCCATGCAAAAGAACTATTCTCTGATGCAGTTCTGTTGATTGCAGAGTTCTGTGTCTCCTTTGAATCACTGTCTGCTATTCAATATTTCTGAAAGTGAACTACAATTTGTCTTTCTTTTAGATGTTTAATCATGCTGAAGTGATGCCTTCCAAAATACTTAACCCTCTTAACTGAAGGATAATTTCTGAAATAATAGAACCGTAACCTTAGACTTTTACTGCTTTAAGATGTATCCCACAGAGGTGGATGTTCAGTCTGGATTTAATGATTAAAAAGTCACAGCCTACTGGTGATTTCTCCTTGTTATGCTTCCTTTCCCTCTCTGCTATCTCTGAATTATCTGTGATTACATATTTTTCTCTAGATTTAGTTTAATGCTGCTTTTTCAAGCAATGTCAGAGGCTTTAGATAACCTGTCAGTCATGAGCATTAAAGCTGAAGAACGAGCAGTTTTACTTCTTTAGGAAGCTGCTGCACTCAATCATTCAATTTAAATACTGAAAACAAACACCATCACCAAGTAGTTTTCTATTGGGATTTTATCCCATGATCAATTTTTTTCCCCATGATTCTAAACATTTGGAAAACAGCTGAGGTAAGTTATACTGAGGTATCAAGATTGTAGCATCCATGTGTAGTTCCATTGCTTGAGGCACCACCATAAAATCATGATAAATGAAGAATACATTTGCAAAGTCTAAAGGAGACCTTAGGCAGGTTGAATGTAATTAAATAACTAGAATTCAAGTAAGGGCCTAGGACCACCTAGGAAGGAAAGTGTTGCTCAGTTAGTATGATGCCAGGCAGGAATTGTGTTTAGATTATTTACTACATAGAGTAACCTACAGTGCAGCTATAATTTAGAATGATAGAGTACTAAAGAGAAAAACATACTGTGTGAGTAATTTCCAACCTAGTAATGAAGCACAATGGAATAGAGCCATCATGCTATATTATGCAATCTACATTTTATAGAATGTGTGAATATAAATTCAGTTATTTGCTGCCTATTGGGAGAAATTGCACCAACTTAATATTCAAAACCAAAAAGTACTTTTCAAAAGTAAAGGGAAGGAAGCAGCAACTCTGTCTTCTCTGAAATGAAAGTGTCATATAGGAGCTTGGATTAGTAGAACATAGGCCTTTTCTGTATCTTAACTGTGGCACTAAATCTGAAGGGTACATTGGAACGCATCTCTAAAGGAAGTTGCTGCACCATATGGGAGGAATGTGGGGGTAAATACCATAAAATCCTTTAAATATGTAAAACAAAACATAATGCAAACAAGCCAACAAGATCGGATATGATTTGAAGGTTGTGTGTAATGAACATTTAATATGTACATTCTTAGGGTTATTGATGCTATTTTAGTATTTGCATGACTGTTGTTTCTAGAAAAGACATAATTTAAAATGAGAAAGGAAAACTAAGACTAGAAATAAGGAAAAATCATGAACAGTCTCTAAAGCACAAGCTCAACATCTTTCTCTGAGGATGCTGGAGAAGCTGAGGTGAAAGTCTTTTAGGAAAATGGAAGGGAAAAGTATGTCTAGCATTTCTAAATGTCTTAGAAATAGGTATTATGTTGGAAAGTGGAGGAGAAAGAGTAAAAGGCTGCCTCAGAACTGACAGTCATTCTAATTGTTCACCTTGCAAGTATTTTTTAGAGCATCCCAGATCATTCTCCATCTAAATGAATGCTACTTTGTTCCTGCAGCCTGTTTCATTGGTCTTTAACATTTCTGGTTTTCTAGAATAGTTAAGGAGCTGCATCAGTGAATACAGCCAAGCATTTGTCAACCCACTACAGCTGTAAGGACTTCATTTTCAAAGATTATTTAAATTTATGTATGCTTAGTATGTGTGTTTTATGTTTCTCCTGGGCCTTGGTCAAAATCTTGAATTTGGAAGTATACCAAGTGCAGGAACAGGGGATAGCTGAAAAGTGTCTAGAAGAACATAATATGTCAGGGTTTGGAGAAGATTGAGCAAAATCCAGATGGAAATTAATTCCCAATACCTGTCAAGTATGAAGACAAAAAGATCTGCGCTACTGACAAGGCATGTTTGAGAGTTTGAGAGGCATCATGTTGAGATTAAGCAGACTTTTCATACTTGTATTTTAATATGACTGCTTGACATAGATAAGATAGATGGTAGTTTGACTTTCTTGTTTGTATAACCACTTCCCATCTAAACTAATCTGCAATTAAAAGAGAGGATTTACTTCCTACATCCACTTTTGGAAGAGAAAAGAATCACTCTGTGCTGGCAGGAAAATTGACGTAACATTCAACATGGTATAATGCTGAAATCTTCAGTATGATGTGGTAAGCCACAAAATAACATGAAGACAAATACCTTTTTGGCTTCTTTCCACTGTTTTATTTATTACAGCCTTCTTTATTTTTCAGTGGTGGAGAGGAAAATAAAGTACATGATTTAAAGTAGTTATGACCACTTTTAAGCAGTTTGAAGTTTTGAGACAATACTTGCTATATCAAACATTACAGTAAATTTATAGAGTTGTCCATTATGATTTTTTGGGTTACTCAAGGAGAGCCTGTCTTTCTAAATGGAGGTTAGAGTGAGCTGGAAGAGGGATATTTTTTTCCTACAGTGTTTCTTGTAAAGATAAAATGCACGTTCACAGTGCAATGTAATATACCATAATCCAGGTTTCCACAGCACAACTTTGATGGGGTTTTTTTCTACTTCCTTTTTCACAGCCCCAGGAGTTTAGGCCAGGAGCTAAGAATTCCTCTCCTAACTGTTCTGCCTTCTCATAATAGAACCCATAGAGTTTGGCCAGGATCGTTTCCTGTTGATATAAACAATCCAAAATATTTGGGCAAAATTGTCCAGTGTAATTTTTCAGAATAAGTACTGAGTAAAAATTGCCTGTGACTTTTGAGTTTTGGCCTCCAGAAGCATCACTGCATTAATACTCTCCTAAATCAAAATCAGTGCTAACAGCTGTGGGACACCAGCCTACCTCCAGTGTTCAGATTCAGGTCCAGTGCTTTGGAAGTAGATGAGTTTGGCTTTATTTGGTCACTGTTTATTGTTTGAAATGGCATGGCCAGGACTGAGTGGCATAAGTAGATGCTCTGCTCTCCATAAATGACTGTAACTGTGATAGACAAAGTGCTGCCTTGCAGGTGTGTGAGGATATAGTGTCAAAGCAAGGGGTTCTGGTGGTGGGAACAAGGTGTCCCAACGCACCAGCAGTGGCTGTGATGTTCCTTATAAATTCTCATCAAGCTGAACAAAGACACCGGACCACATGCCTGGGAACTCTTGTACTTTGTTGTGCAGTCACCATAACTCTGGCACCCAGCCCACTGTTCAGACACAAAAGGTGTTGGCTCACTAGCTCTTAAATTCTACAGCAGACTTCCACAAGCTCTTGGATTTTGTACAGTACGCTTCAACAAGCTCTCAACTCCCACAGGAACCTTCTTGAAGGTGCTGGCTCACAAGCCACAGCACACTGACACAATCTCCCCAGTCCCACAACAAACTTCAGTGTGGAGCATGGAGTAGAATACGATAGCCCTGTGTGGCCCAGGAAAAGCAAAGGAGAAGAGAAATAAAGACAGAAAAGGAAGGAAGAACAAAGAATATCAGCAGTCCTTAGATCTGACATCGGTCTTGCCATGTGGGTGGTCCAGAGCTTCTGTTGCAAGACAGGAGTGAAAGAGCAAGGGGGCCCAATCCACTTTATTTTGCACACCTCATATGCAAACTAGATAATTCATGCATTTTATTCACCTGTACAAAGCCAGCCCTTAGAACCCTCCTCCAGAAAGTGAGTTGAGGGGGGTGGACTGAGCAAGGGTCTTAAGATGAGCAGTCTCAGAGCAGTGCTACACCACCTCTGTGAGACCCCCTCCTCCCATTACATTTTTCCTGCCATAAGAGTCAGAAGGTTTGACCCAAAAGACACTTATTTCTGGTTCTTTCCACAAGGTGAGTGGCCCAGAGCCAGCAGTGACAAGGCCGTGACATTTAGTGCTCAGTCTCTATGGTCTGGGGAAAAAGAGAGAAGAACAGAATATTTATTTAGGCAAACTAATCTAATGTCAAAAAAGACAGAGCTTTCTGCAGAGAGCTTTTAAACTCTCACCTCTGACAAACTACACACTGACAACTCTGCAACTTTTTACTCCTGTGTACTTTCTGTGCTTAAAGTAAAGCAACCCCACTTCAATAAAATAAGAGAATATTGTAGCAGAAAAAGCTCTGGAGTTTTACTTTAATCTGTTTTGCTGAAATGCTGATACTTTACAGAGCATCATTATCAGTACACTTTTATACTTTATTAAGTTTTAGTGAAACCAGCATTCCAAAAGGAAGATTGTATTTTAATTCTTGAAATAAATCCATTGTATTGCAGGGACACTGTAATCTAAGTAATCAGTGGTGGTTTTTTGTTTGGTTGTTTTTTTTTTTAAGAAAGACTCGTGTGTTCTATGTTATATAACATTGAAAGAGGTTTCAATAATTGCAGTCTAAAATATGCTTTAACACACATCCTGCCAGAATCAGGACTCAGAACAATAAAGACAGGTTGTTCTTAGGCATAAAAGCAAAATTCCTTTCCCAGTCAATAACGTTTCAAGCAGAAATCCATTTTCATGACTACATTTACTTCAGAAATAATATGACATTAAAAAAAAATTCAGATGCATGAAACAGAAAAAAATTTAAATTTCCAACAAGTGAGTTTGAAGCATCAAATTTTGCAAGTTTCATGTTAAAATAAGTTGAAAAAAAACCCGCATATGTTTATACAAAGAAAAAGAACGTCACTCCTTTGCTCCACAACATCTAAAATGCTTTAATTAACATTAAAGTTAAAAGGAAGATGTTTCTACCCCTACCTAGCATACATAGTTAATTCCAAGGTACATGCAGTATCTCTTTTTTCCTTGAATTAATGCTAAGATTGCAGCACTTCTTTATTTTCCTGAAAGAAGAGTCCTTTTGTAGCCATGACTTCACATTTTGCAGCCACGAAGTTGCACTTCCAGGCAGCTTTCTTGTTTTAAGTGCAGAGTTACATCTTTGATTCTGGCTTAGGAAATGGATTTACAAACAAGTGACAGTGGCAAAAGTCTACTTCGAAGTCTGCTTCCAGCAGGCAGGAAACTGTGCTCTGGAAACATGTTTTTTATGTAGGGCTGTGCTCTAGAAATATGTTGTCTATGTAGGTCTATATTCAAATGTGAGGCCACAGGGTTGGTAAATCTCTAGTGCTAGAGAGTGTAAATAAGAAAAGTGTGTCCATGTAAAGCTGGTTCATATGCTCTGGCTGGTTTTGGTTAAAAATTAGGATATTTTAATTTTTGAATTTAAACAAATGTTTTGATTTTAAACAAATGATTTATAGGCCCACAAACATCACATTTCAACTGAATGAAAATGTGTTAAAATTTGACTGTCACAAAGAATCAAAGGTTGGTTTCATTGCTACAGGATATTTGTTCTTTGAAACTATACCTAAAAGAATTGTGATCTCTGGCAATTAAATGCATGTCAGTAAAATGTCATCAAAACCTACAGGTTTGAGTTTGGGGTCAAATTAAAGGCTATTACCATCATTTGCAGTGTCCTCAGTATAGGAATTTTCTGGGAGATCAGTAGATCCCACACTACTTGTTTAAAAATTAGCCATACTCTGTTAGATGAAGAATGCCTATTGCTCATTACGTGTAACAAAACCCCTTTTATTTCCCTTTAAATTTGAGCTTGGATATGAAGCAATTTTAAAGCCCCAAATATATCCTAACATTTCTTTGAATCTTGATTAAATTTTTGTCTTAGTCTTGGACTCTTCACAAGTTAAAACAGTCACTTATTTAAGAGCTTGATGGCAAAACTAGGAAACTATTTTATTTACTTTGGGATCAGAATTCAGATTAAAATATAATGTTTTTTACTGGTGGTATGTGGTGAGAAGAGAAGCCCAGAGAAGAACAACATTTTTTCCACAAAATGAATTGGTAGTTTTAGTAGTTGCTGTTGTACTGGGACGATGTATTGGACACAAATAGATCAGCTGGAAAACAACTTAGGGAAGCTTATAACCTCACTTTTTCCTGCTGCCTGATAAGTATGTAAGTCTCCATATATAAAAATCAGTGGGATTCTGCACCAACGTAGCAAGCAGTTCAGAACTGACTGACAAATAGAAGAAACCCTGCCAATCTTATGTTCTAAGCCAAAATATGTTGCTTATTTCTGTATTTAACATGGACTAAGCCTTGCATCAAAACTAAGAAAAAAAGTACTTTCAATTTTGCATGTTTGTACCAGAAAATGGTATGTGTAGGTTATTAAAGAGAAGTATTATTTTGTCTCATTCTCTCCCTCACAGATTTGGAGTAATATATAGTGTATCATATTATACACTGAGTGTCTGTTAAAACCAGAAAAAAAGTTTCTCAACAATCATTTGAATAATGGAGTGTTTCTTGCTGAACTGCTCATTTGAAAACTCATTGAGTGCACAGTAATCACAGAATCTTCAGTTTTATTATTCTTTATGTCACTGAAAAATGCTTGCTGTTGTGTTGTTCTGTTTCCATGTTCATCATGTTCCAAACCAGAAATGTATCACTGTCTAAAAATTATGTTGGTAGGTAACAGAGAAAGGCAAGTGTAAGGTCAAATCTCTTGAAAACAGGTGAAATGTGTAACTTAAATTTAAATAGAAACCACATTGTATGATTGATATTTGATATCAGTCATACAATGATTTGATATTGATATTGATATGATACACTGTATGACCAGATAAACAATATATGGGCTGCAGTATAATTTATAAAATGAAGAATGTTATCATTAAGGGCGCCTGGGACTGTAGCATTCATGAATAAGGCAAAATTCCCATTGGCTTGTCTTTAGATGTGTGCTGGATTCTTGGCTGGTTGAGGTAAGGGCATCTGATTGGATTTCCTCTGCTCTTTCTAATACCTCCTTTATTTGACACCATTCTTAACAAAAATGCATGTACAAAACAAAAACTCCTCACTGGGAGACATGCCTACATAGTGATTCTATCTTGCTAAAATTGCCATTATTCCCTCAAATATATCTTTCAATTTTCCCACCTACTATTTGCTTTATATTTGCTCACAAAACAACTTATCATATTGTGAGCACTTGTGTACATACAGAAAAGTAGGTAGAACGGTAAAGCAAGTGCTGATACCACGCTTTGTTTCCTCAGGATCGTAACTCTAAAGAACTCTCTGGAGGCTGCTGCAGGATCCCTCCAAAATCTTGTTCTGCCCCATTCCTTGGCTGACAAAGATGCATTCAGGGATGTTAGAACCATCCCTGAAGTGGCAGGAGGAATGAAAGGATTGTACCAGATGTTGTGCAGGCTGATCTTTCTCCCATGGAAGACAAGATCTCAGATCATATTCCCCAGCCATAACCACATGGCTTGAGGTTGTGCAGCCTCACTATCTCTGAGGGTTGAGTCTTCACCCCATTTTGGGAGAGCTCTCACGGTGTGACCCAATGAGGCCATGGCAGCTTGTTGTACCTGTGTACCCATCCATAGGGCAGAAGGATCTGCCTTCACTCCAGTGCTGCTCTCGTGTGGGCAAGGCAGAGAGTCAAACTTGTGGTTACATTTATATAAGGTTATATTTGACTATTACAACACCACAGCTGCCCAAAATGCCTCTGGCCAGCTCTCCAGAAGGAAGTCAGGCAGATCAGCAGGGTCCATCTCTAACATACTGGCTAAGCCTTGTGTACATAGTCAGATCTCTCCCAGAATAAGTATTTGCTTCTGAAGAAGTCCAGGCAGGCAGAAATTAACTGCTGGAGCTGAGTGCAATATTTTGAAATTTGACTGTTACCTTACATTACAAACTTTTTGTAAAGATGTGATAATGCCAGAGTAACCTTGGCTATTGCAAAGAGCAAAATAGAATTTGCAGATATAGGGAGGTGATTCTACCCCTCTACTACTCTCAGCTGAGACCCCACCTGGAGTGCTGCACCCAGCTCTGGGTCCCCAACACAGGAAAGACATGGACCTGTAGGAGCAAGTCCAGAGGAGGCCATCAAGTTAATAAGAGAGATGGGGCACCTCTCCTGCAAGGAAAGGCTGAGGGAATTTGGTTTGTTCAGCCTGGAAAAGACTTTGGAGTGACCAAACTGCAACCTGCACCTGAAGGAAACCTACAAGAAAAATGGACAGAGTCAATTTACAATGGCATGTAGAGACAGGAGAAGGGGGAATGGCTTCGAACTGAGAGAACAGGTTTAGATTAGACAATAGGAAGAAATTCTTTACTCTGAGGGTGGTGAGGCACTGGAACAGGTTCCCCAGTGCAGTTGTGGATGCCCCATCCCTGTAAGTGTTCAAGGCCAGGCTGGATGGAGCTCTTGAGCACCCTGGTCTAGTAGAAAGTGTCCCTGCCCATGGCAGAGAGGTTGCAACTACACGGTCTTTAAGGTCCCTTCCAACCCAAACCATTCTATGATTCCATGAAATATCTACTATTACTAAATTTTTCTTGAGACCTTTTGTAGGATGCTCTGATGCTTCAGATAAGACATTGACTACTTTCAAATATTGTAATAATTTTAAGGAATTTTGAAAACTTTCAGTCAAGAAGAGTATAAAAAAACCACAGTTGCATATATAATCTGGCCTGGGACTGAAGTGGAAAGATGCATATTTGGAAATAATGTGATGAAAAATTATAAGCATTCTCATACTTTTGCCACAATCAGGTATCTTCATACCATCAGCAAGCAAGGGCAAGGCACTCAGGAGATGCCACATGCTACTGCTTCCCTTGTTCTTTGTGTGTGCTGCCTTTAGTAGAGCCCTTTTGGAGCCTGTGGCAATTGCTACCTGAAGAGATGGCTGTGATTTTACAGTGGTTCTGTGAGTTACTGAGAAAGGACCACTCTCAGCCTGTGAAATAAAGGCCACAAAACCAAGGGAGAAAGTGACAGTACTTATCCTCTTCAAGATGGAGAAGAATTATTGTCTTTATGAAAGTGTATGATAAAAAAGTAAAATTAATTGTAAAACTCAGTTAGGATCAGTGCTGAAGCTCAGTGAAACGAGTATTTCACTGCAGATGTTTAACAAGACAGTTTTTCTATTTCATTGCTTGGGCCCTGAACATGAACTGTGATGCCATTTGCCTGCAGATCAAGTGTTCTGGGAATCTTACAACTGCTGCAAGAGCATTGGTTCTCCTGCTGAATAAATACAGCCTGATAATAAAAAATCCAAAAGAAGGTGATATATAACCTCTGTCTTTTTACCAAAGGTAATAAAATATTAATTTAATGAACAAGTAATTTGTAGCAATCAGTATATTTCTGGTATTCATCAACAATACACAATATATAAAAAAATTGTGTCTGAAAATTCTATTATTTATATGAATAAGAAGAAAAAACTGTTTTAGCATAAGTAAAATCCTCAGTGAGAAGAAACCATATGTTACCAACCTTGCAAAATGCACATCTTTGGTCTTTTATATGCTTCATTCCATTAATCTTGCCTTTATGCAGACTGTAAGGAGGCTGGAATACTTGTATTCAAGAATCTAATTCAGGTTTCTATTCAACTGAGATAAGTATCCAGCAGAAGGGGCAGCCCCATGAAAGGCTCACCAAGGCTGCCATTGTGTGGTTAAAAAGAAGGCACGCAGATGAGGAGTGAAGTCTTGTATAGAAGTCTTCTATACATTACAGATGCTACTGCTTCCATAGGAAACTGAATCTTTGTGCAAGGATGAGAACATCATCTTCTCAAGTGCAAAGGCATGGAGTAGGGTGGCTTAAAAGATCATATTTAAAACAGGTCGATGTAAAATGTCTCTCAATAGAGATATAAAGAAAGGAAAGAAAAACGCTTCTATATCCAGGAAGCATTCTTGTCAATAAGCTTTGCTAAAGTGTCTGGGATTCCTAGGAAAAGCTCTCCAGAAATCCTGGGTTTAGGTGTGGGTGGAGAACAGCTTCTCCACAAAAACTCAAGTGCATTGAAAAATATAGACAAAACTGTGGAGGGACAGTGATGGCAGAACTGTGGATGACTCCAGCTGTGTGACTGGAGAGTGTAGTGTTAAGCAGCCTCTATGACACACGTCTAGGTAAAAAATCACCAGTTCTTCGGCAGAGTGCTTAACCTTCCTCACACAGGTTAAGAATGGGGGAAAGTCTACAATTTTCTTTACTTAACTCTCAAACATTCTTTCAAAATACTACAGCTAGACAGGCTTTTGTCTGGAAACCTCTGTTTTGGCTTCTCAGAAATGTATTTACTGATCCATTGGACACTGTGCATTTTTAACCTAATTTAAAATGGGCATCAGAAGTTCTTTTCCTATAATCTGTGGCAATAATGATGGGATGGGAATTTTACTGAGATTATTCAACCTTTCAGAGTGCTTTAGCCAAGCACAGTTTTCCTGCATGCATGTAGTTATACCCCATACTTTAGCTATGGGGGTCTATTTGTATCTCTGCAGAGAGACCACCTAGGTATACATGACACCCATGAAAGACCAGTGCCCTCATCCAGGCTGGTGGCAGACAGAGCAAGGCATCAGGAATGCACATCTGGCTTAGTGGGAACAAGGCTCTCTTTCTATTCTTTGCTACCATGAGTTGGAGATGGTGAGAATTTTTTTTTTGAGGTGTATTAAAATATCTTTGATGACAGAAGTCAGATCTTCAAGAAAAAAATCTTTTCCCACAGAAAAGCACTGGGCTAACTGAAGCTTCCCATGAGAACCTGCATTTCAACTTCACCACAGAGATAATAGAGCAACAACCTGATACTGCCAGGCTAGCTAAGGTGCTGGATCAAGCAGAGAAAAACTGCTCTTGACTGTTCAATATTCCAGGTGAGGGCCCTGACCTGCAGTAATCCATCTTCTGACCACCTGACTACCTGTGCATTCAGTGCACACACCTCCTTCTTTAATGCCAGCAGCAATTGCTTTCCTTTTTATTTCCTCTTCATCAGCATTGGCCTCTGGTGCCCTTTGATGAAAGAAGAAAAGGGTATTACTTATTCAAAGTGAGAAAAATAACTCTTAACAGCAGAGAAAATGGAGATAGAAAAGAAAATATTTAGATAACCAAACAATTCACAGTCAGCGTAAACCCGCTTTCCTGATTAATTTTCCTTGCTCTATCTGCAAACATCTATTTTATTCCCTGTGGCTGCCCCAGAAAGGGTCGTCCTCCTATTCCCAATGGTATTTTCCTTCTTTTTCACATAAGAACAAGCACAGCCTCTTCTGCAGTTTACAAGAACTTACTATAAACAGAAATATATTGTAGGAGAAAGTAACCTTGCTAACATATGCAAATATCAGAGAAGAATGTGAGGATAAGATTAGGAAGGGTAAAAAAGGTTTAGTAATATGAAGAAGTAGCAAAAGTAGGAAAAGGGTGTTCCCACTGCTTTTTAAATCTGTCTTTAAATTATTTACTTGGCGCTTTGACAGCTCACAATTTAAATTATTTCATTCATCTTAATATTTAATCACAGTTTTTAATTATACTAGTAACTTGAGGCTACTTCTTAACTCAGCAATAGCTTCATCTTCTATTAATAAATGGCACATACCCTTGGCTTTGACACTTACTTGCTGTGAGTGCTTCGGCTTTGGTAGAACATGCAGTTCAGGACACTGTTATTGCATCTTAAATCTCAAATCTTCTTAAATTATCAGTACAGCATTTAACCCTGATGATAATAATTTAGCAAAAAAAAATTCAGTCTTCTCTGTAGTTCTTACTGCTACTGTTGCTAAAAATGCAGGAGATCAGAGAACAAGTACTTATAAAAAAAATCTTATTCCAAAAGATATTCTTCCAGATGATTTTTCTTCTCAGTCTGGAGAAGAGACAGTCTGGTACCTGAGAGCTGTGGGTTGGAAGAATGTTACATCTCCATGTGTGGCTGGCAGGGTTTAGGATGAAGGACTTGGTTGTTTTTTTTTTGAGCTGCATGCCAGATGAACTCCCTTGCTGGGGTTACAGTGCCCGTGTGGCACTGGGCTGCATTAGTTTGGAGGCTGTGGGGGAACAGGGGACATCCAGCCCAAATCCACCAGGGAACACTAAAAGATGTGGGGCCTGATGAGCTATCTACTCTCCCCACAGCTCTCTTAAGTTGACGTGGCTCTGTGATGACTAGAGAATGTGATTTATGGGTTCAAGAAAGTTGACCATTTTTCCCCTGAGCCTCTGAGACCAAACTCCTGTTTTTGCAGGCAGCATGTCAGATAAAAAATTTTTCTATAAATTGGCCACCCTCTCTTTTATAATGATAAGTTTTTATTCTAGTCCTCCTTATTGAGAGATTGCTCCAAAAGTTGGCTCTTCTCTTGCTTTTTGTGATTTCCAGCCAAAAATTATTCACAGAATAAATTACGATTTTGTTGCCAACATGGTTCCTTAGCTCAAAAAAGACTCTTTGATCTACACACAGCAATCAGAGTCTTCTCAGCATTCATCTTGCCAGACTAAGGGAGCTGAGCTCTTCCAGTTTCTTTTGACACGATTCATCCAGAAATCTTTACTGTTCCTCTTTGGATTAATTTTTGTGGATCACCAATGACTCGAACTAAGCGCACTTTCCCCACTGACACCTCACCAGGGTTGGCATACAGCACTCTGTTGGCACTTGCTGGCCAAACCTCACCTCCTATATACTGTTGGTACTAACAAAAATAATCAGCATGAGCAAAAGGGTGGATTTAACAGAATCTCTAATAAATTTGGTTAAATCAAATACAAGGGCTGAACTTGTTATGTGACATATCTTTGTGTTTATACAGTCGTAACACTAGGATCAGGAACCAGGACACAGTGGCCCACGTGGACAGTGCTATTTGTAGGCCATCTGAAAGGATCAGTACTACAAATGTGTGATTTTTGGTGGTTTTCTGCTCAAAGAGTTGTCCACTTTGCCTTCTATTCAAAACTAAGTCTCCCCATCCGCTTACTGGAGACATATTGCTCATAAAAATTTCTTTCCTGTCATCTGTGGCCACAAATATTATCTTAGACTCAGGTTGAAGCAAAGATTTAAGCTCAACTGGACCCTGAATAGTCTAAGTCAGAAGTGCAACATTTCCTGTGTTGCTTTGAACCAGAACAGATCTACACCAAGAGGAAGAAGTGAAGTATCAGCTTCCATTTCTTCCAACCTTCAGTGTTAAATATCCCTGCTAAATATTTGTTAGTTTACCTGTTAACTATTAGAAAGTCATCAGGGTTGCAGTAATTACCACTAAGAGCACTCTATGGTGTCTGAAGAAGAAGAAGAAGCAGAAAAAACCCATGTATTTGGTGTTAGAAAAGCAAAAGAAAATGTGAGGGATGAAGGAGCTGGAATTGCCAGTAAGAACTACAGCTATTGCATCTGGGCTTCTCATGAAATTCATCAGACAGAGGGATTAAAGAAATGTTTATCCCTTCAAAAAGAAAAGTTTCTAAAGAGTGAGGTGGGCAAAAGCTAGCTAGTCTTCTTTTTCCATCAACCTCAGGCCAGAGGCAGTGGATGTAATTTAATAACCTACAATTAAAGAAGAGCAGTCTAATTACCAGGTTGTGCTAAAAAAAAATGTCAAGAGAGTCACACTCTTTGAAAGAATGAAATTCTGAGAGGATTAGTTGCAAGTGAAATACCCCAAAGAGAAATTTATTTAATATCGTAAAAAAAAAACAAACCTGAATTTTGCTGTTTATGGGATCCTAATTTTGAGATCAGATTGAAGTAGAGAGATCAAAACTGAGAGAGAAATATGGAATGAAATTCTGACTTGCAATTAGAAGCAGCTGTGTTAGTGTGCCAGTCTGGAGAACACTTTTGGCTGAGAATGCAAGTTTTAGAAAGAAAAAAAGGTGATGCTGCCAAAGATTGGGCTGACAAAAAAGTCATAGTAAAAAAAAAAAAAAAAAAAAAGTGTTGATAAAATAATTAAAAACCCCTTCAACAATTTACTTCTCATATGGAGCAAATTTATAAGAAGTAATGCGAAAGTTTCAGCTTGTCAGAATAAATGGGAACAAAGCAATGCCTGGCCTTTGATTGGGTTACTATTTTGCAAGAAAAAAAGCTATCTATGGGAAGCCATACCTAAAAGGAAATTTAGTATTCTGAGCAGCAAAGAAGCTTTTTCCTTGGAGATTGTTCAGATTGAGCCCTATTTGAGATGACTGAAATGTGCCCTTGAACATGAGTAGCATTGTTGCTTATAAACTGGATATTGACACCCAGATCAATATGAAACCTTAAATCAATTTAGATACAGAGAAAAAGCCCAGGTTGTATAGTGACAAAGTCAGTTCAGTAACAGCTGTATAAAAACTAAATGTAATTTCAAGGCCTTGAAAACAGAATTCCACTTATTATTGAGGAAGACAGAAGCTGGAAATATGTGTGGTACCTCTTTTCCTAGGGAGAATGTATAAGCCAGAAGGCCAGAACTATCTGGAGATAAAAAGAAAAAGTGATTAGAAAACTCCAAACTAAATTAAGATATAGGCAGCAAAGGAAAAATTAGGAGGGAAATTTCACATACACTCACACAAAAAAGAAAATTAAAATTGTCATTATGGTCGTAAAAGAGCACTGAGAAAAATGTAGAATTGAAATTGCAAGCATTTAGAGATGTTCATGATGAAAGAAACTTTCTATCCATGATCATGATATCCTTTATATGTTTTGGAGAATTTAGAAACAAATGTCTGTTACAGAGGAAAGCAACAGCCCAATTCTCTCAGTGCACATTTACCACACAAAGAGAGAAACCCCAACCTGTCAAAGGAAACTCCTTATATAGTGTTTTCAAGTCCCTGTTATCTAGACCCCTTTAAAATAATAAAAATGGACATAACAGAACATTTTCACCTCTAAGAATTACTGAAACAGAGAGCACTTCTTGATGCTTAGCATATATATGCTATTGTAATGTGGCCAGTGCACACATCTTACCTACCCAAACTTGGTAGTCTGTACTAGAGAGAAAACTGAATAAATGAATAACTCATTTTGAATAATTGGCATTCTAAATTAATATGTGATTGTGTTTTGGCTTGATTCATGCACTGATTTTAAATATGACAGGTAAGAGGTTTCTATCTTAGTCCTGCTTTATGCAAACTGAAGATGCATACACTTTTTCCAGGCACATACACTTTTTTTTTTTGTGTTAGTGTTTGCCTTCTGAGCTTTCCTGCAGCGAGTGTTTTTCAGAGAGCTGTGCTTTGCTGAACACCCATGGCAGCTTCTTAAGCTGGCAGGCTACTCCTGTGCCATGGTATGTGCGAGTGCTGCCCATTTCCTGGTGCTCAGAAGCAGGTGCAGGCTGTCACTGCTGTACTGGGGCAAGACCCAGGTGTGCACCAATCCTTTGTCCCTGAATCCTGCAAACCCAGTTCCCATGGTAAGGGAAACCCAGGCCCAGCTGGAAAATGAGCCACGGCACGCTGTAGCCGGGCGTTGGTCTGCAGGCTCCGTGCAGGAGGACCCTGGGGCGTGCCAAGGCATGCGGGGGAGTGTAAGCACAGACACTGACACACAGAATGTGAGAACCAACTGCTCCAGGTTTCCAGGCTTCCTTTGAAGTCGATGGGAATTTGCCTAAGTAAGGTACACATTAAAATGGAATAGAAATGTTCAGTTTTGGCCTGTTAGGACTTGGGTGTCAATAGAAAATGCTTCACAGCTGAAGTCATAAGAAGCTTGCTAAATATTTGGGGCTTAAGAATACTCCACCCAATGGCTTACTGGTTAGAACGTTCACAGGGAGGTAGCAGATGTGAGTGTAGATGTCCTCTCCTGCCTCCTGAGTGGATGTTTCAGCCACTGACTTGCACTAAGTGGTGACTTTGTTCTCTCCCTTCTTCCTCCATCTCTTTCCATTTTTTACTCTGTCCTTGTTAAGCATTTAAAAAAAGCCTACCAAAATAACACCTGGAATCTGAATTGTGGACACTTCCTCCCTTGAGAGATTTTAATCCCAGAGCTTTACAGGGTTTAGTGCACTTCCTTTACCTTGGTGTTGCTCAGTGCCTAGCTGCTAGAAGTTCCTGGAAGTCCTGTGAGTTCCTCTCATGGCTGACTCACTTTCCCCACACAGGGAACTCAGGCTCTAACTTTGGTCTGCATCTGCTGTGTTTTACTAAAACTAAATGCACAAGTGCAGAGCATGGTGACTCTTAAACTGCTGTGTTGACTAAGCCCAAAGCCCAGAGGAGCTGAGTTGAAATCACAAGAGATAATGACCATAAGAGAGAGAAAATGATGGCAAAATTATTTTGTTTTAATGATGTAAATAAGATGTGCTGCATCAATACACAGTAACTGTGAGTCTGGACTGGAAGAAAGACAGGGTCGGTTACCCTTGTCCTTCCTTATTGAAGGCAACTAGACCATGTAATTCCTTTCACAAACTGGTGACTCTCCAGCCTCCAGCCTGGTATTATACATTCTGTATAAGTAATAAATAGAACTTACAGCTAGGGTGTAAGTGCAGTTACATGTAGATAAATATGCAGATAAAACAGATGTCTTGTATGTTCAAGTGGTATATTGAGGATGCATCCCAGTTAAGACTTCAGTGATTGTTACATACAGCTGCAATGTTTGAGAGAAACAAGGCTGGCTGGGACACTTGAAGTTCTGTTTTTCCATATATAGCTTCTTCTTAAGTATTCTACACAGCAGCCACTATGCTTATGTTCTTCCCTAAGTGGTCATTTTGAATGGCAAGTGGTTCAGCACTTATTGACAGGTTGCTTTCTTGTCTAAAAATAGAGGAATGTGTGGATCCTTGTACACAGCAGGTAGTCAAGTAATAACGAAAGTGATTGATGATAAAAAGCTTGCTTTCTACTCTCCTGTCATCAACAACCTATTGGGATCAAGAGAACACTAGGATAGAAATTAATCTTCCTTGAGTTATTCTAAACAGTCAACTGATAGGAGATTTCTTTGATCTCATTCAATTGAAATTGATTAATTCTGTTAATTACTCTGTTTGAACTGAGTTAGCAGGAATTTTCTGCATGTTGCAGCATCCTTGATGGTTTGCCTTCTTGCATGCAAAACAAGTAAACTTGGTAAAGAACGTGAAAGCAGATGATGTCAACCTAGTGTTTGCTGACTAAGACCGATCATGACTACCAGTGATAAGTACCTGTAGGAATGATCAGATGTAATTTGTTTCTGTACTTGGATTTTTTTATTGAATCTGTCATTGGTTAAAATGCATAAACAGTCCTTGGGGCAGGAACTTATGAATTCTTCTGCCAAGGAAATGCAGAATCACTAAGATAGGAATATTTTCTCCCCTTCTCCCTCTGTCTGTTCCATACCTCATGAATCCTTAATCCTATAGGAAGAACTGGGATTATGTTAAAGTTCTTTAACACCTGCTGGATTATGGGACTGTCATAAACCTAGGGTGGTCCCCCAAGTTTTATGCCATCTCCTTGTTCCTGATGCCTGCTGGGAAGGTTGAGATTAACATCAATAGTGCAAGGCTAACCTCCTACCTGGAATCTGTTTTTTTCTGGTTAGCAAACTGAATCTTACAAGCTAGAGGAGATATTTAGAGTGCTCAGGAGTGTACAAATAGACTGACATACACTGAAGCATTTGCCACATTCCAAGGACACAGCTGCTTCAGGTTTGTCAGCCATCCTGAAATCTCTCTTTGCTCTGTCTATTTTTCAGTCAAAAATAGAACTAATTTATTGTGCTAAAATGTTATTATTGAAGAAATTATCAGTGAGTATTTCTGGAGAGAGGTATGAGAAATGAAATAATAAACATATTATAGGTACATCTTATTCTAGCTAAGCTTCAAAGTGTTTTGTCTTTCCCATGTAGCTAGTAGGGACTTGAGCCAAAATAATTTCCAAAATACTTACCACAGCCCTCTGGTGCTGGGATCCAGTCCTCTTGCATCCTGCCTGACACAGGTTAGTCTCTGCTCTATAAAGATGCCTTTGGAGTGCCCTTCTGTGACACTGGAGCTCAGCTGGAAGTCAGCAGCTAATTGACTCTGAAGAAACCCTTTATGCAGTAGGAAGGCAAAACATCCTGACGAGCTCAGTACTTGCTTTGGGGGTAAACTGGTCATTTACCTGTTTTCAGCAAAATTCTTTCAGCTGATGGCGAGGGAGGTGAAAGTTACTAAGCACCCATGTGAGTGTATTGCTATTTATAAAACTCAAGTGTAAAAAATCTTGTGCAGAAATATGCAAGTGAGAACAACAAATATAGCTCAGTAATATTTCCTGAAGATCAGATCAAATCACAGGACAGTGGCCTGGAGTCCTGTAAAGTGCTAGGATCAGTGATCTCTAAGTGTGGCTTGCTTGAACTGGGCTAATTTGAACACTGGAGTGACAAACTATCTCCAGGAAGGTTAAAGATGTGACTTTAAATGCTTTTATGCAGAAGAAGAAATTAGAGTCCTTTTTGCTTATCCTGAGAGAGTCTTGCAATCATTGCACTATTATGTAAAATCTGGAGGCTTTTCTGTTATGTTTTCAAAGAAAGCAGTAACCATATCTACTGTTTGCATACAGTTTGTTCTGCTAGCCTTCCAAACAAGCCAAATGAAGGGCTATTTTCCGGATCAATTGGGCATAAGAATTGGGCATAATGTTGAGCAGCATGGTGGGAAGTGTGTTTGTGTCCAGGAGCAGAAAGCTTGTTCAAGAACACCAGTGATGAAAACTGAGCCACACAGAAATTAATGTAAATTGCTTTTTTTGGGGATCACTGTTTTGCTTTTAGATACCTCTGTCCATGTCAGATGTTATGTCTTTCACCTGCAAATTGCTATAAAATCCCCCAAAGTCACTGACAAAAAGGTAGCTCCAGAACTGAAAGCAACACTTACATGGCATGAAAGTACCATAATTAAGGCAGATTGCCATGATGAGGGGTCAGGGTTCCCAGTCTGAGTGTGCTGCTGGGAAGACCATACCTGCCCTGCCTCTGGGAGCTGGCTACTTTTGTGTTATGCAGCCCAATGCTTTGCATTCAGCTTGCTCTGAATTCCCTCACAGCTCCTTGTGTAGGGTTCTGCTGTGAGGTACAGCAGATATATTCAGGGTATCCAAAATCCATCACATCTGGATTACATGTATTCCTGTGGATTTTCTAGTAGGATGAAGGACCCACTCCCTGTGATCCTGTAAGTTAAGAATAAGGGATGGAGTTTTTTTCCCCCACAAATCTACTTTACTAGTTATAATCTTGTGATCAGAGCTGACTTTCCAAAATATTCTGGGCAATTTTTACGAGTTAGTAAGATCATCAGATCTTCCCTCTAAAATAAAGGAATTGCCAATAAGTCCCCAAGAATCTGGTGCAAATATTCAGCCTGAGGCTTCTTTACTTACTGCTTTTGCTGTATTTCTTTCATTGAGATACTCTTACTGGATAAAGCCTTAGGTAAATTTTTTGAACTGCAATCCCCTTAATATCTGAAGTTGTTCTGAGAAAGAACATGAAAAATCCAAGAAAGCTATAATTTCAAGAACCGGTGTCCTTATGGCTTTTCTACTAACTTTTTCCTGGCAATAATATGCATTAATTTGGTATAGTCCCCTTTTTAACACATACACACACGTGCACACACACACACACACACACACAAAAAATCACAGAAAGTTCACATAAATTGTTATAGGGGTCACTTATGCTATATTTGTTGTCAACATAAATAATTAAGAAAAATAATTATTTTTATTGAAGAGTACCTTTTACATTAACATAATGATTTTTTACAATTTTACTCTCCCTTTTATGTGATGGGGCAATTAATCTTTTTGGGCAAATGATTACAAGAATACTAATCTGCTGAGAATTTTAGAAATAGAACAGCTTTTATGTCCAGGCTGCTAAAATGTAATGGAAATTTCATAATATTAATTTTAGCTGTTTTATGTGAAGGGATCATATGAAATAACTTTCTCACCAGTCACAGCCCTAAGCACATCTGGTTCTATTTGTGCCTGGGGTATTACATCTGGGGTATATTTATATTTGCTGTGCAAAGAGGAAAACACGGGCCAATCTTGCCCTGTATTTTCTACCTGTATTTTCCTTGGAGCTGGAGTCCAGCTTTTAATGTTCCCTCTACCAGCAGAAAATAAAACATAAAACTGCAAGCCCATGCCTGAGTTTCCTTGCATGCTTAGCATCAGAGGCAGGACACAACAGAAAGACCTTTCTTCCAGCAGAAGTATAGAGATAAGGAGCCACTTTAAAGCTGAAAAGATGAATATGACCCTGTAGCCTGTTCTCCTGCCAACACAGTCTATAACTGCCAGCCAAAGATTAAATCACCAAACCCTGAATTTCAAGATCATGCTTTAAAGAAAATAGAAGGAAGTACCTTCAAGGATGGAAGTGCTGAGCAATGCCAATGCATGATGCATCTGAATGGCAGGAATTTATGTTATTTATGTCAAATAACTTGTGAAAACTGGGCTCTGCTCACTCAGTTTTCTGCCTGCATGATGTTAGTAGCATCTTTGTCACCACAGAAAGAACAAGCACTAGAACAAGCTACTGATTTAAAAAAAAAAAAAAGACTACCAAATGCTATCTTTCTTTAAAAAAATCCGTAACATCTTTTCCGGACATATCTCTATGTAGCTGAACACAAGAATTTGCCAGAAAACTGTCTCTTGTGCATATTTGAAAATAATTCATAGATTTCATTACATTTTTATGGCTAAAGACAGGTAGAGTAGAATCTGGTGGTTTTAAAACATAGATGATACTTAATGTTCTCCTTTTTCATCGCCTCATTTGTATTCTTTATTTCTGCTAGCAAGTTGTTTCATTAGTCCTGCATGATACTTATTTAGTATTGCCAGGCTATTTTCTCTTGTTTTCTCTTTGTCTGTTTTGTTCTGTTTCTTCCAAATCCTATTTGTGGATTACTAAAAAAAAAAAAAAAAATCACTAATGCTATTTTAGGTGATTTCCAGTGTTCTCTGTCTGTATTTGATTTTATTTACAGATTGTTGTGTCATATGTCTGTGTCACTAATTCCAGAGTTCCCTAAAATGTGGATATAGTACTTTAAAAATACAAAAAGTCCTCAGCTCATCAAGATATGGTTTAAAAGTAAGCTTATTGACTCAAGGAAAACTCCCTTTAGAGCCAGCACAAACTTTGGCCATTCTCTTCAGGCCTGAGATATGCAGTCATATGTATGCATTTCAATTTCAAAATATTCCCTTCTCTTTTCCAGTCTGCAAAGACAATACAGAGATTAGGTTTCCATCTCATAAGTTATCCAGTAGCACCATGAAAATGAGTTGCATGGTTGGTACTATTGAGTGTGGACAGACAGATACGAAATCTAGATATTCCCATTGTCAGCCTCCTGTTTTGAAGAGACCACAATGGCAAAAATGGAAAACAAATTACAAACCAGCAATTTTGTAGAACATTTTGGTGATTACAGAAAAGCATTTTGTAATCATCCCAGAGAACTACTAGCTGTCCATCAAGGAGATCAGTGATTCAAAGTAGTTGTAAGTTTTTCTGTGCATAAATAAACCATAATAATGGTGACATATGGCAATTCACATTTATCATTGATGAGAATGGCACTGAAAGTTAGTTATAATCATTGATTCTGAAGCTGTCCAAGCATAATAGATTTGTGGAAACAAATATGGAAAAACAGTGGCAGAACATGTGAAAAATAAATCCCATTATGTCAAATAACACGACACAGGCAGGGAAGAAACCCACTGGGAGATTTGCAAGCCAGTAAAGAAAAAAATACACATTCACAATATTCATTATAACAGTGAATGCTTTACAGGTTCTAAAACAACTTCCCTCTTGCTGCAAGTGGATAAATAGATAAGGCTTACTAGCAATGGGAAGAATTAGAACGTAATTAAGACTGACAACTGATCTGTATGAAAATAGATGAGTACATGTAAACATTTTTTCTAGTAATTGATGAGGTGAGAAACAATGGCTTTTCTGGTGAATAAATAATTTGTCACACTGTAGGACAGATGCTCATAGTAGATACAATAATTTGCTAGTGAGGTAGAACTCATTAATATTGTGTGATGCAGTCGACATGCTGGAAGGAAGGGATGCCATCCAGAGGGACCCTGACACGGCTCTGACACGGGAGGTGTCACTCAATATGAGCCAGTGTGCACTCACAGCCCAGAAAGCCAACCAAATCCTGGGCTGCATCCAAAGGAGCATGGCCAGCAGGTCGAAGGAGGTGATTCTCCCCCTCTGCTCTGCTCTGGTGTGTTACCATCTGCAGTGCTGCACCCAGATCTGGGGACCCAAACATAAGAAGGACATGGAGCTGTTGGAGCCCGTCCAGAGAGGTAATGAAATTCATAACAGCACTGGAGAACCTGCCCTATAAAGACAGGCTGAAAAAGTTGGGACTGTTCAGCTCAGCTGACGAAGAGAAGAGAAGAGAAGAGAAGAGAAGAGAAGAGAAGAGAAGAGAAGAGAAGAGAAGAGAAGAGAAGAGAAGAGAAGAGAAGAGAAGAGAAGAGAAGAGAAGAGAAGAGAAGAGAAGAGAAGAGAAGAGAAGAGAAGAGAAGAGAAGAGAAGAGAAGAGAAGAGAAGAGAAGAGAAGAGGCTACATAGAGAACTCATAGCAGCATTCCAGTATCTGAAGGGGCCCTACAGGGAAGATGGAGAGGGACTATTTGTCAGGAATTGTAGGATAGGACAAGAAGGAATGGGTGTAACTTAGAAAGAGGGGAAATTTAATTTAGATATTATGAAGAAATCCTTTACTGTGGGTGTGGTGAGGCACTGGAACAGGTGGCCCAGAGAGGGTATGGATGCCCAAACCCTGGAGCTCTTTTAAGGCCAGGCTGGATACAGCTTTGAGCAAAGGTCCTGGTCTAGTAGGAGGTGTCCCTGTTCATGGCAGGTGGGTTGGGATCAGATGGTCTTTAGGGTAGCTGCCAATCCTTAACATCCTGTGATTCTGCAGTACACATTCACTAGTTGCCCCTGTGTATGCTTAACCCATTTCAAAACGTGAATTAGGAGAGATTGCATATTTTCCATGGGTCTGTTTTAGGGGCTTACCATTTTCAGAGGCAGAGGAAGGCTGACTATCACTCAGCTGCAAGTGTCTTCTGCCTACTGCCTTCTCCCCAGTGCTGGGAGGGTGTTTTCAACATGGTCACTCGCACTAGCCTGACATCCTTACTGCCTTTGAAGAACATGGTCTGCCTTCTCATTTGCTCCAAAGAGAAGCAGGCTGTGTGCCATTAGTCCCTCATTTAGTTTAAATTCTCATAGCAGGATACAACTAATGGTTTAATGGTGAAATACAGTGACATGGCATGGCCTTAATGTCATAATTATCCATAAAGAACTGACAGAGATTTTTTAATGTCTCCAAAGAAGTCAAGAGACAAGTAATTTGTAAGTCCTGCTGAATAAGTAAAATGAACCTTAAAAGTAACTTACTATGAAAGTTCAGTAGTATTTCTGCAAAGCTTTCTGGTAATAAAACTTAGCAGTAGCAGAGGTTTCTCCTTGACTTTCACTGGGTGTACAGTTTGGCCAAGTTCTGAAGAGAGGCAGAGGTTTCCTGCTACCATGTGATGAGGAAGAGAGGGTGCTGTGCTCAGCAGGTCCCAAAGCTTATAGCACTACACTGTTTGATCAAAAGCACAGGTCCCCTGTGGCCAGTTAGACAGGTGCCCACATGAAGAAGCTGCTGTTGAAGTCAGCGAGGCAAACGCCCTCACTGGAACCCTTGTCATAACAGTCCCTTGGGAATGCAGAAATTCTCAGTAACTAAATAAGATTGAAGAAGGCTGGAATCTGTGGTGCATCCCTTTACACAGCTGGTTAAAAGAGAAGAGCATTTACTGCCCACAGAGGTGGGGGCTTAGCAGAAGCCTCTTGCTCTGGGCACAAAGCAGGTGCTCTTCATGACCTCCCAGAGAGGGGATGGGTCCTGAAATAGGAAAAGAAAGTGTTAGTGACAGGTAAGAGTACTTTTTACTTGAGACTTTTAAATTGGTCTATATAGCATAATACTTCTTTGGAATAACTATTTCCTTGCAAGTGACCTCCTGTCCTATCAAAGCTACGTTTAGGTCATCTGCAGCTGTTATTTCCATGAGTATGAGATTGCTATGTTTACCATGCAACTTTGACTTCCTCTGCATGCTGCATGCCTGTCTCTCTTGGCTGAGCCTACTTTTAACATTTCAGAGAGCTGAGCAGCTTCCAGCAGCCACCTTCTGTGAGTATTGTGGTCATCCCAAACTCATGCCATTACATTTTTAGACAGCATATGACAGTCCTGTACTTTGTGAGTTTTTCTCATGTTAGTGTGAAATACACAAACCTGCTTATACTTAATCTTAGAATCTTTTTTTCCAGTTTGTTCAGATAAATCTCCCTGGCTCAGCAGCAAATCCGTTTGCTTGCAGGGCTGGAGCTCTATGGTTTTTCCCTTTTTATTACTTAATTTTGTCTGTGTTGGTTAGTGGGAACTTTTGTCAGGGATGCATTTAAGTGTATTTGTTTAGCAAAGCTCAGGCCAGATGCGTCAAGCTGGTCAAATGTCAGTTTTAAATTTGAGGGCAAAATGGTCACACACAATATTCAAACAATGTGTGGTGTACATTGCAAAAAAAAAAAAAAAAAATTGGTGGGCAGCACGACTCCACAAAGTAAAGTCTGATGCTGTAAAAGGCCTCCAGAAAATAGGAGTTGTTGTACTCAATAGTTTTTATTGTAGACTACAAAAAGGATTACGGGTTTTCTTGCTGAATTTGAAGACCACTGTTGTATATGGAGTGTTTATATCTCTGCTAGAAATGAGAATGCATGGCTCAAGCCCACTTGAAGTAAGTGGTAAGATGAGGATCCAGCTGAGGATTGCATCTGGGATCACAATAGGTAGGAAATATCAGCCACTGATAAAAGCAGACACTGGAGATATTTACTAGGTAATTAATGGAAATAAGTGCTTTCCCAGAGATAGCTCTTCAGGTCTTAAGATTAAGGCACCAATGCAGTCATTCCTGGAGTGGATCTCAAAATGATTCCTTCCCATTAGGTGGAATCCCTAAATTTAAGGCCTGCTCCAAACCCTACTGAAACTATTGGAAGGCTTCCCATAGATTTCAGTTCATAGGCAATAAATATGACCCTTTTTAAGCTTTTAATAATAATTCCTTCACTCAAGGAAAAACAAAATATCATTCCAAATATTTTGATTGCTAAAGAAAGGCATGTAGTACTATTTTCCACAGTATTTTATGGAGACACAGGTCAGCACAGAGGAAAATGTTCACGCCTGTTTTCCCATAGGATGTTCAAAGAAATCCTGCAAAATTATTCTTTTCCATGAGATAGGAGCAGCCAGTGTTTACATAGGCTAATGATCAAGAAATCTGCTGGAGAAAAAGGATAAAAGATAATGTTTTTGGAAGGGGTATTTTATATTAAAAATATTCAGGTGTGAGAATCTTTCATTTTTGAGAATTCCTTGAGTGAGGGAGTATCAGTAGTCAGAAACAGACGTTTCTCTTGTGTGTTGGGACTGTGTTGATGAAACCAACCCCGTGACCAAAGATCTGCTTGCAAGGGGTTGTTGGACTGGGCCCAGATGCTCTCACTACTGAGCAAGTGCTCTGCTGGCTCCCAGGGATGGGCAGCCATGAGCTACAGCTCGCTCTGAAATGGCAGAGGCAGCTTCCTGCCCTGTGCTGCATCTTGTGGAGACTTGTGGACACACTGGGTGAGAGTGGTGTGATTGATGTTGCTGAAATTGGAGTCCTAAGGAACTCAATATTACGCTCATTTGTACTGTGTCACATTGATATGGAGATGCGTTAAAATAAGTGACTTCTAAAGTGTTTGCTGATGGTGCTGCTGATTTAAGCGGGATTATAGCCCATTAAACAGCCAATGTATGACTGTCTTTGGCCATTTTACAGATACAGCCTCTGGCTTTAAATGCTTGAGACTTATACCCATTTGTTATGGTGAGTAATTTTTTTAGACTTTTTAGAGAGTGGTTGTGGGAGCAGTTTTTGGTTTCTCTTGGTAAATCCTCTTCTAGGATTTGTCTTCACACTCTTCACCTCAGTGTGAACAACTGACCCACGGGTGGTGTCACAGGTGACAGATGACTGGGAAATAGGGGAGTTAGCCCACGGCAAAGATAGCAAGGATAATTTCAGGCTTTTTAGTGGCAGAAAGCACAGTTGAAGCAGCATTTCTGATGTATCTATCAGGCTGAAATGGAAGAAGGCGGTGCGCAGGCGGTGCGTGCGATAGGAGAGCAGCTACCATCCCTGACTCCCAGATCCCACCTAGTTAACTCCTTGCAGCAACGCACCAGGGCTGCCGAGCACCGGGTTAAAATCGGGCCGAGCCGGGAGGGACGGAACCGGCTGGCCTTTCAGCCCCGCGCCGTTCTCCGGCGAGGGCAGAGGTGTCCCCGCTCGTCCCCCCTCTCCTACTGATTCGGTGACATTTCAGACAGTTCAAAAGTTCACGAGGAGTCTCTGGCGAGGCGAACCGGGCGTGAGGCTGGAGCGGGGACCGCCAGCAGGTCCAGCCTCGCCGGCGGGGTTGACCGGTGCCTTCTCCTCCTCCCTCTCTCCCTCCTCTCTCCTCGCTTATTTCCAGGCGAGACCTTGCTCTCCGCAGGTACCGCTCAGCCTCCTCCCGGCTGCCCTTCCATCTTCCCGCGGCGCCCCTGCAGCCTGTGGCGGCCGCGCAGGCTGCGCGCAGGGGCGCGGCTCCCCCCGCCGGCAGGGGGCGCGGGAGGGGGCGCGGAGGGGCGGGGGGGGCAAGCGGCGGTGCGGCTGCTCCGCCGCCCCACAAAAGGCACCGCCGGGCTCGGGCTGCTCCGCACGCCCCGCGCACCGCAGCGCGCACGGACGCGCACACGCACTCTCACACACACGGACTCGCTCGCACGCACTCGCACACACGGGAGCGCCGCGATGTGCGATGCGCGATGCGCGACGTGAGGCACCTCGCACGCCGCGGGGCCGGGGGGAGCCGGCGGGATCCGCGTTGCCAGCCCGCCCGCCCCTGCCGCTCCCTCTCCTCCAGACCCATCCATCAGCCTTTTCATCTCGGTCTGCTCCTGCCTTTCTTTCCTTTTCCTTTTTTTTTTTTTTTTTTTTTAATTTTATTTATCTTTTTTTAAAATTTGCTCTAACTGTATCTACCCAAGCATAGAAAAAATGCCTGCCCGTGGAGCGAGGAGAGGGCACCGGGTCGGTAAATAAGAAGTGAGTACGAGCACAATGGCGTGTCTCCCCGCTCCCAGCCCTGCGGATGCTGCATGAGCCCCTGCTTCCCCCGCACCGGACCCCGGGATGCTCCCCGCGGCGGCCGGGGCTCCTTTGTACCTTGCCTGGCTCCTTTCCCCTCCCTTCCCGGCCCCGCTCGCGCCGCGCCCCGGCTCCGCCGCCGGCCGCCTCGCCCCCGCGCCGCTCCCCGCGGCGGAGCATCCCGGCTGGCGGCGGCTTCCCGGGGCTACCGGGGCCGCTCCCCGCGGGGGCGGCCCGCGTCCCCCGGCGCATTGCACCGGCCGCGGGGAGGGGGCCGCGGGGCCAGCGGCGGTGCCCGGTGCCCGCTCCTTTGTTCGCCGCCGGCGGCCGCGGCGGGTCGGCGCTGCTCCGGGCGGGCTCGGCGGCTCCGGCCGCGATGAGAGCGCTCCCCGGCACCGGCCCTGGGGGCTCGGAGGCGCTCGGGGGCTGCTACGGGAGAGAAGGCGGAGGCGGGAAAGGGGCTCTCCCCGCCAAGGCGCGGGACGGGGGGCCTGTGCCCGATCCCCGGGTGCTCGTGGGGCGGGGGCTGGAGCTGTGGGAGGCGTGACCGCGGCGCGCGTGGAGTGCCCGGCGCCCACCCCGCGGGATGTGATGGGTGCCCCGGGGCGGCCCGGGCTGGGGCTGCCACTCTCCCCCAGACCCCTTCTCCCGGAGCCGCGGTGCGTGCCGGAGCCCGGCGGGTTCCCAGGCGGTGACTCTGCCAAGCACCATCGCCTTCCCTGCAGGGACGCATCCCATCTCTGCCGTCCTGTGGGAGAGTTTCCTCTAGATTTAGACCTGATCTTTTCCCACCAGTGGCTGGAAAAGCTGTCTTGGCCGTTTAAAACGTACTGGCTATTCAAAACAATTTAAATATAGCTTGTGTGGTCACTGCTGTGACCATCTTCCCCCAGGAGACCTCTACGTGCGCTTGATGTGGAGGATTTTTTTTAGTGCCCATATAGTTACTGGTAGTCACACGAGTTATCCAAGTACTTGATTGACACGCTCGGCCACTCTTTTCCTAACCCGATGGGTTTCCGTAGCTGTAAATAGAAATACCGGCTCTAAATTCACGACTCTTCCAGTAAGCACACATGTGTTGTACCACTGTTTTCTGAGAGGTGTGATCAATAAACAATTAGCCCGTTAAGACTGGTATGATGAGCAATGTCTCATTTTTATGGTTGTGTCTGGGGAGTTTAGAAATGATCACATAACTGTACACCGAGAGCATTTGTTGGAGCATAGGGCAAAATTGGTGAGAGAGATGAGGTTTTGTATTTTCCTGATACTTCTGTAACGCTGAGGTAGAACACAGCTGGAAAAGATGCTTAGCAGTGCCTGAGAGAAGAGCGGACGTAAAGAATCTCTGTAGCAAAATACTACCTTGGAGTAATTAAGTGAAATGCAAGGGTGTAGGGGAAATCTACTTTTGGAAATGATTCAGTATCATATGGGAACAGACATAGAAAATGTGGCAAATGTGCATATGCATGTAAGATGGACACTGCTGCTCAGAGCAACAGATATGTTGTAAGGTGTAATGGGATTAAGAGAAAGATTCAGCAGTTTAAGAATTCCACTTAGAAGCAACAGAATTTGATTAATCTCTTGGCAAGAAGTTTATTTAGCGAAATCTGAGTGGCACTGTAAACATTAACTTTCTTTTTGTATTTTTGCCAGTGGCGGCACCTGACTTGCTGGATCCCAAATCGGCCACTCAGAACTCCAAACCAAGATTATCATTTTCCACCAAGCCTACCGTGCTCGCTTCACGGGAGGAAAGCGATTCGGCCATTAATGTTATGAAATGGAAGACAGTCTCAACAATTTTTCTGGTGGTAGTCGTGTATTTAATAATTGGAGCAACAGTATTTAAAGCCCTGGAGCAGCCTCATGAGACCTCCCAGAGAACCACCATTGTGATTCAGAAGCAGACGTTTGTATCTCAGCATTCCTGTGTGAATGCAACAGAGCTTGATGAACTGATTCAGGTAATCCATACCAAACCCCTCATCACCTTGCCCTAGAGGAACAAATTATATATGGCAGTACCGCAGTGATAAGGGGCAAAACCTTTATAAGCAAAGCTCTGTATTGGCCGAGTGATGTAACAAGTATTAAGACCAGAAGTTGAGCATTTGCATTTTCATGCAAAGCCTCATCGTTGAAAAACTATTGCTATTTTTAGGTCCAGTATGTTTGGTAGAGGGCCTTTTCACTGAAGCCTCCCATTATGCTAATTAAATGATTATTCATCAGCACTATATATAATTAATAGTTCACAAAGGAATTGGTATATTGATTGTGCTTTACAAGTTCTGTCAATATTTGAAGTGCCTAATTCTGAGGAAGAAGCTACACCATCCATTGCCTTAAAGGACTCCTAATTTACTGTGATTTTATCAAGCTAGCGTTCCTTCCAGCTGTATGTTTCTTTATATTGATTTTGTTTTAAGTACAGGAAAGTACCATGGACTTCCTACTTTGATCTTAAATCTCAATTTTCTCTTCTTAAAGGCACATCCACAAATGATGTACATTGGTGTGTTCCTACTAACATGACTTTACTCTTGCAGGTCACCTGCCTCAGAACCATGGGAGATATTTATTTGCAGTAGCACAGAACTAGATCTGGAGCCTTATAAATCAATCCCCTTCCAACTTAAATCCCATGTTCTTATGAATATCCAGTGGCACTGGAGGGAATAGCAGAGGGCTGCCAAATTACATAATTTCTGTGCATGGGACAATGAAAGAGTCCCATGGACTTACTGGGAGACTGGAGTGAACAGTCATGAGTTGGCAAGGATTGACTCCTTCCTTAATGGTGGCCATGGGGCTATCCAGGTCTACAGAGTCCAAGATGGGACAGGGAGAGCAGGAGAGGGTGTTGGGCAAACAGGAATTCTGGATCATGCCAGATGCATGGGCAGAAAAGGTTTCTGGAAATGTTTTTTGTCAGCAGATATGTCTGGGAGTTTAGAATTTGATTTTACCGCTCTAGTCCAATCAGCCTCGAGCATCAGCATGGACATAGGAGTTTTCTTTTCAGTTTTAAATATAGAGTTCTGATATGCTGACTTCTTTTTATAGTATACTACTGAATTTTAAAGGTAAGCTGGGAAAATATCTTTGATTTTGTGATTTCTCCCCTGCCTTGTTGCTAAAATTCGTTCCAAAAGTGCTACTCTTTAAATGCCTGTTAGACAGCTCCTCTCTCCACGAGTCCAACCAGGCATGCCTGAGGAGATGTTGCCGATAGCGATTTAGATGTGTAATAACTGTGTTCCAGTGGTTTGACCAGCAGAATGTGAGATAATCTTTCAGAGAAATATACAAGCACATTCTGATGAAAAATAACTCTTGTAGCTACTATAAATATCCTCCTATGAAATTTTTAGGTCAGATACTGTACTTGTGGAGATAAAAAAAGAAATTTTGAAGCAATATTATCTTACATCATCTGTGAGATGGACCTTAAGGCAAAAAACTGTTGAAGTTTGCTCTGGAGTACTTAGATATTTTAGCATTTATGATTCCCTGCCCAGAAGCACAGATTGATAATAAAAAACCACTTCATCAGCATTCGACGCCCATTTGATGTTCTGTGTAAAATAAACGAGTTTCATTACAACCATCAGAGCACAGATAACTATATCAGCATTAGCTTCCATCTCCACTAATGACCTTGCCACAACCAGAAAAACACAGGCGTGCAAAGCATGGGGAGGTGACACAGCGTCCCACAGCACGTGGATGAGAGACAATTGTGGGAAGAGTTCGCTCTGCCTGCTCTTTGGGTAAATGGAAAACTTAATTTGCCCTTGTTCCCTTCTGCTCCTCTGTAAAGAACACCACAATGTGGAGGGTAGGCGTGTGCTGTTACACTCCTTTCATAGGAGCAGAGCTGGGGCACAGGGAGCCTGTTTGGGTGCTTTGCTTCATGCAGAGTAAGTGTTAGTGAATGACATCAAGTTGTTTAAGGATTGGGAAATTCTGCTTGCCCAAAGTAAAATGGGAAAGGAATGGTAAAAGAGAATCTCAAATTCATTTTTCCAGGTCTAGGCTGTTATCTCACACATGGGGTCATATTTCTTCCCTAGTTGCCACTTTGTCACAAAAACTGAATTAGTGAAATACATTTTGTCTCCCTGGGACTATGTCTGGCTGCTATTACAATATAATGCAGTGTTTCTTTAGTTTTTGTTGAATGTCTGTATGAATAAAAATAAATAGTGCATGCAAGGAAAAAGTAAATGTTATTTCAGAATTCACTGAAAGCTATAAAACTGAATATTAATATGCATTAGAGTAGAAGGGCACTGGAATGATTAGTTTGTGTGAAGAAAATTACAGAGCTTACAGAATGTAATGTCTTCTTTAATCAAGTATTTACCTTGAGTCAAACTATAATGAAATTCATTGCAACTTTTCTTTTTGAACTTCATGTTCTGGGAATCCAGATACTGGTTTGGCTCTTTCATGCTAGTCATTGTTCAAGGTGCTTGTCATACCAGGCTTTTTCAATCTTCACAAACTTCTGCTCTGTAATTTAATCCTTATTCTGAAGCAGGCTTGACTACCCCGAGACTGTCCACAGGCAGTACAATATGTAGTAGCTTATTCAGGTAAGCACAGCAGAGAGCCTGGTTGGAGAGCACAAATTCATCTAAAATAAAAGTACAAGTGGAATGACAGTCCAGTTTCCAGCACCCAGGAGCTATGGAGTTTCCAGCACCTTGTCTAAAATCTTCCTTTTGTCACAAAGCTGTTTAAAACAGTGTTGTGTGTTTCTATAAATACACACAGGATAGGGATTTTTCCCTTCCTGACTTCTCTATCCTTATTTTATTTCACCAATCCCCAGAACTTCTTCTGGTACAACAATATATACTGTTGCCAACTCTTCAGCAGGCACAGGTTTATTCCCTGGGTTTTGAATTCCTGAAACCTAGTATTGTCACACTGATTGTGTGTCTCCTCTGGGTGTACTAGGTGGGAATTATACTTTTATAGACACCATATATTTTATATAGATGTAAAATATAGGGCAACAGAGAGCTGCTATGCAGCCTAAAAAATGTGCAAAGGCAATGGAATAGAGTGCTTTGAGGATGGCAGTGAGGTAAATTCAGATGCCTCAGAAAAAGGACTTATGTTTTCCTCGTACCTTTGCAGCCCAGTCCAGCAGTGTTGTTTCTGTGCTGACAAAAAAAACCCAAAAAAACGAGGTCTTCATGGCCTCTTCTGTCTCTGACTTCCATGGTCCAGTGTTGCAAATCCTTCAGCCTAAAGCACTTCAGTTACTTGTTGCCTCACTGTTGCAGAGTATACCTGCAATAAACAACAGCAATGCATGACCCTGAGAGGTATATTCAGGTACCTAATTCCTTTGATATTTTGTGAGCACTTGCATTTAGCACCATATTAAAAATGTGCAGAAGTCATGCAGAGCATATCTGTACACCCAAAAGACCAGTTTCTCCAGGCAATTTCAAATCCTTTTGCTGTAGCCCAAAGCCAGCATTAACAGCAGCATTAAGTAGCTCACTGTTCCCAGTGGTGTTGAGGTGGGCAGTGCACAGCACTCAGTGGTGGTATATCTAAATGTACAACTAGAGAAGTACCCCAGGAGGGAGGCTTGTGAAAGTTCAAACACGACCTGGGTGAGTAATGAGAACACAACAGAGCAGAAAGCTGTGCAAGGTCTGATGTTAAACTTCACTTTTAAGAAGTTTCAGTTGGAAGGTCTTGCAAGGATCTCATTTATTAACAGATGAGAAAGCATTGGTTTGGTAAAGGTTATTTGTGATATCTAATACATTATAAAGCTGCAGAGTGGCCAGTTTCTTTCCTACAATTTCTTCTTTTGGAGAAGAACACTCTACAATTCATCATGAATGGTGTTTTTGTTTCTCTGTCTGTGCCTGCTCTCAACTTGGCTCTGCCATGCAATGCAAAGTAATTGTCAGGTGACAGAATAAAAGAGTAAATGTAGTTCAGACTGTGTGGATTTAATGAATGTGTGACAAAGTATATAAACCTGATCTTCATTTATACTGAGGATTTTTTATGTCTTGTGTCCAACAATTTTTCCCTCTCCACTGAGCTTTTTGTCGGTAGAAGCTGATAGAAACCTGGGAGTAATCCAGCTATGCACACAAATAAAAATGAGCATTAAAGAATGAAATAATTCTCTAACTGGAGCTCTTGTATCTAATTATTTCAATCTAATTCGAATTTTCTTTTAGTTTGTTGACTGTTTCCTATAGCAAGCTTGCTGCTAAGCATTTAAAATGTTAGAGACATCTTCCAAACTCAGATGCACAAAATGTATAGCCAAGAACTTGGAAAAATTTCCTGCTCTATTTATGCACCTGTGTGTGGTAGCAAATGTAAAGAGACCTTGGGTTACACTGCTGATGTTGAGGTGGCACTCGTGTCCTCATGCAGTGCTGTGCAGCCACAGGATACTTGTGTCTCCATGACGTCTCCTGGGGTTGTCTCTGGGAATGGGTGAGCCTGACTGAATTTGATATTTCAGCAATGTCATAAAATTGTCATTACTGTCGTTTCATACACCTCATTCCCTCTAGAAGATCCTGAAGATGCTATGGAGGAAATAAGGTGCATGAAAAAACAGTGAATTTGCTTTCTCCTTGCCCAGAACTCATGTTATTCCTGGGACATAGGGATGTGGCCAGTACTTTGAGTATTTTGTACTGTGGGATGTCTTGGCAATTAGAAGCAACTGTTTGTCCCCCTGCCAAAGAAAAAGCTGATTAGACAAAAAAAAAAAAAAAAAAAGATACCAGCTTTTTATGTAATTACCACCTAATTATATATTTCTCAGCAGTTATTTGTTCATGTTGACCTTTTTAAACCAAAACGGAAAAAAAATTCCTTTTAATATCCAAGCAAGTTGTTTAATGCATTATTTTTGCATACAAAAAAGGGAAATAAGAAAAAATTGCTTATTTTAAATATCTAGACAGTCCCAGAAATCTGTTGTGAATTATTATAGTTATTTTAGTGAATTAATTCTGAAAATTACTGAAGTGTTTTCAAGTAAAGGTACAATGGAACAGAAGTTAATAATAGTTAATGTCCTGTTCCTTCACCAGAAAGTTCCTTCAAATATATTTATTCTGAAACCCTAACAAGTGGAAAAAATGCTCTTACACTAAAAAGCACAATCTTTTGATGTGTTCCAAGTGCTGTGTGTAGCAATTCTTGTCTTATAAAGCCTTCATTTTCAAATCTGAACAAGTTTTCAGGGTGTTGCACCAAGCTGTCTCAGCAGTAATACTTTTGTAGAGTTTTAAATCCAGCCCCTTTCAGGGTATGTGGCTTCTTCTGAAAACTGAATGCCCACAAAAATGTGCTTGCATTTAAAATAAACAAACAGACCAAAAGAATTAATGGCCCACCAGGATTAGCTGAATTAATGTGGAACCCACAAGTTGATCTCCTTGGGTTCTGAGTGGGCTTGTGTCTAACATGGGGAGAACAGCTCTCCGTGCAGGGGTCCAGAGTTGTGTGCCATTCCTGTTTTCATCTCACATTTGTGTCAGCTGCATTGCCCCTTTTCTTTCCATTCATCTCTTAGATTATGAATGAGACCAAAATAGGGATTTTTTTTTTAATCTCCCTTGAGGACAAATGCTTTTTTTTCCCTCTTTATCTCTCTCTTGGGGGAAGCCTGACATAATTATGAATGACATGGGAGCAGTGTTTCGTTCTTCAAACTGGCATCACCAGAAAGTCATCATGGCTTCTTATGTGATTAATTTCTTGTAAAAATATATAACTTTAAAGTATGTATTTGCTGTGGCTTCTTTTTTATAGTTGAAGGTAGGTAACTACATTAAGCCGCACCTCTACCAGTAACTGATTCTGTCTCCTTTAGAGGCTTCTTTACAATTTGCAGCCTTGTGCAGCCTTTGCTTTTGTAGCCACAAAAAATATTTTTGCCTGAAAATAATTTTTCAGGTATATATTTAATTTTGATCAGGTAAGCTCCTTGAGCCCTGATTATGTAGAAAACTGTTAAAATAAAGAAGTGTAAATCCTTTCTCTCCAAGGGATTAGAAGGTATTTGAGTATGCTGTATAATTTTTGTAGCTAGGAAAACACAGGGATGCAAAGGTCTCGTTTTCAGAAGAATACAAAATTTATTTAAACAAGATTAAAATTTATTAACTAAACCTATGAAGCTTGAAGCAAATTTTATTAATTGTTTGAAGCACAACATTTGCAGACATTTTCAGTCATGTGAGCTGTATTTTACAGGTCCTCTAAACAGGAAATTTTTGAGGTAGTTTGAATGTACCAGTTTACACTAAATAGTTAACCCTAAATATTTTTAGTCTCTCCTTTTGAAATTCCTTCCAGACTCTGGAAAAGAAAGCAGAAACCATCCCATGTCAGGATCCTAACCTGGAAGCAGCATTTATGCTTTGTAAAACTTAAAGCCTTGAAAAGATTGATAGATCAGCATAGAAGAAATTGAGGCTGCACTAGATTTTATTTATTTATCTGAGGATCCAAAATACCATTGCATCCTTTTTTTTTAATGTGCCATCTGCATTTCAGTTATGAAGCTTATGACAAACTGCAAATATCAGTAGCAGAGCTGCCTGTCAATGTTTTTTTCAAAGCAATGAAAAAGGAAATTAAGGAATAAAGGAGTTAAAACATGAGGCACAGGAGCTATAGTTTGAGTTGTTGGCCTGTGCATGTGCCTGCTCTTAGTAAGGTGTCTGTCCATCAGAGCACTTGGGCTTTATGTACTCTTGACTCTAAGTCCTGGCAGCTCTAACTTGTACAGTAGTGTCCTGCATCTCATTTTCTTTTGCTGTGTCTGTGTCTCCTTTCTGCTTCACTCTGGTCAAGAATAAACGTGCAAATGCAGTTGTCTCCTTCCACAACCCCTCTTCCTCCAATTCTACCTGAATCCCCAGGTCAGAGAAATATTTATTAAATGAAAGATCTCTTTGAAAGATGTTTGACCACACCCTTACCCAGACCTGTGCTCCACACAGACACCCACCTGCTGTGGTTGGGTCTCAATGGGTTGCAGAAGCCCTTGGACTGTGTGTACTCCTTGCTTAGGCTCCTGCTGTTCTCCCTCTTCTGGTTCTGTACTCAGCTCCTGGAAGGAGGGATTTTGTTTTTGCCAGACTTTCTCTAGCCTGGGAGTATTTCCTCCAGGGACAGGACAGTTCCCTTTTCTATAGTAATTTTCTACATAGTAGTTAAACCAAAAGGATTTTTTTAAAGCAGTTTTTATCCTTCATGAGCATTATTTTGGGGGAGAATAACAACTACATTCTAACTGCCCTTTGTCACTTCTTTGTTCAAGCAGATTGGTCTCAAACTTTTTCTGTTACTTCCGGTGCTGAGACCCGTAAAGATTACATTTCCTTCAGATGAACAGTTTTATGGACCTAGAACTCAGCTTAGGCTGATTGCATCTGAATGCCAGCTTTTGTCTTAGAAAGGGTGGCAGATATGACTCATTAGTAAGTCAGTTCTGCAGAACAGCTGTTTGCATAATTCTTCCAGTCTGTAATCTCAAGAAGCAAAGAAAAGCCTTCTTCCCTGAACATGCATGTGTATATACACGCATATATATGTGTATGTACATACAGAGAATTTATATACATAGAAACCCATGGAGTTTGTAATGCTTATTTAGAAATAGAAATGTTATTCATTGTGTTTTTGCATGTTTTTAGATTAAGTAGCTGTGAAAGACTGTGAAAAGAAGCCTTCAGTTCTTCAGCATGTGGGGTACTAGTCTCCAGTGCAGAGCATACTCATATGCTGTACAAACTAAAAAGAAAAACAAGGAGTCACAGACTTATAATACAAATATTATTGCAATCTCTTTCAACATCAAGGCCAAAAACCATGTGTTTTGAGGCTGGAGAGTTGTTTGCTAAGTGTTAAAAGCATCCTGGTGTGCCTTTGAACTGAGAACTAGGATTTCCATTCCTTGTAAACCAAAGCTGAAATAAAAACACAGGACTTGTGCAGTAGCTGGGCCATATGAGGTGTATCTTTATACTGTAAAGGGAGAGTGCCCTTGTCAAATGGCAACAGAACTATAGCAGTGAAGGAAGAAATCCAGACTGAGAAATGGTTTTCAGAAACTTTGAGGCACATCTGACTTTTTGACATCACTTGTCAAGTGACTGCCAGGAAGCACAAGATAACTCCTGACAAGCTGGGTAACGAAAGCAAACACACTGTGTTTTATCAGAACCATAATTTGAGGTGCTTCTATTTTAATCTTTCAGTAGAAGAGCTGAGAGTAATGAACTGTTGTGTTACATCACTTCATAGAAGTGAAGTGACTGGAAGATGGTACAAAAACATGTATTCAGAGCCTGGTGTGGAACAAGGAGATGAGCATTGGAGTGACTGGTTTGACACACACTTATTTCTGCCTGATTTCCATGTGGGACAACAGTTGACTACCAGAGGCCAGCCTTCACACTTTATAAGCTCTCCTTATTTTCCTGTGTCTCTGCAGACCCCCTTAGTGGATGTAGCTTTCTGGCCAGAAGACTGGCTTTAGTCAGTCAATGCCATTGACTCCTTGCAGAGTCAGAGCACCAGAGGAATAAATCCCTGACCTAGAATAGTCTTCTGTTCTCAGAAAATGACTGTGCTGTTCAAAAGACAGTTTTCTCTCTTGTTTTGACAGAAGAAAAGTTACAGTATTCTATGCCTTACTCTGCAAAGTTCAGCATGGCCTTTACAAAGGGATGCCTGCATGAAAACAGGAATAACACGAATCTGCACAATGTATTTCTAAATTATATAGGAAATGAAAAACTGACGTTGAATTAAAATGTGATTTGTGTTCTCATGCTCCTTTTCTCAGTGTTCTGATTTCAAGCAAAAAAATGTGTGGTGTGAAAGTGATGCTTATGTGCTTTTGGAACTCTGGTCATGCCTGGCTTATCCACTCTGGGCTCAATCATCTCTGCCTCTTTTTTCTGATACTCTACTAAAGCTTGTTCCCAAATGTTGCTGCAAAGCCAAGTAGTTGGGATGTGTGGGTGTAGTGCAAGTGAGGACTTGATCTGAGACACACTTCACGCCTATCCTAAGACGCAGTACAGAGGCAGCCTAAGAATTCACCTAACTCAAAAAATGGGAATTCTCTAAACATTTTTAAATATGTCAAAATTTTATGTCAATCCTCTTCACTATCAAAAAAAAAAAAAAAAAAAAAAAAGGGCCTGAATTTTTTTCCACCATTATAAAGATAATTAAAGAAGAAAAACATATTACTGTAAGTGTAATCATATACTATTTTTTTAAAAATCATTGTGCATAGAGGCCTTGACTGGGTGCTGGGTGACTCACCCTCTGCTCAGTCCTTAGTCACCTCATATGAAACAAGTACTAGACAAAGACTCTGGAGGAAGGTAAAACAAGTGAAATAATCTGCATAATTTAAGAATTTAATCTGTCCACATCCCGGTTCTAATGCTGACCAATTATGTAGTGTTGAAACAAAACTTATTTTTGAACCAATTAATTTTGTATATGGAATAAAAAACTAGAAAAATTGCCACTGAGGAGGTCAGTTAACTTTAATATTGGAAAATAATTTTTATAAGGCAGGAAGTTCCCATGTTAAGATTGCACAAAGTGTTAAAAGGCTGCAACATACAATGACCGTACAGATTATAGAGCTTTCATGATTCTGCTTTTAGGTTCAAAATGCACAGTTACTGTCACTATTGTGTCAGTTAGGATAAGCCAAAGGTTTCAAGTAATGGGAGGGAGGGAGGCAGGAAGGCAGGAAGGAAGGCAGGAAGGCAGGAAGGCAGGAAGGCAGGAAGGAAGGCAGGAAGGCAGGAAGGCAGGAAGGCAGGAAGGCAGGAAGGAAGGAAGGCAGGAAGGAAGGCAGGAAGGCAGGAAGGAAGGCAGGAAGGAAGGCAGGAAGGCAGGAAGGAAGGCAGGAAGGAAGGCAGGAAGGAAGGAAGGAAGGAAGGCAGGAAGGAAGGAAGGCAGGAAGGAAGGCAGGAAGGAAGGCAGGAAGGAAGGCAGGAAGGAAGGAAGGCAGGAAGGAAGGAAGGCAGGAAGGAAGGCAGGAAGGAAGGCAGGAAGGAAGGAAGGAAGGAAGGAAGGAAGGAAGGAAGGAAGGAAGGAAGGAAGGAAGGAAGGAAGGAAGGAAGGAAGGAAGGAAGGAAGGAAGGAAGGAAGGAAGGAAGGAAGGAAGGAAGGAAGGAAGGAAGGAAGGAAGGAAGGAAGATGGATGTCAAACTCATGACAAATGAAGTTTGCTCTAGTAGTAAGGCACCAGTCAGAAAAGAGGCTGAAAGACCAAGAATTAAGGTGGCAGAGAACTGAATGTGATAATTCTGACAGTGAATAATAAGCTTATTACTTGAAGGCTAAGGCTGAAATTCTGGCCCTTAGTGAAGTCAGTGGAGCCTGAATTTTTATTCTGGGCAAGAGAACTGTTAATATCCAATCCTCCTGGTAAGTTTGTGCGGTGGATATAAGTCAGGAAGAGGTTACCCTGATACTATTGCCCTGAAATATGTGTTAGGAGTTATGCAATCTATTATTTTCTTCTTAAATTTTTCTTGGAAATAGTCTTAGATGAGGATCTTCTTATGATGACCAGACAAGGAAGAGAAGTTATCCTCTGATCCAAAGAACTGAAAATGCAGTCACCCTTCCTGAAAAATCTGCAGGCAACATTCAAAGACTTTATAAGAGAGTAAACCAGTAACCTTACCCACCTGTCATCCTTGTTAGTCAGGAAGACTCTTACAGATGACTCTAAAGGAAAAAAATACAGCAGCTTTGTTGATATCTAATTTGGCTTCTCCCAAACACAGTCATAGCCCAAGAGAAAGCATAACATTGTGTGTTTGGAAATGAGCCCAACAATGATGTGAAGGCATCATCTGGCCCTTTATGACTAAAACTATGCCTAAAACAATCAATACATTTACAAACGTGAATTAGTAAATGTAAAAAGAAAATACATGAGAAATACTGGCAATAAAAAAAACCCTTATTTTAAAAATACTTATATGTATATTAATACAACTGATTTGTTTAAATAGGTGAATATATTATTTAATAAGAAAGAGTCTTCCATTTGGAAAGAAATAGGAAGCGGAGTTGTCTGTAAGATCATTAATTTCTTGAAGGAGACAAATCAGAAATTGCTATTCAAGTGTTCCTCATAATATAAGGACTTAAAAAATTACTTTGAAGCACATACAAACTCTCAAAAGGGAAATACATTTTAAATGATCCACAAGTAATTTGCAGATCTTACTGCCACAGAATGACTTGGCTTGCAAAATACAAGTGAGCTCCAAAAGTAGTTAGATAAATTAATGGCAAAGCAATTCACCCAAGCCAATCTGAACACCATGATGCAGATGCAGCCTCCTACTCAGAAAGTCCCTAAAGTGCGTAGTCAGAACTTAGGAGGCTGTACGAAAAGGAAGCATCTCTGAAAGCAACCCTGATTATTTTCCTGATTAGCAGTTGGATAAAATCAGAGACATAATAATAGCAGCTAATTGTCTTTTGTAGCCATCTGTTGTTCTCTGGGCAGTTTTGGGTTAAGTTGTATTTTTTTTTTCCAGGAAAAAGGTATGTATGGTAGATGAAGCCAGGAAATGTGTAGCTGGAGTGGATCATTGAGCAGTTTAGACTGGCACACCTTTCATATAAAAGGCCTTGAGGTACATATAGCTTAAAAAACATGCAGTGATGATAAAAGCCCTGAAAACATTTTGCATCTGGATTTGTATAAAACTTGGTCTTGCTAGACTGTCTAAACAGGTTCATTGCTGTGGGTAGTATCTTCACCCAGTACAAGAAACTGTAATGAAACAAGAATGGTTCAAAAAATTACATTGATCCAGTGCTATATCATATAATGTCCTCACTGGAGAGTGTGTGCCCATGTGCAGGTACCAGGACTTGTGATGGCAGTTCTTAGTTCCCTGAAATGTAGCAGCATTCAGGCTGTACTCAGTGGGCTCTGTATAGCTCAGCACACTGTTTTGCACTTCTTTGTAAATCAAAGGAATATCTTTGTGTTGTGCTGTGTACATTATAAAATCAATTCAATGGATGGTTTTTACACATCTTAGTCTGATGTGTCCCTTCCTACACTGATGGAAACACCTGTCAGTATTAGTGCTGCTGTATTTGGTCCTGCCAAGTTGTACATCATATACAAATGCAGAAGATTAATCCTTCCAACACAAAGGAAAATTAAACTCTATTCCCCCTTATTTTCTTTCCCCATCTTTTCTCCTTCCTCAGTAGGTTTGAAAATACTTCTTCTTTGATGTCTGCCATTCTGCTATTTAAATAAGCAAAAACCCAAAAAAGGAAGTTAGAATGAAAGCAGTTGAAAGTTTGTCTAAAGATACCCCAGTTGGCTTTGTTGACAACCCTGGATGGTGGAAATGGTTTAGGCTTGGCAGCAAAATCCCTGTGGCTGCAGAGGTGCAGCAGTGAACTTCAAAATGGTTACTTTGTGCATCTGAGCTTTGAAAATTGCAACCTGGAAATGTTGGATTTAAGCTGGATTTAATGTTGGATTTGAGTCCCATAATAAAATATAGATGCTCTAGTTAATCCCACATTGTTACTTCATAGTCTCTGTCCAGATCAAGTGACTTCTGCAGGCACTGTTTAGTAACAGAAATGTTTTGATTTCCATGTTATCAATGTATTTTGAGACTGAAAAAATTATTACTACTGTACAACACTGTTCCTCTGCAACAGACTTCCAAAATTGAAGATGGTTCTAGTCTGTCCTATCGCTAAATATATTTATGTATCTAATTATTTTTGTACATTTTGCCAAGCTGGAACTACTAATTAGTTAAAATGCTCATTTTTACTTTGTGGTACTGCTTCCTCTTGTTTTTCTTTTGTTAGACACCAGTTATTATAAGTAGCATGATTAGAAATAACTCCTGTTTTAAAGTTTCAGAATGAAATGAAAACCTGTATTCTTTAAAATATTTATTGCAAGTTTAAAAATACTTTAACTCAAATACCAGTATATATATGCAATTGTGATATAACAAAACAGGAATATAGTTTGTAATAAGAATTTACAGTAGTTGATGCTGCTGAAGAAGGAAAAGTTTCCTATTTCTTGAGACTATGAAAATGTCACTAGTGGCAAGCTTGTTAACTTCATTTGCTAGAACTGAATTTTTCAAGAACAGCATTTCTGAAGTAAATAGTTGTATAGATATGCATGTTTGATATTTGGTTGAATTTTTTGTTGCTATAGTGAAAATTTTATAATTGTATGTGTAATCACTTTAATTATTGAATTGTCTGTTATATAAAAGTGTTTTCTTTATTTGGAATCAGTTTGATATAGAACAATGTATGGGCATTTTTTCTCAAAGAAGTCCATTTGATTGCCTAACATAACACAGGAACATTGTGGGAAACTCTCATTATAAATTTTGTCTAATGCATGTTTTTCTTCACCAAATAGTTACAGCAGTAAAAAGAATCATGTTTATCTTCTGACTAAAATAGTTCTATCACAGATATTGTGGATTTTGCATTCTCCCTAATGGTCTGGACTTTACAGCTCTTCTGAATTGCCTGGAGTGGCTGCTGAAGAATAAATTGTGGCCTGATTGAGTGATATAACTCAAGCAAAGCAACAAAGATCCTTTTCTGGTTTAGTGCTTGGATCAAATAAGTGATTTAATCAATTTATCTTATAATATATATGAATACAATTGTTTCATGAATATTGACAAAATCTTTTTAAACTTGCAGCAAGTAGTGGCAGCAATAAATGCAGGAATCATACCTATAGGAAACACATCTGCTCAGATCAGTCACTGGGACTTGGGAAGTTCCTTCTTCTTTGCTGGCACTGTTATTACCACCATAGGTAGGACACAGCTTATTATCTTTTTATAGTCAATGAGCTGAAACTCTTTTGATTTCCAGTATGTGTATATATCTGTTAATGGTAAATCTTCCAAATCTTCTGTTTTAAGTAGAGAGTTATTTTCTAGCTGCAGGGCCAGAAATAATAGCTGTCTGTAAAGGAGCCCTAGCTGAGTGATTTTTCTATAGAAAAAAAATGTTGCTGTACATTTCTCTCAGGTGACTGGAAGAGGTTGTGGAAATATTTTCTGGGGAGAATTTGGTCAACTGTACAATCACAACTGTTAAATAGGGCATGATTTAAAGAACATGTGCATTAAACCATGACTGAGTTGTGTGGAATTTAAAGCCTGTGTTCTCCCATTCAGTGCTGTTATTTTATCTTAATTCTGAAAGAGTCACTATCCCTCTGAGCAGGTGTAAAAAGAAACAGCGTTAGATATTTAGATTTCTTCCCTTTGACTACAATATTGCACACATGGTATGGAGTTAAAAATTTAATGTAGCTCATAGCTCACAAAAGGGCATTAACAAAGATAGATGGAAATTTGAAGATGAAATAATGAGAAAAAAGTTTTGATAGTAATATATAAGGAATTGTAACATCTTTGCAATAATTACCACTACATAATATTTATATGCATATTGTGATGGGAGAGGATGTTCTTTTCAAGTATTGTCTGGACCCTTTTTCTTTCTTTATGTAGAAGTGCATAAGTACCATATTTTTTGTGAGTTTGAGTGTAAACATGTCTACATTTATATGTATGAACATTGTGCCTATGTGATATTTTTCCACATCTAGAGTAACTGAAACACAGGTGTAGTGAAACAGAGAAATTCTTTCCTGCTTGATTTGTAGCAAACTTACTGATTTTATAGTAGTACCTCATCATGGTGATAAAAGCCCTCAGGTATTGAAAAATCTAATGAAAATTAAAGGTTATAACCATAAAAAAAAAAAAGATAGCTTTGTGATCAAGTCTTAATGTTATCCTCCTTGGACAGCACTCGACTTTATGTTGTAAGCATCCATGGTCCTATGGAAAGGGCATAATAGTTGCTTTACCTTTTAATAAGGATAAAAGCTACCATATGAGAAGTGTTCAAGGAATTAAAAGTTAAAAAATTATTTTAAAGCAGTGGAACATTTTGTCTCACCATCTTTTTTCCAACTAAAACTAAGGCTTTTCTAAATCATAGTGTTTTCTGATTTAATTTACTGACCTGATTCTACTAAGCCATGTGTGAGTCCAGCTTAGAAGAGAGCAGTGATCTGCAAAGGCATCCAGGCCTTTGATCCACTGCTCCCAAGAGGCAAGATAACTCAATAGGAAATACATTTGAAAATTAATATTTCAATTCAAAGTCATTTCTGCAAACCAGAGTTGTCACAAGCAGGTCAAACTAGGCAACAGTAAATATTTGTTTCAGGTTTTGTGATAGCCTGAGAAAAAAATGGACAACAGAAGTCTTCCATAAAATATTTTGGCTTTGGAGTGACTGGGTTTCTTTCATCATGGACCCTTTCTGATGCGAAGCTCACAGCCAGCTGCACTTTTAAGCTTTTCTCAGGATCCAAGGAAAGCAAATTTATATGGAAGCTGTAGCATGGTTGGTGCTGTCTCAATGCTGTGAACCACCTCTTCCATGGCTGACAGGGCTTGTGGTGTGACAGAAGGTGATGCTGTGGTGAAAAGCATGTGGAAAAGTGAATTACCTGGGAAAATGCTGGTGAGCAGAGCAGCTGGGAGTGCTTTCCCTTAATCTTTGTGTCATTATATGCCAGCAAGTGATTTTTTCGCTTTCAGTTCAGAACAATACCTTTTCGTATATGAGTAACTTTTTGAAAATAGAGCCATTCCTTCCAGTTAGAGAGCAAAGGGTATTATAATAACTCAATTTCTCAAGAGAGTCAAAATGTGGTTTATGAACATCTTCAGAGAGCTGCCATGTGTTTCAGACAAATGCCACAGATATTCTCTGTGGACAAAGACAGGACCTTATAAATTCATAGAACATCTTTAGAGAAATAATTTGTACATGTATTTTGATAAATATGAATAAAATTTGTAAAGATTATGGCCTTTAGTCTGTATACCTTAAGAAGTACTTGCAGATGAGAAAAGGGATTACTACCATTTAGAGACAGTGATAGTTTTCCAGTGTTGCAGCAGATTTTGTAGCTTTCCAAACTACTTATTACTATAATTTTACCATGTCACTTAGCCCACACTCTTCCTGGTGATATCTAAGATTTTAAGACATTCAAATGGAACCAGTAGTCTATGAATAGAATTTCTCAAACCTTCCTTTAATGAAAGCAAAGCTTTTCTTTATTGCCAGTAGCACTTGCATCCCACAAATATTTGGTTTCTGGGGAGAGAGGATAATAAATAAACCCTTTAGCATCTGCCTAAGCAATAAATTACTGTTTTGAAGTTACTGTTCTTCTTGTATCCCAGTAGTGTTGAACACTGACATGAAAAATATTGACTGTCTGTTTTGGTGGCTGCTGACAGCAGACTAGAACCATCTTCTGGATCTCCTTTAGGTTTCTGAAAGGCCCTCTGATGGTGTCATTATGTCCTTAGAGTTCCAAAGCCAGCTCACAAAAACAGAGGCAACACTTCAGAAAACATGGCTTAGTATTTATGTAACATTTTTTGAAGTCTGTTATAATCCTTCACGTGACTCAATAAATGTTACAGTGCATAATATAAACTTAGCAAGATCAGTTTGAATAGAATATGATGTGATACTGCTACTAGATTGTCACCCTGAAAACTAAGCCTTCTGATCTTGTTTTCATAGTTTTAGTTACTTTCCCAGGAAAGTAACTGTAAACATAAGTGCTTACACATTCCTTCTAAGAAATGTCTTTGATGGACATTTTGCATGACCAGTGTGCTTGGGAAGGTAGTAACTTAGCTATCCAATACCTGGTCATTGTCAAGAATCTATAAATACTGGAGTCAGAAAATAAAGTTACTTCTTCTCCTGTCATACCACTGAGACGTATTCCTGTGAATCATTCCACATCCTTTAGGGACACTAGGTCTTTTCTAAAAAGTGGATTTAGTTGAGAGTCATAATCAAACAGTTTCACAAAGCTTTCTTTAGAACAGGTCCTCGGTTTTAGCATTGCCTTTCCTACTGTGTTACAGCACAGAAGTTTTTTCAGGAAGGGTTATAGTTTTGACTGGCTTAGTTAGGTGTTCTTGGTTGTGAATATGTTTCCAGAACAAATATACCTCATCTCAACAAAGAGATGTGAAATTACATGATTATTAGTCTGTGCATATGGAATGGTTTCAGACAGTCTCTTAGAGGGAAAAGGGTAGCAGGGGGAAATAGGAATATGAAATTATCTATGAAAAATATTGTTGCATTGTTCCCTGGGATACTGTGCATGCTGCAAAGTACAAAGGAACCTCTTTTTGTCTACCTGAAACTGTCATTATCCAGTCAGTCCTGCTCTAAGACCACATGACCAAAGAAAAGAAAAAAGAGGGTTGAGGAGAAAAGGAAGAAAAATGGTAACTTAATCATAAAGCTGGAGGTAGTGCTGAGAAGGAGGGGAAAATAACTTTAATGTCTCCTCTTTTTATTCTGAGAGCTCATTTCTGGCACTGTGCATGGTTTGTAACCTCTGGATTAATAGGTAGCTGAACTCAGAAATGGCCATACAGACACAACCTGTACACACCCCAATTTCCCCCAGATTTGTGTTTAGGAGTTTTGTATGGGCTGCAGGGTAAAGAAGGAGACCTGTCATTTTGAAGCCTGAGACCTGTGTCTAGAAAAATGAAAAAACAAAGAAGACATGCCAAGGCCTTGAGCTCAGCAAGTTGTTTTCCCAAATGTCTGGTGTCTCAGCACATAAAAAATGGAGTGTCCTCTGTAATACAAGAAACTGCATCGTGAGAACCTCTACTAGCCTGCTATGAGTCTTCATCTAAAAGAGCCGCATTATTTCCACTCTCATTCCAGCCAGTCTGTAATGATTTTTTCAGTCTGTAATGATTTTTTCAAGCTCTGCAAGGTAGACATATGGGAAGAGTGTTTTATTCAGCCTCCTGGAAGATGGAGTGTCTTGGATGGCAGTTGAGAGCACGGTGGCAGTGCCAGCAACATCGCTGGTAGCTGTGGTTTGCCAGAGTGCATCCTTTCAAACAGAGCTCCTGTAATGTATTACAGGAGGATGCAGCCCCATTGATGTCCAAACCCAACAGTTGCTAAAAACTGGGTCCAAAAAATCCAAAAAGGAAGAACATATCATTTATTTTTGTCCTTTTCTACTTTTGTTGCCACCAGCTCTTGACTTTCAAACCCAACATCTCGTGTTCACTGTAAACTGAACCTCTTGAGAAGCTCATTCATGACTGAAGTCTTTAATCTAGGATCATGCAGCTAGCTATGGGAATATGGGGTTTTGGGGTCCAAAAGCATAGCAATCATTATTAAAGTGTGCAGAGGAATGTGAATACAAAAAAAAAAAAAAACAAAACAAAACAAAAAATACTCCAAAAAAACCCAAAACAAAACAAATAAACCCAGCAACACCCCCACCCAGAAAAACCCCAAACAAACCTACAACAAAAAAATATAAAAAGAAAAACCATTTGTAAATATTTAAACTTTAGGGAACAGATCCAAATAGCAAGCAGCTAAGATACTGAAAAATAGATTTATGTTTTTGACTAGAAATTTCAACCTGATTTGTCATTTTTAAAGCTGCAATTAGTTATGTAGCTTCAAATGCAATTTCACTATAAGGAATAATTCCTTCTGTCATTTTCCCACTAGTTGGACACAAGGTTTACATGTGAAGACAGGGTCTTTTAGAAAGTCTTATTACATTGCTTGTTGACTTGGAACAATAATAAAATCCTGCTGCTAAAACTGTCCTTTCTGGCACCATTCCACTGCATTTTTAAAATACAAGGTAATAGAATAATGTGCTGACAACTAAAATATACAAAACACTTTTGACGTTACAAAAAGACAAATATTGTTCATAATGAGATATTGCCTATTATGTCAGATAATCATAGAGCTAAAAATGTGCAAATGACATTGAAAAAATTGTTCTCCTAGTTCAGAAAAGTAAGAAACATGCTTATCTTAGAATATGTTACTTTTTAAAGTTATTTGTTCCACCAAAGAAGAAACAAGGATTTTGAGGATGAGCATAAAAGTTTTAGTTTGAAAGATTGCAGCTTAGCAGAGAGTAAATACTTGGATTTCTGTTTATGTATTTGTAAGGGAAGAGAGAAGAAACAAGCAAAAGAAAGTGAAGTGCAGATGCTGAGGTGATTGAGGAGGGGATTGGAGAAAAACTGAAATTAAAAAAAAAAACAAACATAGAATACATTTGCCTGAAAAATATTCTGATATATGACTTTTCTCCATCATATCAGTAATTATGCATTTGTGTCCATTACTTAAATGAACTTAAATCTTGGTGGACATTGGAGGATAGGGCTTCCAAGGACCAGTTTCTTTCAGGGTTCCTCTACTAGAAATAATCTTCATCAAGGCAAGATCAAGGATCTCATCCTCTACTGACAGTCTGGCTGCACACATCCAGACTCTATAGAGTTTCTTGCAGGAGTGTGTGTGTGGCAAGGCTGAGTATAACCAGCTGATAAGACCAGCTGCAGAGCAATGCAGGAAAAAAAGTGGTTAAAATTTATGGTCTGTGAAAATGTGGTAGTAAGAGACATGCTGCAGAGGTCACTGGGGAATGAAGTGGAACTGCTCCTTCCATCTCTTGCTCTGCAGAGGACCCCACTGAAAACTCCTGCTGCTCTCCTGAGAGTCACATTGAGTCTCAAAGTGTGTTAAGCATGTATCTCATCTGATGTCAACAGAAAGAATTTTTAGTTTAAAAAGAAAATCCCCCTGAGATTTCTTCAGAACTCAGTCTTTCCTCCAAGTTAGTGTTGTGCTTTCCTTCCCGTCCCTGTGCTGCTGTCCTTATTAGTTGTTGGAACAAAATTAGGTTTTAAGTCTCTATTTGCTCCATTCTAATTTATTTCCTTTGCTTCTTTTGTTGTACTTTTGAAGAAGTGTCTGAATTTGACCCAGTTATTGGCTGTTGACAAAGAGTGCTTCAATAGTGCTCTGGAGACACCTGTCAGGATTTGGCAACACAATTCTCCATATATTTCATCTGAACTGAGCATACTCTCTCCCAGGGCAGTAGCGACTAAACAAGATTTCCTCTCTAATTATTTCTCCCAGGAAGAGTGAGTTGAAAGTGTATTATCACTATGCCCTCAATTTTCTCCTGCATTTGCTCAGGCAGTGGGAAAGAGGGCTTATCTGACTTGAATGCCGAAGAAATAATACTTGGACTGTACAAGATAAAGGAGCAATAATTAGGATAAGACTGCTGAGAGCCAGGGAACCTGGGACAGTGGTGGAGGAAGGATGATGGTGAAGAGCTGAAAGGAAATTATATTAGATGAAGAGCTCAGTTAGAGATACTGAGGGCTTGTATATCAAAAAAATTGAATTAAATTGAATGAGCAAATTACAGAAAAAAATTAAGCCTCACTGACCAAAATGATTGAGACTAAGAAAATACTCAACAATGCCAAGAGTAGCTATGAAATTGAAAAAGTGAAAATTTATGGGATTATACACAGCTTTAATTATACAGAGAAGTGATTTTTTATTTTTTTATTTTCCTACCAGCTTTGGTTTGATACACAGGAATCTGATGTGCAGGCATACAGTAAATTGAAACCATTTGCATGTTCTGTTGGCCATATTCAGGGTCTGATATTCCTGGTGATATTGTTACTCTAAGTTATCAGCTATATTAGAACAGATTAAGGTGATGTAGCCTCTTAATTGTCTGTGAATGTACAAGGGAGTGTTTTTTTCTCTCTGGTAAGTTCTGAATTCTGGACAAGAAATTTGGCACTGGATGGTAAGAAGGGATGCTGTCTCTTTAGGGAAGATGGTGGCATCAGTGACATTTTATATCTTTTTTTCCCTGATCTTTCTTTTTACACATTTTTATTTAAGAATTTAGATTCAGAGCTCTGCCAACTACTTACTTTGCTTGTAACACTCAGTTTCTGACTACATTTATGTTCTGGAATATTTTTTCTGACCACCTGGAATGTTCTTCTACACTGATGTGACTTCATTAAAATTGGTTTTTCATAAAAAAGCCTTTTAAATGTCTTTGATAAGCTTCCTGCTAGGCAGCACTGACAATTTTGTTTTGGTGTGGTGTCTATTTATTGCTGGATCTCGCAAAGCAAGAAGGAAGATGTACCATTTTTGCAGTTTGATGTACTTGCAGCTTTTGAGCTTTTATCTTACTTTTTTTCTCAAAACCTGAAAATAGTTGTGTTAAAACAAATTGTCAGGCTTGCAGCTTTCCATCACTCCATTACCTTTGGTAATTTCCTAAACAACAGACTATGCTTAAAACAGTTCTGCTTGGAACTTCAAGTCGTGCTGTGGAGTGAAAATGTCAATTTGTCAGTTGTGACAGTCCCTGATTTACACTGCAAATGAACAGTGAAGTTTTCACAGCTTACTCTGTTAGTGCCAGTGTGCTAATGAAACTGAATTTTGTTTTCTTTATTCAGATTTCTCATCACTGGCTGATTAGAAAAGGGTTTCTGAGCCTCCTGATCATGTCCATTTCTATTCCCAGGTTACAAAATCTTGTTGCTATCAATAAAGGCAAGGATGAGAGGAAGAATTGCCAGTAGGGTTACACTGGGTACAGAATGCTAGGATGAATGGAATTATTTCCTGCTCTCTTTTTGTTTATTTTTGTAATTGGATAAGGAGTGATGCAACCAACCATGAGAACCTCAAATCCTATAAGCAAACAGAGGCACAGGACTTTGGAAAACATTGAAAAAAGTGAATGTTTTGTGCTTTGCTTCTACATCAGGGTCACTGAGTGGGTAAGGTTTAAAGGCCAAAATAAAAGCACCTGTTCACAGTGTGTATCCCCTCAGGATGCTCTGTTGGTAAGTTTTGACCGTGTTAAGCTGTTTACCTTTGTGTGTTGCTTTATTCACAGCTGTTTCCAGTTTGTTTAGTTGAGCTGCTAAGCAGAAGCAGCTTTTAAAGAGGCAAAAGCAGCTATAATCCATCATAGATTTTTTGTTTGTCTGTTTGTTTGTTTGTGTGGGGTTCTTTTTTTTTGTATTTTTGGGTGGGGACCCTCGATACAAGACTAGCATGGGGGCATATAACCTCTTTTGAAAGTAAAGCTCACTATCAGCTGGAATTTCTGCCTACTGATCACTGTAGAAAGCAGGCACTTTTTAGGTACTTCTAACATGAGTTCTGAATGTTGAGAAGGTTTTGTAGATCTGGCTGATTATCATGTGTTTTTTATACCAGGTAAGCACCTGCCTAATATAAACCACACTCTGTTCACCTATCATGTTAATCTGAGAGTAGGATAAGGTATCTTATTTATCTCCCTGGGAATTAAGATCTGAAAAAGGTTGCTTGTGTTGTATTGAGGTCTTGGTTGATGTACATCATCTGCACAGTTCCCCAGTGCCAGGAATGCCCCTTGGCATTCTGGCTGGTCGGAGCAGGGCAGGCACTAGTGCTCATGGGACATAGCTGGGCCTGGATATCCCAGTGGTGTGCTGAATTTGAGCCAGGATCTCCTTAAGAAAAGGGTCAGTTAGCCTAGGTCGACCCTTTACTCCATATTCTCCCAAGTGTTTCTATGCAAACTTGGCCTAGGTAGACTCCTTGCCCCATATTCACCCCAATGTTTTTGTGCAAACTTGGCTGTACCATTCCCAGTGCTGGTCTGGATTACCAGTTGATTCTGTTGCAATGATACCAGAAAGAGAACCTTTTTTTCCTCCAAAGATTATAGAAGGGATGTAGAACTGATAGCCTAAAAGACCTTAAAGATTTCTTGAAGTGAACTGCCACTAGTGTAAAATCTGCTGCCTTGTGCCAGCAGCATTATGGAGTAAAATATCATTCAAGTATCACTACAGCAAATGGGAATATCCATTAGCATTTTATGAAAGTGTTTCCTTTTTACACAATGAGAACTCTCTATATTTTATAGATTTCTCATTACTGCCAGCAGCTTGATTCCATTAAAAAAAAAAGGCCCTGAAATCCAGAAGGGAAGCTGGGTAGAAATACAGGCAAAGGAGAAATTAACAAAATCCATTAACTTTTTTCAGTGATTTTTGTCAGTATTGAATCCTCTTGTGCTTTGAAGAATCTCACCCTCTGGTGTCATCCTTTTGCAAGAGCTGTATGAGTTGGTATGACTGCAAGCAAAGTTGTAGTTTGCATCTCAGTGTGTGTTAAAAATCCATATTTTTCAAGAGTATAATTTATTTCTACAGCAATAAGCATTGCATATGCAGATAGATGTACAAGAGCAAGAGGATAAAAATTAATGAATACTAATTTGAACTGCTAGTGCAAATATAATTGTTCAATACAACATTACAGTCTGATGACTTCAATTTTTCACTTGGCAGAGGCAGGCAGTTACAGAAGACACACGTTAATTGCAAATTAAGAGTAAGATAGGTATTCAGGAAGACTAGGGGGCTGCATAATTTAGGTGATGGTGTAGAAAAGTCCTATATGTGCATTACCTACCTTCTGGTCATGCTGAGTTTCACCAGTGAATAAATGCTTTTCCAGGTGTGAAAAAATGCAGTGTAAGCTAAAGGGAGGATAATTGTCTACTACATACCAGCTAAAAGCAAATAAATTGTGTGGTAGTACAGCCATAAGCTTGTAAAACTTACCATGAGTTGCTCTCTTTCTCAAGGTGTTCTTATATTGAGTAATAGTGATTAAAACTTTAGTCTGGGTTTCCACAGCAGGACTGGGAAGAACAACATCTTGTTCTTCTAGCTAATTTACTTTGTGAAAATCATCATCTTCTAGGTGAGACAACTTCTAATTTATTTTTTTTAATTTGTTTGGTTGGGGTTTTTTTGAAAGCAATTAGAAATATTCTTTGATGTTTGTAAGAAATTAGTATCTTAAGTATTTTGATTATTTGGTTCTATGGGAACAAATCTGCAGATTGTTTCTCCTTCATGAATTTCACTGGAAATGTGATTTCCTACCTCTTCTGCACTTGTGTGGGATTCTGGTGAGTTTTCCTGGACAAGTAACCAGAGCATGGAGAAAGCCAAGTGTAATTAAAGACAAGACACTACTTCATTTGGACATCTTTGCTGTGGTTGCTTCATAGCAACAGCAAAAACTGTGTAAATTCAAGTCTCTCTGGACAGAAATTTGATCATGTTTTTGGTTAGTCTACCTTCCCTGCAGGGATCCTTACTCAAAACCAGTTGTCCATCTGAAGTCAATAATTCAATATGCTCAGATACTGTGGGTATGGAAGTATTACTCTAATATTTAGAGGGATAGTAAGGAAGGTATTTGGCAGTGTGAGTAGGAAAGAGAACTGAAATCTTGAAAATTTAAATACTTTGCAAAATTGATCCGTGCTGACGTGGCTTCTAATGCTTTGAATGTAAGCATTGTTTTGATTCCACAGAACTTGGTATGCTTTATAAATTGTGTATTTTAAGTTCTAGTATCCAGTTTTAAACCTACATCTGGTTAAAGATGATATGATTTGAAAACACTGGTGGTATTTTATACCTGTCAATGTCATAAGGATTTCTGCAGTTGTAACCAAAAGGAAGAATTAGGTATGTTGGCTTAGTTCCTCCTTGTTTCTGATAGCCAGGCTCCAACTGTGACTTCTGAATAATTGCTTCCTTGCTGTCATCACGTATTGCTGTATAGATTTTTCATCTCACTTCCTTTCTCCAGGCATATCATCTGAATTAAATACCTCTCTAGAATGGATTGGCAACACTTGCTACTTGTGGGCCTAACAAATAAGCTTTTCGCTGTCACTGGCATTAGTGGTGCAGCTTATTTTAGTTCAGGAAGGATTTTTCTTTTTGGAAAAGGTAGATGCTTGAAAGATCAGGTTGCTTTTAGTATTTGTTACCATTTTGTCAACCTGTGAAAACCTCTTCTGTCTGAAGAGGTTACCACAGGAAGGGAATTGTCTTCTGTTTTCTCCAGTTTCAAAATTCAGAATATTTTAGTAGGTTTTTTTAAACTTTTCAACCACCAGAATTAACCATAGTGAGGATTATTCATTCACCTGTGAATTTTGTGGACTTTGATTCTGAAGTCATGTTATTGGGTCATGTATTAGTGGTGACTTGCTCAGTTTAGCTGAATTCTTTGTAGAGTACAAAAATTGGTACAATGGAAAATATGGATGGATGGATGACTTTAGTTTGCAGGTCCTTGAAGCTTTCTTGTTGTGTGATGCATGGTGTTTGCCATCCACTGTCCTGGTCTCTGTGCTGTTGTGCTGTTTTCTGTCTTGTTTATTTTGGTAACAAACTCTTGGAAGCAATTATTTTGGGGCATTAAGGTAACAACAGAGCCAAGCATCCCAAGTGTCTGTATTGTTCAGTTTAACTGATGACATGTTAGAGAGATATCTTGCATTGTACACTTAAACTGCTAATTTTTATCTCCAAGCTCTGCAAAAAAAAAAAAAAAATTGGCATCAAAGTTCCCTCAGATTAAGGATCTGTACTACTTCTAATTTACATAATCTATTTTTATGTTATATTTGAATACTATTTTAAAAATTCCACAACAAACTAACTGAAAAGACTGGAACTTTTTTTCCACTGTAGTGGCAAATCTTCTATTCTTACTCTATAATCTTTTAGTTAAATAAGACAAAGTCATGTCAGGGGCTATTAGAGCTTCTCATTTCAATTTTTAAGCAGGTAACATCCTCTATAGGCAATAACTCTGGTTTTTTAATTACTTAAAAAGGTCTTTGATTATACCTTTTTGGCACCCACTCTAAAGTTCTGTTGGCATTCTGAATATAGTCTCAGATTTGGACATAAATATAGCATCATATAATTATAGAACAGTTAGGGTTGGAAAAGATGTAGTTCAACTGTTAACCAACTAAACTGTGTCCTCAAGTGCCACATCTATGTTTTTTAAACACTTCCAGGTACAGTAATTCCCCTGGGCAGCCTGCTGCAGTTCTTGACTGGAATGTACTGCAATCATCAAATGCCTATATCATCAAATGCTCTGCCAGCATCACTGCTGGGTTAAACTGCTTCTTCTCTTCAGACTGGCCTGCAGATACCGATTCATGCTTTTATTGCACCACAGATTGATAAATTCCCTCTGGTCAGAAAAACCCAGATTACTTGCAAAACGTCCATCATTTGAGCTTGTTGAACAGCCATGGCTGCTGCTTGGAGAAATGGGTGCATGAAAATACATTTCCTGGAATTTGGCTTGTGTTAGGGCACTAAGAATCATGGCAGTGTGAAGGCCAAGAAACTTTTTCTCTCTGGCTAGCTCTGGTTTTTCCGTCCTGGAAAAAGAGATATGAAAAAAAAAAAGTAGATATGAAATGATGTGTATTAGGGTCTGTAAACTTTGCTACATGCTTTGGACAGTACAGTTGGAAAGTGCAACTCAACAGCCTGAGAAGGAACTTCTCTGACCATATATCTGTCTACTGTCTAGTTGAGAACTGGCCAGAGAAAATGCTCTTACCAGAACAAGAATCCATTATCTGATTCACTGCTCCATTATAGATCATCCAGACTGAGAAATTTTTAATTTTTGTGTCTCATTATGGGATTTATTGAGCTTCATCTGAGCCCAGAAATGATGTTTTCTTAGGCTACATAAAAATGTAATTTAGGTTTGCACTTGCCTAAAATGCCTTATTTTGCTATGAGATGGTTTGTAGATCATCTGTGTGAAGAGACTTCTATAAATATGTAATGACTTATGACGAATTCCTATTAATATATATTTTTCACCTTAGTAGATAGCTTTCAAATCTATACTTGCAAGCGTTTCATGCTCTTTTCCGAACTTTTGACTGCTAATTAGTCATTGTTGTTAAATTGTTCAGAATTTTCTTGTCTACAGACAAATATTAAAGGTAGATTTGATTGCTCAACTAAACCCATAGACCCTTTGTCCATTATAGTGAAGTCACTGAAGACTTGGAGAGGTTGTTATTTGGAACTCTTTGCTCTGTGGTTTTATCTTGCAGTTTTCAAGCTGTGCTTTAGCTATGATTGGGGTAAACGGAGCAGTAGCCAGTGTGGTTCTGCAGCAATAATTAGAGAAGAAATGAGTCAGTGCTATCAGAAATGCACACACATTATAACTGAGCAACTGCTGCAAGTAGAACATATAAGATAGAGATAGTGTCAGATGGCAGGGAAGATACTGAAATCATTTCACTGCTAGGTGTCTTCTTAAATACATAGATTCACAGGTAACTCTGAAGCTGCAGAGGGGTTTTGGTAGGTCTTGCATAAATAGGAAAAGATGCTGGCATCCCTGCTGATTTTTGGGTTAGTGTACAGGATAAGAGATCAAATTTTCTTCTTTATTTTCATTTTCTTTGAATTATTTTAGGAGAGAACAATGTTTGCATAGAGTATCCCAGTGCTGTGGCAAGAAAGCTGAATTGCTTTCATGTCCAAGTGTACACTGTCAGCTTGTCTGGAGCTTGGTGCAGAAGGGTTTTTTTGTATGAAAGAACATCAGTGTGCTGCAGAGACCAAGGCTTGTGCTCTGTATTTTGTTGTGTTCTGCCATCCTTCAGGTTAACCAGCCCTGCCAGTTGCCCCAGCAGAAGTGAGCTTGATGAACCTACATGATTATTTAATATAGAGAATATTCAACCCTGTACAGTAGAGAGATTTACAGCGTTTAAAACACCTGTGGAGATCAATGACAACAACAGAAAAGGAGAGATAGACAGGAAATAAACTGGGAATTAAAAAAAATAATTTTGAATTAATTTTTAAAATTATCTTTAAAATCAAAAGACTTCTCGGAAGAGTCCAGTGAAGGCAGTTCATAAGTGTGGGAATGGTTGTATGCAGGAGTAGATTGCAGTAGAATAAGATCACTATTACTCTATGATGTTTTAAGAGTTTGTAAGAATGTGTTTTTTAGGGATTTGTTCTTTTATGAGCAAGTCTTACTACATACTGATAAAAACCATAGCAAATTATGATTGAGAAAAATGGCTGTAATATGACTAGAATTCACTAACAGGTGATTATTTTGTCAGAAGAGGTATGATTTGTAGGAAAAAAAAGGGGCTATCTTTACTCAAAACAGCTGGAAGAAGAGATAAGCTTTTTGGGCTTGGCTGAGGAAGGGCTAATTTACACAAAATACTGTTGTTTTTCTAATTGTATCTAATGTTCTACTCAAAGACACTTTGCCTTCCTATCATTTTACTCCACTTATGTTCTTTTACCATCTTGATAATAAGAGGCCTCCCTATGAATTGTTTGGACCATCTTGCAGGTATTGAGAAGCTTATGCCTCCACTCTCACAACAAAACATTTTAAAATGTGTATTGTTCTTGCTTAATTTTTAAAATCAGATTTCCATAATGACATGTTACTGGTTCATCATAAAAATAGCAAGTACAGAACTGACTGGAAGTGTAAAGACCCATCTGTGCTACTCTTTTTTTCTCCCACCATGTTTTATATTTGATATTTAGAGCGCCCCAACCTTATATATTAATTGTCTAATACTTCTCTGAGTGGTAACTCATGGAGACTAATTAAAAGCAATCATCCTTTCTGTAATTTGCTGAAAATAAGAGATCAGATTAAGAAAAAATTAATTTGGAGATATGATAGATAATGAAGCAGTCAAAATTACTTGTCAGTCAAGAACATAATTTACAATTCTTTGGTTTCATGTTAGAGATATCCCCTCTCCTGGCTTTGACTGGTTGAACAAGTCTTGTCCTGTGCTCTGCAGCCTTGAAAGGGCAATAGAGGTGGGAATCAAGGAAATGCAGAGACATTCCCCTAGAAATAGCAATTAGATGTTGATGTTATGATGAGAGCCATATTCAGTGGTATGATGAGAGCCATATTCAGCTCTCATTAGCATTGAGAAATTTTTTATCTGACTTTTTAGAGAAACCAACCCCTCATGAGTTGGTGGGAGTGGGAGGCTTTACACGGTGGTGCTCTGTAAACCCTACGTTTGACAGACATCTGAATGTATGTGCATGGGTATGAATATATCAATTATCCACTACAGAAGTGGCCTGTCAGTCTCGGGCATGGCATGCTCCCTGCCAGCAGAGAAGCCTGCAGCAGTGGGCAGCTTGTCTTTGCTGAGGACACGTGCTGTGCTGCTTTTCAGACGAGTGGCAAATGCGTCATAGCATTGCCCGTCTGGCCATGCTCTCCTGCGGTTGTAAGATGGTTCATTCACTGGAAGCAAAGACTGAACTGCTTCATTCTCATCCACACAGTTCAAGGTTTACCAAAAGACAGTTTTTTTGTGATCTACTTAAAGCACCTGCTTAATGATGGGCTAGAGGAAGGAAGTACTGAAAGCTGTCGGAAGACGCGAAAGATTGCCAGATGCCTGCTAGAACAGCGTGTTGCTAAGTAGTCACACAGAGAGATGATGGAAACTTCAACTGCAGCCCTCTGTGAAAATGCTCCCACAGAGATCTGCTTATTAACTAGCACCAAAAATTCCTAGCAAGGGAAGCCGAGAAAGCAGCTGGGATGGCGAATTCTTCCTTGGAAAGGGACCATTGGATGCAGAGTAGTGCAAAGTGTGTTCTGTCTCTGGGGATGTTATACTTCTGTCTGGCCTATGGCTTCTGGAAAAATTGTAAAGAGGATACACATACTAAACTGGGATGTTCCTCTGAGTTATTTGAAAGCTCAAGTGGGTGTTCATCATCCTGTGCTGGTTGCTTATTTCAGCCTTTTTCCTTCTCTCCCCGTCTTTTGATATCTTTTGATAACATCTTATTTTTGTTGTTGTTGGTTCATCCGTACCCACCCTGTCTCCTTTTCCATCTGCCCCCAGTCTGAACTCACCTGGGAAAAATAACCACAGAACTAATAGAACCACTGGGTCAGGGGAGGTGGCAGCCTACATCTGAATGAGAAAGGGACCTTGAGACGGCAGGGCCACCATCTGGAGATGCTTCATTTTACTACTTTTATCATCTACTTTTTGGGCTAGTCCAGTGATGAGTGCCTGGTAATAAATCTGTCACATAATACATTGCATATGGCACTATCATTAAATATAGCTAAATACTAAATCACAAAGAAATTTCTAGAGAAATTATAATCTAAACTTTCCAGAGGGAAAAGCAAATTTAACATTTGACAATATTGATACATGCAGCTAGTAAATCTAAACATGAGTCAGATAGAATCATATCCAACCATGGAAATTTAAAAATAATGCCTCTGTGACATGTGGTGTAGTTAAAATTCTGGGTCCTGAGCCTACAAACAACTGTGTGTATGCCTGGTTTGAGGGGCCTGAGGGAGTTCTCTGTGAGTCACAGCCTTGGAGGACTCCTGTGAAAAGGGATTATTTTGAAGCTAGAAGACAGCACATGCATGGAAGTACACCTGGGTTCAGTATTTGTGAGTTCAGTGAGGCTTAACCCCAGAGTTTTTCATTCTTCTGTTTTGATCTGTGGTAGAGACATATGCTTCTTAAGTCTTTCAGTAGTCATGACATTTTGTTCTTGCTGTGAGGCACTCTGGTAATATTAATACAAATTAATTCAAATATGCTAGAAAAATAGTATTAATTTTTTCCTTCCATCTGGGGAATGCCACCAGGGTCTAGAGCAAATGCACTTTTACTGAAACTACTTGTAGGTTTCTTGGCTATATATATTCTTAATTTCTTCAAATCCATGCCATTCTAGTTTTCTGTTGTTTATACTTTAGAGTTTCATTATTTTATTTTGATGCTGTTAAAGTGTTCTCTGGCAATCTTTTTCCTTTCACATAGAAAGGTTTCAAGTCCAACCTAGCAAGGTACTCCTGCACTGAGAGCTTTTGAAACTTTCTTATCTGTTCTAAGAGGGTAGCTGTGTTGTAGGGCAGCTGCAGATGTTCCCATAACTTAGCTTCCTCAGAGCTAATGGGGAAGGAAAATAACTGGAACAGTGAAAGACTTTCAGAAAAATGTCTTCTTTGTATGTAAGAATATGAAGACTTCTGGTATTTGGCTACAATAACATGGCTCAGCCACTCCATAGGAAGAACAGTATGACACAATCTGTGTAAAATAAAATTCTTTATTCCCTGACAGCGCAAATAATGTATATTTAAAGGTACGAACATATGTTTACACATATGTGTTTGCATCAAGGTCTTTTAAATATATGTATGTGTTGGCATCTCTGTAAGAAGTATATGGCTTTACCTTTTAGTAGTCACTTACTGTTGCCATCTCCAGACAAATAAGTGTATGTTAACAACTTCTGTTCATACGGAAATTTCTCGTCAGATTGATGCAAACAGGGGAGAGGCTGAACAGCTGTGAAAAATCAGAGCTCTCTTATATATATATTTTGTGCCCAAGATCGTGTTCTTGATGATGTTTTATGTGTTAGTTTGCATGCAGCTGATACACCTTGGTAGTTGCTGTGTGAAGTCTATTGAATATATTTGTCTCTGGGATGCAAAGACAAAAATGATCTCAGCTGGTGCATATATAAATAGGCACTGATTTCAAACCTCTGGTATCTGAAATTCCAGTCTGAACTGGGGTGACAGATGTTTTCACAGCCAAATGGCTGCACCAGCGCTGACCTGTAACTTGTGGTGTTGATGTGGTGACATTTTGATGTTCTCTTTGCCCTGATACTTCCCTAAGGGGTGGGAGGGTGAAAGCCCTTCATTCGCTCAGTTTTGTCCTTCTGAAGCTCTTGGCTGACAGGTGAGCTTGAGCTTCTGATTTGTGTTTTTGAGTGATAGCAGCAATGATCTTGGATGCATGTAATTGGTCCCTTTGAGAATAGCGTAGTGTTATGTAATGTCTCTGAGGGATTTCTCAAGAATTTTGGGAAGCCTACCAAGGATCTACTTTATGCAGGTCTAATCTCTGGTAGAAAAACGAAATATCTTCTAGAAGATATTGTCTTACAGCTTTGTTGAGGATTCATACTGTGGTCAGAGCCTCTGGCTGAGCCCTGGATCCTGGTCTTGGTTATTGTCAGAGGGGTTTTATTAGAGCTAAATTCTGTGGGGTTCAAGAGTTTGTCAGACTTCTCTGCAGGGGGTGTTATGAAAGAAGTGTGGGAGAAAAGAAAATTAACTTAGTAACTGTAGGTGAAAAAGAATTTTCTGCCTTTTTTTTCCTGCTCTTCATGTTCTGAGTTTGCAAGGCTCTTCAGCTGGGACATCCCATGTCACTTTTATAAAAGATGCAATTCCTCCTCGATGCTATGGAAGATAACAAGCAGAACAGGGGTAGCTGGTAGCTGAGGCCAGAAACAGTTGTGGGCAGTAACATCTGAGGATGGGGAGTGAGCAGATGTAGCCTTTGTACCAGCTTAGAAATGCAGTGGAGCAGAAGGACACCACTCATGTGGCTTCCCTGAAAAAGAGGAATTGAGTTAGCAGAATGTCTGGCTTACTTTTTCTCAAAAGAATGTGGAGAAATTTTGAATAGCTGATTTTGTTCATCAGGGAGCTCTTACAGAAAGAAGTTGCATTATAATTTATATTCTTAATTTTATTACAAGTCAGTCCAAAGGCCAGGGTATACATTCAGTTTCAAGCTCTGTATTTTTCATATCCATGACATTAACTTTGCAGGGCGATATTTGTTTTTGAATCAGCTTGAGAGTGGTAGGATTTAAAAGGAGTGATAGTAAAAGGGAAATATTAGCCGCTTAAAGAAGTGTATAGCTTTTAGCTCAATCCTAAAAAAATTGATTTGAGGTTCCTTCTCTCTCAAGCTGATTTGGAAGCAAAGTTTCTCCTTGTCTTGAACCATTGTTACAGGTAAGCCTGCATCTAAGAATATCGATGCCAAGTAAGAAATTAATTTTTCGTTGGCTAAATGCTGCCGCATGCAAAAATTAGATACCAACTAGAGAAAACTTTGTGTTTGGGGATATTTTTATGTGGAAACCTGCATTTCCTAGTCTAAATTGTGTGGTAGTTTGTAGATTCTCAGTTGATCAAAATGATGGTTAACAGTGGGAAGCAGTAGGGAAGACTGGCAGTGCTCTGGATGTTTATTAGGACTCTGTAGTGTGTACCAAGAGTTTATGAGCACAGGGTTGAACGATACTGCTGAGGCACACCATCGAGTTTTCAGCTGTAGAAGGCTGCATGGAAAGCTTGATTCTGGCCTCTGTATTTCTCCACTGCAGACATCACAGTTATGATATATTTTTTTTTTCCCCTCCAGTTCTACTGATATATGAAAATGAGCATCTGGAGGCTATTGTTCAGGATAGAGGAGGTAGCATCAAGTGGCTTAGTCATATCCAGTAGCCTTTTTAAAGATGTGCAGGGAAATAATTTTGGTATATAGAGTCAGTTACTCCCTCTCTAGCATTGCATACACTTATTTTCAGGTCACTGTGTTCTTTGCTTGAATTGGAAGACACATTGCCTATTTAGAAATAGATAAATATATAATTTTTAATTTTAATTTTTTTTTTTTTTTTTTTTTTTTTTTTTTTTTTAATACGTACCGGAAAACAGATTTAATCTAGAAGGCAGATTATTTTTCTAGAGACATTTGTTGAAAATGGTTATATTATTCTAGTAGTTGATTTGCATTTTAATTAGTAAAAATGTTCTCAAGATAAGGAAGGTGGTTTGTGTTTCATGATCAATATTTTGTGATGTCCAGGTTCTGAGGGATCTCATCAACACAGGTAACCTGAAATTTCACTTTCAGAACAGTACGTGTTGGTGTTTTCTTGAGGGCTTTTATATACATTTGAAGATTCTGGTTTTTAAATTTGATTCCTCTTTTCACTTCAACAGATAGGGGACTGACTCTTTTTATGGAGACTCATGATTTGATCCATTTTATTGTAGTCTGCATGTATTTGTAATCTGTATAAGTTAATACTGTGGGCAAGAGTGCTCAAAGCTTAGTCTTACTATCTTTTTTGGAAGGACATTTCTTGTTTGCTTCAATAAATGCAGCAATATGGATTCACAAGAGCTACTGCTACTGTATTTCTGGAACACTTTGATTTAGCTTGAGCTAATTTCTGGAGTAATTTTCTTGACACAAGTAACAAGAAGAAGAGGCACATCTGTTGCACCCAATTAATTTTTGTGTGTGGATGCTACATTAGTATAATTGAAGACATGAAAAGAATACGACACTATTATGTAGAATCTTTTTATGTTCTCTCTGTTTCCTGATTGTGGCTGTATGCAAGTCCTGTGTCTACTTACTCTCATAATGGCTATTCCAATTAGAGGCAGCTTTGGATTCTTCAGCTTTACTTGTGTGCCTTCCTCCAGAAAGCATCTTTACCCATTTTATTCTACTGAAGGAATTTGAGAAATCTGGGAACAGTATTTCTTTTGAGAATAGGTTTCATCTGTAGATATTTAATTAAGGATTTATTTAGGTTCAAAACTTCTTATCTATATTGATCCTTATAAATCATAGAACTAAATATGAATTAGATTTAAGTAGAATTGTTTAGAAAGAATATTTCTAGTCTGATTTTTCATAATTTTAATGTATGTAGTGCTCTAGACTTCAGCTACCAAGGAACCCAAGTTACCAGCAGTCCCTTCTGGAAGAACTGTTATGGCCATTCATGCACTTATAATTCTTATGGGGTGGGATGTTTTCCTCTTTTTTCCCTTTCTTTTGTTATGTTCTGAATATAAAAACACTAGTTTGATTGATTTTAGAAACTACAGTATGGAAAACCCTTGGGTCCCAGGGATTCATCCTTTTGATTGGAGCTACTGTACGTTGGACCACAGAAATACATGACGGTAATTTTGTGGTCTTATTTTGTGGAGAAAAATTTGCTGCTTAAATTCTTTCAACTTAAATACCTGGGATGCAGTAGGGTTTTGATTAGTGTCTTGGTAGCCAGCTGAGAGCCTCAAGATATTTTGGTTTTGGTGTGGAAAAATTTAAATTGTGAGAAGATAAATACAGTAATATTTATACATTATCATTTAAAAAAAGGAATCAGAAGATTTACACTGTTGAATACCACTTGGGGAATATGAATAATCATATAATTTATAGACTCATAGAATGGTCTGGGTTGGAAAGGAGCTTAAAGATCATCTGACACCTTCTGCTAGACAGGTTGCTCAAAATCCCATTCAACCTGGCCTTGAACACTTCCAAGGATAGGGGATCCACAGCTTCTCTGGGCAACCTGTTCCAGCTCCTCACCACCCTCACAGCAAAAATATCTTCCTAATACCCAATCTAAACCTGCCCTCTGCTAGCTTAAACCCATTCTTCCTTGTCCTATTCCTACATGCACTCGTAAAAAGTCCCTCTCCAGCTCTCTGGTACCCTTTATGTACCTGAAGGTTCTGTAAGATCTCCTCAGGCCTTCTCTTCTCCAGGCTGAACAATCCCAGTTCTCTCAGGCTGTTTACATTAGAGAAGTGCTCCCTCCCTCTGATCATGGCCCCCTCTAGGCTTGCTAGGTCTCACCAAAGCAGGGTAGAAGGGGAGGATCACTCTGGTGCTGGTCACACTTCTTTTGATGCAGCCCAGGATATATTGCTGGGTCATTTAGCTTCCATCTCTTGGTGTGTAAACATAAATAATTCATTTGATGGTTCTTTTTCTACCAAGAGTCACAGAGCCAGACTGAAAAAGCAAAATGGCAACAAACATTTTTTTTCCCCCCTTTTTTGTGATGACAGATTAAGCTGCAAGATATACCAAACTGACACAAAATGCTCTTACAAATATTTCTAACCCCCCAAAAAATAGTCCTGGTTAAAGCAAGCTAAAAATTGTTAGGCTTTGGTTTGATATTTTAATTCCTTGCTGGAAAATTAACTTTTATAATCTGAGGATTATGGATTTCTCTTAATGAATAGTCTCCAGTAGACTCAAACAGCTGTAGCATAAACAAATTAATGTAGCTTTGGGTGGGATATTTTTAAAACAATAACTGTTTTCCCAGTTATACCAATAAGGTTCCATTCTGGTTGCTTGAATAAAATGAGATCCTGTAAGAAAAAGCATCTGGAGTTGCAAAATGTTTTAGAGTAGTATCTTTCCATGCTAATTCCATTTAGGAGTTCTATTTAAAATAGGAGACAATTTTGTTTTCATGTTTTGGACGCTAGCTAGTAACTCTAACTTCCTGAGTATAAAGCAAGCAATATTGGGGAAGTGTATATTGCATTTCTTTCTCTGTTTGCAATTGTTACATAGGCTTCTGCAAAATCAGCTGCCCCTATTTACCAAAAAAATTGAGGAAACTAATTTGCAACACTGGAAATCTTAGAAATATTATAATAGATATTCTTGCTTATATTGGCATGATTTTCAGTATCACATATTCCTAAATAAAAATGGCAATCTTTGGAGGGAGAAGATGATATCTATATTTTTTTTTTTTTTTCTGGCAAATATTTTCTGTGTGAAAATACAAGTGCATTTAAAGACAATGAGTGCAGATTTCTTTCTCCATATAGTTTTTTTCCTGAAATATATCCTGGGGAATTTTCAATTCTATTAATCTTCTTTTCCAAACTGACCTAATATGGAATTCACAGCAGCTAAAATGTTGATGAAACTTTCCCTATAATAGAGGATGAGCCTGAGCTACTATTTGCTTATTCTGGTAATAATGAAGTAGTAGTGACCTTCAGTAGGGCTAATTGGCAGATGTTATTTTCTGCAACACATTTCAGAGTGTGATAATAGCATATATTGATGTTAATATTTCTATTGTTAGTTGTTAAAACTGCTATTAATAATATTACTCTTCTTATAAGAATATATATATATATATTTATATAAAAATATTACTGTTCTTGCCTCCCTCTTTTAATCCACCTTAAAAGGCTGCAATAGCATGGGATATGCTTTAATTAATGTGTCTTCTCAGTGCAGGGACAGGTCTGTTTAAAAGTCATTAAGATTTAATGTCCTTAGCTTAAATAATTGTGCTGTCCCTATCTCGGTATGTGCTTTCATGTTTTAGGGGAAGAGAAACAATATGATTTTATATTCAGGAAAAAGTTTTACTTGTCTTTCAGATCAAAGAGATATTGTGCTTTTGATGAAAAGGGAGCTGTGGCTTTCAGAACAAGCACTGACACTTAAGGAGAGACAGAAAAAAGTAAATGGAGGCTTTTGTGATTTAAAATTGGCAAAGCTATTTATTCAAAGTAGGAACTAGATCAAACCCTCATCCATTAAACTTCAATTTTTTTTGTTGAATTACATCAATATGAAGTCCTCAAAGGCCATTCCTCTTCCTTTTCTGCCCCCATTTTACTCTTTGGCAGTGGTAATGCAATCCAAGACTTCGTTAGCTTTTGGTATCTTCCCTGGGTCATCATTTGCTTTCAGGTGGGCTGTCAGACTCTGCAAGATATGAAATACCCTCAAGTACTTTAGATTTAAATAGGACAGAAGGCTGATAGTCTCCACTGGGGTCTAAAGTTTGGGGGCAATACCTGTGGGTCTCTTGGGAAAACCAGGGAAGAGACAGGTTGTACCTTGTGCCTCACAGCCGTGAGGGTGAGAAACATTAAATGTGTGAGCTGATGATCTGAGGTCAAATGCTCAAGCTGTTTTCCTTTTGATTTTCCCTTTGTTTAATATATATTTTTTTCTTTTTTCTTTTTCTTTTTCTCTAGTTTGGTGTGATTTGTCAGAGACCATAATCCACACCTGACTAGAGGAGGGTATATACATATCCCACAGTCCAAACAAGTCCCAGAGCTGTGTTTGTAGAGGCAGATGGCTCTGCAGTCATCAGTCCACACTAGATTAGCTATTTGTATTCCAGCTTTGGAGGGTAGGAAAAGAGGTGGAATAATCCTTGAAAAGTCTCTTTATGTGTGGCCATTTAAAAAATATTTTTGTTTTAGTGTTTCTTTCCCTCATGAGCTGAAATAAAAGATTATATAAATATAAGATCTTTAGCAGAAAGCCTTCTTCTCTGTCTCATGAAGCATTCTATCCCAGTTTGAATTGCTTTCATGTGTGCAGGTGAGGTGATTAGAGACTTCTAAACGATTCCACTTGCTTTGTAAAAGAAAAATCATAGCCTGTATACTTAAAAAAGGTGTGAAAAAAATAATTGCTCACAATTTTGCTATGTGCTGAAATTCATGTAAATCACACTGGCTGTTTTCAAAAGCAAGCAGGGAATATAAACAAAATACTTCAGTGTACTAAAAGCACAAAATTTGGAATTTATTTTACACTGCCTGACAATAATAATTTAAATGGCTTTACAAGATGCACAGAGATAATTTTATGTTCAATTACTGCTCTGTTTGGAACTTCTCTTTAGAATCACAAACTTTTGTAAGAAACTTCTCTGTAGATTCCTGTCTTTAGACTGCTGTCTTTGCCAGAGATCAAGTGAGAATGTCTAGAGTGGTAGCTCACTAAGTGGCTTGGATGAAGGCATGGAGCAGGCATGGCAAGACTCTTCTCTGAGTGAAAAAGTCATTGGTAGGATGCTGGTGAGGCACAGAGGGCTCATCTTCCACTCTCACTGCAGAGAAAAATCCCACACACCTGCATAGTTTAAAGTCACTGAAAACTGTGGAAGCAGAAATTAATTCTTGTTCCTCAGAATATTTCTGCAGTCTTCTAATTGCACTTTCTTGAATTGCTTGGATAATGACATTTTATCAAAAATCTTTTGTTACATGGTGTGGAATTCTGTGAAATTAAGGAGCTGGTGACAGTGTGATTTCTATCATGGCAGTGCTGAAAAATCAGTTGAAAATTTGCCAAGAATTTCCCCTGATGAAGTTTGTGCTTGTTCATTTTTGCAGATGTGTATGCTAAAGATTGAGTATGCTCATGCTCAGTTATTTGAATGTTACCTGAATAGAGATAAATGTAAACATTTTTAAAGTAAAATGTGTTATTTGCTTTGCTGAATCAGGCATGTAACACCTAAGTAGTTGGAAGTCAAAGGGGAAATTCAGTGGAAGTTATTTATGTGCAGTGCTTCTTTTCTCTGTTTGTAAGATTCTGTATTAATCTTAATTCCAAAGATTACTGGAGGATAAAAAAAGGAGAATAACAAGAAATAAGAGACTATTTCACACCTTTGTGCACCTGGTGAACCTCACTGGCAAAATATTAATTTTAAGGAAAATAATACTATGAATAAAAATATTCAGAACATTTTATTTTAGAAACTTGGTAGTATTCCTTATTTTTTAACTGTTACATGTTTTGTTTTATAATACATTGGTAGGACTGCATAGAGAAGCATTTTATTAGTATTAAAATTCTCAGCTATTTGACATTATGCACAAAATAATTATATTTTGTGTATAATGTCAAATGTTTTGTATATATTTTCTCTTGAATGCATATATTCTCTTTCTTATTATTTGTCTTAAAAATTTGAAGCAAGTCTGTATTTAAATATGTGCAAATGAGGAATTTTTCTATCCTGGTATAGATACCCCTATAGATATTTCTATCATTGCTGCCCATCTCCCCTGGACTGCTGTTTTTGCCAGGATTTCCCTGGATGCATGGGCTGTGTATGTGTAGCTGACCAGGAAGAATAGCTACAGGAAGAAAAAAACTGATGAACCAAAATAATTGCAATGAGCTGGGGAAAGACCTCTTGAAGTGAAACAGGGTGTGTGAAAAAAAAGTTCAAAAACAGGAGGAGGATTGCAGCTTACCTAAAAGGTCAGGGTACTTGCACGTATTTTGACCACTTGTATCTGAAGTCCAAATCTGCTGAGTGCAGGATTATGTGGTTTGCAGTTCTTGTTTTAAATCTGTGACTTCACTGACAGCAAGGTGTGTTTACAGTTTGTTGCTCAAAGTCTGGCATAGCTTTAATTCATGAGTACTTTTGTCACATTTTATTTTTTGTATGGAGGACAGAAATGTACAGGCAGAGTAATTTTCCATTCTGTAGGAGAGCATATGGATTGCTTTGCATCTAGGATGGAGAGGCCAGCAAGAGCCTGTTTTACCCAGCACTCACTGAGGATTGATTTATTTGTAAACAAAAATGCAAACCTGTTTCTTCAGTTGCTTCTAGGGAACAAAAGGAGAGGTATTGTAAGAAAGTGATCAAACTCTAGAAAAAAAATATTTCAGATTTCCATTAAAATTGTAGCATCAGGTTATTTTTGTCATTACATCTAAAATTCACTGTTTTTATTTTTCTGTGGATCATCTGGAACAATTTTTTATCTACCCATCAATATATTGCTAATGAATTTTTTTGCAGAATTAATGTTGCTTTGTCATATCTGGTATGTGTTTACACTTGATAAGAATATGTGGCAAGTAAAAGTTTCATGAAGTGGTGGAATATAAACATTTCACTTTAAAGTACATCATGTATTTGCTAGCTGTGTTACCCTGGCATCTTGTTCCCATGAAGCAATCTCACTCATAGAAAACAAGCAAGTGGGAGATTTTGGGGTTTGGAGCTGATTCAAATTTGCAAGAATAAGAATTAGAGGTAAAATTAATGCAAGCAATAATAATCACAACAAAAAGGAAATAATTGAAGAAAGCACAGAAGTTCTACTACTGATGAGATGCAGATACTCTTTACTGGGCAAAGTGACAGCTGAATGAAATGTAGAATCTGTGCTGGGAGGCAGAGCCATCTGAGTTGATGTTTAAGCTTCTAACAGTATTTTAACAATTATTACCCAGTTCCTTTGGAAATTGCCTTAGCAACTCAATGTGAGCTGTTGAATACTGCCATATCCATACAGAGACCTTTCCTGGAGTACTCTTTCACCTCTCCAGTACAGCTGATTTGAAGAAAACTTACTTTCTATGAATATTTATAGCCTGTTCTTTTACAAGAAGTTTTATTGATTTGATTAGTGCTCCCACAGAACACAGATGAAAAGAAACCACTGAAAGGAGATCAACCTCTGTCTTGTCAGTTCTTGAATATTGCACGCTTTATTAACGTCAGTCTAGGCTTTCCTGTTATTATTCCTAGTTAGAAGAGAAGTATTGGTAATGTCTTTTTTTCAGACAGATTAAGAATCAGTATTTTAAAAATAAGTATTTTTAATGTCTTTTTTTTGAGACAGAACACCATAACCTTCTAAATAGTCTATGCACAGTTGTGTGACACAGTGTTATGGGTTAGTGCTAAAAATCATATTCTTGTAGTTTGGAATCGAGAGAATACCAAACACTCAATAAACATCAGCAATTTGTGGCAACATGGTTCCCAAATCACTGACTGAAACTGTGAGAATTGGTTTCTAGAAGCTGGAGTGGGTGAGTGAAGTGGTTGAGTCACCAGCCCTGGGAGCATAGAAATGATGTGTAGAAGTGGCACCTAGGGACACAGTTTAATGGTGAGCTTGGCAGTGTTAGGTTAATGGTTGGACTCAGTCTTTAGAGGCCTTTCCCACCCTAAACAATTCTGTGAAGAAATTATTCCAAACTTCTGTAAAGCAAAGATTTTCAATTTGGTTTCTCTAAAACAGAGTGAGTTTCATCTCTCGTATTGCACAGGGCTTTTCCATCAAGAGGATTCATGCAGGAACTTCTTAAATTTAAAAGTTAAATTATTTTCTTTACATGCAGTTGATGAATTAACTTGAAGGAGGAACAACACTATCTGCATACTCATGAAGGGATCCGATCTGATCACAGGCAACAGCTTGTGAGCGAGGGCTGTAACACATATTATGTGCATGGGTGAAAGAATTCAAGTGGATATACAGTGCAGAAATGTTGTACTTTCAAAGCAAGAATATTTGTATTCAATTCATTTGGGGTTTAGATTTTAAAGTAATACTTGTACTTGTTCAACCTTCAGATTCTCTTGCTTTATGTTTAGGAATGTATGTGCATGCACATGTGTCAGCCCTGACAGGAGGGGAGTTTGTAGATATTGGCAAACATCTATAGCTGTGCATCTCTATCTTGAGCAAGCTTGAGGGTCTTTGAGACCCTCAGGTGACAAACTTCCACGAACTAAGGGTCAGTGTAATGCATAGTCCTATGCATCAGCCACTGATTTGGTGTGAGTTATGGACCTAAAATGATATAGAGAATTTTGGACTTTCCTCTGTGCTTCAGTTACCTGCCTGTAACAAGGGCAATAGGAATTTTCTAGGTACTTTACAATGTTGGGAAGGAAGTCACATGGAGAACTGGAAAAGCCCTTATACTTGTATTATCCAAAGCCATAAAACCTCATGGAATATGTGCTTGTAAATGTGCAAATATATAACACAGACATACACAAGCATGTCAAAGTGGGAGTGTAGGAAAGGGTTAAGAAAAGGAAAGAAAAAGGAATCAGTGTAAAAATGTGGATTTGTTTTTCCACATGATGAACACAAACATGGAAGTTTTACTATTTCTACAGTGTATGCAGGGATTTCCCCATAGTCAGTATGGGTACAAACATTGTCTTTTAGTTTCATGATTATGTCTAGACCATTATTTATGCTAAAAGGGATATCTTATTCATCTGTGATTAAGTGCACATCTCTGCTTGGGCACTGTTGGGCACAGATGTATTTAAAATGCTAATCTCCTCAGCACAAGCAATGATCCAAAGGGAAAAAACCCATTTATTTCTTCCAGAAATTCAAGGAGGTACCTTTTATAAAGATTTTACCAGGTAGCTCCTCAGGGCCTGGAAAAAGCATCTTTTGCTCTCTTAAAATCAATTTGACATTCAGTATCAAAACCTGTGTGCGCCCCCTGAAAAGGGCAATCACTGTAATTGAGCTGGGTGGTCAGGGTGGATGTGAGCCCATGGCAACACCGCTGTCAGAGGCACACACAGTTTGGTGGCTGGGGCCAAGGCCATGGCAGCTGCTTCCCATGGCTCCAGCCTCCTGGGGGTCAGCAGTCAGGAACTCTGCCTTTTCTCTGACTCCATGAAATCTCAGCATCAACTTTCTGTAATCTGCTTTTGTGTAATTAAGGGTGCACCCGTTCACCAAATCATTTATCCCTCAGTATTGAGCTGTTCCATCAATGGACTGCATATCCAAACCTACTGCCTAGAGTAGTTTCTCATACTTCAAAATACACAACATTAATTTGGGATCATTTTCAGTTTATTTATTTTTAATACCTCATGAATGATGCCTTGTCTAACCTGAGGTTTGTCATAAACATGGAGAAAGCATTTATTTGTATTTGAATTTACATTTCCCTGTATAGAAAGAAAATGTTTCAGAACTTCCCCAGAACTTTCAATCCCACTTGAGGTATTTGAAATAAATGAATCATAGGTGGTGGAGCTCTCTTCCAGTCAATTTAGCAAGTAAAATCTAGTCTTAGAATTCTCAAAAGCACCTATAATCTCTCACATGTGAAATACTTAATTGCAGCTAGTTTCAGTAGATGCCCCGCTTTGTCTAGGAATTTTATGTAAAAAACATGCTCATTTGGAGTCTCTATATTTCTAATTCCACTTTGAAAATGTGTATGTGTAAGATTTTTCTGAAGATATTGGTTAACTAGAAGGCAAAGGGATCTCTTTAAAGGGATCTAGTTAAAAGAAAAAAAAAAAAATTTGTTTTCAGCCTTCCTTTTTATGAAGGTTTGAATACTTTTAGATGCGTAAGATCTAAACAATAGTGTAATGTCAATTGTATGAGAATTTATAGCATTTCAAGCTTTTCCATATTTTCAATATAATCTATTGTTTGTCACTGGGGGGAAGACTCAACTAGAATTTGAAACTTGAAGCATTGTTTTGCTCAAAAGCAGTAATACATAGTTATTAAAGTTACTATTATCTGCTTAACAGTAAATCTGCTTCTCATGGGAAAGTTACAGATGCTTTCATGCTCCCAGAAATATGTCAAAAAAGACAATATGAAAATAAAGAATCCTATAAAATCTCATTTTGGTTTTTTTTCCTTCCTATTTTGCATAGCCCTGCTTTCATCTCTATTGCTGACCAAAGGGATAAAAATTCCCTTTGAACCTGATTTGAATCTCAGAGACTCCTTGGAGTTTGGAGATGAAACCCTGGAATATGTTACTTTATTGAGTGGAGCAATTAGTTACAATCTACTCACAATGTGCTTTTATTCTTAATTCACTTGGGTTACTGGAAGCTCCTTCTAAAATGCATTTCTTGTCCACAGCTGCTTGTCAGAGACAAGTAAAGGCACACAATTTAGCAGAACATGAAAGGGATTTGGTGAAATTAGGAGGCAAATCATCTTCCTGGTTATGAAAGTGAAGTGAGGAGGGTGCATTGGGGAAGAGCAGTCTGAAAAGGATACTGACAGTATTTTGGATGGAACAGATGCCATTTGGCAAGTTAGATTTTGTACTCTGTACTGTTCATGGAAGGTAGCAGTGGTTAAAATCTTTGAGGGAAGCTTTCCAATGAATTTAGAAGTTTAAATCAAGCAACTTTCTAATTTCCACAATCAAACCCAAGCATATTGGTTGAAGTGGGGAACGGACCAGTTCTAGGAACTTTCCCCTCAGAAACAGGGGATGGGATGAGCTGCGCAGGACTGAAAATGTGAAGAATAAGCAAGGTACTGAGGCTACCTGTGCAGTTTCACTGTGCACATCCTGTCCCCATCCCATCCAGAGAAAGAGCTCTGAGGCAGGGAAAAGGCAGCAGACCGTGTTGTCGTGTGGCTGATTCCCCAAGGTTTCTCTGTGAGCAAGGCAGCTCTAGCCAGACTTTATGCTGCCTCTTGAGTGGAAGGGGGAGCATGGAAGTGAAAACATGCCAGGGAGCTACTGCAGTGGGGCCACATGTTCCTGCTCTCCACATGCAGGAGCTCTGTGGTTACACAAGGATATGCAGCGGCATCCCTATCACCCTGTTCTCTTCTCACAGCACAGTGTCCAAAATTAAGGTTTCCCTGGTTTTTACCTAGCAACAGAATTCTTCTTTTTTGTCTTTATTATAATTATTTAAAGAAAGAAAAATACTTTTCTGACAAAAACCTCTCGGGAATTACATCAACCATATGAAATATAAATACGTTTCCTCTCCCTTTGTATAAATAATGGATTAGGTTTTCACTGGAGAAGCTGAGAGTAGGATTTAAGGACAACTTGTGTAACTCACAAAGTAGGCTATGGTGTACAGCAGCAGACTGTTATAAAACATGACACAGTAGGAAATGTGATTAATGTGTGATGGAAACCCCTTGGTAGATCAGGTTGCTAAAGTATGTACTGTACCCTACCTGTGGTTTGGTTTATGTTCATTAGCATCTGGACAGAAGTGAACTGCTACCTGGTAGAGTGTTATTTTATCCAGTAATGTGTGATTTAATGACAACATTATTGCACTATACCTTTTCTGTGTTTATGGAAGAAAAGCATTTCACAGTTTTTAGGATGAAGAACAAGAATTTGAGTGTAAAAGTGAACTATAATCCTTCCTTCAAGGATGACATAAGTCTGACTTGGGAAGAATACCGAGAGCTGAATGTGAACTTGGTGTCCTCATACCAATTAGCAGCAGATGAGAAGCATGCTGTGGAGCAACAGCCTCTGTAAGAGCTCTGGGATGCTCACAGAGTGCCTGCTTGTTTTATGGGGCCAGCCAAGCAAAACTCCCTGCTTGGCATGTGCTCCACTAGGCTGGTGTTTTGTCACCATTGCGAGACATTGCTTTTGTAGAGAAGTAAATAAAAAGTGACTGCCAAATCCCCAAGCATGAGTTTTCTAAATCTGGTGTATCCAGACCCCTGATTCTAAATTGCATTAAGACCTCTCAGGAATTATAACCTGGAACAATTCAAGCTTCTGTTGATGCATAAACAAGAATGTTTATGAAAACAGTGTAGCTTGGATCTGTTTGTCCCTTTTTGATTGGTGATGAGCTAATTTTATTTTAAAACTTGAGTCTACTCCTTGGTGCACGAAGGGACAGAGTGAACTCAGTGGAGCTGAAATTTCCTGAATTATAAGTTTAGCCCTGACTCTGGTTTAGGGAAGCATATTGGGCTGGTCTAAAGTTGCTGTGACTTTTTTCTAGTTTTCTGAGTCAGGCTTTCTTTCATATATCTGTACCGGGAACATTTACAAAATTGTAGGACTCTGCAACATATAATTGATATTTCCTGTGATTTTTTTTTTTTTTGGACAAGTTTTATTAGTCAAGATTTGTGGAAACTTTTAATATCATCTTTCTTTTCTCTGACTGAATTCTATCACAATTGCATTTTTTGTTTACATAAGTACAATCTGTAAGCTGATTTCAGAGCAAAATACCTAGGAGTAAGATATATTCCCAGTGTGATTTATTTTTATTTTAATGAATCATAGGATGGCCTGGGTTGATAGGGATCTTAAAGGTCATCCAGTTCTTACTTCCCTGCCATGGACAGGGACCCCTTACACTAGACCACATTGCTCAGAGCCCCATCCAGCCTGGCCTTGAACACTTCCAGGGATGGGGCATCCACAGCTTCTCTGAACAATCCAATCCAAGTTAAGTGAGGGACAACTTTGTCTTGTGTGTTCTGAAAGGAAAAAGTAGTTTTAGCAACAGAGCCTTGGTGTAGCTTACCTACATGAGAGCAGAACCAAAAACTAAGATAATAGGTTTCATAAAGACAATCTATATGTTAAACCATCATGCTCAGAATATTTAAATATAAATGCTGATAAATAGCTAAGACATTCATAAAATGTGCTCTGTATTGTAGGAATTTTGTCACATTGTAAAAAAATATTAAGCTACTTTAAAAATAAAATTTGTTGGATTGTTTTCAAAAAAATTGGAATTTTTTGGGGGGGATTTGTGTGCATATGATGTTTTTCCTATGAAAAATTTAAGACACTAAGAAAAATTTCTCAATTACATGCCAAACCACTTTGCTTTTTATTTGCAAGTTGTTTTTTAACAAGAAGGTAATATTAAAAGAAGCTTTAAGCAAATTTCTAAAGATAAGATTTTTTATTACAAGTTTTCCTTCTTGCCTCCTTTGAAGGACATATTGTTCTGCTAAAAAATGAAAGAATGTCAGAAATTCTGGGTTGTTACTGCTACTACTCACTCCAAACATTCTTTGGAGGTGAAAAATATTTGAATTAAAACTTAGGACTTAAGCTCATCATGCTTGTCTGTAGGGTTCTGCCTACGTGACCTTGCCCAAATCATTAAATACTGATCCTGGGAGACGTACTTGAGCACATTCCACAGGTGCTGGGCCCTGTGCTCTTTGTATTTCACTTTCTCTGTTCTAAGTGGACCAGCTGCAATCGAGCCATCAGAGGAATTTCAGGTGCTATTTTACACAAGCCTATGAAGATAAAATGCTTTCCACTTTCAAATGGACAGAGCCATGAACTGTACCTCAGCTTTGTTCGAAGGAACCAAAGCCTTTAATAATGAACAATCTAGGCAGTCCCATTTATTGTAGAAATCCCTGTTTTGTTCATCCAAGTGGTTTGGGGTTTTTTTTAAGCTGCTTCACTTTGAAACTTGGCCCCTGTGAAGGAAAATCGTGTGTTGTTTACAGGTGCTGCAGCCTGTTAAAAGCCCATTGACAGACACTGGCAGGCTAAGGCACAGATAAACCAATTGCTATTAACAACATGTAGCAGGTGACAAGAGAGTAGCTCAGTGAGGATTGTATGACCTACATTTCCATTTAATTTCTCACAATGTTTGCTGTGTCATATGGTTAACCTGGTTAGCCTGTTTTTTAACTGTTCTGTTCCTGCAGTTCTTTTAAAACTTGTAATGTATTTTGTGTAACCTCTTAAACACCTCAAGTTGTTTGTAATTTAGGCTTTGGAAACATCTCCCCACGCACACAAGGTGGAAAGATATTCTGTATCATCTATGCCTTATTGGGAATTCCTCTGTTTGGTTTTCTGTTGGCTGGTGTTGGAGATCAACTAGGGACAATCTTTGGAAAAGGAATTGCCAAAGTAGAAGATACCTTTGTTGTGAGTATGCTGACTGCCTCATTTGGTTTTTTTTCTGCTTGTTCTGAATCTCACAAGTGAAAGGAATAGCCTGAAAAACAGGGTTCATTGTTGCAGTCAGATGTACAGGAAGAGATAGAAAGGACTTGTCACAGTCTGAATTTGCTAATGAACACCTCTGAGAACTGGGTGAAGTCATTCCCTACCATGATTTACAGTTGGGAAGAGGAATAAGACTCAAAGAATTTTTTTTGCTCTGCCCTTTTTACTTGTAAGCTTGCTGTGATGCTTACCCTTAAAGGTTTTTGTACAGACTGTGATAAGAAATGTATTCACTGAGATTTTTTGAAGCAGTGAATGCTTAGTAACCAACTTTGTAGCTGTTTGCATCAGTACTGCAAGTGTTAGGACTGATTTTCCACATCAAGCCCTACCTTGCACACAAGACACCTTTTCTTTATAGAAAGGGTCTGACATGGTTTTGTTTTTGATACAAAGCAAACTGGGCCTGTGCTAAGAAGGCTTATGCAATAGGCAAACACAAGCTTGAAAGCTTTTTAAGAAAAGGCATGCATTTTCAGATTTGAAACATCAGTTCATGTCCAGACAAGGTACTGGTGAATAACATAGATTTCCATTGAGATTTGCCTGAAAAAGGCAAGAACATTTTATAATTTCTGGGGTTTCATAACTGATTTATTTTTTTTTTCTTAAAGGTATAGAAATTCTGAGATAAATTTTTGCCTTTTTTGCTTGTAGAGAAAATGATTTTCCTTTTTTTTTTTTTTTTTTTTTTTTATAATGGATGTATCCCTGCAAGAAGAATGCCCCAATATAAAAAAAGCAGTATCATCCCCTCTTTTCATAACATCTGAGTGAAAACACTGATCTAGATGTTGCAGTCTGGAACACTCTCTAATTCTGTTTATTAGCTTGCCTAAAGAAATGGGAGATGCTGATGGGTCAGAGCAGGTACTTTTATGTTGCCATAACAGAAGCTGTAACTCTTATTTGGGTTACAAAAGCTCAGCCTTGGTCATGCTGACTGTAAACACAGTTCCCACAGAAACTTAAAAGCAAGAAAACATCCATTGTGAACAACATGATTTCATTTTCTGTCGATTTCTGTGAAAGATTTTTGTATAATCTGTTATTTTAGGTTGAACTGACATGCATTGAATGGATGGAAAATGTGAAATTCGCTGGGCATGCAAAATGGAATTTTGCAGGAGTCTGTTCTAGCTTTAGTGCAGTTTACAAAAAATGTTAATAACATACACAATAGCTAAATGCCCTGGTTCATTAAATCTGCAGATGGTCTCAAGCTGTGGAGACAACTGAAACTTGGAGGATCAAAATTATCTCAAAATTTTTGAAAAACAGTCTGACTAGATAGGATCAAATTCAAGCAGGGCAAAGTCAAAGTAATATATGAAGGAATAATAAAATATGCAGCTGCATGTCAGGAAACAGCTGTCTAGGTGCAATTTTGTGAAAATGTTCTGTGGGCTCTAAAGGCTAACATGCTAACATTGGTTAATGGCCTACTGCTATGGAAAATAGGTACAACTGGAAATAGGCAAAGCATAAGAAAGGCTCATTCCATTCTGTGCTATTTTTTCCTATCTAATTTTGAGTACAACAATTAATGAAACATGGGCTAATTTGCTGGTGCCAAGGGATTGCAAGAAAAATAGGAAAGGGAAAAAAAAGAAATAAATTTATTTGGTTTAAAGATCATGTAACTGAAAGAGAAACACTATGAAAGTTTTCTGGAAAGAGAAAATTAGCAATTTCTTTGTTTGTCTTGGGTAAGACCATAAACAGCACACTTAAACATAAGGAGCTAAGATGTAGGTTCAACATTTGGAAAATCATCAGTTGACAAGAGCATGATCACATGTTGCCTGGCCAGTAATGTATTTGCAGTGGTTCAGGTGGGTTTGTTTTGTCTTTAGGCAGGTTTGGCTCTCTTACATCACTTCCAGCTCTGTTTTGTAGGATTTTGTTTAGCTGGTTATTTCATTGAAGAGAACTCTATGGTTAAAATGCACCTCATTTAGTTGGTTTTTTGTGGGTGTATAAAATTGGAGAAACTGCAGGTGCATGCACTACTTGTAACTCACTTGAATATCTAGACAGCCCTCAAATCTTTTACATCATCAGCTGTTAATATTAGTGAATGCTATACATGCTGCTCACCTGTGAAGGGTCCAGTCCCACTCTGCATTTACTACTGGCAAATGTTTCCTAGGATAGTCATGTTTGAAACCCTTTTCAGCATAAAATCCTGCTTGAATTTTCCGGTTTGTTTGAGAATTGTAACGCTGTGTCCTCTACAGCTATGTAGTGCACACTGGGGGGTGATGGGTGCTGATGTGCACTGGTGCATTTTTATTAACAATGGGTTTCCTCTCTTTCCCCTTCCCTTTCCAGAAATGGAATGTGAGTCAGACAAAGATTCGCATCATTTCAACAATAATATTCATACTGTTTGGCTGCGTGCTGTTTGTTGCTCTTCCTGCAGTTATATTCAAGCACATAGAAGGCTGGAACACATTAGATGCAATTTACTTTGTGGTTATCACTTTAACTACCATTGGATTCGGTGATTATGTTGCAGGTAAGTTTTTTTTTTTTCATAGCTCTTTGTCTTATAATGTTTTGCACAGTGATGTTTATTCTGCATTTTTTTCTTAGCTTTGGGACAGATGTATCTCTCTTGTGGTGCCTCTCTCCCAGTTTTATCCTTCATCATTCATGTGATGGGGCCTGTCCTTATTTTGGTTGATGTGACAGTGTAGAGACAGGAGGAGTGACAGTGAAATTCATGGTGCATGTCTCTGCCTACTAGTTTTTTCTCTTCCTATACTATTAAATATTAAGTAGGATATCATTTCTGTAGGGTTTTTTTTTTTTCTTACAAGGTTACAAAGTGGAAGCACTAATATAGCATTTTAATCTCACTATACCTTTTCAGCTGGATTTGTTTAAAATGCTTCACCCTGTGAAATTATATAAGTTTTGTGTGCATCCCTTACTTTCAAAATATTCCAGAGCTCTCTTTCTGCCATTGAAATGTCTGTATTCTGTGAGGACTTTTGGATCCTATTCCTGTGGGTTTTTGTCAGTATGCACTTGCCCATATTTTTTTTTGTAATGTCATGAGAAGTTTTAGCACAACCTGTAGAGAACGTGTCCAATTTTTATGGTTCCATTAAGTTGAATTAGTTTCAAACAACTTTGGTATGCTAAGCTAAAAAAAAGTCTGGGCCACTTCTCTGTGTAAACTTTTTTCTTCAAAAGATGTCAGAGGTATTCACTTGGATTTGAGTAGGTCTATGCTGTCTGTGCTGAGAAAGCACATTGATCTGAGTCAATGTGTAGAGGTGAGGATCAGGAAATCTGAGCTTTGTGCTCCAAGCCCAAGACTTGCTTTCCTTGGCCGGATCTGATGCTTCTGCTGATACAGAACCATCACCTCTCTCATGGAGCACTGCTCTCCCACCTCTGAACTCTGTGCAAGGCAGAGGTGGCCAACAAGGCCCTTTGTGCTGGGTCTGCTCTCAGCAAGAGACTCTGCAGGAGGGAGTTGTTTTTAGTAGGCACTCACACACTGTGGGCTCCTCCTGTGGCTTGTCTGTGCCCATGGCTGCTGTGTGAGTACAAGTGTGCCAAGCCGAGGTTCTCAGGTTGGGTAATTCATCTTGTAGGCGTGCCTGAGGTTTTGTCTTGATGGCAGTAATGGGTCTTGTCACTGGCAGAAGTTTTTCAAGTTGGAGAGGTCCAACAAGGACCTCTAAAGTGTCAGAACTGCTTGTTGCTTCTGTAAATGGTGTGGGTAAAATGTGGGTAAATTTATTTGTTGTTGAAGATAACTGCTACTGCTACTCAGGCAGCCTTCATTTTTAGACTGCTTGCAAACCTGGTAAAAATTTTTGTAAATCATAGAACTGAGCTGTAAATTAGCAAATCAATTTTTTTTTTTTTACTTTTATGTAGTTATTTGTGATGTTTCCAAATGTCTTTGTATGTATCTTGACTTCTGCCTTTCCATTTTCTTTCCTGTATTCCTTTTCTTATTTTCATTTTGTCTTCAGAATTTGTGATTCCAGTCAGATAACGACTAGCATGAAATAAAAAATTTATGCTGTTTCTGAGTCAAGAACCTGGGTGTTTTAGACTTTCATTCCTGAAGGGTATGTGTATGACAGGGAATAAAAATGATAGTGTATAAAGGCCTGGTTATATTTACTGTAAAGCATTATGTGAAATGGCCCACTTGGCTCTAACTAGAACACTGAGTACATTCATCATCACTCCCATTATAAATTTCCATAGACTTTTCTATTTGTAGGCCATTTGATATAATAATTTTTTCCTACATTGTCTGCTTTTTAATTCTACCAGGAAACACTTTCTCTTTCTACAGAATGTCCTTGAATTATGTTGTTCTATAGCTGATAGCCTTTTATGGTTCACTTGAAAAATGTTCTTTATTTAATTTAAAATCCTACTGTAAATCCATTATTTCAAAGCATCAAAAATGTTTTCTAGTTTCTTTGAGCAACAAGCACAAGACTTATATTTGAACAGCAGTATGCTACTGACTTAAAGGGGCAATGGGATTTGTACTTGCAGAGACAATGCTCAAGAGAACAGGGTTAAATGGCTGGCTGCATCATAACTGGGAGCTAAATATTCCCATGGGACTGTGTTCTGACAGGAATGAAGCTGAGAATATCATAAAATTTGGGTGAACTAAAATACTTTGGTTTTGGTCGGTGACTTGAAGGATTTTTCAAAAATGTCCGTTTGTTTTGTGTTTTTTTTTTGCAGTACACTGTTGTCAGGTTAGATAAAATTTTTGAAAAATAGGTAAGGTATTAATTGACTGAGTTTTACATTGTGTAAGTTTTCAGTCATTGGTGTGTATACAAGTAAGAAATTATTTGAAGGAAACTGACATTGCAATTCTCAATGGTTCTCATAGAATTTGTCTTAGGAACTAGGCTTCCTTATTAATTTTGAGGAAGTATGCAGAATTTCTTGTACCCTAACAAATCAGTACCTTTTATTCATGATTTTTTGGTTTGTTTGTTTCTCTTTTAGGTAAGTCATGACTACAGAGTGGACACTAAGGACCACTGATATTTTTGTGGTAGGCTTTGTCTGGAGAGCTCTCCTTGAAGTTTAGGAAAGCTGGGTGTCACAGACGAGGGAGAAACATGAAGAGTTAAGACCTGTAATGCTGTAGAAGGCTGTAAAAGAGGTGGTCATGATAGAATATTGTGGTTTAGAGCATGCTGGTCTTGGTTGTGGTTTGCCATGGTGAAGCAAAAAGCAGCAGAAAGAATGATGCTCCGGTCTACTTTGCGCCTAGATGCAGCACATTTTGAAAAACTCCTCACACTGGCATTAATTTATTCATTTTTTTGAATTTTTTTTCTTAAATAATATTTGCAGTGAAAATTGCCTTCTTCCACTTACCATTATAGTCAAAGCATAATTGTGCCCAGTGATGCTCTGATTTGCAATTATATCAGAGTGTACTTTTTGCAATAAAGGTCAAATTGATAATTCTTTTAGCACTCCTGAGGCCTGCAGGATAACCCATAAATATGTGTCATTTTTGGCCCATAAAATTCCCTCAAAACCCTCCAATTCCTATATATTTGAAAAATTTAAAATCTTTTTTTTTTCCGGGAGCTGCCATCTCACGGAAAAAACATAAAAGTTTACAAGCCCCACGTAATCCCATGGCTGTGTAAACATATGTGCTGGTGTGTGGGGAAAGACCTCTGAAATACCTATCATTTTTCACTAACACAAAACTTGCTGCTTTCTGGTGCAAGTAAGAGCTGAAAAGAAGCCCTGAAGAACTTTCAGGAGGTAAAGAGCTTTATGTTACTCAATAGCTGTACCAAAAAGGAGGCAATAGCTGAACACGGGATTCAGGAACGTAATGCTATCATTGACTGTAGCACAGGCTGTCATATTAGAAATTCATCTAGTTCTCCAAGAGTTTTTTTAGAACTTTCTTTTTTGTCCTGGAGATGATGTACTCTATTCCCAGAAACCAGAGTGAGAAAGCATTCCCTTTGTTAGTCAGAGTCTAAGTTATTTGGAGCCTGTGGAAATTTCACCTGGGGTTTCCATCAGCAAGAGAAGCCTTAAGGCAAAGGTAATAGATTGATCACTCCTGGTGCATGCAAGGAAGGAAAAGATGAAAAGCCCTTGTAATGCATGTTCCAGAAAATACATTAACTGTATTCCAAAAAAATGGACTGCTTCTCTGTCTTATGAAATTACTAGATTTTTCAACTTTTTGGAATGGTTTAATTTTTTTTAGAGGGAGAGGGATAATATTTTTTTATTTGAAGAAAGATTATTGTAGCTTTTCACAAAACAAGAGGACAAACTGTACTACAGCCTTCACTGCCTTGTGAATATCAGGAGGTAGTCAAACAATCTTTTTTTGTTTTCAAGAGAAAACATTGAATTTAGCATGACAAAAGAAAACCCAACCAAAATGATTAATATCTTTTGAAAGAGAAAAAGAAATCTTCTCATGTGGAATGTGTCACGATTTCAGTACAATGAAATATATTTCTTGGTACTAAGGTTAGCACTGAGGCATGTGAATATATCTGTATAATCAACAATATATTGTTCACATATACAGATAAATTCTTTAACTTTCAGTGCAGTTTGGAAGGTGTATTCAAATATTTCTAGTGACATTAATCTAACACGTTTCAAATCTAAATTAGGTGACAGGTCCAAAACTTGCCTAAATAAAGTAGAAGGCAATAATACAAATAGTATATCAGTAATTTGTTTCACAGTGGGGCATAATGATGATACGAAATTATCTCATAAATATGAAATATTTAAATATGAAACAGATCACAGAATTCTGAAAGTATTACTTAAAAGATGTATTCCAACTCTTCTGTTACTTCTGTGGGAATTTGTTTTTTTGCTTGGTTTTCTGTGTTTGAGCCCTGATTTTTAACTTACTGCTTTTTCACTGTTTCATTCTTTAATCAACTCTGATATGTTGCCATTGTGATACACGTACCTGGCTCTGCACTGTGTTGCTTGGCCTGAGACCCAGTTTGTGGAGAACTGAGATATTTTAGTCTCATTTAATGTCACCGAACTGGGGCACTTGACCCGGTGGTCATAGCAGCCCAGTTGATCTGCAGTCACTGTGTGATACCACGCACCAGCAGAGAGAAATCGCTGTCATGCTGAGCCAGGGGTGTGCCCAGCATCCTGGAGGAGAGCTGTGTGCCCTCCCACAGGCTCCATGTCTTTTTTTGGCATTTGGAAGAGCTTTTTCCCCCCTCAGGACTCGGTGTCTGTAATAAGGGCTCTCTGTGAGCTATGCTTTAAGCTGAAGACAGAGCACTGACTTGCTCGATATCTGTGCAGGACGGCATGTGAGGAGTTTTAGATCTGTGCTTTGTTTTCTGAAGTAGCTCTCCATTTTCCACTGAGTGGCATCAAGTGGCTCCTATGGCCTACTCCTATTCCACCTCTAGCAGTGCAATACTATCTTGTCTCCAGCTGTCTGCATTTCCACTTTGCCATGGGAGCTAGTCTTTCTCTGTCTCCCCTTTTTTTGCAGTCCTCAGAGGCAAATCCTTTCTAGCTGCAGGGCTGAACCTCCGCTTTTCTTTGGAGTGGGACAAGTGACATTTCTGGATTAAACATGTTTGTCAGGTTTGTCAAAACAGGGATGGTGGACAGCTACTTGTTATTCTGTAATTAAAACTGGATTATATCATTTTTCTATATGCAGAGTAATTTGTACTGCTGATGAAAAATCATAGACATTTCCTTGTTTGCAGTGCCAACTTTTGAATAACCCAGAAATTTTTGCTGGTATGGAATTAAGATACTGAATGTTGACAGCACTTTCTATTCTCTCCTCCTCATTTTGAAGTAAAATTGCAAAGCCAACCAACTTTACAGAAATAATTACATGTTTCTATTTTGAGCCAGTTACTGTAGAAAGAATGGGAAAAAGAGTGGCAACAATGAAGAAAATTATTTACTTTTAAAGTACCAGTTTTACATAAATAAATAAGTAAAAAAGATATATTTGTAATATGTTCTAAAGCACGACTGAGATATTCACTAATGCCTTTGTTCACTGAAACAGAGTTCTTGACTTTAGTAAGGAATATGTTTGGGCCATAGAACAACTTAACGTTTCCCGAAGTGTTGAAAATCCCAAATAAAAATTATTTGGCAGATGTAAGAATGGTGGCAGCAACAATATAATAGTCTGTGATGATGGTGGATAGAAAATAGATCTCAAGCAACTTTAGATCAAATCTTTACCAGAAAACATCTTGGCAATAAACTCTGGCTGTTCTTGGTAACAGATTATGGCAGACTGCTAGATTTCTTCTTCATTGTGGTTTTAACCTATTTTGAGTAGAGGCTAAAGAAAGTTGGGAAAAGTTTTGTCCCTCAGCCCACAAAATTTGGTTTGCCAAACAAGCAACAAAATTCATCTTCTGCCTTCTCAGCATTTTCCTTCCCAGAGGGCTGCATAAACCAATTTACTCCGCAAAAGAAACATGATGGCGTATCATATTGATATGCTTTTTATGATGTTGCCCATAAAATCATTAGATTATCTCATATACTTCAGTACAAGTACATTTAGCTATGCATACTCATACCCAAATGCATTCATACCCATTTAAGTGAATTTGGTAGTTAATGAATTCTTGTAGTTTAAATTCAGTACAGTTGAGTTCTGATCACATTTCTCGATGAAATCCTGTTTAATGACATTCCCAGGTAACTTCATTATGGCAGTTTGAGCATCACAGGAGACAGTAGTTAAGTCAGGACAAAGATCCTCAGGTATGTCTCTCTCCCTGAGACTTTATTAAATTGAGAAATCATTCAAGGAGTCCTTGAAATTCAGAAGCTCAACAGCTAATAAAGGTTTTAGCTTTAAAGCCTTATCCTAGAGTATTTCTTTAGATGCCTTTTGTCCCTTTAACTTCGGGAAAGCAGAACTCCTTTGGGCATGGCTAGATGGAGCCATCTCCTGGCCAGACTGCATGGAAAACTTGGTTGAACATGAATATGTCCTAATTCCTGCCTCGGTGATTAACTTTGCTGTAAATAAAATAAGTATAAACTGTGGAGGAAGTGCTTCTTGCAGACTGGCAGAGTTAGGTTCCAGTTTCAGTTTATAAATGTAATATGCCAAAAATTAAAAACCAACCATGTGGATGCTTTCTATGATGCTTTCTTGTGCATTGTATGAACAGCTAAAGAAGAGGATGAACCACCAAGTGTGGCCCATTATTATAGCAAGGACACAGTGGTAATCGACCATTATTTTGAATTACAACACATTTTGGGTGAATCATCCCTAAAATACTGTTTTACTAGAGTGACATGAGATGGATGTTAACAAATGATTTGGTATTTTGTTTATCTTGTGCTGTGACGAACTCAGCCCTTTGGTGGCTGGATGTCTTCTGTTCCAAACAGAGCCCTGTCTTCTGCCTCTGCCTAGGGCTAGAAAGGTACCAAAGGATATCCACTTTCACAATGTGGATTCATCTCTAGGATAGTTGAGTAAACCACTGCAGCTCCATGCATTCTTTTTGATGAAAAGATGTAATTGACATGAGAATAACAAAATTTATGTCTGTGAGGGCTTCCATACAAAGCTAGCCATCAGTAAAATTCTTTGTTATTTGTTATTCTTTGTAATCTCTGCTATAATAAAGCTAAGTAAAAACATTATTTTCCATGAGAGTCAATCTCAGTACTGTAACAAGGTACTTGATATTTTGGGGCCAATTATCCCTTGATTTGTTTCAGTATAGGGTGCAGATATATAAAACTAAGTATTATGTACCTGTACAGGCTACTTAAATGTGCATGAGAAGGTTTTACTGTAGAGCCTCTTCAATTATGGGCAGATACACACATTCTTGCAGCAGCCCAAACTAGAAGTCTGGTTTTATTTTTTGTAATACAGCTGAATTACAAGTTTAAGGCTTCTGTTTTATTGCATGGCAAGATATGAAATTTGAGTTATTGGGTGTTGTCAAGAGCTCTGGATGAACATAACTTTTTTTTGTGTGGAAATAAGACATCTGTTCCTTACAGCTGTATTATACCTGAAAGCTCTATTACAGACACTGCTGAAATTTATCATTTTTTATACTTTAACAGTGAAAAGAAGTGCTTATGGCAGTGGGATTCAAAAAATTACCCTTCAGCAGATTTCTTTTATCTACCTTTTTTTTTGGCGGGGGGCGGGGAATGATCAATTCAACTCAAGTCCTTGCACTCTGGTTTCCTTCTGCAGAATGGAGATGATAATGTTTGCCTACTCACCAGGGACACTTGTTAATGCAGGTGCTACTCTTTCTTTACTGAGGCTAAAGGTTTTATAGAAGTATTGAGATGTTTTAAAGTTCTTGCAAAAACAGATTTCTCAGGATATGAATGCATCGCATACTTTGGAACAGTACTTAAAACTCTGGTACTGCATCATTTTTTGGAGCAGGTGGGAAGTCATTTCATTCAAGCTGTCTTCAGTGACCTCTATCTTAAATGACAGTATATCAAGTTGAATCAGTTTGTGTTCATTCAGTAATTATTATGAATTGTTAGCAATCTTTGTCTAAAATTTGCATGTTACTTTCAAGAGTGAACTAATTTATGTAATTTGTATTAATTCAACAAAATATTTTTCATGGGTAAAAATAGAGAAGGTGTAAGAAATTAAACTTTGCTTTTCTAGGAATATTAATTTAAAAGCATTTATGCACCTACAGCTAATATGTCTGAATTAATTTTTACTGTATTGTTTTTCAGGGGGATCCGATATTGAATACCTAGATTTTTATAAGCCAGTGGTGTGGTTCTGGATCCTTGTTGGGCTTGCTTACTTTGCAGCTGTCCTCAGCATGATTGGAGACTGGCTAAGGGTCATATCAAAAAAGACAAAGGAAGAGGTAAGAATATTTTGAAAAGGGAAGAAATACTCCTTTTTATAAAACTTTGAGTAGAATCCAGGTGGCCTTACAGGTGCTTTTGCACTTAGTGTGTATAGGTCAAAGCTGTTTTTGTGTGAGCTCTAATGCTGCAACTCAGACTGCAGGAAACTATGTTACAGTCCATTCAAACATACAGTGTTTTAATTTCACATGTCTGCATAGAAAATTAGATTAAATGTATTATTATATAATTATTATAAGTGTATAATTATTATAATTATTTTATAATTATTGTTAGTGTATATGAACAGTTGCACTTGATTTATGAGGGGAAAATATTCTTAAACTACTGTTCTAGGTAGTAGAATGTAGGCTTTAATTTTTAAGGCAAAAATCATTCTGTGTTGTTTCTAAAAGAGATGCAGCTATGTAAAGAAAATACTTAATGGTTAATTTACATATTTTATAAATGTAATATATCTCATCTATTATTTTATTTTATTATTTAATTTTTATTCATTTTAAGTTTTATTTTATTTTTCATTAATAATGATTGATTTTATTATTATACTTATTTCTCTATTTCTTAAAGGCCAAGCTTTATAGTGGTAAGAAAATAAATTTTTCATATCATGCAAGGTATTGGAATGAAATATTTAAATATCCCTGGGTATATTTTACCATAATATCTTCCACAGAATTACTTGGTATTTGTAGTCAAGTATATTGCTTTCAATTGAAATAGGTCTTCACTTGTAAATTTCACTCGTTTTCACTTGTTTTCACTTGTATTTATTATTCCAATGATACAACGTTTTAATTTTTGTCATTTAAGAAAATACTCTGGTTTTGAAATTGAAAAATTTCCTGCAATTGTAGCGTGCATCGGGTTTTACTGGAAGTCTGAGAAATTAATTTTGTTTGAAGCAACATATTATTTCCCTCTAATTTAGCTTGAGTTCTTTTGCACGCATGAGTTGATTTGTGCTACTCAAACATAAAAACTCTAATTTGTTTTTGATGGAATGAATATGTTGGCTACTGTGCAGTGGCCTGCTACTCCTGCTACTTATACTGTTAAATAGTTTTCCTAGCTCTAGGGCATGGCATCAATGCCTAGATGTATTCCTGGCAATCCTTGACTTCCCAAAGCCTGTGCTCTGAAGGGTAGCTTACCCCTACTTCTCTCACTGCAGCCCCTCAGGGTGCCTGCCACCTTCTGAGCAGGGGCAGGGCGCTGCTGGCAGCAGGCAGGAGGGTGGGAGCTGGGATCCTGGGCAGGACTAAACCCACTTTGTAAGGAATGTGGGGTGGAAAGCCCTTTTCCATTGCTTTTGTTGCGCTCGTGGTTCTGTGGTTAGAGACAGCACCGTGACAGGTCTGCTGTAAATACACTTTTAGCAGGCAATTCATAACCTCTTAGCCCTGAAGCAGAGGACAATATTTATTTGAACAGTTTCAGTTCAAGAGTGTCATCTTTTGCCACATGCTGTAAATTTGAAAAGGTATTTATGACTTCCCTTCCACAATGAGCTTCCTAGTGCCCTCCACAGATAGGGAGCAGCAGATATCATCTGGGTGTTCCCATTTGCAGATTCAACAGCTGGCAGGATCACAGCTCTGTTTTCTAGAAAAGCTGCCTTTAACAGCCAGCCTTACACGGCTTACACTGACTGCAGGGAAACCCGTGCATCCTTTCAAATGCCAGTAGACTGCATGGTTGTATTTTGTTATTTTGAGCTTCAGAATTAGGTTGGCCTCACCCATTTTCCCCTCTTCAATAGGAAGAAGTAGGAGAACAATGGAGCAGCTCCCCAGTGAAGTAGTCATAGCACCAAGCCTGCCAGAGTTCACAAAGCATTTGGACAATGCTCTCAGGCACACATTGGAATTTTTGTGCAGGACTTGGGTTGGATTTCAGTGATCTTTGTGGGTCCCTTCCAGCTCAGAATATTATATGATTCTAAGAGTGGTGTTTCCTCCTGGAAGTCTCCTGGTGTCTAACTATTCTCACCTTGGGGCATTTCCTAAATTGTCTAATTTCCCTGGGTTACTTGTGTCTGGATGTTTTGGAAAAAATATGATGTGACTGAGGCACTATGGCTTCAGACTATACAAAAATAATCTCCAGGCTTGTTTTTGCTTTATTTTCTCAGACACTGACATATTTTGGTTCTTCACACTACTTCCTGGAATTAATCTGATCTTTAACCTCAGTTTTCTCCTATTCTGTTATCCAGAGCATCTTATCCAGAGATCTTAGTTTCTTGACTATATAATTGAATATATAACACACTGAAGTTTCAATCTTATAATGATGATAATATATTAAGAATGTTTGAATTTTGTAGCTCTTTGTGAAGCTATTTCAATATAGACTAACTCTGGAAAGGATTTAAAGACACATGAATTGAAGAAACCCAAAAATACTTCCAACACATCAAAAGCATTCCTATTTCTATCAGGGGAAACTGTTTGCCAGGTTATTCAGTGCAGTGCTGAGCTTTCTTTTTTCAGGCACTGGGAATGTGTAACCTAGTCCAGCTTTTCATTCTTTCTCACCTTTATAGCCTAAACAAGCATATTCATTTTGTCTACAGCAAGGAAAACCTCATTCTTCAGATATACCCAAATTCTCTTGGCTGAAGCAGGTATTGGGAATTCTGCTATATACAAGTCTCACGTGTGTTAGGTTAGATTAAAGACAGACATAACATAATTGGTGCCATTTCTGCAATTAACCATATCTCTGATGGTCAGAAATCTCCCTCCCTATTTCTTAACCCATTGCTTGGATGTGTGGGAGAATTGTTAGCAGGAATAAAATGCTTTAGCAGTTTAAAATTCTATAGTTTTAACAATAGCAAATACCAGTTTGAGAATTGAATTATGATATACCTTAAGTTATGTGATAGTTAGAAAATACAAAAAAACCCCTGTCTTCTATCCTAACTAAACTGTAGGAAGAAAGTAATATAAATATATTGCATTTTGCTATAAGATTGGCTTATAAGCATTTTACTAATATTCACTTTTTACAGGTTTCATTTTATGATAAAAACTGCTGTTATTAGCTCATTCGTGCTATCTGCCTGGGAAAATCTGAGTGAAGATGCTGAAGGAGTTCAGTGGAAATGTAGTTATCAAATCTCTTTTGTGCCAGCAAAAGCAAGATGAGACTGAATTTCTTGTCTTTTTTTCCAGTTAAACCTAAATTTACAGTGGACTGTTCCAGCTTCTATGAATGCAGATTATAGCAGAGGAACATCTCTGGAGTTCCAATATCCATGAGTGCAGTGAAAAACCCTAGTTCAGAGTCTGGGGTATATTTTTTTTAATTGCCTTGGGGAAACACTGTCAGTTCCTGGGGAAATAGCCACCTACACCTAAAAGTAGCCTTTGAAGTGGGAAACAATGTTATATATTAAAGCCTATTGAGATACAGAACCCATGAAAAAAAAAATCTGCAGAACTGTGATCAATGCACTCTGGAGACTGAAGCAGTTTAATTTATTTCCTAGGAACAGGGTGCTGAAAATCTTCCTGAAAATTATTTGGATTGTTATGGGCATCAACAAATAAACAAGGTTTTGTATAGGACTTGTATCCTACTTTCTCGGAAGAAAAGAGTAGTCTAACATGTTTTAGATACAGGGAGGAGCAGATCATTCAGTAGTGATCAGTTGTGCTGGTTTCAGCAGTCTAAGACCAAGCAGCAAAATCTAGAGAATGTTACCTGAGTCCAGAATGAAACAGAGAGGTTGCAAATGTTCTTTACTTCCCCTCAACAATCAAAACTATAAATCATCAGAGGTATACCTCTTTTTATAGGCAGCTGTAATCTCTTTGCTTTTTCCAGTAGTCTAAGGTAAAAAGTATCAATAAATGTCATCGTATTTAGGGCAAGAAGTGAAGTCCTCCTTATTCCAGGGAGGAGGCATGTTGTTAATGAATATCACCTAAAATATATAGTTCAATTAATATATTTTAATGTATTTGTGTCGTTCTTAGAAGCAGTTTACATAAGACTTTGAGGTAATAATGCATTTCACTGTTTCAACAACAACAAAAAAAATCTATCTTTTTCTCAGTATAGTACCAGGAAAGTTTGCCTCATGCAAATGGATGTGAGACAAAAAAAAATCTGATCAGAAGTGCACTAATGCACAGAACTGCTGTTATTTTGATATTAAAATCCAGATAACCAGTATGTCAGTCAGTTGCTCAGGTGGCTTTTGTCTCCTGAAACACTCTGGAGAATTTTGAATGCCTCAGATGGGGAGGGAAGTGAAAGACAAGTAGAGACAGAAGTGGGAGTTTTAGAAGGATTGATCTGGAAGCAGCTCATACAGTAAGATAGATGAAATGTCAGAAAGTCACTGGAACATGCTGTGTGCTGTAATCTTAAGTAGGCGATCTGTCTCTGAAGTTCAGCCTCAGCTATACTAGCTTGCCTTAAACTCCCTCCTCTTCATTATTCTCTACATTCTGATTACTCAGAGCACTTTTAAAGTATTCTGATTTTAGTCTCTTTGAAAGATAAATTTTCAGCAGGATTTTTTTTCCTTGTCATATTTTTTCTTTTACTTCTGTATGCAGCAGCTTCTGAATTCCAGCATTTACAGCAAAAATGCTTACCCAACCTACAATCTTAGACATTTGGCCTATAGATCCTGGAGGATCTTCACTGTGTATCCAGGTGACAGACTTGTTAGACATTGGCTCAGTTTGGATAAATGATTTTTTCATGTTGTTTGTCTTTCTTTTGAATTGAACAACATGTACCCAGCTTTAAAGACCAAGCCTAAAATTTTATGAGAAATAGCACATTCACTTCTTGTGGAAATTCAAGAGGCAGTTGCTATATTGGATATTTATAAACAAATTCAACAAATTTGACTCATCTGAATCATCATTCAATTTAATCTTCTTGGCACCAGTGACAGAGCTGTCACTCAAGTCTGTCAAAACAGAATTAGACTTGTCATGATGATGGCATGGAGATTATTGCACTCCCTATATTATTTGTTGTCTTTTTATTAGCTTCAGGTTGAAGGTGCTCACCCTTCACAAGGGATAAGCATAAGGGATCCAGCATAAAGAGAACTTGAGCCCATTTCTCACATTGCCCAAAGAGGGACCCTAGATGTAGGCTGTATTCATAAAAAGATGAAAAAATTAGTGGAGTCAAGTGAGAAACAGTTTTGGAGGGTTTTCACCCTCCAAGCAAACAGATTGTCCTCAGAGGCTGTGTAGTGAGGGTGTTTGACCAAAGAAGAGGAATAAGTTGTTCAGTTGTTCAATGAACTCTTGACCTGCCTCTCCCTGTTTTAAGAAATAAAATCACTTAGAAATGAAGATGGTAGAGAATAACTGTTCAGTCTGGTGATCAGAGTCACTTGCTGTCACTTGCTGGTCCATTTTGCATTGTTTCAAGTGAGATGGGTCAGCTTCTGAAGGAAAGTTTTATTTTTGAAGAAAACGAATGTTTGGACTTTTCTTATATCCACTCCCCCCAAACCAACCAACCCACCCCCACCTCCTAGCAAAAGAAAACAGACAAACAATCCAAAACATAAAAGAAAAACAGGCAAAAACCAAAATATCTCAAAACAAATTCCATCAAAACATAAGCCTAAAACCCCAACCAACCAAAGGCCAAAAACACAAACTAAACTGCAGCAGTTTTACTCATTTTATATCCACAAGTTCACTGAATTGGTCAGGCTGGTGTGGAAGTCTGTTCCTAGAAAGCACTGAATTGGAAATATTTGTGGGAGACAAATATAGTGTCAAAGCCATAGTGTGCAAAGTAATTTTGCAAAGCAGTGATTAATAAGGGTAACTATTCTAAGATGTACAAGCAGAGAATCATCAAGTTTCTTTAGGAAAGTGGTAATATTTTGCAGATGTTATTAAAAGGCATATTACTGGAAAACAGCCCCTAAATTTGTGGTCTAAACTTCAGGAAGAATGCAGAGAGCTACAAAAATGGCAAGGGGAGCATCTGAAGAAAAATCTGTCTTGCATTAAGAGGGTTTTTTTCCAGTACATCCAAGATGTGCAGAAAAGTCAATTTGAGAAGGAACAGGCATGTTCATAAAGGGGATTGTTTTTAATAATTTCTATGAGATGGGGAGAAATATAAAATATTTCTACAGTCAAAACAACTGCATGTCTCCAGTCAAATTTGACTAGCAACAGAACAAAAAATCTAACCAAAACAAACCCAAAATAAAAGGTGGCAGTACAGTATCTCTATAGCAGCCCAGAGTCTCAGGGATGTATAAAGAGTGATATTGGTGCAAGGAGGAAATATAAATGACTGACCTGGTTCTGAATGCAATGCAATCTCTTCCTTTCTATGAGTTTAAGTTATCCTGGTGATGTTCCTGAATCTGCCCTAGCAACAGTCTGTAATACTGGGTTTCTATATTGATCAGTCTTTTAAAAGTCTGCTGTGGTAATATGAGCAATAATGAACTGGAAAGAACATCTTGTTCTGAGAATTCCTGGAAAACTAAACAGCTGATGGCTTTTGACACTTTTTTTGAGATCTTTCCTTGTTTTGTATACTTTGGACATGTGATGCTCACTTCAGATTCACTACACACACAGATAACATTTCCACAGTTTTGCTGTGGTTATATTTATAATTGTATCATGCCTCTTAGCTGGGCATACCAGACATTTAGAGACTGCTGTTTTGTTACTGTATGTTGAGTACCAGGTCCTGGTGGGGTGCTGATTACAGGAGATGTGCTGCCAAGTACTTCCATGAGGAGCAGCATGGCCCAGGGCATGGGAACACTGTCAGTGTCTCTCATGCCAGCCCCTGTGCCTGGCCCTGCTCTCCCACAGCATTCAAAGAAGAAAATTACTCCAGTGAAGGCTGAATGCAACAAGGGAGTGAAGGCAATTGAATGTGAAGCTATTGAATTTGCAAAAATAAAACTAGGGCAAGAGACTTGTACTTCATAATAAGAGAAATTGATTAAAGTGAGATCAGTTATAGAGATAGCATTTCTTGGAGTTAATTACCCATGAAGATTCCCAGAATGTATGCTATGATGGTCTACTTTGAGAAATCTGAATTCTTGGAGATAAGTTGTAATTGATCCTTTGTTACAGCAATAAATATTTCTGTGGTTTACTTTATTGTGAGCTGAAAATATTCCAGGTTAAATATCACTGACATCTTCATGATTAACATTCCTGAAAACTTTACTTTTCTTTTTTTAGGATAATCTCAGTGCTTGGATATTGTTAGGAAAAGACTCCAGAACATGTTACTAATGCTGAGTATATGAATGTGATAGCTGTCTTGAGGATGAGTTCCCAGACAAAGCAAGTTCAGCAGAATGCCCTTGCAAGTAGGTGTGTTGACATTGAGGAAAATGCTTTGCAATTGCAGATAAAAGGGACCAAAGAAGCTATGGAATACTGGCTTTCACAAGGGATAGGTGCAGTTGTAATACTAGTGTTGAACAGTTCTTGCTGGGACTTGACCAAGTAGTTACTATAATCATTCCTTACTACCAAGTAAAAACTGAAAATCCTTTTTATGTTTGTTCTTTTTTAGCATATCTTCATAAGCTAAAAAAAGTCCAGTGAGTTTATGAAACAGTTGTTGTCTCCTTCCTCTGGGAGAAAGTTGAGGCAGTCTTTCAGCTGCCTGTGGCTTGGATTTCATTATGCTTCTAGTATAGTTCATAAAACATTTGCTTTTCCTGACTGCAGCCAAGTTGTTGGCTGCATAGTGCAGGCAGAGGATACACACTGTTCTCCTGGATCACCTTAAGCTCAGCTGCTAGAGCTTTGTGCAAACCTAAGCAGTTTCTTGTGGCTAATACAGGTGCATGTCATTCACTCTCATCAGGTTGAAAGAGGGGTTGGATGGCTCCCTGAGGCAGCTGAAAACACTAAATAGAACTGATTTTAAGTGATAATGTCAACATCTTTTTTTTGTTGTTGTTAATCTTTATCTTTGGAAGTTAATAAAGCAGAAGAATAGAGAGAAAGATAATCAGGCCCATAACTTGTCTACACTACTGAGGCTATACACATCCAAACCTGTGCAAAGGGGTATCTGGTGGGCAATATTCAATAGTAGTTCTGAGGAAATACCTAGCATAGTAGTCTTCATATTTACAGAAAAAACAAAAGGTAAATCAAATAATCATCTCTTGTGTTGATTCTTTGTATATCTGGTTCTGTTTTGTAGGCATTATTTTTTAGGCTGTTTTTATTTTATTGAATCAAACAGTGTTAGAGGAAAAGGCCATTTCTTCCATCTGCCATCTGTTACATCTCCACAAAACATATTCCCACAGCTGCCACCATAGATGTTCCTCCACAAATAAAATAATCAAAATTTGTGGGCTCTCTGCATTCCCATTGGAGAATGTGGTTTATTTCATCCAAGGCATCAGATGTGTTCATGGAAGTTATGTGGGTAAAACCAAACTATCATTTCTCACCAGAATGAACTCACAAGCATTGCTTATTACAGGACTGAACAATCCAGTTTCTATCAGGAGAGCATTGTTCCCAAAACATTTCTGACCACTATGGCTACAAAAACACAATTGCCTATGAAATTGATGCCTTACCCAAGAAGATGACAGTTTCAGAAAAGAGAGTCTTTTCCCCTCTGATATTTATCTGAAAAACAGAGGGATATGTATACCAGTGAGTGGAACCAAAAAAGGTATCACTTATTGCTTCATGTGTGCCATTCACCTTGAAGTCTAAGTCTGGTATCTTAAAGACCTGCAAAAAAGAGCTCCCAGCTACAGAATTGAGGTCCTGACAGGATGAAGGCATAGAAGATGGTGGTTCATCATAGCAGATGGACCTGGGAAAGTGCAGCATGGGTATCTCATTAATACCTGTGGTATTTCTTGTGTTTTGTGGCTGTTTACCTTTAAAGACCACTAGAGCACACTCTTCTCTAAACACCTGTCCACAGCTATTTTGGGTATGTACTAATAACACTATAATAGCAGGAATACTGAAAGCCGGACCATTATGTTGGGAGTTTTAGGTGGACTATAAATGAGATTCCCTTCATGTGCAGCAAATGCACAGGTTTCATTAAAATTTTTTGTGAAGCTTTTCTTGTTCTCTTTTGCACTCTGGTCTTCTCTAACTGATAGAAACTGTGGTGGTGAATAGAAATTTGTGTCCAGCAGCAGCTGGGTTGAAAAAAGGTGGAATATGCTTGCCCAGAACTGCAGGAAAGTGAGATGGCAGGTAGGAAACCCCTCTGATGCACTCAGGGATAAACCCACCCAGCAGCTGAGTTGTTCAACCCATCACCCCTCTCTGTACCTACCTTTTTTTTTTTTAAAGGAACTTTGTGAACAATTTCTGTGAGCACTGGCTGAATTTCCTGAGAGCTAAGACAAAAATGTTATGTTCTGTACTCTGCTGCTTGCATAATTTGACATGTAATGCACTTTCTAGTTTTGTCTGAGTAGCATATCACAGAGAGGTTAATTGGATGTGTTATTTTTAAGTAGCAGGATAAAGTACACTGGAGAGTGTACTCAAAAATGGAGCTATGAAAATTCGGAGAATGCATTAGGGAAAAATGCGAGAAATTATACACAGAGGAACATCTAGACCGTTAAGAATATCTGTAAAGAAGGGCACTTTTTTCACCCTAAAATGTAGTCAAATGGATACCTCCAGCTTATCTTCCTGCTTTTTAAATTCAATTTTTTGGCTTGCACTAACATGCTCATCATAAACTGTATGAGCCCTGTATGCCAAAGAGAAGGAGCATAGTGCTCAGCCATGACAGAAAAAGCTGCATGACTTGGAAATATATGTTTTCATTTTCTTGCATGACATATATAATAACCCTATTTTTTTTATTTGCAACTCAGTGGTTTACCTCCTCCTGAGTATATCATAGCTTTCATGTCATATATCTGAGCTCCATCCAAGCAGGATATATTTCTTCTCCCTCTGTAAGGAGAAGTAGATTAACTGATTATACTGTGATGTTGGGGTTTTTCAAGAATATCCCCGAGACAGAGGAGCAAAACTAAGGCAAAGTTAAGATAGGCAACTACATTTGTCTTGGTCTATTTAAGGATGTCCTTAATTATGCTTCTGTTCGTTTGTTTTTCTGCTAAAGCACAGATGTGGCTTAATTCAAAATACAGATTACTTGTGATTGGCTACATGGCTTGTGCTTTCCAGACACTTAATAGGATGAGTGGTCGTCCTGAATGGTGGGAAGTTTTACTTGCATTAGTATTTGCATAATTCTGTGGGTGTCCAGAAAGATTCTCAAACTCTTAACATGTATAAGGAATTAGAACAAATGTACTGAAGAATGAAGCAGGTGCTTCAGTGTGTTCAAATGTTTTTTTTTAGTTTCAACAGTAGCATCCCCTTGGACATTCATACATTCTGGCTTATGCTGTTGGCCTTTACCCAAGTGTGGAGCTCAGCAGGACAGAAAGCTAAAACACAGTACAATGAAACTGAATAGGAACATTTGATCCTACTAGAGATATTGACTGAGAGCCAGTTCTAGGACATTATTCATTTAGATGGATTTTGGCAGGAGTAGGTGAAGGAATGATGGCTTAACGTCCATGTTTGTTTTTTGGTTTTTTTTTTCTAGTTCTGTCATGTTCAGTACATTGGTCTCAAAGTTATATTGGTGATTGTGTATGTGTGCAGCCTGGGAACTGTTTGGTCATTCAGGAAATTCATGTGGTACTTTATTGATGTCTGTTTGTTTCTCACTACAAACCCCCCCCCAAAAAACCCAATAGTGGCTTTAAAAAGAATTAATAGAACGCCCCCCACAAATGGTTCAGAGGCAGTTTCTCATTATATCCTAAAAGAGTAAATGTGACATTCCACCACAGGTGGACACATAAATTGGCACAGACATTTGGAGGTGTTACTGGAGATGACCTGTGGTATTTGAGACATCCTCATAGGATAAGGTTGGATATGGTGCAGATCATAGAGGATACCCTGGCAGTGGTACCTGGTGGCCAGGAAACATGGGCTAGGAAAGGAATTGTGTCAATGCAGTTCATTTTTTGGGAAAGTCGTGGGTGTTGTTTTTTGGGGGTTGTTTGGGGTTTTTGTTGTTCGTTTTTTTGTTTGTTTGTTTTGGGTTTTTGTTTTTGTTGTTTTGTTTCGTGGGGAAGTGTTCTGTGTGGAATACTTAGTTGTGTTACCATATATCATAACTCTTGAGAACTTGCTATTGAGACTTGTCTTCCCTGAAATCATAAGGCAGTAGGGTGCTACTTCCTGCTTCTTAAATACATAAGAAAGTTACTTGCTGTTGATGTTCAATGTAGCTAGGTTGATACTCCTTGTGAAATATGTCTAACACCTTGCAGACTAATTTGGATTTTGATGTGGAGGAAGTCAATTCAGGAGCTGTGATAGGGACCACGTCCCCATTACCAGTGGCATTTCTCTTCCCTGAAGGTTAAAGTGAGAAGCAGCACCAGTGCCGCTTCTTGTATGACTGAGCCGGGCGCTATCACTGTGACATGTTTTTCCTATTGCTTCTGAAATATTCTGTGACATTCAGCCTTATGTTAAGTACGTAGTTGTCAATAATTTCTGTGACTAAGAGACCTTGTCCTCATGTCACACTGCCCCCAACTATGACAGCTGTAGAGTCTTACAGCGCTGTGCTGTAATGAGGCGAGAGATCTGGAGAAAAGTAAATTGTTGTCACAGTAGATAGGTATGCCAAGAATTAAATTTTTTTGAGCAGCACAGGCAATAGGAATTTCAGTGGCTCTGCATGAGACATTTTTTTGTTGTCAGAACCCAGATGAAGAGGAGATGTAATGCAGTGTGTTAAAATGTCATAACCTAAGGACAGAAAGAACCCAGATATACTACAGATATGTCCCTATGGATCAATGAGAGATCAAATTATACAAGCAAGTTACTAATGTACACTGGTAGTTAAAATGGCACTTTTCTTATAACCCTATTCTTACAACCCTGCTTGAGTCTGTAAGTGCTATGGAATTAAGAGTTTTGTTTTAAAGAGGTAACATGTTTGAATGCATTTCAGTTTGCATGAAAAGTAGGGGCCAAAAGTAGTGATTTGGGGCATGCATAGTTCAAACAGCACTGACCTCCTGGGTCTTAATGTGTTCCAATTCCCTCTGTATTACTACTAATGCATCTGATTCTACCTACCAGTAGCATTAATACTAGCATGTTTCAATTTATATTTTTCTCCTATGATTTTAATATAACCCAGTGTCACAGCTTTGGTGTATGGGCAGGTAGAATTGTGTCCACCATGTTAGTGTTCCACACCACCCTAACTGGAATGAGCCTATCTCCAAAGGCACATTTATTGATGCTCTTCAGCTGGCTGCATAAACTTGCTTCCCCAAAGAAATCTCATAGAATTCAGACATCAGATATCCCAACAACTACAATTTTAAGACTCCCCTGAACAACTTGAATGCTCAAGAGCAGCTTGCCCTGTGCAAGACAGGTCCATCACTAGGAACGTTCTGAGCCTATCCTAAAGGTCACATAGATATGCTTTCTTCAGAAACAATGCCAGTAGATTTTCTCTCCTGGACAAACATAAAATCATGTGGGAACTAAAAAACAAAACAAAAAAGCCCAACCAACCAGCCAACCAACCAACCAACCAACCAACCAAAAAAAACACCCACCTCCCCCCAGAAAAAAGTGAAATATTATGTGGAGATAGTTCAAGGTAGTTGTATCTTCCAATAAGTTGCTGAGATATAATTTTAAATCCTGATAGAATCTCTTGAATACAATGCCAGAGATGTGTGCCTGAGCAAAATACCTGGTCTATTAAATGCTTACACAGCTGGTGAGGGGTACATATATATATACAGTAAAAAAGAAACCTGTGTACTGCCTTTTCGCTCCCCTAGGCAGAACCATTCTCCAGCACCTGGGCAGCTTGCATTTACTAAGACTTAGGAAAAGGAGAAAACTGCCTCAGGATGTGCACTATTTATCATATTTTTATTACTTGTTTACTACAAGTGAAAATGTTGGAGCAGCTGAGATGTTTCAGCACTGCAGATTTCATTATTTTCAAACTTGAAGTGCAGTGTGTCTGATCCTAGCTGCACAAATTAAATACTAATAATCATTCAGCTAGGTGAGACCTCTGTGTATTGCAGATAATTACCCTTGTTTTAGAAAATATACATTTGTCCACATTTGTCATCTCTGTAATTCACTGAAGTGGAGAATGATATAATAAAGTGACCCTTGGGTAAAGAGACCTTTTTGTTTAGTTTCTGGAGGGGAAAAGTTTTCCTGAAACACTGTCACTTCTGGATGAGCTGACTAATTTTTACCTTCATTATATTCCTCTTCTCTACTGCACTGCAAAGCATGAGTGAGCTCATGGCTTTTTCTCTGATGGTTTTGCCCCCTATATTTCTCTGTGTAAATTCTTTTTTCATTTCTGTTTTTTCCAAGTCAGAGTTTGTTTGCCAGTGATTGAAATTCTGGAGTGAACAGTCGCAATTAGACTAATTTATGTGGGTTAAATCCTCCTGAAATGCTTTACTTTGGAGTTATAGTTATGAATAGTCTATACTCCCTGTGCTGTACCTTCCCAGTATTAAGCTGTTGAGGGAGAAGAGATTTAAAGAGAAACAACCTATTTCCTTTGGAGTAATAATGAGATAAAATCATCAAAAGGTGCCTCCTGTAGTTACCTACGTAACTTATTTAATGTAACAGTGACTGACATACATAGTGTAACAATGACTGAAATACAAGTGCAAAATTATAAATAGTAAATAAATTACGGATCATAGTTTACTTCAGACTAGATCTGCTCAGTCTACCTTATGCCATATCTGAGGAAAAGTAAGGATGATTTGGGATTCAGGTGGGAAGCAGACATGCCACTGAGGTGACTTTTAACTGTTGCTGTGTTGGTGCTATGTTTGAGCAAGTACAGAAAAGAGGATGCAAACAACTGATGGTTTCCTTTAAAAAAGCTTTTCTGTCTAAATTTAGAAAATTCTTTGCCAAGTCTCCCAAGGATCTTTCCAGAGACAGTGAAAATGCTCATAAATAACCCCTCACTCTAGTAACAATACATAACACAGCCTGGATTGCTGGGATTTCAGCATCCCCTGACCAGCTGGGTATTGTGCAGCTGTCAAGCCTCTGTAGCGTCCCTGTGTTGTTGACTATGATCACAATAAAAAAAAAAAAAAAAGATCAGCAGGAAAGATTTTTATTTGTGTTTTTTGAAGTGTTGTTAACTCTTACTAGAGCAACTTCTTATTTGCTGTCAATAAAAGAGTAACTCTTTGTCATGAGAAATTTGTGCCGGTGGCAGCAGCAACTCTTTGGCAGCCCTGCACTTACGAGGCTCCTGAAGATAAAGTGTCTGAAGTCCTCGGTGCCATAATGCTTCCTTTTTTTTTTCCTGACTTTTGCTGCAGGTCGGGGAGTTCAGAGCCCACGCTGCAGAGTGGACAGCCAATGTCACCGCCGAGTTCAAGGAGACTCGAAGGCGCCTGAGCGTGGAGATCTACGACAAGTTCCAGCGGGCCACCTCCATCAAAAGGAAGCTCTCTGCAGAGCTCGCTGTCAACCACAACCAAGACCTGACCCCCTGCAAGAGAACACTGTCAGTGAACCACCTGACCAGCGAGAAGGACCTCTTGCCAGCTCTGACAAAGACGGACAGCATTTACATGAATGGTTTGACGCCGCACTGTGCAGCAGAAGAGATAGCCGTGATCGAGAACATTAAGTAGCCATGACTTTGGATCCCAGCCCTTGGGAAGCTCTCGGCTTAGACTAGCCATACACCATTTTTTTCCACCCTGTTGATGACCAGTGCTAGCAGCATTTTATATGTGTGCATGAGTTCCACAGAAAAACTACAGTCCCGAGTTACCATCGCATCTCTTCAGAGACACAAAGACGAATGGCACTGCTGTTTCCGAAAGATGCTGGAACAAACAATGTTTTCTGCCTTTATCTGCCCAGACTGTTTTTCACTTCTAATGTGCCATATGGCCTCACGAATGAATCTCACTTGTTTATGGTAACAATGTAGCTTTGAGGGATCAGTCCTTAAAATTTCAGGGTCTACCTTACTGAGCCTAGGAATGGACCATTTCTGGACTACGACACATTTGTAAATGGCAAGAAATTCTTATGCAGCCTTTTACCTAAGAAATTTTGGTCAGTGCCTTATCTTTTGAAGAACCAGAACCTCTACAGTTCCTGTACAACTTTTGTTTGTTTGGGTTTTTTGCATGAGAAGTGTATTTCATTTAAGCCTTTTGTTCTTCTTGAAATGGTGGTGTTTTAAAGGTGTCTGTTGTGAAGATACCAACCAGCATGAATGAATGCCAAAACTCAACAATCATCAATTGATGTTCTTAGCTCCAAATTTAAAGGCACTGCAGTTTCAAAAGTTGCAAACCTGTCCCCCAGAAGCATTTTGTTTTACTCAGGTCCAGATGATACTTGTTCACGCTGACTTGTAGGATTTGCAGGCCCTTTTCAGGTCTTAGTTTTCCAAGCAGTGTTCAGCAGTTGTTTTTCTCTGCCTCAGATGTACCAAAAAAATCTGCAGCTTATCTATCACTAAATTATTTGGTAGATGACAAGAGCAAATAAAAATTACTGTTTTCATGAGAGGCAGGGGGAGGCTTTAAATTGCTGTGTTCTAAATAATCACATCCAAAAAAACAATGCAGAAGAACACAGCTATTTTTAATAAGCATAAACCTTCTGCCAGATATTTGGTATGAAAAGGATTCTTAATTTCCTTTCTAAGCCAAGTCACCCCAGAGGCTACATGATATTTTACCCGGGAATCCTGGTGGAGTGCTTTCCTGAATGTCACGTGGGCTGCCTGTGCCAGAGCTGTGGCTATGTGGGAATGCAATTGAAACTGGTATCACTGTGACTTTCTACATTTCAAATAGAGATGGCTCTGAATATCAATGCAGGCATGAAGAAGAGCTGATAAATAGCACAATCTGAATACCGATGATTGTTCAGACAGGATAGGCTTACAAGAAGCAGATCTAAACCAGACTGTGGGTTTTCTTTATTGGTTTTAAGAAAATACATTAATTTTGTACCTTCTGTTTTGCTTATAGGTGTACATGAGATTCAGAAGAAATGCAGGATGGAATGGATATTTTTTCATTTTTTTCCTTATGTTAGTCTATTGTAATCTGGCTGTACATAAAATTAATGGAACAGGCCTTAAAGAAAAATTTAGGCTCTGTAAATTAAAAATGAATGGGACTTTGATGATTGGGCATGATTCAAGTGGCAAATCTTACAGCATCTCTGACCATTAGATAACATGCAATATATGAATGTTCATGTTTTTTGGATGCTTAGCTTGTTTTCTAATAAATATAAGTTAATATGTAAATTCAGTGTAAATATCAGTCAATTAACATTTACAGAGAGTACGCTTTTAAAACTAAGAAAGTTCCATGACACAGCACCGAGCAATGCTCTTATAACAAAGACCCTTGTCTCCCCAGCACAGTGTTCTGAATGTCCACATGGCGAGGGTACTTCTTGCCATGTATAAACTGTGAATTGTAATGAAAAATAAAGTTTTTAATTAAAATAAGCTTTCCTGAATCTTCTGCTTGCTACAACTGGAATGCTAAGGATTAATTTGTGAAATTGATTTTTATGCTTTCATTGGTTACAGAGTATAGCAGTTTGCCACCTACTTTAATTTTAGCTGGTTTAGCAATAAAGGCTTGACTTACCCAGCGTAGAAATTACTATTTTTTTTTTTCCTTGATATTAAAAATTATTCTCTTTGGTTGTCATACCTTAAGTTGTGTTTCTTGCTATTTTCTTTCAAAGACTTATCAGGATTCCGTTTCTTCCATCATATGCCACAGAGCTTCTGGCAATTGCTCCGTCCTTGCCCTGGGGGAGGCAGAGGGGGCTCTGCCCATCTGTGCTGCTGGTTCTGGTGTGGTTGCTGGTACCTTTCTGCAGTGTGTGAACAAGCAGCCCTAGGGAGAGCAGCCTTTCACACTGCAGCAGTTTTTCTACAGGGGCCTCTTTAATTAGGTCTTGGCCAAGGGCATGAGAGCCCACACCAGCCTTGGCGGTAAGTGAGGAAGACTGGGGTTTTTAAATTATTTAATTCTGATTTTTGTGGGGCGTGTTTTAGTGCCTTTTGAAACTGATTTTTCAGAAAGGGACAGCTAATGTTCAAAGTTCATTGTCCTCGATTCCCTGAGATATCTTATGTTAAAGCCTGGTATCTCTCTAACCAGCTTGTTTCCAGTTACCAACCTACAGAAGTGCTTGGTTTTCTGGTTTCTTAAATTTTAGACTCTCAGGACCTGCTGAAAAGAGCATATTTTTTGGAGATCCTGTGGCAATGTTTGAGATACAAGTATGGACACGTAAACCCATTCAGTTTTCATTTGGTTTGACTTTTGAATATGATCTCTGGAAAAAAAATCCCCGTTTACTTATGTTTTTGTTTTTCCACCTTTGTAACAGATCTAAATTATCCTCCCTTATCAAAATAGATTTACCTGTGGGGAGAAAAACAAAAATAAATAAAACCCTTTGTTTGGAAGTACAATAACTGAAGGAGAAAAGATGCCATAGTCCAGACGGTATAGGTAGGTAGAGTTATCATGATCCAAACATGTCCAGTGTCATTAAAGTTATTGGAAAATCTTTTTCTCCCTATCCACACAGAGTGATAGACCACAAAGGCTGAGGATGGCTCAGTTAATCTATAATACTTGATGAACTCAAAGGTTTTTATCTTTATTCCCGTAACAGCAGATTTTTGTATTAAAAGACCTGTCTTTCTTGTCTCTGGAAATTTTACATAGCTCATTTTCCCTTCCAAATATGGAGCTACCCAAGCATGAATTAGGATCCATTTGTACCTTCTTTTCTGTTACCCATACATGGAAACGTTACAGGGTGCTAATATGCTTGGTACTCAAGCAAGCTTGTGAAAAGGGTAAGGGGCTGTTTTCTTTTATATTTAAAAAAAAAAAAAAAGACATTGGGAAAATGTTCTGGATGAGACAAATTATGCCACATAAGAATCTATAAAGACACTTGTGCCACCTAACAGATCAATTTATTTCTAAGTATTACAGTAAACAATTAATAAAATCAATTTGAAATCTCTTGAAGGGGTAGCTGGAGGTGATCTGTACTGTTTACTGTTGGCTGTGACGGTCTTGGGTTGTGTGGGGTTTTTTGGGTTTTTTTTTGGTATTCTTTGGTGTGCTGTACCTGATAAAGTGTCTATGTCAATGAAATCCTCCATTTTGGGTAGCCCAGCATGAGAACCAGGGAACTTGAGTTGCAGAGAATTTGTACCATGTGCCCTTCTTGCTTGATTACCAGGACAAGGACTTCCTTTGGCATCCCCTCCATGTGCCTCTCCTCCTTTTTCTTGTATTTTGGGAGCCTTGAGATGCTACTGTGAGAGCAGTAAAAAGCATGGAAGGATCAAACCCAGAAGCTTGCTGAATCTCATGAGCATCCTGGCCATGTCTCTCTCCACCTCTTCCTGATTCTGTAGGAAGAAAGCTCAAGGGTAACAGAAACCCACAGAAAACCTAAACCTCTAAACTTTCCACCCTTGACCTGAAATGGACCTTCCTTAGGTCACAGCATGAGACCAGGATGGCAGATGGGAAATCTGATCATCTGTTTGGAGTTCTTGCTCCTCCAGCATTATTCCTACACCAATGACCTCCAAAGAGGAACACAACACACCCTGCAAAAGAAGAAAGGAGGCTGCTCTACTTGGTCAAATCTACATGCACATCAAAAGTGGATATGCATTTATAACTAATTCTTGGGAAGGAGATTTTCCTGTCAGGGAAATTGCCTACAGTGTTGAAATACAGCAGTAATGCTTCTAATAAATTCTTGTCATACAGTTATGTGATAATTAACTTTTCTTTCCTACCCTGCAGTACTGTTTGAAAGAAAAGGATTTTATATAGATGAAGAAATACACATTTTGCATGACTTCCAGAGTTATTTTGTCATTAAAAAAAATATATATATTTTTCTGTTTCTGTTGCCCTACAGATTTAAATGGACAATGTAACCTTATAGTGAATAAAGTGTTCCTTTTGGGAAGAGTAGACAAGATGCTGATTTACTGTTATTGGAAATAACAAGCTGTTGAGCTACACTGAGATTAAAAATGTCAGCTTTTTCTTTCGAGAAAGCATTCTCTGCTTTGCCAAATTATTGTTACAATTGTAAAGAGCCTTTGTGAGAATCGATAGGTATAGTTTTATTGCACTTGGAAAACTTGAGTATTTCAGTTTTAGGCCGTTGCTTATCATGCTTTTATGAACTTTCAGAGGAATATATTGAATAGGCTTGTAAACAAATACATTACTTACTGCATAACAATAAGTCCCCTTTATGCATAGGAACTGATATAGTAGCATATGCAGCTTTATGTTCTGGACCCAGATATATTTGTGCCTTCAGTATGTATTGACATTGTTGCATCTTCTTAAGTTATCTAAAAAACCCACTTTGGTATAATGACTATAGTATCTTGTAAACTCGGTGATTTGAAAATATAGCTCAATTTTAAGTCAGTATCTTAGAAAATCAATAAACCTCACAACTTTTTATGAATTATAACAGTCTATCAGCACTGGTGATGTAATAAATAATATCTTATTGATTGCCTCTTTTAGTTATTTCTGAATATTAGCAGTTTTCCTGCCTTAGTTGCTGGAGACAGATAATTATGAAGAAAGCACCTCTCTCCATAGTTTGTGATCAATACACTATGACTGGGCTGCTGGTATTAGAACTCTTAGTGGTTAAATCTGAGGTATTATGTTCTGCCTGCACTGTTACTAATTATTAGCAGTAGCATTCATTAAATTCTCTGGGTGCACTGATTTTACTGGGAACGTCACAAGAGTGTTTATATAGACATCTCTAGTTTGACTTTGGCAAACAAATGTACTTAGTGAGAAACTCCTTTAGAAGGATTGACTGTGTTAATTCAGTTGTTAATAATAGCTAATTCTCAAGACTAATTATATGCAGCCAGATCTTCATCCTCCAGAGAAAGGCAAATAACACACATATAATAGAGATCCTGATGGGAATGTACTATTTGTCATTAGTAATAAATAACAATATTCCTCAGAATATAATCAACAGCCTGAAATGATTCCTTAAACAGCAGTTTGATGTTAGTCCATTTCTTTTTCTTTCACAATTAATTTGATCCTTCAAATTAAGCAGTGTGTTTTGAGAAGTATTGCTGCAGCAATACATTTGCTGTGAAAGATGTATTTTTTCTTGCTTGGCTCAGAGGATACTGAGACTAACTTTGCTGAGTGACTAGAAAAGTGAGCATATATGTTGGAAACTTTCTTATGAGAACATGAGAGAATACATCACTATACTGCTGATTTTGGCTTTTATACCAGTGACAGGTCTGCTTCTGTTTTGTGTAGATTTTGCTTTTTCTACAAAATTATAATATTCAGTATTCATGCACTCAAGCATGCAAAGCCCACTAGAGCAGGTAGGAAAGGTGATAAAGAGAGGTTCTGCTTTAATTATCCCAGTTTTAGTTAGCACACCCTTCTCTGTAATGTGTTGGCATTCAGAACCATTTGTCACATTGCTTGTTCTGTAGCAGAAGAAATTCACAGATTTGGAGGCATCATGTTGCACATTTGGACAGAATAATAGCCCAAGACTTGCAGGCTGGGCCCTTCTGAACTGCAGGCTGATAAGTCACAAAGTCTGAATGCTGTTTTAATAGAGAATACTACAGTGGTTTGTAGCAAAAAGAAGCATAAAAAATTAGACTCTGCTGTGAGAAGTGAAAGTGGGAGTAACGTGTCATGTACTATTGTACTTCATAAAGTGGAGGTGGTACAGACACAAAGACCTTTTCATTTCTCAGTGTCCTCAGGGACTGTCAGAAGAGAGTCAAGAGTGTAGCCTGCATTATATCACTGTGCTCTTGCTCTTTTGCAAGCTCTGAGCGTGCCCCAGCTGTAGAGGCACTGTACCTCCCTGGGTGCCACTGGGCCTGAAGTGGTGGGGTAGCTTGACAGGGGCTCACTTTATCTTGCTCATACAGCACAGGTGGAGTAACAACAGATGGGTTTGGCTGTTGTAGGCATAAGTTGTCCTTTGGAAAGAGGCAGGACGCACCTGAACGCTGGACAATTTCACTTTGGCCAATATGAAGTCCTTAAAATTTTTGTGTGGAGAAATTTTTTTTTGAAAAATAGATTCCTATTTGCTCTACCACGATCGGAGCAGAGGCTGCAGTTTTGTTTTATCACTGCAGCTGCATACTGCTTTTGAGCTTGGCTTGTCTCTAAATGAGCAAGACTAGCACAGAATTAGCACTGGAAGTGGTTTCTGCTTGTGTTGGCAGAAAATACAAGAAAATGGTTCCTGAAGAATTAGAAATTAAAACATTCCTCCAAATTCAAGCTGCTGGTTGGTGATCATGGAATTGGATTTAGAAAGGAAACTTTTATTGTCAGTACAGAAGGGCTGCATTTGTACATTGCTCTATACTTTCTGTCCTTTAACAGAGCTGCCTGCTCCAAGAGCAAAAGATTACAAAGGAGAACATGTAAAGTGCTTAAGTCCAGAGCACATCATAAACTTTCTTACTTTTTCTTACAAATCCAAAGAGAGTTTCCTGCACAGAAAAAACACAGTGCAGAACTGCACCACTAGCTACAAAGAGAAGTCAGGATATTTTCCTTTTGTTCTTTCTGTTGTTATTTCTGTTTATGTCTGTGGGCTAGAGTTAAAAGGCTTCATACATTTTAATGTGGCATCTTGCATAATAAATGTAACTCATAGAAACACATTTAAGTGCTGTTTTCCTCTGGTTTGCACATTTTGGTCCTATTAGAAGCCAAAAAACGTTCTCCAGTGTAGGTGAAAAAGGGCTATTTGTGAAAAACATATGTAAGAAATGGTTAAGAAGGAATAAGCTTTTGACTAGTTTTTTCCCAATTAATATACCGGAAATTTTGAAAAAAATATATGTTGCTGTGGAGACCATGGCATGACATGATGCTTGAAGAGGACATGATCATGTGCAAGCATGGGCTTGCCATGTCTTGCAGTACCCAAGAGAGCTGTTGGAATTGCATGCAACAAGCATAAAGCTGCTTTCCTACCTCCTCCAGCATGTCTGCCAGGTAATTTAGCAGCAAAAAGCCCCTTTTTGGAAGCCAGTTAGAAGAGGAAGACAGAGGATTCTAACCTGAACAAAGGGGACAACTGTGGTGATTATATCAAGTTCTCAAGTGTCCTTTTCTCCACCTGAGCTATCTGGGAGCTGTGTGAGAGACATATCTTGACAATTGAAGTTCTGTCTCATCTCTGCAGATATATAGCTTGGGTTTGAAACCGTCTGTAAGCCTCCACTAACTCAGAAATAAAGAAACTAAAAATTATTTCAAAGAAGTAATAGCTATTTTTTGGAGGCAGTTATTATCTTGGGGGCTTTCGATGGTCTGTCTGTATTTGAGCTATACTTGAGGTAAGGGATTATTACAAATTGGCAAGAAAAATCAGGGTACACTAAATTCAGGTCTTTCACACCTGACTTTGTATTCCTTTGACATCTTACAGGTAATGGTAATCCAGAATGAAAAATCACTAGCCTGAAAATTCCTTACAAAATTCCCCAAAAAGCAAAACCCAAAACCAAAAGAGTACAACCATTTGGCAAATTCATTCTTTCCTCTGTATTTTCCAGGAATATCCCCCCACTATAATGTGACTTTTTCCATCTTTCCCTTTATCCCCATTTTATTTTACAAATTTTTTTGTGTTGTTAAGCAGTCAGAGAGGAGTTTGAGACTTAGATTTGTGTACTCTATTCCAGTTTAAGGCTTACTCAGGGAGCAGCAAGATTAGCTTCTTTAGCATAGGTAACAATTGCATTGGGATGTCTCTTTAAAAAAAAAAACCCAGAAACAAAACCAGCCAACCAAACAAAAAAACCTAACATGGAAAGCATTCTGGATCTGCTTTTTTGATTTTTTTTATTGTTGCAGATTATGGAATGAGAGAATATTCTGAATTGGAAAGGACCCACAAGAATCACCAAGGCTATCTCTTAAAGTGCTGTTCCATGTGGGGATTGAACCCACAACTCTGTGTGTTATTAGCACCATGGTCTAACCAACAGAGCTGATCTCAGGCTCTGAGTTCCAGAACATTATTCCCTTTGTGCTTGAGAGAAGATCTCTACAAGTATTTTATCCCCTTTTCTTCAATCTCTAAAAATTTCCCTTTTATAGAAGAAAAAAGACAGTCCTTTGTGGCTCCTGACATGCCCAGAGCAAATATGATGTGGTCACTCGTTTTGTTTCTGTTTTGCTGAGATACTCCATATCTCCTTGCCTTGTCCTTGGATTTGGAGACAAGGATCACCTCTTTGCTCTCTGCTCTACTGTCTGCCCTGCCCAAAGAGGTCCTTTGTTCATGGCTGGTTCATACTGCAGAGGTGCAGCTTCCTGATGTGATCATGCAGTTGTTTTCTTTTCACTGGCTTAGATACCAAAATGTCTCATTTCTCTCTTGTGGCAAGGCAAATGAATTATCTTGTATACCCCCACCATGTAGACTGCCAGGAACTTCTCAAATTCCCTTGATTCCTTGGTTTGTTTATTGCCTTGGACATCATCTTGGACATCAGTGAAGTGCAGGGTGACTGAAAAAAGGAAAATTGTTGCTTATAGCAAAAATCTTTTTAAATGAGGATGTTAAAAAATTTTCTGTGTGTTCAGGGAATTAGGATAATGCCATAATTCCTAACTAATACAGTTTACTGGGAATGATTTGTGCCTATGTACTAAATAAATAGTACTGAGAAGTATGAGAACCACAGATAAGTATGCAAATTTTGTTTGTAAGGTTTATTTGAGAGCCCTCTAAACATCTGTCAAGTCATCATAATGACAGGCATGTAAAATTAAAACCAGCACTTGGGGTTTGGACTTCTCCAAGCAGAACTGCTGGCTCACTGCAACTTCCTAGTGTTAGTCTGGAAACCAGCACTCATTAAATATCCTAATTTTTCTTTCGAATAGGCAACCTTTTGAGTACAGACTTCTGGAAAGTGCATGAAGGGAATAGACTGTGGACCCATGCTTTGGGTTGGAGCAATGGTTACCTCCATATTCCCTTTCATGGGAGATGACAGCAATTTTTAGTTTACTAAAAGCTGCCAAATTTCATTAAAATGCTGGACATGAATCTGCTTTGATCCAAGAGGTAGCCAGATTGGTGGGGTGCTCCAGGGGTGAAAAATCCGAGTTCATTGGCAGGTACATGAAATAAAAAAATATACAAGAGAATATAAAAGGAGAGTCTTGCTTTGAGCATTGACTCCAAGAATCAAAAGCCCAGGAGGCAGAGTCCCGTTTTTCATGTCACAGAAGCTGTCACTAGAGGCAACATGAGAGCCTTCTCACAGGAAGTGGTTATTTAAATGGATGTCTTTCCATCTGGGCAGAGTACAAGGCCACAGTCTCATCTCTGTACCTCTTTGTCTGACTCTCTCCCCCAGTCTCCTCCTGGAGTAGGGTGAAAAGAGAGTGGTTCCTACCCAAAAAAACTGCAGGACAAAAAAACAGGAACACAATGTTTGTGGAGAGAGCTTCAATGCTGTGTCCCTCTCCAGGGTTCTAAAATTTGGATGAAATATGTTGTTAAAAGTCTTTCCAATCATTTCCTTTGATCGTGTTTTTGAAATTATGCTATTGTGTAGTTTCTGAATAAGGGCAATACCAAAAGAAGTATTTTCTTGCAGTTTCTTCTCACTTGCTTGTGCAGTTGAGCATTGAATATAAATATCACAACTGCTTCTGCTCCAATAACCCACAGAGAGATATTGTCTTCAGGAAAAAGTGGGAGAGTGAGGACATTGCAGGAAAGGCTTTGCTCTAAACCAACACCAAGGCTTAATAATTGCAAAAGCACAATTTATGCAGTGAGTGGGAGCTTAATACAAGTGCAATTAAGTGTAATGACATCACTAATCTGCCTGAATGTTCATTCAGCTTGGCAATCAAATCTACAAAGCCAAGTCGCCTTCAGGTCCATGAGGGCCTGCAGCCACCTCAGCTCACTGTCCCTGTAGCTGAGTGGCAGAAGAGCCAAAAGCCACTGTGGACACCTTGCAGCTGATCCCTGTGGTGATGAGGGGCACTGAACTGGAGCTGTCCTAAGCTGTGCAACCTCTCTTCTCTTCAGACCTCTTCTGCTGGCTCTGTGCTAGAAAGATGCACCCTGTGTATCACAGTGATAAACACAAATTCAGGCTGGGAGCAGAATGTTTTACTGTGGCACTTCGAATCACCTGAGCTTCTGGGAGATTTGCTGGTTGAACTGGCCAATATCTGAATGACAGTGAATGTCCTGAGCTGCCTGGAGGTGAGGGAACAGCTGCCTCAATGTTCTTTTAGGTTCTTCATTCTGCAGAAGAGCAGCCAAACCAACTAAAGATGCTTTTTCCTCCCAAGGGAGTGCTTGTCCCATCTTCACCACTCTTGGTTTATTCCATATGTAGGAGGATAGATGGGCTGACAGATTAGGTTTGCTTGGTTTTTTTTAATAAATTAAGCTAGGAAAAGGAAGTGGATGAAAGGGAGGAACTCAGCTTTATCTTCATCATTCTCCACCTGAAAATCTTGTCAAGACCTTCAAGCCAGTACCGGGAAAAAAATGGTCATGATATCACTTATCTAAAAGCAAAAAATAAAACACCCACCCTGAAAAAACACCTTCTAAGGCAATCTTTATGAGCCTAAGACTCATAAAGGAAAGGACACAGTATGTCTAAATTTTGCTTTGCAAGTCACATGGAAATGACGAGCACAAGAGATGAGGCTGGAATATCATGTGGTGGGACTGATCCATGTAGTCTTGTCCCATTTTTGAGTGACCTCTGTGCAGCTGAATTCTTACAGTATGTAAAAGCACCTGTCAGCCATTGGTTTGGGTTTTTTTTTGGAATAAAATATACAGTTAATTAGCATACATTAGAATAAATTTTAGCCTTCACTTTTATTATTATTATATTAAAGAACATTTTCCTTCCAATTCATAAGTCCTCAAATTTAAAAGATCAAACTTGACATAAATAAATCTGAAATGACAGAGACAGAGACCTCTGATCAAATGAGGGAATGCTAAGCTTTTCAGCTAACATGAAAGACTAATTACTGAAGTGAGACTTAATAATTGATGCCTTCATTCAGTATAGCTCTGAGATTTAGGTCCAATAAAGAATTTATGTATCTAAAAATAGTAAATACAGAACCTAATTTTCCACATTTGGTCCCCAGATAGGGACCCAGAACCCTGTGCATATTATTGAGGCCCTTGAGCAGCAAAGCAGTCAAGGAAATTTCTCAGATCATCAGATGGGGGCTAAGCTTGGTGCCCTCAGCCTGCCCACAATTAACCAGGATAAACGTGACTTGGTTGATCATGCAGGGATGTGGAATTGAGGGCTGGCAGAGCAGCAACTCAGCTCTCCTGCCATCTGATAAGAAGCATCAGGGTTTGCTAAATTGCCATTTCCTTCAGCTCCCCATTTAATCATCACGTCTAGATCTGGTTCAAGCAATAGAAATGCCAAAAAAGCAGAAGGAAGCCTCGCCTTCAAGATGTGTCTGAGTATGCTGAGACATGCTTCTTCACAGCCCTCAAACTAATGTGTTACTGAGGGTTTTGCCCCCTCAAAGCACTTTGCAGGACTTTTTACTGTGCAGTCAAAGAAGGCTGAAGTGGGTTTTGCTACTGCCCCTTTTTACAAAATAGCTCTAACCCTGGAGGTCCCTGGGAGATTGAACTTCATTAGCTGGCGTGGGTGAGTTCATACATCCCTGAAGGGAAGCTGAAACATGGGGCAACAGGTCAGGCCATCAAGGCAGGACTTTTACTTCTCCTGCTTGAAACTGAAGTGGAGGATGGCAAAGGATGGAGCTGAGGGGTTGGAGGCCCTGCAGCTCAGGTGCAGGGTAGTGAGTCCCACACAGTTGAGCCCTATTGCTGAGTCACTGCCCGTGCGAAGCAAAGCGATGGAGAGCTAACCAGCTCTCTGGACAGAGGCTGGCAGGCAGAGTCTCCAGCCTGGGACACATCCCTGGGTACTAGCCCAAGAAGTCAGGATGCATCTGGAAAATAGCCTAATCCCAAAAATGCAGTTCTCCAGGATGGAAAGGATTGACTCAAGTCTTCTGGTAAAACATAGTGGAACTGGGACCTGCAGCAAGGTGTGGTTTTGGGACTCAACAGCCTCTGCAGCTGTGGTGAGGGAGGTGACATCAGCAGGTGCAGGTATTCGTGGTGGTAGAGGTGATATCAAGGGGTGAGGGTGGCTGTGGTAGTGAGGTTTGTTGGTCACTGGGTTGCATGGAGACCCCGTGCCTGCACAGGGAAGTGTGAGGATTTGAAATGCCCTTGGATCATCACCGGTACATCCTGACAAAGTGTGTCATGAGGGAGCTAAAACTAGAGGGGAGGGTTGTGTGTGGTCATGTGCTCCTGTTTTGAAAGGACACTGACTTCAGGCCATGGTGGGGAAAGGGGAGGAAGGTCTGTCTTGACTGTTCATGTTTCACTTTGGTTTTTCTGTCTTCTGGTTTTTTTTTGTTTTCTTGCTTTCTTGTTTTTTTTTTTTTTTAAATAGACAGATGAATTGCTGCCATTTTTCTTCCCACTGAGATTGCCCATGACTGGAGGAACTGCAGGTTTATGTGGCTGCCAAGCAGAGGGGCCTCTCCAGAGGCAGACTGTATCCAGGTGGGGAATCAAGGGACAGGCGGAGGGGAGTTATACTGCTCCACAATTCAAGAAACTAATATTTTCTAACACACCATGCTGCCACTTTTCTCCCAGCCTAGAAGTGAGAATTTTTTTAAGTCTGATGTTGCTTTGTATTTGAGCCAAGTTAGTGATGCCTGCTGCAGAAAATATTATGACTGGTGGTGACAAGTTAATGTTCTTCCTACAATTATGGCATTCCTGGAGAGCTATAGGAAATGTCCCAATGATATTAAGTAAACCAAATGGTAGGGAATCCAGCAGCAACCCTGCTGCAGAGAGAGAAGTTGAGCAGAAGCAGCACATTAATCAAATGCTTAGGGGAAAAGAAAATGTGCTGTGCAAAATCAGATGAGTTGCCTGTTACAGTTCTTCATGGCTTTTATGTTGATAGCTCACTGAAAAAAATGCTTTTTCAAGTTTATTGCTGAAGGTTACTTAATGAATGTGGGGTTTTGCCAGATATAATATATAATTACAATGACAAAGTAATTATCAGTGTGTGCTGCTTCTCAGAAGAGGAGTCAAACATTTTAGTCCATTTTCCTAAAGGAAGAAATCCTGTGTGAGTTAGCTTTTCTTTAAGTTCTCTCTTTGGCCATTTCTTTTGTATTCTCTTTTGTCTTTGATCCAAATTCATCTGAACTGATGCAGCGTGAAAAACGATACCTAAAAACACATCATTATTCCTGGTCTTACTTTTATGTCTCTGTTTGCATGTTTGTTTTTTTGGGATTTCAGGGGAGATTTTTTTTCTGATTGTTTTCTCTGTGTGTGTTTGGTTCCAAAGAAATAAAACTGTAGGGCTGTCAGGTGAATTTATCAAACCAGGAAAAGCTAAATGTGGTTTTGAGAAAAGTGGCACTACATATGGGTATACAGAAACAATACTGAGATAACTCAGGGAAAATCACCACAAACACCCAAAATATTAGATGGTTTTGTTGCTCTATCTCTTAGAAAAATAACATAAAATATAATATAAAAAATAACATAAAAAATAAAATAAAACACTGCAAGCCTCCCTTTTTGGACTGTGATGGGCTGGCTCTGGCTGGATGCCCAGTGCCTACCAAATTCACTATATCACACTCCTCCTAAGCTGGACAGGGGAGAGAAAGAATGTTGAAAGATTTGTGGGTCAAGGTGAGGAAGGACAGGAAGGGATCAGTCTACAATTACTGTCACAGGCAAAACAGATTCAAGGGAAAATTAATGTAATTTATTGCCAATCAAATTGGAGCAGGATAATGTGAAATAAAAGCTAAGTCTTAAAGCAATTTCATCCCATGCCTCCCTTCTTACTGGCCTCAACCTTACTCCTGATTTTCTCTACCTTCTCCCCACCACTGTCTCTGGGGAATGGGGATTGTGATCAGTTCATCACTCGTTGTCTCTGCTGCACTTTCCTCCTCAAGGGGAGTACTGAGTACTCCTCCCCCTCTTCCCCTGCTCCACAAGAGACAGTCCTCCACAATTATATATATATATATATGTATATCATGTTCTTTGTGAACTGCTCCAGTGTGGGTCCCTTCCACAGAGTCCAGTCCTTCAGGAACAGGCTGCTCCTCTGTGCATCTCCCTCAGAGTCATAAGTTCTGCCAGAAAATCTGCTTCAAAACAGGCTTCCCACTGGGTTACAGCCTCCTTTCTGGCATCCACCTGCTCCAGAGTGGGACTTCTGCATGGGCTGCAGGTAGGGGTCTCCTCCTCCATGGACCTTCACAGGCTGCAGGGCCACAGCTGCCTCACCATAACCTTCATCACTGGAATCTCTGCTCCCCCTCCTTCACTGACCTCGGTGTCAGCGGGTCTGCTGACTCCTCTCTCCAGCTGCAGTTGGTGTTGCACAGGTTTTTCCCCTCCTTCCTAGATACTTAATCCCCAAGGTGCCACTGCCATTTCTGATGGGCTCAGCCTTGCCCAGTAGTGTGTCCATCTTTGAGCTGGCTGGCTGTGTGGGACAGAAATTTAGAAACTTCTCACAGAAGCCACCCCTTGTAGCATCCCTGCTACCAAAACCTTGCCTTGAAAACCCAGCACATGGTTGTAATAAACAAATATGTAGATTTAGTGTTTGAAACTTCCCCACAAACTAATGGTGTTTATCTCTTTGTCCTTCTGTGTTGGTTTAGTCCCCTGGTTCTGTCCCACATCCCTCTGGTGAAGACTGTGCTCCCTCCTCACTCACAGTACTCCAGCTCTCACTTTCATGTTTGCATGAAGGTTCCAGTCCTGGCTTTGAATCCACTGTTTATTGACATTGACACCAAGATATGGCAATGGGATACAGAAAGCCATGTGCAGGAGACCACAGTGTCTGGAATCAAGAGCTTTTGGATGGCCACACGGGAATGTCAGCTGAGATACTGTGGGCAAATAGAGTTGGAAATGTTTTGTTTACTTTTCCTGCAGAGAAATGGATTAAAAAGCAAACATTGCCAGGTTCTGGTTTGCCTCTGCCAGACGCTTGTGTGCCTGATTATAATATCTTCCTTTTTGCATTTGGGAGGAATAGACACTTCCTCCTCCCTTTATTCTATCCTGCTTCAGCCTGCTTCCACTCTGGTGTTTTCTTTGTACTGACTACACTGTAGCTTGTTGTTGCTTTGGGAGCTGCAAATGCTCCTCTCTAGCCCAAGGCAGATCTCTGAAAATCTCCCTCTGTGCAAAGCCGTCTGCTTGGGCTTGTGTGTGACTGAGCTTATCCACCTTCATCCCTGGCACGAGCAGAGGGAGCCAGGGGTTGTGGGAATGTCCTGGGAGAGTCTGTGGATTGTCTGTGTGTGTATCACCCACTGGCAACTTTACATTCATGTCAACCTGCAAAGTATTTCTGGGGTTACTCCTTGCTAATTGACCAGTTTTTATCTCTGCCTGTAGAAGTTTGTAAAAAATCCTGCATTTTTGCATGAATGAAGTAAGAATTGAAGCATGTCTGAAAGTGCTGGAAGAGGCATCAGGCCAAGGACTAAAAGAATGGCCTGTGCCCAAAAAGAAGCATGCTGCTGCCAGGTTGCTGTTCCCAAAAGTAAAACTGAGAAATGAGGTTTTTTTGTTGCAACTGTGCTGGCAAGATCACAGCATAGATGACTCCTTGGTGAAAGATCCTAACAGGAGGCATGTGGCATTCTTTTACATGACAACTGAACAATAGAACAAGCAGTTCCTCATTCTCCCTGCCTTTTCCTTTTTTCTCCATCTCTTTCTTTTCCTTCCTCACTCTGTTTTTTTTCTTTTTTTTTCTTTTTTTTTTTTAATTTTTATTTTTATTTTTACTCATTTCTATATTCCTCTCTCCCCTTACCAGGAAAATGCCTAAACAGTAAATTTTGCTGGTTTTTATGGCATAGTGTTTTCCTCTCATTCCAGGGCATATGTAAGATGCTTGACTGCACCACTGAGCCACCGTCACGTGCCAAAATCTCTTCTGCATTTCATCAAAAGCATCTTAAACTAGACTTCTTATCAGAAATATGCAAATATTTTTAAAATATTTAGAAACTTAGCTGTTGTGTATGTGTTTCTCTGATAAATTTTAGATCTGAAGTTTTTTTTCTATTGTAGATTTTGGGTAGCTGGTCTTAGTCTACAATACTCCTACAGGCAAATTTCTTGAACTTATATAATATATGTATATAAATTTATATATCTTACTGCTGTGGTCTAATCCCAGCCAGCAACTAAGTACCATGCAGCCACTTGGTCACTCTTCTGCCCCCAGTGGGATGGGGAGGAGAATCAGGGGGAAAAAAGGTAAAACTAATGGGTTGAGGTTAGAACAGCCTAATGATTGAAAAAAAGTAAAACAACATCATCATCATCATCATCATCATCATCATCATTATCATCATCATAATGTAAAGGAGATAAAGAAAGTAATAAAAGAGAGAAAAGTGGGGCACTACCCAGGTGCTTTCCACCCCCTGATTGATGCCCAGCCTGTCCCCAAACAGTAATCAATGGCTCCTGGCCAACTCACTCCAGTTTATATACTGGGACTGCCTCACAGATGAGTAGACTGCTTAAAGAATTGCCATCAAAAATATTGGCAAAACACAAGTTCTAATATGAATTTATGAATCAATGGCAAGGCTCACTCTATTACTACATAGAGGAAGGACACACAAGAAAATTGAATTAGAATTGATTTGGAATGATTTACACATGGATTGGGGATGCAAGGAGGAAAGGGTGCAAAGAATAGGGGCACAAAAAGATAAGGGTGAAAAAGGGTTTATCAGCACTTAACCACCAGTGAACTTAACATTTAAAAAAGCAATTCTATAGGATTTGCTACAATTATAACCATGACTTCATTATAGATTCACAATAACAGCACTTGTACCATAATAAATTCCTAGGCAGAGAGGTGTGTCAACATCTATATAAAGATAAAGGCACCTATCCAAAACTCCCCTGGGGTTCAGGGAATACTTACATCCTTGATGTTTCTCACCAGGCATGAGCTGCACTTGGAGGAGTCTCTGTGTGGCAGGGGTATCCTCGTTGTCAATGATGGTCCTTTGAGTGTGACAGGCTCGAGGGCTCCCAGGTTCTGGGAGGTGTTCCAGTCACGGGGAGGTGCTGGCACAGCCGGCTGCAATCCAGGAGAGCTCCACAGGCCTCATTTGGGACTGCTCCTAATAAGATCGCAAGATGATTATCATCAGTCATCAGTAATTTTCCATCCTGACCATATCCCAAGTTGGGAACTACTGGAAACTATGGTCCTGTTTCACTTGGGCTGTGATTTGGGTAGGGAATGTCCCAAGGCTGTCAGGGGATTATTGATTGTTCTTTGTTCACCACCTTGGTCAGGCGTGATGTTCCTGTTATGCTCAGGGTTGTTTTCTGCACTACCTGCATCCTCCAGGAGCTCCCTGTAATGGGCAAGGAGGCCTTGCTGCCCAGCTGGCCTGGTAAAGGGATACTTCAGTGCTCAAACCCTTCAGTCAAGGTCTGCCAGGGGCTCCTGCAGTGCAGGCATGGGGAGAAGGATGCACCACCACAGCATGACCTTCTCTGGAATGGAATATCCCCTTGGCTTGCTTGGGTCACTGAGAGCAGAGCATGGGAAACTGAAAACTCCTTGATTTAGACTATTTCTACAAGTATTTTAGGCACTATTTTTTAGCATTACTCAGCAACAACTAAACCATCAGTGTGTTAGCAGCATTATCCATGTCCTAAATCCAAAACACAGCACTGCACCAGCTACTAAGAAGAAAATTAACTCTATCCCAGAGGAAACCAGGACACATATATTAGGCTTAATATGTAGTCAAACTACTGGCAAACAGGACTTCAAAATTAAATCAAGATTGTTTAGAATAGGATGTGCAGAGCTGCACTCTGTAAAGAAATTAAACTGTATGTTGACTCTGTCCTTCTGTAGCAATGACCTGAGGAAACCCCTACCTTCAGCTTTCTGATACCCACAGGGCTGCTTTCCCTCCCACCCTGTATCAGGTAGTTAAATAGTTTTAGACTGTGTGGTCATATAGAGCTTAGTTTCGGAATTAAGTGCATTTAATTTCTACATATTACTTGCAGAACCTTATTGGCAAATCCTTCAACAGGGTCAGGTAAAACAATAAAATCTAAATTTTAGAATTTGGTGGCTCTGAAAGTTAATAACTTTGGGATTACAAGCAACAGGCTCTAGCACTAAAAGGTGCATTGTAAAAACAATGATAGTTTATTTTCAAATTGTGCTGCAACCTTGACATTAATGAAGAAAAAGAGGAGTGAATTTTGAACACCTGCACACTTTTCCCTTGGTTTTTGATTATGTGTAACAGTGTTAGCATTTCAGGACAAAAATACACAGTGTTCAGGCCAGCTCTGAAGGATGTTAGCACATTTAAAGATAAAATATTTGTCAAGAGAAAAGAATAAAAGAGGAAACACCACCAGCAAAGTGGCCATATGGTCTCAATAACAGTACAGCTCCAAAAGGAGCTGCAGCTGTTTTAAGTGTGTCTGCTTTACACTGACTCTAACAGAAACTGGCATTCAGTGTAACTGAACTACCTAAGAGGGTAATTGTACTTTAATATGAAAAATGTAACAATATAATAACAGGCTGGAGTTTGAAGCAACCATTGGATTTTCAGCAAACAGTCTCCCTAAATGTAGCTTTATATAGTTCTGTTTCTGCCAATAGTAGAGTATTGAAGATTGAAACACCGAAGCTTTTAGTAAAAAACATCCTCTTTGGTCTCTTCATTTTCTAAACTACAGCAAACTAATTCTTTTTTTCTATAACCTGAAGCTTTACAGAGTTTCATCCAAACATCAGTGACACTCTTAAGATCTGGAATAATTATCCTGTTGAACTCACTACAAGTACTAATGAGAACTGCAAGCCTATTCAGCTTGCTGCTGTCCTGGCATGCTGAGTCTGGTTTCCAATTTTTCTCTTTATTAGCTTAGGCAGACAAGCTGGTAGGAATTAAATGTGAGATCAGTTACATAATGCATTTCTGGGTATTCAAAAGGGCTGAAAAAATCTATTATTGATTATGTGGATCAAAGTCAATAGGTGCCAGACACCTTTCATGTCTGTGAGCTTTACATCAGGCTTTTGGCAATGCCTTTGAGAAATCTACACCTCCATTTGGAGCTACTTTTAGGTAAACCAGTACCAGAAGAGGTCTCTTGAAAAGCAGCAGTCCATTTGCTTGCAAGTCATACCTTTATTCAACCATTTTCCTCAAACTGAAATGACAAATGCTTGGATGGAACACTAGCTAGAGAAATATCTGATAATTTCATCCTACCATTATAGATTAGATGAAATGAAACCTAAACTAAGGTTATAAACAGTTACTTCTTTTAATTTTGTTTTTTCTGAATTATGTGAAATTATCTAGATATAAAGGTCATTTTTTTTGTGGGGAAAACTTTTGGGTCCACTAAATCTGCTTGGCCTCTAAATCTCATTTATAGCTGTCAGAGAAACTTCTGCAGCTAGATAAGAGGAAAATAATCTGTTCATGGGACATCCTCAGCTGAAGGAAGTGACCAGAGAGACAATCAAACCTTATCATGTGCTTTAATGTTCTTGGAGCTATTTTCTAGAAGCAGTGAAACATTTCTGAATACAGAAGTACTGGAATACAGACACTGATTACAGAAAGTTAACTGTTGTACTATTTTTCTCAGTCTTCCTTACCTGAAGAGAAGACACTTTAAAAATTAAGGACTATGGAGGACATTTTTTAGATTTAGTACAGCTGATCTGAGGATGACAAACATTTCAAGCAAAAGGTCCATACCTCTGAAATCACCACCAAAATTCCTCTTAATGATGTGATTGACCATAAACCCTGTGTCTACCCTTCTTAACCCCTTACTTAGAAGAGATCTTCAAGACAGGAAACACAAAGACATTGGTGTTTGAGAAGTACAGTTTCACAATCTACTACTGTCTATAGGGCTTTAGAAATGGAAGATGCATGATGATGATGATGGTGATGGTGATGATTATCATCATCATTATTAGGGATGTTATATTGGGTGCTCGAGACTCATTTGAGTGGGGAGAAGATGGAGTTGAAATCCATCAGAATTAATAAACAATGTGGATTTTTTTCAAAGTTGTTTGCTGTTTCAGTATTCTCTGAGGGGTGGGACAACAAAGAAAACTTCCAGCACCTGTCTGTGCTGTTCCTGCCCTCTGGATAAAATGAGGCTTTTCATCTCTCTGAGTATCAATATTCTGTCAGGGTAGAAACTACAGGTATTCTTCAAACTTACTTTTTATTTTTGAATCTTCAACTCCTTCCAGGAGGGGATGGTAATGTAAATGTGTAGGCACCTGTTTGATCTGGAAGGTAGCCTGGGTAATTGGTGAGAGCTGAATCATGTTTCCAGTGCTTCTGGATATAGCCAGCCTAAAAATATGTCCTCTCTTTGCAAAACCTGAGTTTGTGTGAAGCAACACGAAAGATCTTGCAATAGAAACAAATTCTGTTGTCAAACAACACAAAACTAGGGTTTTTTTGTCTCCTTTCTAATGACCAATACTCCTTAATATGTTTTCATAGTTCTATCTTCAAAGTGCAGCCCCCCAGCCATTTGTAGTTGGGTTTGGTCTGCTGCTGTAGCAAAGAACTTCAACGCTCACCTTTGTATTGCACACAGAGGTGTCTTTCTACAGCTTGGTCCAAGCCAGCCAAACTTATTTGAAAATCATGCTGAAGAGACAGTGAGTTTTTGCTGTTGTTGACTGGTTTAGCTTTTGTATTTCCCTGATTAATGTCAAGATATTATCCTTTGAACCAAAGAGGTGGAAGTTCAGCTGAGAGTATGTGCTTCTCTCTGGAGCACGGGTGGCATGTCTGTTTTAATCAAGGATAAAGCCCAGAACATATGTGGTCTTTTAAAAAGGTTAAGAGATTATTGATGCCTGCATTTTTTTTTTTTTTCTTTTTGCTTGAGGTATTTTCCCTGACAATTAAAAAAGAAGTTTGGAGACTATTTCTGTTTCTATTTAGATGGGAAATAATTTGCTACCTCCTAATGATCAACTCTGACTAAACTTAGGGGCTTTATGTCACTGGATTTACCAAATCAGTGTCTGATTTTGCTTTTGATTTAGTTGTAGGGAAAATAAGTACCATTTAAATTTGAAGTTTTATTTTTATATTTATAGTTGGTAATGCTAAGAGCTGGACTCTCCAAGGATAGTAAAGCCTTTTCTTTGCCATTTGAAATCTAAATTTAATTACTGAGCATGTAACTCTTGAGCGGGTATTGACAATTTTGTATGTGACTGACTTTTTTTCTGTTGGCTTGCATAAGTAGCCAGTAGAATATAGTTGTTTATTAAAAAATTAGTTTGAGTTCTAGGAGTGTGCCCTGGAGATACATTTCAACTAAACTGGGCATATTTTCCTTTTATTTCAAGTAAGGAAATATTCTATTTGCCTTTCAAAAAAATCAAATTATTCTAGCCATTTTTTGGAGTGGTAGATGACCTAAACTTTCTAAATCAGTGCTATGGATCCTAGATACACAATTTAGTTCTTTCTAGAAATAATTTTAAGCAAGTGCACTTTCAGCTGTTTATTTCTGAAAAATGAGGTTTTATTACTGAAGATTTAATTTTTTGAAAATTGTATTTTGGATTACTGTTTGTGGTACAAATTTAGAGAACAGATACATAATGTCAGGAAGTCTGCCCATGTGAGATTTGAGATGAAGATGGCAAGAGCCTCACTCTGTTAGGAATCTGAGGATTTTGGTACGTGCAATTCACTAAAATTAGATCAAAGTTATCTAACAGTAAATGAGGCTACAATATAAATCTCAAATGGAAGTACTATTAAAAAAGGAAGTTTTTGAAGGTTTACTGTGTATTTTGAAGTAAGGACTTAAAAAAAAAAAAAAAGAAAGAAAAGACTTGTACTGTTCTTCTTAGAGAGAAAAGAGTTTGAAAAAAAGCAGGGACAAAAATCTTCTCAGGGAGACACTGCTGTTTGGCCTGTATTTATTATATCAGGTAGAGTCTGCCTCTTAACTGTACTAATCTATAGTTACTTGGTTTTCTTTTTATCTTCTGGAGAGGAGAGGCTTATTTTGAATTACCCATCAAATTGACTTGGGTGCAAATTTTACCTCTAGCTGTCTATGTTATAACAGTGATTTAGTTTTTTTTAATAGTACAGTACACGCACAACATGCAATGCATTACACAGTTATAATAAAGCATGGAATACTAATGAAATGTACATATAAATAAAACATAATGCGTTCTACTTTGCTCGAGAAGAGTTCTCTCCTCTTCACCCACTTAAAATTCCAATCCTTCACAGTTGCTCTGTGGGAAGAGAAAAGGTCATGCTTTGCTTCAATAGATAACTTACCTGGAGGTGTCTGAATTTAAATTTGAATTCTGCTGACTTTTGAAAACATACAAATATGAAAATGTGTTTCAGATCTAGTTCTAGAGCTTTTCTTGAAATACAAAACATTTTTAAAGGCTTCATGACTGCTTCTAATTAAAGCATTTCTGATGATGGGTCCTGGGTTGCTTCAGGCTGCTTTTTTGCTAAAGTAGTAATTCTTGAGATCCTTTAGGGATGAACACTTAATCAAGCTGGTTAATTTCCTTGTTGAATTGCCAAAACCCCTCCAGACAGTTTACTAACTCAGTTGCTGACTACTCATTGCGAACCAGTAAGCCTAGGTCCTTTGCTAGTAAGTCTTTTGTAGAGTCAGCCATAACTTCTACTGATTGTCATCTGAGCAACTAAACACACAGTGTTTAGATAAGAAAGATATAAATAAAGCTGCAGATTTATATTTATATATTTTATATTACATTGTTCTTCGACAATTAAGGATATAATGAAAGACATTCTCTAATTGCCTTTTTTTAGCATATGAACAGAGAATGTGCAGCTCTCCAGGGCTTCATGAACCTGCTGTCTTCTGTAATTTTCAGTCCTTGTAATTTTAATTTTTTTTGAGGTTTGCTGACATTCAGTTGAGATCAAAACATAAGAACACCACAAGCATAACCCCACACCTTTGCTTGAGGGTAGCTAAAACATTTTATTATTTTTCTTCTCTTCTAACCCAGAAAAGAAAGAATGATGGAGGAGGGTTAATTATTTCTGAAAGCAGATTTATTTTTAAAACTCATTTACAGAATTTTACACCCACATGTAGATATTTTACAGATGGTGGTGATCTTATCCTTAGGGGCAAAATTTAAGGTGTACTTTCAGGCAACTCGCTTCAAGATTTTTCCTGGAATAGAATGCGTAATAATTGTCCTCTTTTTCTGCCACATGCAGTGGTGAAAAGGGAGCAATAGAAGTGCTCCAGTTATTCTATCTGAAATTAAATTGGAAATTAAATGTTCCCTCCTCAAAGAACAGTTACCCTTAGGAACAGGTTTTGTACCATTCAGTTCCTATTTTTTAATAAGCTAAAAAACACTGTCAGTAGTCACAATACCTGTGTAGCTCTTGGCCATCCCAAAAAACACCATCAGAGCAGTAGTGACAATAAGCCTTGAAATGTCTGATTGGAAACACTCCACCTTCTTATGCAAAAGAATAAAAAGCAAGGGATATGTATTGAAAGATGTTATTATTACTAATAGTGGCAGTACTAACATTTCTGAAGTGATGATTCCTGGGATGAGTGGCTGTAATGTTAACATTTCATGGTCATTTGTGAAAATGCCAATCATAACAACTGATTTTTTGGTGCAAGTGGTGCAAAATGAGGGCCTGAGTTTTGTAGGTAAAAAGCTTTTTCCTCAAAGTCTTAGCAATTAAAAGTGCTGTAAATTGTGCCATTTCAGAGTCTGAGCTGCTGTGCTTGTGCTCCCTTCTGGATGGCACAGGGGAGGGGATGGAGATTGAATAAATGTGCTGGGAAAGCTGGGAGCTGGGAGCTTTCCACAAAACCAGTTTTCCTACTTTTGTTTTTCATTGCACATCCACATGACAAGGCACCGTGAAAGTTAAATTAAGAAGCCTGGAAGCTGCACAAACATTTCACTGCTCTGGGAAGAGCATGTGAAGGGGTTGTAAAGGGTTAGGGCATGCTCAGCTTTGGTTTTACCCTAATGGATGTGCGAGCTCTTCAACAGGAAGGACTCTGCACGGTCACTTTACACTCAGCAAGGCTTTTAAAAATTGTAGCTGTCAAGGGCCAGCAAGTCTCTACTAATTACCTGCAAACAAATGATTATCAAAGGTACTATTAATAGGATCTAGGGAGCCTGCATCCTTGGCACAAAATCCATAGAGTGATTAGGGCTTTGCAAAGTCATAACTAACCAAAAGAAGGGTCTTTGGAAAGTTTTCTGACACTTTCCATTATAACAGCTAGAGCTATGCAATTCCATGAGCAACTTGGGCTAAGAGGCTTGTAAAAAACATCTACACTGCTAAAGACTGGAAAAAAAATGTTTGAAGAAGTTAAAATACATAAGCTTTATATGTTTTTCTTCTGAGAAATTGTTTGTTTTATTTTAGTTACGTCTCAGATGAGGAAATTGCCAGTATTTTACCTCATTAGTAAATCATTTTGTGATCCCTCACTTCTGTCTCTGGCCACCAGAGAAGACAGCAGCAGTGGTGGGGCTGGAGGGGAGCAAGGCCTTGCTGTGGGGCTGGGCTGGAGCTATTGCTTTCCAGAAAACAGACCTGACTCGTTCAAGACCTATCTCACCTTTGAGAAATACTCAAGGAAGGGATGGAAAGCTGAGCTTAATTTCCCACCTTGTACCAAACTGCACCTCACCCTACACTGATGTGTGAAATGATGGCTGTGAGCTACTCTTTGAAGGCATCACTGTATTCTGTACATTTTACATTATATTTTAAGTAATAATAGTATGTAAAAGTAACCAATACATTATTTGAATTACAAGTAACTTAAAGCAAAGTTGCTTCTAAGCAAATACACAATTTCATCCCAGGTGCTGATGCAAGTAAAAGACTACATCTTGCACATGTAGAAGGGCAATAGAACTGAATCTAACACTCTCTTGTTAAATGTAGGACAAGTAATATCTTTTCACTGAAAAAGATTTGTTTACTTGAGGCTACAGTAATGATCATTAAAAGAAAAACATAAATAGGCTCACATTCTTGGTCCTTTTATCAGTTCCATTGTATTGTGGAGGGATATTTTCAAGCTATTTGCTGCAGACTAGAATATTTAGATGTTTCATAAGGAGCTTCAGCAGTCACTCATTGCATCAGCCTTGCTTTTAGACACTCTTATCCTGTGAATATGGATGCTGGCCATCCCTGACCCAAGCTGGCACAATCATTTTTCCTTGTATTAACTCAGGAGTTACAGCTGCTGTGATATTAAAGTCTGGTCTAAATGTATAAGGATCCTCTAATTTTCTTTCCCAATTCTATAGCTTCTCTGATTGCTTGTTTGTTTGGTTTGATTTTGGTTTTAATGCTGATCTCCTCCTGCTCTTCAAACACTAAGCTGAGTTATGTGAAAAAGCACAGAAGTAAAGGCAGAGGTGCTTTATGTAGTCCTAAACATCTGCACACACAACAAACCAAGTTAAGCAGAATGAGGACTAAAACTGATGTTTAAACTCCCTCATCCGTCTCCTATCCAAAATTAATATTATCTCTCCAGGGAAAGCTTAGACACATCTTCTCTGCTATTAGGGCATACTGGTCAGAATAACAGTGATTTCAGAAGTAGCTGTTTTGGTTCCTTGGTGTAATTTGAAAATTAGAGGAGAAGGGGGGGAAATGAAGAAGCCAGCATCTCCCTTCTTAACTGATTCATTTTTTTTTTTCTGAAGCACTAAAGAGATGAGAGGAAAACATTAAAAACTTAGAAAATTGATAGATTTAACTTTGTCTCTGAAGGAGCCAGGCAGTAAAGGAAAAAGGTGTAAAATGTGTTTGTTGAGCTACCCTGACTTATGATATTTAGATGTGTGTAATTGCTCTATTGACGTCAGCTGGCAGGGTGGGGTGGTGTTCTAACAGAGCATTTATTTTTTCCTCATTAGCAAGGAAGAGCTATCAAGCTTTTTTTGATATTATGTCTAATTGAAGCCACAGCTTCTGCACCGTGTTTTCATTTCCAACTACTTGAAAGGATCAAGGACAAACTAAAGAGCCTCCTGTGACCTGCAGAACATTAAAGCTTATAACCTCTGGGACTGATCTGAGAACTGGATAGTGTTTGGTGGGGATTTTTTCCTCTCCAAATATCTTAATGCTTTACAGAAAAGTGTTTCAGGATCTAAGCTGATGAGCCCTGTCTCCTTTCTTTCCTATTTTTTTTATTTGTGGTTCATTTTTTTCCTGATCAAAGCATCTCAGTAGAATTTCTTTGATGTTTCTCTAGCTCTAGCTGTATCATAAGCAGTTTGACACAGTAAAAAGGAAAAAAGCATTTGTGAAAAAAATAATTTTCCAAACAAGACAATTTTTCACTCAACCAAATAAGAAGCTCACAGAAGCAAAGGTTTATACAATTGATGTTGTTTTGATTCTATGCTCAGCCTTCAAGAAATGGAGCACTTAGCCAAGATAATTTTTTATATTCCTGCTGGCTTTTCTTCTGGAGGTTCTTGTGTGGCACCTCTCAGGCCCTCCCCTTGTACTGACCACAGAAAGCCTCCTTTTTCCACCCCAATCGGGACCAAAACAAGCGTGAAGCCTTTTGTGTGGGAGAGGAAAATCAGGCCAAGTGTGTTTATATTGCAAGTTGTTAATAACAACAGCTCTTGGCTTTTGTGAAACACACGTCAGGCAAGGAATGTAAAGTGCTTTTAAAACAGGCATTAATTAAGGTTGACAACTTCCACCTTCCCTTGCCATGAAGTTAGTAATGAGCCAGGAATGCTGACTGTCTTTAAATCTCTCTCCCCAAATGGTGACCTGCCCCTTGCCTGGCATGGAGGCTGTGCCAGGGCAAAGTGAGGGAGGAGATGGAACTTTTCCCTGTTGCTCTGATGGAGAAAACACATGCCCTGCTCTCCTTCCCCCCACTGCCTGGAGGGGCTTCTGGCATCCCAAAAGCCTTGCACAACCTGAGTCCCAAAATGGCTTTGGGGGAAAACCTTCTGAAGTGTGTTCTGAACTGTTGGTAGAAATGTTTGCTGGTTTGCCCTTGCTCAGTTACCCATGGTGGGAAACAACAGGTTGCTCACAAAGTAATGGGAATGATGAGGCAAACTGTTTGGTTGAGCAGCTGCTCTTCCCTAATGGATTTCACCATCCTGCCATTTCATTTAGTGATAAAAATCTTTGAGCCAAGTTGGAATCACAAAGAAACCCAACCAAAGACTGCCACAAACAACAATCAAACACCTCCCCCTTCCCAAACCCCCAAATCACACACCCCCTCAAAAAAGTCACAGCACCCCCCACCCTTTTGGACTAGCAGTGCTAGAAATTAAAAGTACTAATATAGGGGAGCCAAAAGGCATTCACACTATTTATTGTACTGCCTTTCTGTAACTGCAGATGGAATTTTGTTTGTGTACACCTAGAGAAATAAGAGTCATTACTCTGCAAGTTATTTGTCAATGCTCTTTGAATATGATGCTCTAGCCATTATATATAAAATTATGACAAAGTTTGCTGTAGACATCAGCAGCCTTTGAATTGGGCTGAGATTTCACAAACTGACCTCAGAAATTGTCTTCCTATCCAAAATCCATGTGCTTTTGTGTGGACCTGAGCTTTTCCTTAAGCTGCTTGGACTAGTTGAACCAGATAACAAATCCAGCAGAAAACTGTGCTGCATTTGCATTTGCTGATTCTTTTTCTGCTGAAACTTTGACCTGAAGTTACTTCAGCAGGATCTAGAGAAACTATATTTTGATACATAAATAATAAAGAGAGGTTATGCCCATTTGTTTACGAACAAGAGGGTCCCTTGATGTGTGGTGGCACTCACAAAAGTGTTTTTAATTTTGTATGCTGCCAATTTTCCCACATTTTCACATTGTTTCTGTTATTATTTCTTCTCTTTACTCAACAGCTGTTCCTTCATAAAAATCAGCTTGTTGAAAAATATGTAATTTAAAACCTGTTTTGAAAGCCTGCTCAGTGAAACATCAGCACATGGGGGTGTTAAGTGTCTCTCAACCAGATAATCTTTTGAAAGGCCATTTGTCACAGGGGTTCAGTTTTAAACACAAAAGAAAAAGTTACCTTGTAATGAGTAGCTAAAAATATGTACCCACACAGAAATACAAATCCCTGGATTTATTGTATTAAATCCCTCAGTAGAAAGTCTCATTGAATTGAGAAAATCTGTGAAGTGTGGTAAGGGAATGCAAAATATATTAAATTAGGTTCCAACTTAATCAAGAGGCTCTTTACTAAATAGTCTTGTAAATATTTTAGCTAGAGCAGTCAGTCACTGCAGAAAAGGTTTTGTTTTTTTTCTGTGCCATGAACATGAAAAATAGTATGCTACAATTCCTGGCTCCAAGTCCAAAATCTGATTCTATATCTCTACTAACTTCATCTAACTCAGAGGGAGTCTGATTTAAAAATTTCAAAATTATAATTGATAGACTAAATGCCTCTACCATTTTATGATAAAGATCTTAAATATCATTTTAGCATCTTTTGTTCTAAAACATCTTTGAAAGTATCTTTTAACAACCTAATGTAAAGTGAGTACTATATAAACTTCCAGATTAATTCAAAACTTCTAATATGGCAATTATTTTAACTTAGTTATGAATAATATACAAGGGTGTATAATCGTTAATCTTCCAAGCAGCTAAGGGTCCAAACCATGGCTTATATATTAATGGCTTCCTTGGAAAAAGAAAATATAGTGTTCAGTGGCAGGAACATGAGATCACTGCTTTATGAAACAAAAAGGACAAGGAATTAATAAGAACTATATTTGGCAAAACTAGACTGATGTCAAAACATTAGGCATGTATATTTAGCATTGCTGGGCATGTCCTGGTCTTCTCTTTAATTGTGTTCATGTTGCAATCTTTTGCATATATGTAATTTTATAGGAAGCGGACTCAAGATCCATTTTGTCCTTCATCCTACCCTTATGATGGGTCATTGCTTCTTACTTCTGAGTAAGAAAAAGAAAAGGGTTTCCTTCTGTCTTTAATCTATAACATCATTACAATCCATAGCTATCCTGAGGCTTGGTGTTCCAAGCTTTTGTAGCTATGACTGATCTACCTTAAAGTAGAAACAGTTGATTCCTTCTACTGCAACTGAATTATAGATGTAGTGTTTGTGAAGTATTTTTTTTATTGCTAATTATTTGAGTTGTCGCATTACCTATATAAGCCAGTCCTGGACCAGATCTTTGCTGCATTAGGAGCTTTGTAAACATTGAATAAAGAGGTTTTTACTGCCCCAGAAAGTTTGATATGTATATAAAAGTCTTAAGGCAGGAGATGCTGATTGACAGGTGTAAATTGCTGTGATTTGTGGGGACACACACAGCACACTAAACCACAGCTGGGAAAAGAGCGCTTAAAATGCAATAAAGATTCACCTCTGAACAGTGCAAGAACATAATGACTTGATTAAGGAAGGCATGACTCCTGGAACAGACTTTCACTGACTTAGTTTCATGAAGTTCTTTCCTCCAAAGTAACTTTAGGGTGCAAGTGGCTACTCTGAAGTTACTCTGTTCATCAATCTCCACATTTCATATTTCCCATGTGTGGCACCTGAGAAAACAGAATTTTTATTGAATTGTCAAAAGCAGCAGTTATGCCAACAGTGAAGGATGAAGTCCCTGTGGCTTATTTTCTGTCATTTACTGAATAGCTAACTACAATTCACAAACCCATTTCTCTGCTCTCAGAGCACAGTGCCCCATATTACTAAAATCATTTGGTTTCTCAAATCTGATTATGTTCATACTATTTCTGAAACAAGACATTTCCCTTTCTGTTATCTTGGATAATACAATTTGCAGCATGCATTTAGAAGATCAGAGAACATCAATGACTACAGATGCTCCTGTTTTTATGGCACATATTGGTCATAGTTCTCCACAGCCAAAGATGACTTAGTTATGGGCTTCTGATTATTAAAGCTTATAATAATATAAGGCATGCTATACAATCAATTACAATAAATGTCTTAATTGCCAATATCTACCAATTTCCTGTTATTCTTATCTCAATTATTTCCAACAGAACAAGTTGCCTAAGGGCAATTATGGTTTTTTTTTATGAGCAGATCTGCACAACTTTAAGGCTGCAGGGACAATGCATGAAAAGGGTCAGAGGGAGTCTTGAGGCTCCTCAATCATACTCACTCATTATTGCAACTCACTATGGAAAGTGAGAAAGGTGCACCTTGGCTGTGCACATCATGGTCCTGAGCCCCTCTGTTTATGTCCTGGTTGATTGGCAGCCTCTGGTGGTCAAGGAGAGAAGATGATGATGGTGGTGACAGTAATGTCTGCCTGCTAAACACCTTTTGGATTGACTCATAAATCATTAAATGGAAAAAACTATTCAATATTCAGTCTTTTTTTTTAGTTTTCTGATCCTTTGATTGTCCTCTGTAGCAATGCAAGCTAGAGCAGTCTTTGAGAGAGGACTGAGATTCCTCTGCAAACCCTCTGTGAAACAGCAAGCACAAAAAATCATAGAGATGACAGTGAAATAATGCTAACACTTGGCAACATCTCATGTATTGTTGCTCTGAAGTAACAAGCTGAAGTCACAGGATCATGCTGTGAAAGATCATCTTGTAAATGCAGGGAGAATATGTAATCCAAACTGAGGCTGACAAACTATGATACTCATTTCATAAAAGAAAGTAAAGAAAAAAATTGGAAAAAAAATTGGTCCAAATCTTGTATGCAGCAGAAATTAAAGCAGAGCCCAGAAGTCCTTATTTCAAGTTCAGAGAATTAACTAAAAAAAACCAAAAAAACCCCCATTAATTTTGTTTTCAGCATGTGCTCAAGAACACCAAGAATATAGATCCAGGGGTCTTCCTGGAACTCACAAATCCACCTCAGTTTGTGACTTTCACATGTTTTCTCTGCTTGTGTACCCCCTCTTTCCCATGTTCATCTGTTGCTGCTGTGATCTTCAGCCATGAACAACTCAAGGTATTTTCTCCCTCCTGCACATTACCAGCTTCCACTGGTATAGGATGTAGCCATTGAGTTTAGCTCATAAACAATCTTTACAGGGATTTACCTCGAGCCAGCTGAGGTCCAGAAATCATTGAATTTTGACCAGATTCTTATATGCATATCCAAAGTAGATAACATTTGCTCCTCTCCATAAGGAGCAACACTGTAGATTACTCAGTAGATTATTTATAACAAAAAGTGAGCATATGGAAAAAAAAATATTGGACTAGGATTAACACATCATTCACAATGGAGAAAAATATAATAAAAGCACTGAGGATGTCTTTGAAGCTACTCAGCTTTCAATTTGTTGTCAAAAACAGGATACTTAAATCAATTAATTGTTATTATAAGGAAGAGATACTCAAGCTTTCCTGTTCATTATTAGCATACTTCAACTGGCTCTTGTGCTATAGAAAATTAATTAATCAATTAGTGTGATAGATATAATTGTGGGAACTTGCTAAGTTTTTATAAAGTGATAACTGAGGCTTGAAAATACAGTACAAAACATGTTTGGTCAGGTTTGAACAGGTTTGGAAAATATGCCACTAGAATATAGAACAAGCTGACTAGAAAGTTCAAGAGAAATGATGTCTTATTCTTCTAGAAAGATGAAGAAATAACGTTTCTATTGGTAGAAAGTGGGGGGGAAAAATGATTAAATGGAGCAGGAGAAAGTAATGTAGTTTGAAAGTAAGCAATTTCAGTGACAAATGGAAAATTATTGTTTACTTTCAGTTTTCTTATGTGTTTTTCAAAATTGAATTGAAAGTCCATTTGTAGGAAGCTTTTTCCTCAATGAGGAGCTACCTAAATGGGTGAAAAAATTAAGTTCAGTGGATTTTTTTTTTACTTTTTTGTGTTTTGGTTTATTTTTAACATTATTTCTTTGCATTAATAAATTTTCTAATATTAATTTAATTAATAAAGTCATATGGCATTTGGTGTTCTGAAAACTGAGGCAGAGAGTGGGCAGGCATTTAGAATTTTTTTTTCAGAATAAATCATAATAAAAAAAAAAAGTTGAAATATTATTTGCCAGGTGAAAAGCTGCAGAAGTCAGCTTATGTATTTGGTTAAAAACTCATTCTACTGACCTGAGGGCCCAGTTTAGGAGCCTAGGTTCTTTGGGATATGCTGGGTGGATTGAGTGGTGCTGAGCAGGCTCTTCCCATTAGTTCTGGAAGATATCTGAACAGGGGGCCTGAGCCTTGAGCTTCAGAGACCAAGGAAGTATCAGCTCTGAGAAGCAGCTCTGAGAAGTCCTGATTTTCCAATGTCATCTTTAGATGGGAAGCTTCAGTGATTAAAAATTTGAAAATAACTTTAAAAGCTACAGTATCCACATATAAAAGTGTAATTCTTGCTTCAAGCTGGAATTTTTTTTATAGCTTTGGTTTTCTGGAACTCCTAGGCTCCTTCTGGTCTACACAGGTGGCTAGTTAATCATCTGCTTGTATTAAAGAGCTTTTAAGGCTTTCTCCTTTTCCTTTAGGGGTTTCTATATTCAGACTGATCTGGTGAGTGTAAGTTCTTGCACTTGAGTAACAATAGGAGTTTTTTTATTCATCTATGCAGATCTCTTTCCCCCTTTTCATAATTTCTTGGTCATCAGCATACGTCATTCTTGATTCTGAAGGAACTGATCCTTGACTATCAACAAATTCTCTTGGGCCTTTCTTCCATGAAGGACTCTTTCCCATGGGATTATTCCAAGAAGATCCCTGAAGAAGCTAAATTTAGCTCCCCTGCAATCCATGGTTATAATCACACTACCCTTTTTCCTCCTCACCCAATACTGATCTCCCCAACTTCATGGTCTACATGAACTACAGCCAAGGATTCACCCAATATTCACATCTCCTTCACATAACTGTTTGTTAATATGAAGTCAAGGAGCCAACCATTCCTTGTCAGATCCTTCACTGGTGGTGACAGGAAGTTATCATCAGTGCTTTCTAGGAATGTTCCAAACTGCACCTCTCCAGTGAATGTCAGGGTAGTGAAATTCCCCCACAAGAACCAGGGTCTGTGACTGTGAAGTTGTTTCTAGTAGCCTGTAGAAGTTCTCACCCACTTCCTCCTGCTCCTGTGGTCTGGAGCAAACACCCACACCAGTGTCACCCTTCCCAGCCAGCTCTTTTGTCCTGACCCATAAGCTTTCACCTTGCTCATCACCCACCCCGAGACAGAGCTCAGCACACTCCAAGCGTTGCCTCATGTAAAGGGCAAATCCACCTCTGTGTGTTCATGGTCTGTCCCTCCTCAGCAGAGCGTAGCCCTTCGTGACAACATTCCAGTCTCGGGAGCTGTCCCACCGCGTCTCCGTAGCGGCCGCGGGGTCAAAGCCCTGTGACTGCCCACAGGTCTCCTGCTCCTCCTCTTTGTTCCACATACTGCATGTGTTGGTGTACAGAAACTTCACAGAAGCATTTGACTGCTCCCATTTCCCAGCTGGGTAGCAAAGGGGTGCCCCATGGTCCTGTCTTGTCATCTTTGGTGCTTGTACTGACTGAAGGTGACCCCTCTAAAACCTCCTTTTGCTGCTTGGGTGATCACTATAATTCTCCCCTTTGCACAATTTATCTCTTTCAGGTCTGGTTACATCTCCAAACCCCTTCAAATCTAGTTTAATGCTCTCTCAATGAGCCCTGCTAAGAATTTTTCCAAGAAGCCAATCTCTTTATATAGCTCTTGACCTTTTTGTCTTGTAGGCAATTAAAAAAAAAACAAAAAATCAAAAAAAACCAACGAAAAAGATCTGCCAGCAGCTCTCTCTGAGGCCAAAGAGAAAGGGAAGGATTTCTAGCCAAACAGGTTCAAATTTTGATTAGGTACAAGATGGGGACATATTTTTGACACATGGTTCTACACCAGCCCTCAAGCATTTTGAAGGATTATCAAGAGTCCTTGAAGTATTTCTATGTATGAAAAGGAAGTTTTATCTCACTCAAAATCATGTTATTTAGTCCTGTATTAATACTGACAAAACTATGAAAAAGCAAAAGCATGAATATATTGATTGCTCAAAGCATACAGAAGTAGCAATGAGTATAAGCACTTGCTTAATACCAAATGTTGAATGAGGCTTATTTTTTTTGCTTAAAATTAATTCCTGTCCAAATATTTTGTTTATTTTGGACCTAAAATATTCTGTTATGCTTGAATATAGTGTAAGCCTGATTAGGGAAATACTAATTTCATAATCTCCTGATGCAACCTGTCTTTGTGAGATCCTGCTTCTTTTAAATATGTCACCAGTGTGTTATTTTTTGAGAGCTATTGTCTAGTAATTTCTTCAGTTCTTTTCCTCAGGTATGCTGGATAATGACAACATGTTATATGTTTACAGTGTGGATGTATCAGTGTAGATCTACCTGCTATGAAATGCTATAGGACTCAGTCTGGCATGTTTGTATGTGAAAATCTCCAAGAGGACCCCAGGAAAACCTTTTAACTGCACCCCACATCACTGAACTGCCTGCTTGCCTCAATACCTTCATGGTCTAAAACTGCTGTTGCTGCTTGTGAGAGGACTCAGTGGAAAATGTGTTTTACCAACACTTGCTTTACTGTGAGGAAATTTAATCCATGGCACTCTGGTCTTTAGCTTGTAGGGTCCAGGATATGAATGCTTTATCAGAAATTTTCCAAACAGGAAGGGACTTGTCGACCATTATCAAGCTCCTCAGTGATAAAGCAGAAGAATGTGGGAGTATTTCACTCTAAGCCTTGCACCTGGACATTGAGAGCTCATAAACAGATGGGATTTTTTCCCATTTTGTAATTGGCAGTCTTTATTAATCCAGTTTAGACATCCGGAACACCTGGTATGGAAACAGCAGAAGTGCCAGGTGGGTCAGCTTGGATACATCAGGACAATTATATTCCCTGTTGGCAAGTTGGGTTTTTTTTGGTTTTGGCTATTGGCAGTGTTTATTAATGTCTCATTCTGCTCTCTTTAAAAGCAGTAAGAAAAGCTCATAGGTGATCAAGCAATTTTGCACTCCTGGGAAAGCGGTGTGTCCACTGTTAGTATAATTGGACATCCATAGTGCAGAATGAAAGCTGCATACAATATAAGAGCCCTGAAAGTACTTTCATACAAGTTCAGAACCTTTTCAGTCACTTCCTTTTTAACTCAGTGATCTCATTGAGCCTGAGGAGAAAGAACTCAGGTTTTCTTGAGTTAAAATCCACCCAGACCTTGAGTATTCTATTTTGGCATTATTGTTGTTTTATGTTCATATATATTTATACTCATGATATTGCAGGCACGTTTTCATAATACTTAAGAAACCTGGAGCCTAACTCTTTTAATAAACAAGCACAACTATGATAAAGCATGCTTTGTGTAGTCTTTTTAGCAATAAATAACGAATCTTATAATTAAAGGATGCTCACCACCCCTCTAAGAGTACTCAGCTGATGATACTGTAGCTGATAAAATTATGGTGTGGGTATATTGGTGCTAACATAATAAACTTGATTGCTTCTCAACCTCTAATTTTTCATGTGAGTTCCAGCACAAATCTCATTTTCTTAACTACTCTCCTTGCACCAATGTATGCATCACTTAATACTTGGTCACTGTTGTGTTGGCAGTTCTTTACAATTAATAAAGTATAAATTATAGCAATTGTTGGATGAGTGCTGTGGCCTAGGATAGCTTGCAATACAATTATTAAATATTAAACACGACCTATGGTCATGCATGGTAACATCCATTGATGGATTAATAGCATCTCTCCTTGGCCCACAAGATGGCCATTCGTAACTTTCACAGTAAATGTCCCCAGATGACACCTTGCAGTCCCACGAGTTCTAGAGATGCTGTGCATGTATTGTTACCATAAAAACAATACAGTTCTACTTTCTGATTTAGCAAACCCTGAGAACTACTTGGGCTGAGCTGCTTAACTTTCAAGTGCTTTCCTATTTAGACTATTGTGCTGAGAGAACAGAACTGGTGCTAACAATCAAGTATAAAGGAGGCTGTCAACACAGAAAAAGCCCTCAGCTCCATGTGAGAACTTTTCCATAGAAATATCTGAAATTATGAACTCTTTGCTCTAAGTTGGCAGCAGAATTTCTACTTTTACATGCATTAAAAAAGTGTAATCACATGGAATTTAAATTTATATGAATTCTTATCCCCCAAAATTAATGTTTTGGCCCAGTTTCTATGAGTTTAGGAAGGAGTTACCAGAAGGTAAATAAGTATGTCATTGTCATAACCAGTTGTGATACACAGGCCATAAAAGTGTCCCCAAGTGCACCACAGTATAATCAATAATATTCCCTTCAGTTGCAGCATATCAAGTGAAATCCTCACCTTTGTGAGGCTATTGCAGGTTTTGCAGTCAATCACAGTGATTCATCCACCAGACTGCCTGAAACCCAATAATGAAATATGTTTCATTAATAACTGCTGGGTAGAGAACTATATTCAAAGGCCATACACTGTAGCTTTCAAAATTAAGTTATTCAACAACAGGAACAAGTACATTTCTGTTGGAAGAATCTCAGAGATGAAAGTGGCTTCTTTGGATTTCATATGCATTTTATGAGCCAAAATTTTGTGTTAATTTTCAGTAAGCAGCCTGATTTTCACATTATAACTTGAAACTATTGGGTTCTTTTAAAATGGTGTTGCAAGGCAGTCTGTAGATCGCATCTGGCTTACATCCCGGGAGGCTGAAAGCAGGAAACTTTGGAGCCTGTGAAGGATATTTGGAGGATTGATAATCTGTAGACAAAATTCACAGAGAATTCCTGTTTCAGGAAAATGTAGAACATGCCTTTTTCTTCAGTGAAAGAGGATTTCTGGAAGCAGGATGGCATTTGTGTATATTCCCAGGTTCTGCATGTGGAAAGTAAAAGGAGGCTTGTGCAGCTGAGTTGGTGTGAAGTTTTTAAAAGGGGAACTGAAACTCTAGGTGAAATACTACACTTCTCAGTGTTATGCAGGAGAAAACTCAGCCACTAGTAGATAGTAAACTTCCATAGCCCGTGAGTAAGGTTTGTATTGCTCACATTTCACTGTGGATGGCTTAAAAACAAATATTAGATCCTGAAGTTAAGGCAGTAGTGTTATAAATGTTTCTCATCTTCCTCAGTATTTCACTGGCAAACAGTCATCTTTTGAGTCATCATGTGGTTTTTCAAGCTGTCCTGGCTTGATATCAACTTTTAGGGTGTGATGGGAGGACTGAGTGCTTTTCTGCTGCCTTGTGTGGCAAGGTGTGTTCTCCACCTCCATCTCAGCCACACACAGCCTGTGTTGGGAAAGGAGAGAGATGGGAAATCCAACCCAGGAAAGACCACTCTATTCAGATCTTGAAGGTGGCACTAAAAATCTAACAAATATTGTCCAGTTTCAGGGCACCATTGCATCCCTCATTGACATCTGATGAATTCAGGATAAAGGCTTACTTTTCCGAGAGAGGGCAAAGAATACAAACTTTGTGATGTTGTTGTGCACCAACAAGACAAGGCAAAGTAAACACAAAGCAGAGTTTGTATCTGGAGTGCAGTTTTAAACCAATTCTGTATTCACGTGTCCACCAGAAAAGCCTGGTGAATATGCTGGCAAATGTGGACAGATTAAAATGTCTGTCTTCAGGAAAAATCCTACTCTCATTAAGCATGAAGAAGAATAAAAACATAATGAAATTTTTGAAATTTGGATGAGACTAAAATAAAATTATGTTGCTTTTGTAATCCTTGAAATCAAATCCAGAGCCCTCCAAGACAAAACTAAGGAAACATAGGTCAGAGCAGAAGCAATTTGGGAAAAAATGGGATGTTAGTGTTAATAATGTGTGGTATTTCTGATATGTAGGTCACTTTTATCTGATGTAGGATTTTCTACCTTGATATATGCTGTGGTATTTGTGGATTGTTGCTCTTAAGTTACATATATTGATTAAGAAGCTGTGGATCCAACTCCAGATGTTGGATCTGCGTTGTTACAGATGGAATGCAAAAGGTACTTCTATTTGTTTAAACTTTTATTCCGTGTTTACAGATGTGTAATTAAGATAGTGTTGGGACTTCCTACTGTACAGGTGCATAAGAAACAAGCTGATATTTAACCAGTTTTTAGTGAATGAATGTACCTTTGACAAGTAACTGAAAGGTTTTAACTGTTCTCTTACCAGGCAAGTTGAATGAAATCAAACTGGAAGAATTCTGTACCAGGCATGGCCAAGGCACAAGGTGAAAAGTATATTTCACTTGTTCTTTAATTTTTTCCTGGAAGTGAAAAGGGCTTTTCTATCCACAGTGATTAATTAGTCTTCTTTCTCATTGGCTTAAAACAAAAAGGAGTAAGATCTTTAGAGGCAAGTGTGTCCATAAATTGTCAGCAGCAATTTGCATTGTTGATGTATTTTGTCTCACAGAACATGATGTGTGAGAGGCTGACCATGTGCTAGAAGGAACTTCAAGACATAATGATAATTTATTTGAAGGGAGGAGAATAACCAGAACTCAAATACAACCAAAAATACCCCAAACCCCTACAACCTGAAAATAGCAGTAATGACAGAACAAGAAGTAATAGAACATGCAGGATGTGAGAGTTTTAATGCAGTAAATCCAGGACCCTTAGCCATGCCCTTAAATGTGCTGCTTTCAAGTGTCAATCCTCCTGATTGCTGGGAGAACCTTGAAGTGTAGAATATGAATGAGTGGTGTCTTTTCAGTTTAGCTATTCCAAATGGAAAACAAAAGAAGAGCAATACAATTTCAAGTACCAATCAAGTTGCAATCTCAGTAAAAGGAAGAATTAGCCCCTCTTCTGAGACTTAGGCTAGCTGCTATTTTATGTTTAGAGGGCCAAAGCCTGATTAATCCTGGCAGAGGTACTGTGGTTTATATCAGAGGAAAGGGATGTTCTGAATACCTCATTTGGCCTTCTGTACCAATGTGTATTAAAAATGTATCAATTCCAACTTTTAATGCTTGATCATCTCTATTTGTGAGTGAAATAAAAACAGGATCCAAGTGCAAATGAGGATCAGTCCTGTCAACATTTACAATTCAGATTTTTAAGAACAACGGTGATATAAATGTCTTTATTGTCTCACTCCCATGGACTGCTGAGAAAGCGAGGTATGCTTTCCATCAGGGCAGAAAGATAGCACCCTAAAAGGGAGTCAGACAGACTCTCCTTGAATGTCTCTTGCCATCAATTTCCTTCAAAATCCCAGTGGTTTATTTATTCAGTTTGCAAATGGATGCTTCCCTCTCTGCCCAGATAGCAGGGCATAATTTAGAGTGAAATTCCACTTGGATGTGATGGTGCCCCTTGAAGGTTTATGCAGGTCCAGGTTCAAGAAAGCAGTATCTCAGAGCTGAGGGAAAGATATAGCAGACAACAATACTGTCCATAAAATGGTCCTCAAGAGTCTACAATAAATTTTAAATGGTTATCTGCAGGGATGGGCATTCTCAGTCTCTATGAGGCATCTTTTTTCAAGGCTGAACCAAAACCTTTTTTCTTGTGTCTGTCTGGAATTTCTCTTGCTGCAGTGTTCAAAAATTGCCTCTCATTCTTTCTCTTTGTGTCACCAAGAGGAGTCTTGTCTTCTTGATAGCTCCTATTAAGCAGAATATTTATTGTAAATCTCTCTACATCTAAGGCAAAGTCCAAATTATATAATGATTTAGATACTTTGTCTCTTCTCCACAAAATTTTTAATTAATTTACAAACAATTATGCATATTTTTTGCATATTATTAAGCATGCTAGTATAAATTGTGTACAAAGAACAGTTCTGCTAGATTACCTGTTCAGAGTGATTTTCATTATTTTCATCTTTAAATGCACAAGTGTCTTCAAGAAAGATATATTATTGCATACGAAGTACTAGTATCATTTGAAAATGTAGTGTTAGCACTCCATTGAGACAAAAGCTTGGAATAAGTATGAATAAATGGTAAAAATTAGCAGTGAAATCAGTCCATGCTCTATGACTCCATTTTTTGATAGATTCTGACCTCCGTAATCTGTAATTTTTTAGTCCCCTAGACCTTAAGACTTCCATCAAAAGTGTAAGTCCCAAATTATGAAGAAATCACATCAAAATGAAAAAAAAAATCATCTTTCCTTTCACTCAAAATGAAATATTATATAAAGCTACACATCAAGCCCATGTTTCATTGGAGTTGTTTGGGCTTTTTGGGCAGCAGCAGCAGAGACAGGGGCTGTATGTTGCCTGTGTTTTATGGGATCCTGTGATTTAGTGAACAGGCTGCTGCAGCCAGTTAGCAGAAATCTGCTGGAGGATGCCCAACACTGCAAGATGATGTGCTTATATTGACATGCCTGGTCATTTGGGGCATGTGAAACTGCTCTGTGTGGGCAGCCCTGCTGCTGGATCACATGGGAGCCCTGGGGACAAAAAGAATCCTCCCTGCTTTTGTCTGTACCCTGATTTTCTGGTCCCTTTGCCCAGGGGCAGTGTTGGGTGAGAGATGCAGGACAGGAAGGTCAGCCAGGGAGCACTGAGGCAGTGGCCATGGGAGCAAGCAGAATGCATAAGTGGGGTACCATGGGAAATGGCCAATGTCACTGTGAGGCTACTGCCTTTGTCCTAGATGGCTTGTAGCAGCCAGGAGAGGTTTGCCATCACTGGAAAAGAACAACCAAGTTCAAAAAAGAAGGAGTAACCAGGGAACTATCAGCTGATCCCTGGGAAGATCACAGAGCAAACTCTCCCATCTTTGAGGGAGAAGGTGTCTGGGAACAGCCTGTGTGGATTTGCTAAGGAAAATGTTGCTTGTCAAACCTCATTGCCTTCTATAATGAAGTGTCTGTTCCAGTGGATGAGGTGGGAGCAGTGGGCAAACCTCCACTTCAATACAGCTTCCAGCAAAATCTCCCACAATTTCTGTGCACTCAGACTGGATGGGTGAACGACCAGGAGAGTGACAAATTGGCTGAATTTCTGGGCTTCAGAAGGAATGGTCAGCTGCTGTTGCCTGGATACTAGTGATATCTAGGTTTTAGCAGAAGCAGCAGTAATGTGCATTGTCTTTGTTTCTGGATGATGGGACAGAGCCAATTTTTACAAGCTCACCAATGACACTAAGCTGGGGAGCAGGAGACTCTCAGAACCTGGAGATGCTCAGAACTTGTCTGGCTGAGGACCTAACAACCTGATCAAACTCTGGAGGTAGCCCTGGGGAGCAGGAGTTGGACCAGGTGATTTACAGAGGACCCTTTATTGTCCCACGTTTCTATATATTCTGCACAAGAAGCACATGTGGTATACACACACAATACACCAGAGTTTTTTAGTTAAGGAATGGTTTGCTTTATTGTAGGGACAGAGATGCACAAAGCCTTTCATTGACTGAAACTGTGCTCCTATGTGAGCAGGTGTATAAGATTTATAATTTTAAAGAGGCTTACTCTATTGCTTATATGTGCAGAATCTTCTCATCTTTAAATTACAAAGTAATTTTGTTCCTCACAGAAGTAATGAACCACAAGAGATGTCATTAATAATGCCCGCTTTCAGACGTCCTAGATTAGAAACAGTATGCTAAAACAATATTTTGATATATCCATCATCCTTTGAGGCAAGAATTTATCATACTTTTACAAATAGTCCCTTTTGGCTTTGCAGCTCAGTCTAATATAAAGTCTAATACAAATTTGCCTCTTCTGTCAGCTTCTACCTTTTTCATGGTAAAATTTACTTTTATTTGACACCAATTTGGGTCATGGACTTTGTAGATAGAAGTTCAAAGTGATTAGATACAGCTTGTGCTAGTCTAGAAAACTGAAAACACTAGGGGGGAAACTTTTCCTTTGCCCAAATAAGTGCAAGAGAAATTAGTGGAAATTCAAATCAGGTGAAACCAAATCTAGCATTTAGTCACCAAGACAAGCAGCTCTGGAAAAAAAAATAAAATAATATAGTAAGAAACTTACCAAAGAAGTTTCTTTCAGCTGGTTACTGGACCCTGTTGGTCAAAAGTGTATGAAAACTGGGAAAAAAGAGTTCCTGAGGGACACATGGAAAGTGACCAGGGGGAAATACAGCCTTAAGTACTGTGAGTTCCTGAAACCAGGATAGTAGCATGAAACCTCTGTGTAAATGGAGAGGAGAGGTTTTGTGTGGTCACTTTTTTAGGTAAGGTGAGGTTTTCTTTGGTTGGTATAATTTCCTCTCAAAAAGGTACAAGCTGAATGAGTCCACCCTATTTCATATTCAAGAAGGCTGGAAGGGCAGCAGCCAGGAGCCTGCCTACATGCCTGGCAGCACCTTTTAGTGACCACAGCTGCAGACCAGGACTTCCTGCAGGGCTGGGAATGGCAGAGGCAGAAAAAGGTGAGGGCAGAAGATGGGACCTGCTTCAGAGTCTGCCCACGGCATGAGCAGCCCCAGGCTGCTGAAGGCAGTTTCCACTGATGATCTGTAGCTGATGGGAGAGGCAGAGGGCTCTCACCCCCTTCTTTTCTGCTCAGTCCAGAGAGCTGGCAGCTCTGTGGTTGCATTAGATCCTGTTTTCTGTGTACAGGGGATGAGAAAAGGACCATAAAGAAGACAGGTGGTGAAGCTGCTTTGCATGGCTTCAATAGATGTGAGCTGTGAGCATGCTGTGTGCTACCAGGAGGGCCCACACTCTTGGTTACTGACAAAGAAGTACTGGATAATCTGTTGTACTTCGATTACTGCTAATTAGGTATCCGTCCTCTGATTCATTTGGAACCATTTCTGCTCCTTAATTCCTACAAAAATAAAATGAGAAGCTCTAAACCAAATTATTTTGTTCATAATGCAGTTACCACTAATGAACAGCTGCCAAAAAGACAATTTTGTCTAAATAGTGTAATAACAATTTGCCAATGGGCAGCACTGTAAATGAGCTGTCTGTTATGCAGCACTTTCTTAAACTGAAAACAAAAGAAGGAGATTTCTTCCTTCTCCTGATTCTGTTCCTATATAGACTGAATTTGACAGGTTTTGCAAAAAAAAACCACTGCAAGCTTATACACAATAATGTGACTGAAATATGACTCAGGAAAGGAGCCAGGGATCAGAGAATGTAACTGCTCAGAATTGCCTACGTGTTTATGGTACCAGCTTGCTTACAGCTCACAGTAAAGGAGGTGAAACAGCTCTCCACAGCAATGATTGCGAAAAGTTTGAAGCTTGAAGAGCTGCTCAAAAATCCCTGGAGACCTGTGCTAGAGGAGAGAACCAGAACCCTGCAAGTGGACACAGGGCTGTTGCTCAGTGCTGTAAACCAGTTCCCAGCTAGTCCTCTTGACCCAGCAACAAAATACCTAAATTCTTATCCCTAAACACAAGCATAGGAGGCAGGTAATTTGCTGCAAAAATTGAGTGGTAACACACTACATTTCAGATATTTATTACACAATTACTTTAGAATTGATTTAATCTGAAAAAAAAGTTTTAAAAAATCTTCTCCATGAATGGATCTGCTGCAGGGTTGATTTTGCATTTTCCATGTGTTTCTTTTTCTGCCTCAAATGCATCAGCTGTGTTGCTAGAATGCTTGTCTACATATTCTGCTGGTAGCATGTGTTTGAGAAAGTCTAAGTAACTTTCCATAAACAACCAGAGAAGAAACTGGCTCTTCAGAAGATCCTTCTGTGCTACTGCTCAGCTGTCATTTTGCAAGGGGGAGACGACAGCACTTCAAGGTTGTACAGAGTGGAGAGAGATTGAGGTGCTAGATCAAAGTCTTTTAAAAAAGAAAAAGCAAAGAACAAGCGAACAAAAATCCCCAGACAAAACAAAACAAACCCTCTGAGTTATTTGAACTCCATTATCTTGACTGGGGAATTTCTATGTGTGTGTGATTCTGATTTCAGTTAATGTCTGGAGGTGGTGGCTTCCCGCACGCAGGCAGCAGCTGTGCCCGGTCTCTCCAATGCTGGGGTGCCCTTCCAGCTTACTGCTGACCCACCTTGCACTGCAGAGCTTGCAGCCTTGTCAGGGCACATCTCGAGGCCAGCTCCCAGCAGCTGCCTGTCCTTCGTTATTTTAGGTGGGATGGAGCAGAAACAGTGAGTGTGCATTAGCTCATCCCAGGGTCTGCTGCACCAGCACGGTGTCGAAATAAACATTTCTGTCCCTGCAGGAGTTTGGCAGCTGGCTTGCTCCATCCTTCCCCTGGAGACCAGGAAATGCAGAATGTCTTTCCCAGGCTAAGCAGAAGCAGATATACTGTAGCAGTGCAAGGAGATAGATTTATATAATTTCAAAGAACAAAACACGAAGAAAGAACCTTTGAAATAAAATGTAGGGGAATGTGTGTATGTTTAGTGTCACTGTGATTTCTACCATGGTGAGAGCAAGCAGTGTGGCAGGTGGCAGGGACAGCAGAATGGGGTTGAGGGGACACTTATGCTCGCAAAAACATGCTGCTTGCTGGTACAGGACTGATCCCAGTTCATATGGCTGTTTAATTCAGAATATTAGCAGCAGGACTCTTCTTCGCATGTAGGTCTTTTTAATAATGTCCAATATATGACAATTTAAACTTTCTAATGGAGTCCAGACAGTGCTCTAGATATACCTTCTGCTGCTATAATGTAATAACATTTTACACTTATTGATTTACCATGCTGTCTTTTAAAGAAGACAAAATGCTTACCTGTGTAAAAATGCTTAGTTCAGACAATCTACATAGCAAATGCTTAGGCTAAATAGCTCATATTGCTACCAGATCCAAATTGTCATATTGTCTTTGGGAATCCTGCACTGAAGTCCACCTGGGTACAACCAGGATGAGAAGCAAGTGGGTGTGAAGTGGGACACAGGACAGCAGAGGATGTCTGTGCATTTAAAAAATTTCTAGGTCCTTTTCTACATGATATGATGTGGATGACCTAATTCATTTGATGTTGTATTATTTTTATTCTAGCAATCATGGAGGTTTTTTATTTCCTTTCCCTTTTCTTTTTTATCTTCCCCACTCTGAGAGGAGGCTTATCTATGCCTTAACCATGCTGTGCAGGACTGATACGCTTCTCTGTGCATCCATTCCTTTCTGAGAAGCTTTTTTAGTCCATCAGTTACTTTCAATACAATTTAAAAGCGAGGTTTCTCTAAGGCCCAGGAAAACAGGAAGGCAGATAAAGATGCAGACTAATCGTGGTTCTCTTACTGCTTAGTTGGAGCTCGTGCTTCATTAGGGTGTCCAGACAGGAGAGACCTCACAAAATCCCCCCTCGTAGTGATAGGTTCAGTCAGAACTTGTAGCTAAGACAGCAAGCAAGAGACAGAAATCAATAGGAAAGCTGCCTTCATTAGCTCCCCTGCTCTGCAGCTCTTTGTTTTCCCTTCATATGTTGCACATAGGCATATTTACACATTTACACCACTGTTTCCTAGCAAGTCTTGACTTCTCATTGACCTCATTTTGCCTCCCTTTTTTTTTTTTTTTTTCTTTTATATATTGGATAAAGGGTCCCTTCTCCTCCATCATTCACTCCAAGTCATTTCCTAGTCTCTTGGAGTATTTTCTACCTTGCCTCTTGCTATAGAGCCGATTATGATTCGGTGCAGAAAAACAACTTATTTTCGGTGCAAATTAGTTAAACTGGTTTCTAGTATCTAGAGAAAAGTTCCTTCAAACAGGCTGAGGGGAAGAGGTAAAGAGCCTTGAAAAGCAGGCAGACATCAGACACAAGCAAGACAAATGGCCCTGATTTTGTTCACAAGCTGTGTGGGATTTGAGGGAAGACAAATTAACTCCCTCCTCATTTAGTTAAGGGTTCTCAGTGATGTCAACAGGAGTGTTTTTCTCATCAAATGAGGAAGGAGTGAAAACATAAGATGATTTGGAACTGAACATATTTGCAGTTGTTTATGTTTTTGGCTAGCAAGATACTTCAACATTCACTATCATTTGCCCTACAAGCTTGAATTATTAATTATTTAAGGTAGAGAAAATATTTTTCATTCCACTAGTGCAGTTCATAGTACAATGTGATGATGATCATGGCTGTGGCTGGTACATTGCACAGATGTAGAACAAGGCAAGAAAACAGAAATTTGGGGGTTTTCATCTTCTTTTTTCTTCAGAAAACAAATTATATATTGGGAAGTGCACGCACACACACACACACACACACACACGAGTCTGGTGCTGAAAGAAATTAGCTTGCAAAATCAGGAAGCCTCCCCAGTGGCTCTGGGAGTTAAGCACTGCTTTTCATTTTTGCTGTTTCTTTAGAAATTGGAATTTCCAGCTTAACATGTGCTAAACTCCACAACATGCAAAATACATCTTGTGTCAGCCAGGAAATAAGTCCCCAGGCAGTTGTTAATGTAGCAACCATGAAAAAAAGGTGAGCTTTTTGATCTCATATTTGGCCTGGAAAGGTTTTCCACATGTGAATTGCCCTAGCACTACTTTCTGCATGAGCGCTTATCCTGTAGAAGATTTTAAGTGGGTTCCAGAAAATTGTGCAAACACCTGCTCTGTGGGTTACTTGTAGATAAACCAATCCCAAAGCTAGTGTTAGATGAATTTTTTTTAGAAGTAGCAACATCATAGGAGTATGGTGTCAAAAAAATTAGTTTTCCTTGTTGCAAGGACACTAGATTACTCTGTTTTGACTATATTTTTATTATTATTCTAATCCTCTGTTTACAGCTGGTCCTCTTTGGAGGTAGGGTGAGAATAGCTGTGCATGAACATTTTCCTCTTGATCCAACATTCAGCTCACTTTTCGTGAACTACTGCAAACCCACCACAGATAAAAAAAGAAAAGGTGTTCTCACATTCTTGTAGCACCACGTGCTAGATTTTTGCTTATATGTTCACTGTTAAACTGATTTAGGGCCAAGATCAGACTGTTTCCCCAGACACCCCTAAGAGCTGAGGAAGGATTGTGAGAAGGTTTTTTTCTTGTTTTTAACACCTCTTCAGATGTCATGGTGCCATCCATTGCCAAGGTCCTCCAGGACCTGTACTTAAGAAGTCTGAGGGGATCTCAAGTGTGGCAGTGCCCTTGATATGGTTATAGCATATGATGAATTGCTGCAGTTAAAGCATTTGGTGAAACGTGCTGGGAAGATGCTGCATATTGAGAAACACTCCAAGGCACAAACTGTGCTACTTTCAGCTCTGTTACTTTTGAGGGGGCTGCAGTAGCTCTGTGTGACAGTATGGTCATGTGTATAAGTGTGTAAGCTTGTTTAGATTTAGATCCAGGATATTTAAAACAGCATTTTGTTTCATTCTGTGAACAGACCCTAAGTTTAGCACTGTTTTAGTTGGGGCCTTTTTTTTTTTGTTTTGTTTTGCTTTGTTTTGGTTTTTTAAATTGATTTCTATTTTAACTGAAGTGGAAACAGTTTAACAAACTCAGACCCCTGCAAACAGATTGTGCTGACTGTGAGGATAAGTTTGTGGGCTGACTTTGTATCTGCTGAAACTATAGAAAAATCTTAGCGTGAACTGCAAGCTAAGATGATGTTGCTCAATTTGCTTTAACTAAAAGTGCCTACAAAAGATCAGACTAATTAAGTCTGTCTCTGTGGGCCTAAAAAATGCACATTCTTATTAAAATACCCTTGAGCTTTTAATTATTTTCAGGTGGAAGTGTAGAGGATTGTGCCTGGATTTTCCTATCTGAAACCAGGTAGATGCCTCAGAGACCTGGCTGGCAAAAGTGCATGTGGTTGTAGAGGACAGAAAGAGGAGCTTAAACAGAAGTTGGGGCACAGCATGAACCTCCAAACATATGCTGTCTCTCTTCTTTTAGGAGATGCTTCACTTTGTCTAAATAAAACCCAACTCCTGCAGCCTCTTCTGGAGTCTCACAGGCCTCAGCCTATCTTGGTGTCCCTTCCTGTTGCCCTCCATCCAATGTCCTGGGGAACCCACAACTAGACAAGCACACAAGAGTAAATTTGTTGCTTTCTCTTTCCAATGAATATATAAATTCTTTTAGCACAGAATTTACTTCTACCACCCCTCTGCATTTCTATTTAATTTGTGTCCATATAATGTGGTTTGCAGTATTTTTTTTTCAGCCCTCAAATATAGATTTATTAGGAATACAAGCAAAACTATTTGTCAACACTTATTTGGGTTCAGTGCCTGAGAAAAGAAACAAAAATATGCTAATCTTTGGTCTGTGTGATCAAATATGATTTGAGCAAAACAATTCCTGTAAAGGAATGCTGTGCTGATTCTTCAAGAGTCATTCCCAGCTGAAAATAATAATAGTCATGAATAGCTGTCAATGCACAATATGGGTTATTTCTCTCTGGTTCAGTTCCCAGCCTCTCACTAGTCTGGAATCCATGCAGCTCTAATCACCCTATTTTATAAATTTGGGAGATTCAGAATACATACATGTCATCTTTTTGAGGTGATAAAACATAGTTTGCATAACCCCCCTGTAATCTTTAATAATAATCTCGATTATTCTGACATTTTGCAAATATCTTTTTTTTTTTTTTTTTTTGGCACTTCAGAGATATCAAAGTGATATTAAACTAATGAAAATGGATTGAAATTCTAATACAGTATGAGGAAATGTACTTCTATTTTGATGGACTCTGATCTCTTCTAAAACACAAAAGCAAAACTCCAGACTTTTAATGTTACTTTACATACATTCTTACAGAAAAGGTACAAACATGTAAAGGATAAATTAGCAGAACTCCAGTCAGTTGGGAGACCTGATTTTAGTGGTGTTTGTTTAGGCTAGAAAACAAACTGCAAATGGTCAATGATGGGAGACTGACACGGCAGTGAGCACTGTGAGCCTGGGGTGCTCCGGAGCTGGGAAGCTCAAATGCGTGGCGGGAGAGCAGCTCTGCTTCTGCAGTGCTGACAGAAGGCCACTGAAATTACAACACTTCTCTTTCATGAAACCTCACAGAAATAATACTTCTGATCAGAGATGAATTCCTCTGTAGTATTGATGGTCCAAGAGCTGGAGCACCTCTCCTATGGAGACAGGCTGAGACTCCTGGGATGGCTCAGCCTGGAGAGGAGAAGGCTCTGGGGACATCTTACAGCACCCTCCGGTGCCTAAAGGGGGCTACAAAAGAGCTGGAGAGGGACTTTCTATAAGGGCATGTAGTGATAGGACTAGGGGGAATGGCTTCCAGCTGGAATAGAGTGAGTTTAAGTACAGAGAAGGGTGGTGAGGCACTGCAACTTGCCCATAAAAATGGTGGATGCCCTGTCCCTGGTTCAAGACCAGGCTGGGTGAAGTGCTGAACACCAGGGTCTAGTGGAAGGTGATGCTGCCCATGACAGGGGGATGGATCTAGAGGATCTTTAAGGTTCCCCCCAGCCCAAACCATTCTATGATTCTATCATTTAGGGGGGTGCAGTTTAAATGTTATTGGTATTTTCAGGCTTCTAGAAACAGGGGCTGTATTACTTTGCCTGTCTTAGCTCATCTGAGCTGATGAAATCCAAAAGTGCAATAACCAATGAAAAGAATTTATTCAACATGGATTGTTCTTGAGATTAACTTCTATGATGTCTGTATTTGAAAGTTTTATAGCATCTGCTAAGAGCTGACATTCAGCCACTAGCCTAAATTATGGCTAATCGTAAAGGAATTAATGGTGTTTCTTCTGTGCTTGTCTTCAGTGAGACAAAGCCTGTATCTTATGGCAGTTTTGCCAGTTCTTCAGCTCTAGAAAGTTTTTCTAATTTTCATGTGATAACATGAAAAAAATCCTTTGTTCTCTTAAAGTGTGAAACCAGCTTTAGTCCTTTGGAACTCCAGGCCAGAGTGCTTGTCCTGCATGTAGAATCCAGTCAGGGCTTGTAGCACCAAATATGTGTCTCCTGACCATGAGATGCTCCAAAGTCCATCAGGAAAACTCCCCTGTTTTTGCTACCAGGTGAGTGATACAAACAATTTATCTCACTAATTACTACATTAATATATAAATCTGACAGAATTGGCCAAAAAAATCAGGAGCCTGTAGCTTCCATAGGCTTTATGGAGTGGCTGCTGGTAGACATAAGCATTAAAATTCAGGACCCTGTAGTGCTCTCTGGCTGCAAATTGCCCAGGATTAGCAAGTTACTGTGATCTTTTGGACATTCTGGGAAATGGATTTGGGAATGGCCAAGAATAAATACACAAGGGGTCTGAAGCACTGCAAAAAAAGGCCCGCATGGAGGTATGTGCTTGAACTGAATGAAAATGGATGTTTCCTGATGGCTTTGTAGGCATACCTGGATTATGGTTGATACATGATTTTTGTCTCTCAGAGGCTGCTGAAACTGATAATTATTAGAAGTAAGGCTGCTTAATTTCACATGTAAGTGGACTCTCGGCATAAATAAAACCATTATGGTAGGACAGAGTCAGAGAAAGGCCAGATTTAGTATTGCACTAGGCAAGGTGCCTTGATTTTAGCTGGGACAATTGTGTCCTTAGAAGCTGGTACATTGCTGTGTTTTGGATTTAGTATGAGAATAATGTTGATAACACACTGATGTTTTGGTCCTTGCTGAGTAGTGCTTGCTCTATGTCAAGGACTTTTCAGTTTTCACATATTTTGCCAGTGTAGAGGTGCACAAGAAGCTGGCAGGGAGCACAGCCAGGACAGCTGAGCTGAACTGGCCAGAGGGATACCCCACACCAGAGAACCATTGTTTCCTGTATACACACTAAGGGGAATTGGCTGCACAACTGTGTTGTGCATCACTTGTTTGTCTTGGGGATGAATTCTCCCCCTCTGTCTCCTGTCACTGCAATTATTCATTTCATTGTTGTTGTTATGAGTAGTGGTTTATTTTACTTTATTTCCATAATTCAGTTGTTCTTTTACCTTGTTTACCTTTTTTCCCCCCCAGTTCTCCTTCACATCCTACCTGGGGGTGAGGGGAGGCGACAGAGCAGCTGTGTGGTATTTAGTTGCCATCTGTGCTTACTCTACAAGACAGTTACAGAAGAATCCCATTCTTTTAGTCAGGAAGTTCAGACAGCTCATGCCTCTGATCTTCAGAGAAGTTGAATTATGATTATTATGATTTTGGTCTTTGATTTATTGCATAACTTTTAGCACTTCAAGGTAACATGTTGCCTTTTAATCTAGCAGAGAAATAAAATCATTATTGCCTACCCGCTGATCTGGAGATTACAGTGATGAAATACATTAAGATGTTTTAGTATGCATTGCTGGCCTCTGAAGAAAATGGCAAGTAGAACTTTAAAAAATTGATAAAACTAGAAGCTACCATTTTTAATGCCCTTTTTTTTTTTTTCCCTTAGTGGCAAAAAACATTTTAAAAAATTAAATAATAATATACAGTAAATCAACAGACTGGGTTTTATTCCCAAATCAGTAGGAAAAACCTGGGTGCTGTTAGGCGTTATTACAGGACAAAATAGTGCTGATGGTAGACTTGCATGGGTGAAATCAGAGCTGAGGCAGAGAAGTCAGATATAAAAACTGCAGAATTTGTCTGTTGTTTTATCTTCTACTGCTTTGTTATGCCGATAAAAGAAGCACCCTGAATTGGGGGGTGAGAATGATATCAGTGTTTTCTCAGAAACATAGCTTTTAAGGTTAAATATCAGCAAACACTAATCCAAGACATTATTATTCCTCGCAGACTTGAAATAATTTAACAGCCCTGGCTGTACAGAATGCCACAGTAACAGAGAGCTAAAGCAGGAATTTGACCTGTAAAAATGCAGAGCGTAAAAACATCAGCATTCTGAGTAAGCAGTTCACAGGGTTATTATGAAGGCTTTAGTTCCCCTCCTGTTAGGGAAAATAGCTAGGTTTTTAAGAGGAAATAGAGTCAAATGTATTTTTGAATGAATTATTTAACTAAAAAAATTGCTGGAAGTGGGGAGAGCTATGTCTTCATAATTTTGTAATTGTTTGTATTCAGTTGGTTTTAGTAAAGCTTTTTTTGACTACAGTCTTATGTTTTCAAGTCTTCTGGCTAACTAGTAATACTTACTAAAAGGAAAATAGTTAAACCTGAGATATGTTAAACCTGGATAAAATCCATTACTAATATGCTAAATGACATTTAGCATCAGAGAAACTATACTTCAGATTAGAGAAAAAAATGGTATACGTTAGATTAAAAAAGAAATATTGTTTGCACCCTTGGGAGGGCTTCACTGAACAACCTGATAACTAAAATAGCTCAGAATATTTTATTTCTGCTTGATAGTCATTTTAACCTGTCTGCTCACTTAAAAGTAAATCTGCAAGCAGGTGTCAATAGGTGAGCATGGACAGACAGGCAGCAATTGCTGAAATGCCACCAGCTGCTCTCTAAAGCTATCAGTCTGTCACATCTTGACTGTGAGCAAAAGTGAAAATGGCTGAACAGGGCAAGTTTTTATTCATCAGAGTGAACATTTTCCAGTAACCTTCGTGATTAGACCTCCAAAGAAATAAATACTAAAGCTGTGCACAAAGGACAGGAGCTCCTGTTTGTTTTGTGATGCGAGCTCTGCTGCCCGGGCAATGTGAGTAGGCTGCTCCTCCCAGTGAAACAACAGGGTCTTTAAAGCTCTCTTTGAAAGCTCTGCTGTGCAGCCAGGGAAGCGACGTGCCATGGATTATAATAAAACCTTCCCCCCCTGCTTTCCCCCACCCCTGAGCATGGTCAGCACAGCAGATTTTTTTTTTAAAAAAAAAAAATTAAATTAATCTGGATAGCTCAGGCACTTGAACTATGTATTTGCTAGATAAACATTTGTGATAGATTAGAACACAAAGTATTTTATTTCTTGTTATTTCTCGCGGCGCTGTTTGTTGTTTTACTGCTCTGACAAAAAAGCGTGCTCCGTAGGAAGGCATGCCTCGCATTTATGCTGACTTCACCCAGGAACCCTCCCTGGCTCCAGTGTTTACCTCGAGCCCAAATAAAGCACATCCAGATTTGAACTCTTGTCACTTGGATTCTGCTGAAAAGGGAAAAAAACAAGGGGTTTGGGCCTGCTCGTGCTCAGAGCTTTGACTTATTTAGGCTCTCGAGCTGCATGCAGTGTGTTTTCTGGAAGGTGCTGTCGAGTTGTCTCAGTTATAAAAAGTGAAGGAGGACACGCATTATGCTGTTTGTCTACTTCGTGGCTTGAGAACTGTCATCCATGCTTGCTGCTCCTTTTTTTTCCCTTGATCTGCTTTGTCTTGATTTTTCTTGTGGCTTTGCTTGAGATTTGATTCCTGATCTGCTGATGCAAGAAGCAGAAATATCCATGCAGTGGGCTTGCCATAAAGGGATGCACTTTTCCAGATAATGGACAACGTCATAGTGCCACTCGTTACTCTGAGATGTTGTAGAGGTCTAACATCTGAATGGATTCAAAAGGTTACAGAGGTTATTATATGCCGTATATATATATTATATACTCTGGGTGATTATATGCAGAAACTTGATGTCACCTTGTCTCAGACATTTCTATATCTATATACTTTCAGAAGTAAGAAAGAATCTTTTGATATGTGCTGGTTTTGGAATGCTTTCTGAACATTTGTTGTTTGTTGCTGAAAGAGAAAAATAATGGGCTGGGATGACTCCCTGATCTGTTCCAGGATGCCTCTTACCATGGCAGCAGTTAGAGCTACAGGAATACCTACCTGTTTTCTACATCTCTTTTCCTAATAATTCCCTGTGGTCTGTATGGGATAATTTCTAACTGAGCATGCTGCCTTCTGTAAATGCTCTCCATAAGTGCTCAGTTCCTGGGTCAAAGCTCAACATTTAGGTGCAAAGATACCCAATGTCAGCAAAAGCAGGGCTGCTTCAAGAGAGAGAATGATCTGGGAGCCAAGGGTGATGTAAGAGGGCAGTCCAAAAGGTCATGGATGAGTTGCTCTTAGGGTCTGTGAACAGCTCCAGCCACGGTGAGGTAAGAAAATTACTCCGGTGTCCATTGATGAAAGCCAGTCAGGGGCAGAAGGAGGGGCTGGACACACAACATAGGGCTTCAGGTTAATCCAGGAAAACCAGTCAGCAAGGCAGGACAGCAAAGGACATGGCCAGGTGTGGATGCACCTACAGCACAGTTCTTGGGCCTGAGCTCAAATAAGCCATGAGAAGTTGGTTGGGAGGAAGACCAAGTTGAAGGTGGTCATAAGGTCAACTGGTGGCCTAAGTTTGTTCACAGGTTTAGTCCTTGATGTCAGGTACTGTATTGGGTTTGAGTTTTTTGGGGTGAGGGTTTATTATTTTTTCTAATTGTCAGTAGGTTACCAATATAAGTGACACATGAATCTCTGGTAGGATTTAGTGAAATAGATCACAAACAGTAAAAATGACAGAGGGTGTGCAAGACTTTGGAAATGAGAAACAGGAGAATCCGAGCTTCCTGTGCTATTTCAGTAGGCTCACTTACTAGTGTCTCACTAATCAATTAAAGTTAACAGACATTGTTAGGATAACAGGCAGAAGGAATTCTGTAGTAAAGAAATAATTTTACTCTCTGGGACTTTGAAGTCAACAACTGCAGCAATAATAAGCAAACACTAACTATTAGAAAAAATGGAAGAAATAAACCAATAAAAACTGTAACCAATGCAGAGGGAATGTGCTACGCCAAGTTCTACCCTTATTTGCAGTCAATGGATTTTCAGGAATGTGCATTAGTTTAAATCAGAGTAAATTTGGCTTGTGTTTCAAAGATAGAATGCTACAGTATATTTTGACATAAATTTTAACACTCCACTTACCACTTAATAGAATAAGATGAACTTCTTTGTAATGAACAGAATGGTTTATACATCTGTTGTAAAGCAAAAATAAGTTTCTGTCAGGTCCACTAGATTATTATTGATGTTTAAAATTTATTTTTACAAACTCATTTGCAAATTTCAGCCAGTTTCAGAGTCATGGTAACCATGTAACTGCTTAAATTTAAATATTGATTGATTATGTCATCTTCACTGTATGCAGACCCTCTAAACCTTTTGTTGTTTATTTATAAATACGAATTTGGCTCTGTAAGATGGGTGTAAGATTGTCCTGCAGAGGGAAATTCTGGTTTAGGGAATTTATATACACGACTGGGACTATTCTCTGGACCAGGGTGCCCTAAAAGCAGGCTGCTGCTTCAACAATATCTCAGCTAAAATGCATTGAATAGTGATGTAGAAAAACAGAACTGTGTTTTGACATTTATCCAGAAAATCTAAAACTCTTCTGAAACAGAAATTCTTCAAATCCTGATTTTTTTTCAAATCGAGTGTTTATTTTTATAGGAATTGATATTATGCTTTTCAGTCACGTAGGAATGTTATGTTTGCTATGCAAGGGTATAATAGCAACCCTTTAGACAAACTGAGTTCTGAGAATTGGCTTAAGAATGACACAGACATCCTTCTGATAGAGAAACTGGTCTTCTCATGAATAATACGAAGCAGCATACTTTTTTGAGTGTGTTAAAGTTAATTTACAATTTTTCTGTTACTTTTTTCTTTATAATGTGCAATTTAATCCTGATTTTTCATGATGCTTTGGCAAAAATTCAGCTACCGTAGCACCAGTATAATGAAGAAAATCAGAAAAAATAGCAGTTTAATCATGATATGCATCTCTCATATGATATATAGAATAATGGGAAACCAACCATAAATTGACTGCCAATGTAAAATCCTTGCCCCAGTGCAGACATGAGGGTTATCTCCATTACATCATGCTGAGTAGAGAGGATGAAAAGGCAGCTAGAAGCTGAGAATTACCTTCTTTTTTTGGAGGGGGTGATGGAGAAAAAAGGAATAGAAATTGTTTTTATCAGTATTAGTGTATCTAAATTTGTATCTCTGTCTTAAATATATGGCATATCCAATTGCATTGGAGAAAGCTAGTTAGATTGTCTTGCGTGCTCAATCTTGTTTCTCAGAAGATATGAATAATGGCTCAAATATATAATTTATGAAGATGCCCTGATGCAATTTTCTTGTTTCACATTAGCATCCTTCAATGTCCTGTGCCACTTTAGTTCTAAAGCAATATATTTCAAAGAATTTTCATATATTTTTGATAATATCATAATCAAGATTGGCTTAACAGATGAGATGTATTGACTGGCAAAGACAAGTGTGGAAAAAAATCTCATAGCTGTATCATACACTAACTCTCTTGCAGACTTCTCATCTTGCATGAATAATAACAATTAATGATTATCTATGCCAAGAGAAAGCATGCATTATCAGTTTATGTAACAATCCAAATTTCTGATGATTTACATGACTCCAAATTTTTGCACCTATAGCTATTCTCTCTTCCTCTTTGTTATCCACATACAAGACTGTTTCTCTTTTCCTCCATCATTCTAATATGTGAAAGTAAATTATCTAAATGGAAAGTGACACTTTTTGTCTAATAGAAAAATAGGCATTCAAAGTTTTCTTTGAGAATTTATACACTGAAAATTGAATAGTAACACTTTACTGGACCAAGGAAGAAAAAAGTATTTCATAAGGCATGCATTTTATGATAAAATCATTGTTGAACAATTTGTAGCTGAAATTTTTCAAGGGAGTTTTTTTTGGCGCGTGAAGAAAAGGAGGAAAGGTGTTCTTTTTTTCAGTGCAAAATTGTGGTTACCTCTGAATTTTCCCTGCCCCAAAATTGTTTTGCAGAGTTTCTTTAGCTTCATCCCAAAACCACAGCCCCCGGTGATGCTGTGGGTGGTATAGAATAACAATTTAGATGCACCCACACCACGCTAAGCTCCTCCCCCACCTCTGCAACCAGGACACTGAGTGACTTAGAACTCAACATATAAAATTACATAATAGGCACCAACATTCTCAGATTTCTTTAGGACCATGTGCTGAAATATCTCTGGAGACCTGTCCTCCATTACCAACTCCTGCAGGGGCTTGAAATGAACTAAAGCTGTGAGCACCTGATTCCCTCACCCCCAGGTTGAACCAGCACCTTTGAGCTCGTTATTTGGGTCCCTGCATGGTTCATTAAGGAAAGGAGGCGACAAAACCATTATTTTTAAAAAGTCAGGATGCCCAGCAACCACCTAAACTAATCAAAAGAAACCGCTTAAGCAACATGTATCTCCCATACCTTAAAATACACTTGCCTATCAGGAAATGGCTGGTCCTTCTGCTTTTCATTACTGACTTATTTTACTAATATTGCCTCCCTTTTTTGTTTTATACATGCAGATCCATTATTGACCCTTCTTTTCTGCCCCATTTGCTGTTTTTGTCATCACAACCCCTCTTCTCCAGAAAGGTATAAAACTAAGGGGGGGACACCCAGTCACAGGTCTGACCTGCATTGTGGTTTGACATTTTATTAATAATTCGGCTAAGTGTAGTGATCCTTACAAAGCTTAGCAGCTGCTGGATTTATCTCTCCTTGGTTAAAAGGCTGCGTGTGGGCTCACCAGCAGGAATGTTTGGTGAGCTAAACTAAAGAAAGTTCCCTGATGTCACCAAATGAAGCATGTTCCTTGTGGGGACCATGGTTTTGGGAAATTTTATAGCTGTTTAAGTGAAGCATGCTCCTCATTTAATGGGGAAATTTTGATTGCAACTAAACAATGCCAGATAGAGTGTTATTCAGAAATGTATATTTTAACAATTTCTATAACATTTTTTTTTTCTTTCAAACGAGCAAATAGTTTGTTTCAAGCTCTGTGTATTATTTTAAACTCCAAACATATTGAACTGTCAGATCCAGTCTTGTGCACCTTCTACTTCATGGAAGAATAACCAAGCCTTGCCAAGAACTCACAAGCAGAGCTGAGATCTGAGCAGAGAGCTGGGGGTTTGGATGGCTCTGACCCTGAGCACACAGGCATCAAAAGAAGCACCAGCAAATAAGAAGATAGTGGCAGAGCACTGATAATTTAATCTGGAGAAATACGTCTTTTATACTAGATATGTCAGTCTTTACGTTAAAAAAGGAAGAAAAAAAGAATCAGAGCTGAGGGAGTAATACTTTCTTTAACAAAGGTGTCCTCATGGTGGGAAAGAGAACAGCAGAAGACTGTCATCTCCTTGTTTTCCTTGATGCCTGCCACAAAGAACTTGTCTACTGTCTCCTACACATATTTAGAAAGAAGAAATCCATCTCAAGAATATACTTTTATAGTCTATAACTTTTCTAAGAAACTTTTGTATCTGTGTACAGCTTCATTCCAAACTTTCTTTCTCCAACAATTCTTTTCCAAACGTGTAACACTGAGACATCTGTGTCACTTTCTGCTGACAATAATTACAACAAAGTGCACAAAAACTTCTGCATAAAACCTTTATTTCTGAACGCGATCAAATGTTGGCAGCTCAACCTCTGATCTGTGTATTTAAATCAGCCTTGAATGAGTAATTTCATTACTAACATTAAGCCTTGGAACAGATTTGAGGAAAGAATTTCACTTCAATGTGTGGAAGATGCCAGCAATTCAATTCTGTTCTATTATCCATGGGATAAAGTAAAAGACTGGTTCTTTGAGTAGGGTCTAATGCCTAATGAATAACCAGATGGGAGCTTGAAGGCTGTTTTCTTCACGAGGGGTTTCTGCTTTCTGTGCCTTGATTTAGACATGAAGTGACCATCCAGTACCACAGGGCTCTTATAAGCATTACTCCACTTTGTGTGTCTGAAAGTAGAATTTTTAGGTGTTAAGGATATTTTAAGGCCAGGTATCTACAGCAATAGGATCAGAATGATTCTAGGTTAGATATCCAGGTGGACTGGAGACTGCAGGACAGCAAATCCAACTTTGTCTAAAATCTGCTTCAGGCCCTGTTTAGACACCCACCTCTCCCTTTTTAAGCTCTAATTTTGATGAGTTTTGCTTAATTTCCACACAAGTAAGATAAATTTAACAGGGATTCTTTTCTACATCTACTTCATAGACGTAGAAAATTCTTTAATGTAATTTTGTATTTGTACGACCTTAGATTTTAGCAGTAGGCTGTGAATGTACTTCTGGTGTATTAATATGCCATGGAGCAGCAGCACAAAAAATGAGAATAATTAACATTTTCCACCAAGTATTAAATTTAATCTAAATTAAATACAGTTTTAACAATTAAATACTATTTCACCTTATCCATATTTTAATATGAGTATGAAATATTAGCGTCCCCAAGGCAAAGCAGCTCCTGTAATTTAAGTCACTCTGGGAAAAAAACCCTGCTAAAATATTCTTCCAGGGTAATTTCCTAGATTAAAAATATACTGTTATAACTTATTTATAGCACTGTGCATTAAATTAAATATATTGTTAATGAAAACAAACAAGCACCACTCCTTCTCCTGTTAGAACTTCCTCCTGTGGTCCATATGTGGATGAGTATTTCAGGCTGACACTCTGTCAAAGCACAGAGTCAGGATTAAGGCTGGGAGAGAGAATAAATCCGCAGCTCCAAGTGGTGCTGGATTACACAGGGATGACAAAGGATGGTGTAGACTGCAAAAACAATGCTCCTCAGACAGGTTGTTGGTGTAGACTCTGATGTTGCTCTTTGGCTAAGGCTTGGTCAAAGCCTAGCCTTTGTTTTTGAGTAAATAATTGTGTAGCTACAAAGTCAAGAGCGTCAGGTGGTGTAGGGCTGGAAGGAGCCTGGCAAGGGAAAGCACAGACTCTTGTTAGAGCTTTCCCCTGAAATTGGTTTCTGTTTGTCACTGCTGTGGGTCTTGGGGTAAGGCCAGCCAGGAGACAGGCTGAGCACTTCAGGTGGCAGCCAGGGACTGATGAAAGATAGAGAAAGCTGCAAGGTTTCTTCACTGAGGACTTGTTTGAGCCCTAAGTGTGGCCTTGGCACAAGCCTCTGACACAGCCTAGAGCTTGGGTTGGTGTTGTGGCTGGGGTGGAGGGATGGCCTAGACCTGCTGCTGGAGCTGGGCTGCCAAATAATCTTTAGGTGACAGAAGGATTTCTCTCCCAGGAGCTGTTCAGCTAGACCATGGCTGGGTGTGTTGAGATAAGCCAAGGGTGTTCCTTAGGATTTAAAGTCAGAACAAGGACAAAGCTGAGAGTTTCAGGTAGTGTGGGGCTGCAGAGGGGTTGACAGAGTTCTGCCCGTAATTCCAATGTGCCATTGCTGGGCTGTAGTAAATGTCTATAATATGTATCAACCAGGAGAGTGCTTAAAATAATAATTATTTAAATTGGCGGGGAAATGTAGAAATCTTGTATTATATGGTGTTGTCTAGTTGGTATTTTGTTGGGCTTTTATCTTTACTGTTTTGGTTAGGTTTGATTTCCTGGGAGTAGGGTTTTTTTGCTGTGGTTTCATTGTGTGTTTGCTTTTTTTAGGTTATTGTTTGGGTTTGGTTTTCTTTGAAAATAGCATAATAAATACTCCAATAGTTGAAAACATATTTTTCAATTCTTGTTTTCTCAAGATAGAAGACTCTAGAGGAGGAAAAATATGGATATTGCAAAATAGTATATTTCTTTCTGGAATTGGAATATTAAATAATGATACCCATAATAAAATGTGATCAAAGGCACTTTGATTTTCATAACTTAGGTGCATGATGGTCTGTGGTATTCAGCATCTATACTGTTGAAAAATCCCTACAAATATTTTCAATACAATGTAAACCTTTAAGTTTCAGCAGTCTAGTTCTGTGTGTGGAGTCGGGGAAGAAAAGTGATAGTAAATAAAAATTTCAAAAGTTATTGAAAGACCCATCACTTCTCAATTTGTATAAACTGGTCTACACAGAAACATGCACCACAGTAATATTCCTTTATCCCATCCTTTTCCATCTTGTCTAAACCCAAGTCAGTTTCTGGAAATGATAGAGAAGGACTTTGCAAAACGAGTACTGATGACATATTTTGTAGGTCTGGAAGTGGATTTCTTTAAATCTCCTGTCCAAAGCAAGTATTTTATTAGGAAATGGGTCCTCTGCCAGATGATCAAAACCATTAGTTCACCTGTCTGCATTTCTTGTGACAATACTTGTTTTCTAATGCCTGAAATAAGAGTTCAGCCTCCAGCATGGTCTTGGCCACCAAATTCACAGAAAGGCTATGGAGTGGCTGCTGTAGCTAATTTCCCCTGTGGGACAAGAGACAGCATGGCCAGAGATACAATTTTCTGAGTCTATCTTTTCCCAAGTACAACCCCCCAGCACAGAATAAATAGACAAGTATTCCAGTCTGCCCTAAGTGGACAGTTCAGGGACAAGTCCTTTATCTGTGTTCTTGTGTCTAAACATAAAGCCTTGTTTTGACGTTCTGAAACTACTGGGTGAGACTTGAAGACCAAAATTAGCTACAGTTCATGTGCCTTTCCTGAATGTTGAGAAAGAAAGGTGGAGGAAAGAGGAGCACAGGCAGGATTGATTACATTTTTCATTTGTTGTAATTCATTGCCTGGGAGAAAATTATCAAAGTATTTAATGCATTTTTCAGAGACAACAAAGGCTTGCAATCAGCATGCCCTCTTGGCTACAATTCCCCCACAGTTCCCTTTCTCTTTCCTGAAGCCCAGAGGCAAGTAAAAGTAAAAATACTTGTAAATAACATTCACACAGGGTGAATCCACCCTCTGCAGTAATGCCAGAAATCCTTCATTCTGTTCTAAGGATTTATCTTATCAAAATAGCTGGTATATGTTTAAATTCTACCGTTTTTACAGACCAGCATACTGTGAAGAGAAAAGTGGAAGCACTTTTTTGCACACTGAGAGTGTGTGCTGTCAGCTGACATTTGGGCAGTTTAACCCATGACCAGCTATGGATGCAGACATAAATTGCTTTATCCCTGAGCCAAGACAGACTTTGTCTCCAGCTACTAAAAAGCATGTCTGTATTGACCTAGCAAGCAGGTTTAAAAGGAACAAAGGCTAAAGCAAAGGAGATTCCCAGGCTTGTGCTGCTATCTGGTGGAGTTGGCTATCCCAAGGTAGCAGACTGGAAGTAAGGGCTTCCTGCCCTTCCCAGTGCAGTAGGTACACTCGTTCCTGCTATCCCAAAGACAGCATCTGTCACAATAGGCATAACATCATGTTAGATGACGTCTGATCCTTGGTCATGTGCGTTGTGGTCAGCAGCCGTGGGGGTGAGATGTGAGTTTTGAATCAGAAGCATAGATTTTTCTTCTTGCCTCAGTGTGGTGTTAAGAGAACAAGTTCCTGAAGTGTGCAGATAATCTTTGCTAAGTATAGGACTCTAAAGCCACATCAGGAATCTAATCTTTCCTGCCTTCTTCCATTCCTCTCAATCTAGCACATATCTCCCTGAGGAAGAGCTGTATGGCTCTGCACTGACGGCTGTTCCTCACTGGCCAGCACAGATGTGATTTTTGTGTGCATGGTGGCTCCTAGGTGTGCTGCCCATGGCAACTCCTGGCCTGGCTGGGTGTAAATCCTTGCTGTGCCCCTAGGTTTGGTGTTTTCTCTCCTCAGACTTTTTCATTTCAAAGTGAAAGCAATGTCTGTTGTAGCAGGTGTCCCTTCACTAGAGCTGTGGGGGAGAAGAAGGAAATAAAGAGTTTTGAAAGATAATTTCTGTGTCACTGTACTCAAAAACAATAAGAATCACTTATAACTGGGAAGGGGGAGGATTGAACAGTCAGGATCTAAAATAAGATCAAGCAGATATCCTGAGAAGCAAGGAGGACATGGGCTGTCACTCAGAAGATCAGGCAGCAAAAAGGCATCCTGCCTTGATGTTACAAAAGCCAGATGGCTTCTCGTGAATGTCATACATACTACTTAAACTCAGCTTCTTCAACTGATGAACTGCTTTAATACCCAGCAGCTAGTCTAATGATATTTTTGAGGATGGAAGTGTGATAAAAATTATGAGCATACAAACTCCTAGACTGGTTCAAATTATTTATAACTTTTCACGGTCTAAGCTTCTGTCAAGTTTAGTTTCATTGCTTCTAAAAATTATATTCTAGACTGGAGTGCTAAAATGGGGAAAGCTGTCAGGGAAGGAGATATTTCTGCTATTCAGTTCCCTATTTTTTTCTAAACAAGTTTTATTTATTCTGCTGGAGCTCAGGTCATTTCATTTTGAGGGTCTGTCGCATGCATTTGTTATGACACTGAAAACACCTCATATGTAATAAAAACTCCCCCTAGATTACCCAAATATCTTGAATAAAGTTTTTTTTGTTATGAATCTTTGCTCACACTGAAAACCTCATGGTAAATTCATAGAGAAATGTTTCCCATTTTCCAAATTTAAGTAAATATAAATCTAATGAGAGCAACAATAAAAAAGAAGCATTACTTTCATTTTATTATTTTTGATATTTGGAGAGTGTGTTCTCATGTTTGGGTTATGAATTTACCATTTACACTACATTCCATGAGATCTTTTGGTGGAATTGTTATTTTAACAGGAAAAAGCTCAGACAGAAATTCAAGACCCAGCAATGAGGAAAAATTGTTAAAAATAGTCAATGATTGACAACCACTGACAGTCTTGTAGGCTCAAGCAGATGTTTCAGAATATCTTCTTGTAAAATATTGCCTTGTTGGATGGACAGATTAATATATGAAAATAAGAGCTCTTTCTGAATGTGCTAAAGTCACCAAAAGCAGTTCCATGCCTTCAGTATCTGCTGAAGCAGCCCATGGTCAAGGCACTTCAGAAGAGACACAGTATTTCATTCTTCTACTGCAAACAGACATTTGTGCCTCTTCTTCCTCATCCTTTTTCATTCTGCAGCTGCCTTATTGCAACAATGGCTTTGTCTTGCTGGAAAATATTTACTAAATTTATCAAAGTTAGATCAAATATTAATGTATGCTCTTCATTGCATTTATAGGGACATTGTTACTTTTCTCAGAGTGAATATATGTTTTACTCTGCATCCCCTTTTGAATGAAAATTCTTATAATTTGTTGAGAAATGGCTCCAAAATATGTATGAATGCATGCATGTTTGATATGGAGACTTGAACCAGTTAACTCATTTAGGAGTTAGTGGTTTTGAATGTAAAAACAAAATCTCAGGTGTTTTAAACTACATCTATTATTTTTTATTAAGGCTTTTATTTATACACTTCTATAGAAATACCATTTATGCTTTTATGCAGCGGGTGTCCCTTTAAGAGGAAATCCTTCATTTGCCTGTGTAATTAGAAAGGAAAATGTTTGCTAGCAAAAGAGAGTCATTACTTTGGCTCTTAATTTCCTGTTTATGTTTGAATTGATAGGTGTTTCCTCATTACCATCAAGAAAGAAGAAGTTGATCATCTATGAATAACTCATTTACTCTGTAATCACAAAGCTGCAGCAGATTGCAATAATCATGATTCAATAATCAAAAGGTAACCATAGGTCTCAGCAAATTGGATGGCCCAAATCTTGCCCATAAACTCAATCCAGAATGAACCAAAGTGCAACCCAGTAATCTCTGTGGGATAATCAAGACTTGGCTGAGTATACAGAAAAGGACAAGTTATTTATTACTCTAGCATCATTGTTTCATTTTGTGATCTCATTATTTCCTACCAGAATTCACTGACAGAAATATTAAAAAAGATATTTAGCTTTATATGATGTTGTATCTAAGCAGAACCTCGACTTTCATTTAAATATTCGTGTTTCAAGTTTAATTCTCTTGCTGTAATTCGCTTTAATTTTTATTTGCTTTTACACTTGTTTTCCCAAAGATAGTACTTTAAATGAAAGGTATTTGAGCACCCCATTCTCATTGATTTGTAAGGAAGAAAGTAGGCAGGGATGTTGGAAGATTTGGCCTGAAGTCCTTTACATGTTTACAGAAGACTTATAAAAGCATTGACGAGAAATTCACAACTTCTTGTCATAGCTGTGCTGTGGCAGCAAGTCTGTTTTGAATAGACCATGTCTTAAAAAAAAAAAAAAAGCAGTTTCATCTACATGCTAATTTTGTATTTAGCTTTTAATTATTGTTTTGCATTGATGTCACAAGTAAGAACCAAGACTTCTCTGATGAGTCAAAAGACCATTCATTAGCAATCAGATTCAACCACATTCAGTAAATCCTATACACCAGTCATCAAGACTGATACCGCTTTCAGGATAAAGCTGAAGCTTTTCATAATTTTTCAAAACCTCTCTTCTTTTTTACAGTAGGATAAACCTGATAGTTTAACAGATCAGCATTTCTCTGAGAATCTTCTACCCAAAAGGCAACTTCGAAAAAACGTGACATCTAGCTAGTACAAAGTGTCACCTGAATCATTTATGTAACATTCCTCCCACCATACTGCTCATAATATCTTCAAAAAAGTGGGTGAAGAACTACAACAAAAGTGATAATGGAAGAGAAAAGCCTGAGATGTGAAATGACAGCACAAGAGGTACAGTTTATACTTCACCTTGTCTAAAGGATAAAGCCAAGGCCTTTTCAGGTCATAAGCAAGCCAGATTTTTTTATGTAAGACAAACAGTATCACTGTGGTTTTATAAGGCAGCAATTATGCATTTACAGTGTTATACACATATATACACTAGTCAAATAACAATGGTGTTAACCCACAAATAGTATTAGACAAACTAGGTTCATGTTCATGAGAAATTGGTTATCATGTTTAGTAGAAAAATTTTGGCATTTGGAAGAGGTAGATTTGTTCTATTTGTGAGCTTCACAGAAGAGGAAATAGGCATTAGTGATTGGTTCTCTGTTAATGTTATGATCACCATATTAATGGGAGTTGGAGTGTCACTGGATCTTATAAAAAGTTCAAATGCTGTTCTGTGTTAGTTATTACTCAGCCAGAGAAGCCTTCACTGTGCTCTGTGCAATACCGGGCTTATTTAGATTGAAACAGAAATTCATCATAAGTAATCTCAACACAACTGAAAACTAAATTTAAGGACTAAATCTTAATCCTTAGTTTAAGGATTAAATCTTATCTGTCTTCATATTCAAAATAAATTGAGATTAATACCTCCAAAATCAACATAATCATGAAAAGAATGTACCTTTAAGATGTCTGCACAAGAGCAAACTGAGAGTAGATTTTGTACTTTGTAAATGCCTGTGCTGCAAAAGCCATGTCACTGAAGGACCAGATTCAGATTTCTCTACACTGTTTTTCAATGACTATTGTTATACCTTCTCCATTCCAGTGGAGATAATTTTCTCCATTCCTAGAACAAATCCCCAAAACCTCCACCACAGGACTGGTGCTCTCACTCTGCATGTTCAGCATGGAGGCTCCTTTCAGAGACCTCACCTGCCACACACAACAGGTAAGCCAATCTAGGATGTCCCACATGAATTTGCCACAGAGTTGGGAACACATTTATTCTAGAGCAATACTTCAATAAAAGCCATTTTGCTCAGCCGGAGTCTGAAGCTGCAGGTCCTCTCCATCATGCCACTCATGACTGCATCTTTGGTTGATGTCCATTCTGATGCCTGAGGACATTTATTGTTAGGGACCTTTCAGTCCTGGAGCCCATGGGCTCCAGCACCTCCACCTGAGCCCAGCCCTGAGCTGCTGATATGTCTCTTGGTTGAGGTGACTGTTATACTTACTTTTAGCCCTGTCCCCTGCTGCCTCTGGCAATCCTAGGGCCCCGGGGCTCTCTGAATGATCCCTGGTCTTGATTCATCACCAGACATGCTTGGGTCTGCCAGTGGACCTGTTTGCAGCACATGGCTTTGCTTGTCCAGCTGATCCCCTCTGGGACAGTGCTGTGGTGGCTGTGGACACTGCCCTGCTAGGGTCACCCTCAGCTCCTGCCTCATCCCTCATCACGGAGCAGCCCAGCTTCTGCTGTTCCTTGGAAGAAGAAATGTATAATTTTCTCTCCTCTTTCCACAATAAGCTCTCTTCAGAAAGAGATGGTAGAAGCCAGAATGTTTTAAAGTTATTTCTTTGATATATGGCTGCATTACAATGCTGTCATGATATATGTTTAAATTACATGAAGGGTTGGGAAACAAAATAATAAAACATAGCTGGCGTGTTTTAGTGTGCACTACTGAGATCCATAGTTCACTGACAAAATAAGACCTCAGGGTGAGGTGTTTATATTAATTCAGCTTTAAAAACCTTTTGTGCTTTACTGTTTTGCTTTATTTTCCTCAGTTAAGTTTTGTGCTTTGTCACAATGTTCCTTGTCTTCCTCAGTGAGCTGTAGTCAGGAGTTTATAACCTGCAGGTTTTTCTACTGTAATTTTGCAGTCCTACTCCAGTATCGTGAAACTAGAAAATAACTTAAAGCAAAATAGCACTTCTCTGTATGCCACATACTAACTCAATTTACACAATTAACAGAGGAATGGATTTCTGTGGTCTTCCCCATAAATAAGAGCTATTCACCCCAGTAAGGATTTTCAAGACATTCTCTATTTATACACATATAAAAATATTTTTCACGATCCACCACCGATTAGAGGATCCAGAATGTCTGGACAAGATTGACTGAGAGAGTAAATATACCTGACCTGTTGAATAACATGGATGTAGGGGAACAATACCTTTTTAGCACTGGTGAGACAACTGTTTGACATCAAGACGCGTCATGGCATTGGCTGCCCTCCTGAACCTGCCATTATTTGCCCCACAGCTGGCATGACACTTGCAATGGTGTGTTTTCTAGCTATTGATATACCAGCTATTGAAAATAATATATTTACTTCAAAGCAATCATTCAGTGCAAAGTATGCAGGCAGGGTAGTATCTGTACTGACAATGATACCTGATCCTGTCACAGAACAGGAATCTGTTTCAGTCTTATGATTCGTAACTCAGTATGATGTACTCAATAAAACTACTCATTGTTACATTCTTGCTTTCCCAACAGATGAATCATTAATATCTATCTATATTGATCTATAAAACTAACATTTTATGTGACAGACATCATTAATAGTGAATGTTCAATATAAGAAAGAACTGCATTATATATCAGAAAGGTCTGAGCTTTGATATTAAAGCTACAGTGGATTCAAGCATGTTTTCATAGTTTAAAAACAATTAAAAAAACCCCAACTTTTCCTTACTGTGAGTTTGTCTTGGTGATCAATGTGTTTTATTACACCTTGGTTACGATCTCAAATTTAGAAACTGAAACCAGTACAAATTTTGGTTGCTCTGTGTTTAACAAAATGCTTCCTTAGATTGTGTAATAGAATATTCTTGACTGGGGTATGGGAAGTTGGAATTTCTGGTGAAGGATTTTTGCCAATTAAGAAAAATTTGATCTGGTGCCTTATGGCTTGGATTTACAGACACCAGTGCAGAGACCATGCAGAATTTTCACTCTTGTTCAGCACTTTTCTGACAACAGCTCTGAAGTGAGAAGGAGATTACAGAGGATTCTTCTTACAGTCACTGGTCTACTTTCTACTGGTTATTGGGGTTTTCCAGTCTTTTACACACTTCAAATTTTAATAAATCTGACACAGTAAAAGACAATAAACAATGCATTCAAATGTCACTGTCATCTTGTTCTTTTCAAGCCCGTGTTGTAAATGGGATTGGGGAATCAATCACCATAGTGATTGCTTACAAAGTTATTTCACAGATTTTTCTTTGAAATACACTTGTATATATACCTCAGAAATTTTATAATGATGAAAAAGTGATATTATTTCAATATTTTAATGATCCAAGTAATGAATCCCTTTGGATAAGAGAATAGCTATTCTCTCATCATCTTCTATACCATGCTGGTGTGTTTTCCTCATTTTTTTCACATTTTTGTCCTTAAATTTCAGCTTAGTTTAAGCTGCAGCACTGACAGGTAGAATATTAATTACTAGAATTTTACACTGCTTCAACACTGAGAGCTGTGAAGCTGTACTATATTTTGGGGCCTGCTCTGCATGGGCTGTTTTGTTCTCCTATTTTAATTAACAATATAAGTGTATTATAACACTACGCTAAGGTCCTTGTGAAAGTTAGGAATATTGAAAAGTGAAGAAATTATTCTAAGTGTACATTAGAAACAAATGCATATTTTTAATAAAAAGCAGCCCAAATGATTAAGCATTAGGGTGGGTGGGTTTTTATCCTGATCTTACTTGCCTCTTTGCATTTTCAGGTAGCAAGGCTGGGCCAAAAGACTTTGAGTACAGGTATCCCTGAAGTAATAAGATTCATCTTATAGATGTATCACTAATATCAGCTATGGTGGATTTGACATTTGATTCTGCATTTTCTAATTTACTGTAAGTTATATACACTAAAGTTAGATGTGCATAGATGTATGATTAATGCTTTCAAAAGGGGTATGTATTGTTTAAATGGGTATTCAAATATATTATTCAAACGGTTATTCAAATATGTGTGAAGGTAGTATATGAATCACCTGTGTTTGATTAGAACAGATGGTGTTTCCTGTTCCTTCTTTCCAAGAAGGGTACTAAGCAAAAGTTTGTTGAAGCTATTTCCATAGGTCATGATTACAAATGTTGAAGAGACCTTAGGCTCCAGGTGTCTGGGACCCCAATATTTCTTTTGCTGTTACTCACCCAGAGTCAATATTTAACTGTTACAGTACTTATGTGAGTAATCAAGTATCACTGCCCTGATTTATTACTTTGCTATAGGCAATTTTTATTAAATACTCTAAAGTTGAACAATCTAAGAAAGTTTCTACATGTTGCAAGTTCCTGCAACCAATATGTAATCATCTAACTTCATACAAATACATGCTGAACATTGAGAACAACAGCAGAGAAGCTAAACTAATTCTGGGTTTTTAGCAGCACTTCACTCTGACAAACAAGGGAACAGTAAATTGGTGCAGGAAAAACTGTAAAAACAGAACTTGTCAAACTTTGGGAAGAGGTGAAACACTTCTTGGAGATTTTTTAATAGAATCATTTAGATTGGAAATGATCTTTAAGACCATCATGTCCAACCTAACACTCAAGTCCACCACTAAACCATGTCCCTAAGTACAACACATGCACACCTTTTAAATACCTCCAGGGATGGTGACTCAACAATTTCAGCTGGTTCCAGTGCTTGCCAACACTTTATCCAATCTAAACCTCCCCCAGTGCAACTTGAGGCCATTCCCTATTGCTTGCTTCTTGGGAGAAGAGACCAACCCCCACATGGATACATCGTCCTTTCAGGGAGTTGTAGAGAGTGATGAGCTCTGAGCCTCCTTTTTTGCCAGGCTGAACAGCCCCAGCTCACTCTGTCACTCCTCACAGGACTTGTACTCCAGACCCTTCACCAGCTTTGTTGCCCTTCTCTGGACATTTTCCAGCCTCTCCTAGACAAAAAGATGTTGGACAACACTTCCACTTTCTACAGTGATTCTGCTCTCTAATGATCTCTCTTCCTACACAGGTTTCTTCCTGATCTTAACTCATGTAGCACGGTTTGGACAGCCCAGAATGAAAAGCAAGGTATGCTCCAGCTGGGACTCTACTTTTTCTAGCCAATAATCAAATCAGTTTTTACAAAACAACCAATATCAGAACTCATCATGTGGCTAGAAGACTGCCAAGAAACACACAACATTGCAGCTCTAGCTTTAGTGACTCAGTGGCTGGGAGCCATTCCCTTCCATGTCAATACCAAACAGCTGATGGGGCCTGGCAGCACAGCTATTATACCATTTTGTTTCAAGAGGTCTGTATTATTCTGTCTTTCTTATCATCTTTTATAATGCCCACGACCAGCAGATACGACTTGAAAAAATTTATTTCTTCACAAAATTGTTCCCAGAGTCAATAATGCTTTGGTTTCATAATTTTTTTCTCCAGAAGTTTGTGTGCTCATCTGAAAGGAACAAAACCTCAAACTATTACTGAGTTTAAAATTAGCAACTTCTTGTCTTACAGCTATGGAAAAAAAAAAAAAAATAAAAATTTTTGTTCAGGTGGATTTCCATGCAGGCCCCTAAAATTTAGCAAACACAGAAGTTTTCTATTGAGTTTTATGTCACATAAAAGAGATTTTAAATTAATAATTTTGGCCATAAGAACTCAGAGTAGGTGTCTACATGGAGGAATAAAATCAATTGTGCTTCTGAAGAGAAGCAGTCTAAATCAAAAATGATTTTGCTTCAGGGCCTTTTCTTGAGGCTGTTAATATAAATGCTGATGGAGCTGTGACGATGGAGAATAAAGAAAATCCTGCCTCTAGATGGTTGGTTAGTAAATCTAAATAGAACTTTATGGGTAAGATCATTATAGGTTATCATTTCCTTCTCAGTATTTCAGAATATGTGTCTCTGTTTCTCTTGAGGTTATCCCCTTGCTAAATATACATCCTCATAAAGCTTGATTATGGTTTTACTAATGTTTTTTGTGTTATTGTTCATCCTGCTTAGGATCAACGTTATGGAACATAGACAGTAATACTTCTAAAAGCAAAGAGCAGTAGGAAAGAGCCATGCTTTTAACTCATTTAAAAACCTGTGAAGAGATCTGAAATCTTAATCAATTGTTGGACAAGTAAAAGAGTCTGTTACTCCAACATTTTAAAATCCTAGGGGGTACCCTCTGGGGTATGTGTTCAGCATCATTTTCAGTAATGATAATATCCAGGTGACTCAGAGATAAAAGATTCAGATATTTTATCCTAAGATGCATGAAATTTAAAGTTTGAAGTTCTGGTTTGCTTGAAGCAAAGGTAGGGAATGGGGACCAACACTTCTAAAACACAAGATTATTTTTATACCATGTTTTAAATATGATTATCTATGATTCCATATAGAAATACTACTGCATTTTTGTCCACATTTTGCTTTCTATTTGCATTGAGCTTGGAGAGCTGTTCTAACAGAAATCAAATACTATGATGTCTTGGTTTGGAAGACAGGTGTCTGCTAGAGTGGGCAGGAGCTCCCATCGGAATGAAAATGTAGTCCCCCTCCTTCTGAATTACAGTAATTTTGAGATCAAGGGCTCTCAGGCAGAGATCTGGGGATAGGAATAACAGTTCTTTACTAGTATGTATAACAAAATGCACAAAAAACAATAACTACAGCATTAGCAAGAAAACAGAACCAGGGGCCCCGTGACAGCTTTCTCATCCGAGATGGGAAGGGATGGAGGAGAGGCTTTGCTTCACAAACCCCTCGGGCAGTCAGTCCCGGTGCTCCTGCAGGGCTCTGAGGAACACTCGGCTGGAACAGCAGGGATGAGCAGAGATCCTGGGCCTGTGGCTGAGGTGGATCAGCAGCTCCATGGCAGTGCCTGGCACTGCCACATGTCCCAGCAGGACAGGGGGTGCGAGGCCCAGCAACAAAGAGGGAAGAAGGAGAAGAAGCAGCAGCTCCATCTGGGTGATGGCGAATTCCCTTCTGCCAGCCACAACAGCTCCAAGACAGTGTTTCCCTCTCCAGCCCCAGAACCCAGCCAGACCCAGCTGCCCCCACCCTCCCCATCCCCTGCCCCACTTCTCCCCTGGGCCCAGCTGAACTCGCTGTGTTTCTCACCAAGAACCAGAAGTCAGGTTTTCCCTGCAGCTAATGGGGAAAAAATTCCATAGGTGAGAAGGAGCAAAAGGAAGGAACCCAACCCCCCAGCATATGACCAGTCCCTTGTCTGGTTTACAGTGGTGGTTTTTGGAGCTTTAAAAGGTAAACCACAGTCCATACTGGATAGATCATACTGGGGAAAGTTTCCCCTGTGAATAGATACCTTGATCTGATCCTGGAGAGCTCAGTCCTACAACTTTACTTTTTGTTGTTGCTGTTGTTAAGAAAGATCACGTTTTAGGTTTTTGCTTTTAAAGTACACTTTCTGGGGAAACATATCTTTGAATATTCCTAATTTATTAATACTCTAAAACAGTGGAATAGTGTCACTTTATTGGGAATGGTGAGAAGAACGACACAGACACTCTTGTGAGTTGAACAGGAGAGTTCTTTCTCTTTCTCTTTTTTTTAAGGTTTATTACCTCAGATCTTCTTTTATAGACCGATACGTGAAAGTACGGAAAAGTAAAACTCTTACTGGTTAGTAAACTAACACATCACCATCATTGGTCAGTGGGGTACACCACCCCTCCACCTTCTCTTGCAATAAAACAAGGAACAGACAAACAGCACCTGCAAGGCTGTTTTCTGTCTCTGAGGATTGTTTTAATTCTTCCTTATGATTTCCCAGGCTGCTTTCTCAGGCGAGACTGAGAAAGTTATGTGGCCTGCTTTTCCACAGGCACTGTGCTCCCTGCTTCATAGTCAGCATCCACAGAATAGAATGCAGAGTTTCTTTCCCTGCTTTTCAGGGAGTGTACCTTAAACTACTTGACTCTCCTTCAATTTGAAACTGATGCCCCAAAGTATTAAATTATTAAAGTATCTGCTCTGTGCTGTTAGCTAATCATTGCTAATATAGGAATATAAACATTGGCAATATTTGGAAGCCAAAGCCAGTAATTTTTCTTCAGTGGCAAATAAACTGAAAGAGATTTGCTTCTCTACTCTCCTCACAGAGAGGCATTTCTCCCCTTGTTAGCTGCCAGAACTAAGAAAGAGAGGCTTCCCTGAGACTGTCCTAAAATTTTATAAAGAATCACAGCTGATTCTCACTGCCAGAGAAAGAGAAGGAGGAAATACAAGCTGAGTGAATTAGAATTGTCTAGTTCTATGGTTTGCCTAATCTCCAGGACAAGCACAGTTGAGTATCACTTATTTTAAAATGGTTTTTCATTTATTATGGATGATGATCAGGAAAGGATCTTGCTTTCCGGTGAAATGTTTGTAAATCAAAGGTGCCCTTGGTTAGCTGTAAATTGGCATCTAATCCCTTTAGGATTACACATACCTTAAAAGAGCATTTAAGATTATAGGCCAAGTACTACGTAACAATAAGGAAAGTCCCTGAATTTTACACCCACTGTATTCTTACCAGTCTCTGGGGTTTAGTTCTGGGGTGTTTTTTTCCAATTTGAATACATAACTCTGCAATATCTCTTGCTACCTACAATATATTTACATGAATCACTATAGGCACCTGATGAAGACCTAGATAAGGAACAATGCTACTAATCTGGCAATATTCATCTATACATAGGCTAAAAGAATGAGAAGCTTTTTCTTCAGATACTCTTATAGAGAATACATTTCCTTGATCTCAGGATATTAAAGTACCAATTCTCAAGCACTTTTAATTAAATTTTTTAAAGGGAGAATGTTATGAAATTACAAGTAAACAGTAGCAAAATAGTCTCTTTAAAAATGTTGAAAACAGCTTTATGATTTGTTAGTTTTATTTTATGAGAGAATAATAGGGTAAATGCCTGAAAAGTAGATAGAAAAAACAATTTAAATAGAATGTATGCACTTTTTTCTGGAAACCCAACAAGCAATAATTTTGTTTACAGTCTTGTAAAATGCCTTAACGAGGACCTTTTCTCCTTTATAAAAGGAGTAAAGAACAGTATTAATATTTTATTATTTACAGTGAAGTACATTAAAACTGTTACAGTTAATGCTACAGCAAAATACTCAAAGCCCCTGAAGATCATAGAATTTAAGTAAAACTGTCATTCAGTTTTTGGCTAATCTCAATATAACTAATGAGATTGAAGAAAAGTGCACTCAACTCCCCATATCCTCTTTTATCACCCTCTTGACTTAAACACTTTTGTTTTCCGTATTTCCTAAAAGTGCACTCAAAGCGTGTAGAGCTTTTCCTTTCCATTAGATTTGATTTTTTTCCTAGGGACTAAAAAGAAAACCCACCTCAATGTCATATGGCTCTCAGATGAATACTTAATCATTCTCTCCATATCCATTTAGATGGATCATAAATGCTGCCTATTTTCATGTTACAGCCGGTCCATTGAAATGGGTTTATCTTTTGACTGGTTCAAGTTGATCATCCTTTCTGCTTTTATGTATATATCCTTTTTACTTTGAACAGAGTAACTCTTAAACAGCAATATATTGGTCATGGTATAAAAACCTTCACAAGATTTGGTTTAAGTAACATCAGTATTCAGCATTACAATATTGTTAGGTAACTTTTACTTTTTTTTCTGTATATTCAATAAAGAAAAATACTAGAATTGCTTTTTTTTTTTTTTTTTTTTTTTTTTACATATCACTAATTCTTCAAAGGTTTTAATGTACTGTGGTTTAAACAATTCCCAAATTTAAGTTTCTTTTCAATTTTAAGAGACCTTAGGACAATAAGAAATAGCTGTGAGTTTCCTGTAAGAAGATTCATCATCATGAAATGTTGTTAATGATATCAAAACAATGTGTTTTAAGTGGGCATTGAGTTCAGATCTTTACTACAAAACAAATGATATCTTAGACTTTTTTTATGTTGTTTATATTATGAAGAAAAGTCCTGAATGCATTAGTGATAATCTTCACATATTTACCACACACAGAATGAAGAATTTTATGTCTTCCCTTAATAATTGGCATGCAGTTTGTTGGGCTTCACTGAAAAAGAGGAAAAAACTATTTGAAGCCACTAAATTATGTAACTCAAAGAAAAGGAAGCTCCACAGGAATTGGACATGAAGGGAAAAAAACCCAACAAAAGCAGCACATTTACTTTACATAGGATAAAGTATGATTGTGCTTCCAAACATAAGATATGCAGTCAGTGACAAGGTTTAGGAAGACACATTTTTGTTGTTTAACTGTGGTCACTCCAGCCTGGATATAAAGAAGGACCTGACAATGACCATTGTCATCAGCAGGATGATAAGAAGATATTGTGGTCTTTAAAGGAGGCCTGAAAATTATTAAAGCATCTGCTCTGTGCTGCTAGCACACTTACTATAACCATGGCATTAAGTCCAAATCAGATCAAACAGTATCCCTGTACTCCACTTTGGACTCTCAGTTCAACTCTGGGATCCTGAATAGGAAAGAAAGTGCTATTTTATTGGTTGGAAACTGGATTCTTTCTCTGGAACACAACCTGATGGCCATGGGAAACGGTAACTTGAATGTCTGTGTGGCACATGCCAGCAAGGAATTTGGAGTAGTTGCTGACTGCCTTCTGAGAGGGGAGCCTGTGCTGGATGGGTGGCTAGAGAAAAAGAGGTGGTCTGACAAATAGGCAAGCACAGGGTAAATGGAGAAAGAGGTGCAAGCCTGGAGAAATTGTTGTTGTTGTTGTTGTTTAAGATATGAGGTTTCTGGGATTAGAAATACGGTAATATATTAAGTGCTTAATTAATCAGTTTGAAGATTTAGAGAAATGTCATCCCCAGCTATTTGAAAATGAAAGTACATTTCATAATCCTGTGAATTAAGAATGAAAAAAAAATAAACACAAATGCAGATAGTATTAGGTGAAGATATAGTTTATGTTTTATTTATTTATATATTATTACATTACAGCATTTTAAATTTAAGTCTTTTCCATATCAGGTGTGAATTTCATTTAAATGGGAATAGACTACTGAATATCATTAAGGAACAGAGTTGTATGAAGAAGTTTGGAGTGAAAGCACACTGCTGCTATTTCACTCCCAGCGAGCTGCTACTGGCATTTTATCTGATGTGTCTTTTCACATCTTGTGTTATTAAACTGGCAATTTAACAAAAATCAGAAAAGCCCATAGACTGGTATGTATATTGTAGTATAAAATATTTTTCTGGAAATGTAGGAAATCAGAGATATAAAGCTAAAGTATCCATTTAAATGAGAAAGGAATAAGTAGAAACATTTTTCATGAAATGTATTTTATAAAAGAAATTTCTCATTATCCTTTTGTGTGACTCATGAAGTTACCATCAACCAGCTTATAACCTCTAATTATATAGCATTTCCCTGCCAACCTGGGGGTGAAAAATGTATAGATGAAATTTTATTAACTATGACTCAAGGGACTGCTAAAGGATATTGGACTTTATGGTCATGATTTTGAAAATAACACACCAATATGCATAACTGAATACATGGGTTTTCAGATGGGGATATTTTCAAGCCAACATTAGAAGGGGCAAAGTTCCCACCTGTTGAAAGTGAGTCCTTTTTAAGTTCAATGATTTACAATGTCCAAAAGTAAATCTATCATAGAAAAATTCAGAAATACTGTATTAGAAATTTATTGAACAGAATTATGCTTATGAACATGAGGTGACATTTTTCTTATAATAAATATGCAGTGTAATTATGGGTATTTTCCTTATGCACATGCATGACTAATTTTGTTTAAAAGTAGGATATATTAGTCAAAATATAAAATTATTTTTTGTGTCCTTGTTATATTTCAGATGCATTTTCTTCTGTTTACTTGGATCACAGACTTCAAATGAGAACAGTCACCTTTTCTTCTATTTGCTAATTTATGTCTTTATATTCTTATTGCTATTACCAAAGTTTGAAAGATCCTCTCAGTTTTGGGTGTTTTTTTTTGTTTTGTTTTGGTTTGTTTTTTTTTTTTTTAAATACTGACTTAAACCAAGGAGATTTCAATATTAACTGTTATACTTGCTCCAAAATGTGGCTTCCACTTTTCTTTCACAACTCATTCCCTCAAACATCTTCTCTAAATTACTTTCTCTGTCTCCCTAAACCATACCCCCAAGGAAATCTTTCACATTTCTATTTCAATATCTGATGACAAGATGAAATGCAGTATGCAAGGTAAGGATAGAGCACTAATTGATATAAATGTGAAATGACAGTAATGGTCTCTGTCTGAGCCATGGCTGGAGACTTCTGTGTAATGAAAAAACCTTCCATAGTTAATATTTTTTGTCCCTCTAGTAATATTAGCTAAGATAATGTTATAATAGATTTTTGAGCAGAAGTCTTAGTTCTGCTGTGCAAAGTTGAAATACACTATGGAAGACTTTTTTTATCTTTGCAGCATTTCTAGGGATTTCTTTTTTTCCAGAAACATGAAAAGAAAAAAGCATTGGCAATCTTCATTGTAATGAGTCCATTTCAAGAAGTGGTGAATGGTTTCTTTATTATTCATTTCTAGCTTCTCAAGAGATTTCAGAAGGTTTATTCAAAATTAAATTTTTTTCATGAATATGACTTCATGTGTGCATGGAATTGTAACACAGAAAACAGAAAATTACCTTTCCTGAGTCAAGCACTGTGACTGTAATATGAAAAGAAAGATGATGCAACATTAATTGCTTCTGCGGTAAGAAAAAATTGTTCTGGTAAGGTGTGAAAATAATGCAGTTTTGCCTTTTACTTTATATATTGTTAGAAGAGTATTTTGTACTTTAAAACATTCTTGTTGTTTGACATACTGCCAATGAACCATGCCAAAATAACAGAAGTTTCTGCCATGCAACCCTGAGATATGAGAGACAAAGAAAACCACATCACACAAGAACTCCATCACTGGAAATCATCATCAGTGAAGATGAGAATAGGGAGAACAAATAAAGGAAAGGTAAAATTGTCAAGAGTCAAACTGCAAAAGTTTGGCTCTCACCCTCTCCTGACTCTGGGTCTTTCTATTTCTTATGGAACACCCAGGCCGGTGTGGAAGAAGCAGCTGTGTTGCACAGCAGCTGGGGATCCAGGTTCTCACTACCTGCATGTACAGGCCTAATCACTGCTTTCCAGTTCCTCCTGGAAGACTCTTAATTATACTTTATTTCAGGAGGAAGAAAGGGATAGCTGCTTCATAAATGGAAGTTTGTTTAAAATGCATTGAAATATCTATTGGTCCAATAATAATGTGCTAAGGATATTTGTAAATTTGACAAGAGTTTCCAAGTGATGTTTCTCAGAGTATGCTTTAAAAGTTTAGTTTGGTTTTGAACATCTGGGATTTAGGTTTTCAGATATTAATAGCTTGGTCAAATTTCAATGGCTGTTCATTGAATTATATTCCCTGATATTCAAAGGAGATTATCTTGCCATATTTGAAGTCATGCTTAAATATTTCAAGTAAACCCAAGGATTGTTAGCCTCTCTAAAATGAGATCTTGCCTCCCTATTTTAGATACCCAGAACAGTTTTCAGCATTCTCCGTTTCCAAACAGAGAAAATATCAGCCTATATGCCAATATGATAAGCAACTAGAGAACAGCATCCTTCAAGGAATAGAATCTGGTAAGGTTTCAGGAATTTACAGATGCTGTACCTGCTACTGGCTTCTACAGAAAAAGCCACATTCTCTTTTTAATTTCATGGAAGATTTTACTAGTTTCAACATTACCTAAACCTCATTATTTAAGACAAAGGATTTTAAAATGGGTGTTAGGAAGATGCATTGTCACAAATAATGGTAAAGAAGTCCATCAGCCACCAAAGGAAGCTCTGAAACCACACTTCTCTGTGGTTTGAAAGGCCAAAGCCATTCTTAAAATACACAGATGTATTCAGAGAATCTCAGAGTGGTTGAGGTTGGAAGAGACCTCTGGAGATCATCTGGTCCAGCTCCCCTGTTCAGGGCCAGCTATGGCTGGTTGTCCTGGGACGTACCCAAATGTCTTTTGAGTTGGTCTTCAATTAGAACTTCATGCCACTGATCATCACCCCCTGAGCTTGGCTGTTCAGACAGTTGTCAATCCACCTCCCTCTCTGCTCATGCAGCCCATGCATCAATGGCAAGGATGGTAGTGCTGTGTGAGCTCACTGTGTGCTCCAGCTCCATCACTCTGCTCAAATGACTACTCAAACTCTTTATGGTAAAACAGCCGTAAGAATGGCTTCATTTCACAGGTTTATTCTGCTAAAGTGATGTAAATCAAAGAACCTGTCACTGAACACACCTTTGAAAAAGAAAATTAAGTTAAATATGTTCACTCACTCAAGGGAAAGCAGAATATGCAGGTGGCAGCCAACATAATTAAAAAGCTCTCATGAAGAAATGTACAGGGAGTACAAACGATCCTCCTCCTCCTCCAACAATTTTTGACAGAACAGGCAAGAGCAGTCTTCCACTTCAGAGACAAAAATTTCAGGCACTAACTTAGCTATTAAAATGATTGAAAATAAAATATTTGCTAAAATGACTTTTTCTTACCCATCTAAAAACAAGCATGAAGTATATATATATATACATATGCACACTCACATATTTTTTGCTGTGTTGATTGACAGTCACTTAAGCAAGGTACTGACATTATAGGTGTTACTGTTTAAAATATTAACAGTGATGAAGAATAGATTGGTATTGATGATGTTCACACAGATATGTGTAATTTCATTAAAACCAGTGAGTAAAAATGGAAACAGCACAGTTTTGAGCCCTTTGCAGTAAATGAGGCAAGGTAAGTTCAGGGCACCTTGCTCAAAGGAGAGCTTTCTGGATATCTGGGTTTAAGTACCCATCAACTTGATGAATAAACAGAGGATCAAGCTGGCAGGACTTCTAGGAATGAGCAGGTTTCTCTTCCTTCAGGCAAAGCCAGCAATGAAAACCAGTCAATAAGAAAATATTTTGAAAACTCGTGCCCCCTTGAGCTGTTGTATGGTATGAGACTTTGGTTTTTAATAGTAGTGAGTAAATCAGCCCACAAATACCCAGCTGAAAACCCACTTCAACATTTCTTTGTTAGAAGGCAAACTGATGGCTGTAAAATGAATGTGGACAAGAAGGTATCACAGAGTTGGCATGAATTTCACACGGAGAGGTAATTAAATGCTAGATGCAGTGGATTAGCTGCCCATCAGCCTTTCAGAAAGACATCTAGATCTATTACTAACATAGGGTAAGAGATAAACTAAGGAAGAAGGTGTGACATAGAGTTATTTTGCTGGTAGGTTAAACCAAATGACAGTTGTTCTTTTAGCTCACAGAAGTCAGAAAGCTTTTTGGTGTTCCAGCATCAACTTCACATACAGAATGTGTAGTCTCTAACTCTTCAATTGTTGCAATTGAGACAAGGAACCATAAAACTAGTGTTAAAATGCTTGAGCATAATTGACCTTGACAGGCTAAAAAATGACAGAAGGAGCATAAAAAGAACAACCTGAGTATATCAAAATCTTTCACAGATATATCTGATATATTTACATTCAACATTTTTATTTTACTCTTTAGAAAATCTCATGTTGTTTAATCCTCTCTGTGGCTCTTACACACAAACTCAAACTGAAGAACAAGGATGTTTATGCACAGCAGTCCAGCATAAATGAAGCTCTGCTCCTTTACTACAATCTAACCCTGTTTGTGTAGGATAAATTGCAGTCTTGGGGAAGATATTTGATTACTAACTACATCCAGACCACAAACAGAATCCAACTCCATACAGAAATGTAGAAAACTTTAGCTGAATGACTTAAATCATGAACACAAATGCATCCATTGCACACAAACTTCAAGGAATTTTCAAATCTAACCAGAGTCTGCAGCAGTGGTGTTCTTCCACTGCCCTGAAAGCAAAAATGCCTGGGCTTTCACAACAGACATGTACTAGCAAACAGCCCCACACTGTGGACACTGCGTGTAAAATTACCTGTGAATTTACTGTACTTGAGCTGTCTCAGCTCACTCAGCCCCACCAGAATATACTGAGAATTATTAGGCTGTGATTAACTTAACACTTAATTGCATACTAAATTTGTGTAGACTACTATAATGAAGAGGAGCTTTTCAAAAAGATGGTAGACTTCAATTTTTTTAAAATTTTATTTCTTTTTTTTTTTTTTTTTATTTAGCAGGGGTACATATCAAATGCAGAAATTCTGAAAGAAAAGCTGTTGAGTGTCATGTGGTCCTGGCAGTCAGAAGGGGAGCAGAACTCAGTAGTGCTCTGTAGCAGGAGTAGTGGACACCCCACACTTGGTAACTGAGAACAAATGCTGTGTGGGACCAAAATAAAAATCTCGCCTAGAACTGCTGAACACAAAGATATTAAGTTTTTGGGTTTTTTTTAAAATATTTTTTTCCCTGAAAATTAAGGTTTTAATAATTTTCCAGGGATTCAACACACTTGGATACATAGTTCTTTACAGAACATTGATGAATCTTTCTTCCCCTCGTAGGAAGCTGCTTCTGACCTGATTCTGGATCATCTCCTTCCTTTCATTCTATTTTAAGATGGGAAAAAGAGGCCTTTATAGACCTTTCTGCTAACATCCCTTCTATTCAGCTGTGAGGCGGAGCTGCTCTGGGCAAAGGGAATGTCCTTGGTAGCCACCCACTGAGCAGCACTGCATCTGGACGCTGAAAAGAAAGGTTGTTTCCTAATTTGCAAGCAACAACCATATGTTCAGGAATGAAGAAATGCATACTCCACCTAATCCCATGAGTTTCCTCTCTCCCCTGTGGCCTATTTAAAGTTATTCTAGCACTCTTTACTGGATGCCAGCTACTAAGTGAATTACCTTCAAACTTTAGGCCCTTCAAGCAAAGTGATTGCAAGCAAAGCTGAGGAAAAACTGAGCATGAACCATTGTTCCTAGTGACTCATGGCATAATTTTCCAGAGTGACTTTACTAGGGAGGTGCCAAGTCTCCTCCCTTTAGAGAAGATGGTAGAAATGTTTTTATTTGGCATTGATATTGTGTAACACCAGCAACCAAGACTGCCAGTTCACAGGAAGCTATAAAGACAAGATCCCTGTCACAAACCTCTCTGGTTTTCTGAGAAAATCTCCCATTCTGGATCTACTTAGGAAGCAGAGAAGGAATGTACTACCGAACTCCCCTTGGCTCCTTGGGGAGCCACATTGCTTCTCAGTTAATAACTTAGCAAAACAGGTACCTGGCAAACTTGCCAAAGAGTAGCAATTCCTCCCTAGACTTTTATTTTAAGGAGCTTAAGGGCAAGGGTACCACTGGGAGGTGCGTCAATACAATTTATATAGCAGAATTTGCCTTCTTTTGAATAGAACAATTAGCTTCTTAGCCAGGATACAGGATGTTCCACAAGAAAACTGTACTAATATCCAAGTGGAAAAAGTGGGTAAGCAATCCTTCCTTGTACTCTTAGCTTGAATTATTGTTATTAAAGGAATTGAATTTCAGTGTGCACCACCACAGAGCTGATAATCCATTGCACAGGCCTCCATCTTTCCTAAACTGTACAACCATCACTCAGAAGTACATATATTTTATTCAGATGTCTACTTTTTGTATATGGGTCCACGTGTGACCCATCTTTGACTGGTTGCTGGGAGAGGGTAATGAATTAGTAAGAAGACCATAGAAACTAGCACCATAAAGTTGCTTTGTATACTAATATTGTATAAAGCTGATGTAATGTGTGCTTTAAAATGGGCTTGGGGATTTTTTTTTGTGATTGCAAATCATGTACTTTATCTGCAATATCAAGATAAAAGGTCTTGATAACATGCCTTGAATGGTTAGACTAAACAGGAATTGCCTTTCGGAAGTTTAATAACAACAGAGGCATCTAGTGGAAGTGTTTGAGGACTGCAGCTGTCAGAGAATGCATCAATGCACAGCTGATTTTCCTGCACTACTTCTTCCCAGGTGGAATTTCATTAAGCGAGTGACAAATGCCAGTGATGGTTAAGTTTTATTCAAGAATAAGCAAAAGTTAAATTTCACAGTATTTAGACATTGTGAGGCAAACATGGTTTAGGAGCCAAGCTGAGGACTTGAAGTAGGGAAGTCAGTCTTCCTCTCAACAAGTTAAGAAATATCCCATCCCAGTCTTTTATCAAATATTTTAATGGTTAGAGAACTCCACCAGGACATAAGAGAAGTTCAATCTCCTTCTGTGCCTGACAGCACACCTGAACATTTATTACTTACTATCATTATAATTTCCATGAAAGGAGAAGACAGCTCAGCAGAAATCTGAAAGCATGTCTCTTCTTGAGCTCAAGAAGAAAGGCAAGCTACAGCTAGACTCCAAAGCATACAGAAAGCATGAAGGCCTTGGGCTTGGTGACACGGTCAGCTGCTTTTTAATTTTCCTTTTCTCTTGGGCTGTAGGGCAAAACACGCCACAGAAGCAGCTGTACTAACATATTCAGAACACATTACAGAAGTATTTCACTTTACACACTACGCTGCTTAGACACTGAGCTCCAGACACCCAGCACAGCTCGTTTCTCTGTGACAGCAATAGGGTCTTGTGATAGAGACATCATTCCTCAAAAAAACTTCATGGTATGGCAAGGGCATCTTCATAGCTTTGTTCAATTTGGCTCTACAATATGACTAGAGGAATAAACCTTTAATTTCCAAGGTATGCAAGTGAGGAAGCAGCCAGGTAACTTCAAGCAGTTTACTTCTAGGCTCACAGCATTTTCAGAATACAATTTTTGAGCATGCCTGAAGTCTATCCGTTCACTCCCATGGTAAAACATTAGGTTGAAACAGAGGCTGGATCCTCACAGTGGGTTTGCAATGTCTAGGCAAATTTAACTTAAAATTTAGAGTTGTGTTTGCTTATTATTTTCGTTGTTTGATTTTAGGGTCTGATTGAGTTAGGATCATAAAGCTTACCCTCAAAAATATAAACCATCATTTCATTTCCTTTACTAACCACACTATAATTTATTTCCACCTCAGTTTTTCTTTATGGGGTGCTGTGATAAACTTTTTTTTCCTGAAAAGCCTGCACTGTGTGCTTGGATATGTCATGTCTAATATTTTTGTCCTTTAACTGGTGAATTTGATTAAAGACTGCAGGCTGCAACCCAGGCCTTAAACTCCACAGTGCTGTCCACTGCTTTCTTATTGAGTTTTTCAAGGACCTGTTTCTATGCCTCTCTCATATGGAATTGGCATTTACCAGGGGCCTGAGCTCCTAAGTCTGGGGTGCCTGTGGGTGGGGGGATGCAAGGTCGAGTGAACACTTAATCTACACTTGGCTTTCACAGAATTAGGTTGGAAAAGACCACTCAAATCCAACTTATGACTGAACACCACTCTGTCAACTAAAGCCTGGCACCAAGTGCTACATCCAGTCTTTCCTTAAAACACCTTCGGGGATGGTGACTCCAGCACATCCCTCGGCAGTCCGTTCCAATGTCTGGTCAGCCTTTCCGCGATGGAATTCACCCTAAGGTCCAACCTCCACCTCCCCGGTGCAGCCCGAGGCTGTGTCCTCTCGTGCTGGCACTGGGTTCCTGAGAGAAGATTGCCTGACCCCCACCTGGCTACACCTTCCTTCCAGGGAGTTGTACAGAACTATAAGGTCACCCCTGAGCCTCCTTTTCCCCAGGCTGAACACCCCCCGCTCCCTCAGCTGCTCCTCACAGGACTTGCGCTCCCAGACCCGTCACCAGCTCCGCCGCCCTTCTCTTTATTTTCGGCGGGGGTCGCTGGCGCCTGATGGCGGCAGGGGCGGTTCCCCGTTCCCGTAAACCCACACAAGACGGCAGTCGCGGTGCCGCGGCTCCCCTGCCCCGGGCGTGACGCCGCTGCCGGGGCGGGCGGGCTCCCACCGCCCCTTCCGGGCGCGTCCCTGCCCGCGGGGCTCCGCCGGCCCCGCCTCCTGCGCCGCCCGCGTTCCGCCTCCGCTCCGCGGCCTTTCGGCCCGCGCCGGCCCCGCTCTGCTGCCGGCGCTGCCGCTGCCATGGCCTGTGCCGCCCCTGCCCGGGCCTGAGCGCCGGGAGACCGTAGGGCCGCAGCCCGCCCGGCCGCCGACCCTGCCCCGGTCCCCGCTGGGCGATCCCCCGCCGCCTCCTTCCCCGCCGCCTTCGCCTGGCTCCGCCGCTGCTTCCCTCGACCGCCAGGTCCCGGCGGGAGGAGGCGGCGGGCGCCGGCTGGAGCAGGCGGCGGGGAAGATGGCGGGGAACGGCGGCGGCTTGGCCGGCGCCGGCAGCGGGGAGATCATCCAGCTCAACGTGGGCGGCACCAGGTGAGCGGGCGGGCCCGGGGCCGGCGCGTTCCGGGCAGCGAGGGACAGCGCCCAGTGGCCCCGCCGGGGCCCGCCCGGCCGTGGCGGGGGTTCGGCCGGCCCGGCCCGGCAGGGCGGCGGTACCGACCCGTGCGGCACCGCCCCGGGGGGCTCTGCGCGCTGGAGCTGCCGCCGGGACGGCCGGGGTGAGCCTTCACCCAGCGCTCCGCAGGAACCGGGGGTTCCCGCAGGCGGACACGGGGCGTGTGGGCAGCTCCCGGGATGCCAGGGCAAGCCTGCCCTACATTCACCTTAGAGACTCCGGGAATCCTGCTACTTCGGGGATAGAAGCTTTGCTTTGCAGTCACACCCGTAGGCTTCTAGTGAACAGTCCCTCTATCAGCTTAGAGCAAGATATTAAAATAGCTGATATGATACCGCTGGCATCCGCGAGAATAAAGAGCTGTATTGTTTTCAGATGTACGCTGGAAGTGTGGAAGCTGGCAGATGTAGACGTTTTGGCAGGCTGAGGCAGAGAATTGTGGGACAGCTGTGGTCAGAAGCTGCGTGATAAACAGTGCAAACATTCCTGTCAAAATGCTCAGACATGAAATCATTCAGATTACTGTAGCTAGTGGAAACTGAAGTAATGTGTTTTCCCAAGTAATGCGCACAGCGTGGAGCCAGCTATAAGTAGTAGGAACTACTACTGCTATTTTAAGAATTTTCTTGCATTACTCAGAGCATGGGCTTGGTCTGATAACTAAATTGTGTGCTGCTAGTTTCTTAAACTAGAGTGCCGTAGAAATTGATGCAGAATTCCTTCGTTTTAATAAAATATTAAGAACCTGGTTCAGCCTAGAGAAACTGCTTGTAACACAGGCAAAACTCACCTGTAATGATGCTTTCAGAATAACTTTGATATAGGCTTGGACCAGATTTCATGTTATGCTGCATAAGGTTCTTTAGTGAACTCTGTTTCTAAAATTATGGGACAAGTCATCTTTTAGGATGATTTTATTACCTGTGGAATCTCAAAGCTGCTTCAGTTTCTTAATTTTAAATAATCTTCCTTATTAAATGCCTCAGCAGAGAACAGAGAATTATGAAACAGGCTTTTCATAAAGGGAAGGGAAGAAACACACACCCTCAGAGGGCTTGCCTACACAGAGAAGTGGGAGGAATGAGGCACACTAAGAAGTGCATGTAATCAATTTCTGCCTGAAGGTCTAGATTCTAGTCAACATTTGGATGTAAGCCGTAGGAAATGTGTGCATGGATATTTCCCCTTTAATAGAGAGACTCTGTACTATAGTACTTCTGTATCAGAAGTTTTGGTCTTTTGCAAGCTCAGCTGCCCTTGTAATACCCACATCCTTTGAAAACTACACCTGAGCTGTGTTTTTCAGTTTGCAAAGGGAGGTGACTCTTGGCTGATAGTGGAGTGGATGATTGCACAGCAAATGGGTGAGAGTAGGGTACTGTACACCTTTCCTACTCTTCATTAGTTCTCATTACTCTCACTAGAAACCTGAAACTCTTAGTTTTGTTTGTAGAATTGTATGAGAAGAGGACATGAGCACTTCCCCCTGCTTCTGACACCAGTTACACTTTGGAGCATGTACTACAGACCCCAGCTTTTCCATGCTCAGACAGGAGGTCTGCACTGCTCCCTGGGACGGTCAGGGCTTCTCTGCCGGGTGTGACGGCTCCGTCACTTCCTGATCACAACTTCTGTGAATTCCTTTACTGTGAACAAAAGTCTCTTGCAAGTTAATGTTCACAGAAATTACTGTATCAAGTTGGGTGCATTATTTTGACTCTGTATCTCCCTCTGGTTACACTGTAACTCCACAAGGACAATAGACTATGAAAATGGTTGGTTTATAACTCTCACTTGGCAGTTTCCAGTTGCTTATATTTTCTTTAAAATAACTTTAAGCTAGCATATGCTTACGGGTCTTTTGAGGATATTGCATGGGTTCGACTAGCCTTCCTTGTCCTTAGCCTGTCTAACTGCTGCAAGGAACTGCAGATACACCTCTGCATGTAAATTTTGCTGGCTAAGCTGCTTTCTGCATCCTGGAAAGGAGGACTCTTTCTGGTTGTTTACAGAGATTAATGTCCATGTATTAAAAGTTCTAAAGTATATGTTAGTATGAGCTGTTGCTTACTAAACTGCTACTATAGTGCTAAATTACAGGCAGGAAATCCCGGGGCTGTCTGGACATGCTGATAAAATTGAAAGAAGATGATGGTGATGCTGCATCAATCCCTATAGTTACAAGCAGTGTCTGGATATAATTCTGGATAAAATGAATGTAATTCATTGTTTTCACATGCTATAATATAGTTAAATTAATCGTCCCATACTCTTAAAGTAGACAGAGGTAGTGACCTGTATTACTGATAAGAAAAGCTGAGCAAAACTACTTAGAAGTGTATTAGAGAAGAGCTTTTAAATTTTTTTTTACAGAAAAGGCTTTTTGCATTATTGTAGTTAGAACACTGAATCTGTAGGTTTTCTGTTAAGAACAGATTTGCCATTGTTATGTTTGCAGTGAGTAGATGCACAATCCATGTTTTATATAGTTCCACATAGCCTTTGTGTTTCTGCCTCTTAGGGGGCACAAAGTAATGAGGCTTGTTTACATTTTTTTCCCCCTTCAAAACTGGAAAATACTATCAGTGAAAATTAGATAAATTATGACTTAAGTATTTTTATTCCAAAAATATTTTGTATTTTGTAATCCTGTACTAGATGGCAAATTGTAATGGAATTTTGCTTTTGCATATGTTTTTTTTTCCCATTAATGAAGAGATCACCAGAGGTTTTTTCTACCATGGCACTAGTAAGAGGATATGTACAGCCAGAGAGTGATGCAGAGCATGAGCTCATTGTCCAAGCTGCCAGTTCAGTTGTCTTCCTTCATGTTAAATCAAAACCAGAAGTAGTAACAAATAATCCATAGTTACTTATTATGTAAAGTACTGTCTGGCATCATAAGTAATATTATAATTTGTATTATTTAACAGTATGATTCAGAGTAAATTTTCTTTTCTTTTAACTGTTAAAAGAAAAAGAGTATTTCTTTTAACTGTTATTGCCTCTCCTTCTTCCCCAAGCAGGGCCCAAATAGCAAAATGGCAAATAATTCATGTTCCTATAAAATATTAACTTGAAGCTCACTGTAGTCTTTTGCAGTGGGTGGTGTAGCACCCTTTCAGTCCTAAGTAAGAGCAGCAGAGTAGCATGAGGTTATTGACAAATACAGCACACTGATGATAAATATAAATTTTACTGTTTGGGTTTTATGTGCATGGAGCAGTGTTTGGGTTTTGGGGACCTGTTTTTTTTGCAAGCATTAATGTTGAAGTGTGGGAACCAGGAAATACAGGATGTTTGGGACGCTGTGTTACAAACATATAAAGAATGATAATTTTGTGGTCTCCAGACAGCCCTGCTTTGTGCTTAAGGACAATTTGTGCAAAGAGCCTGCAACTTCTGACTTTATGCAGATATTTAAAAGATCTCAAACTTCCCAAACCTGTTTGATACTAGCTTTCTAGGACACATCAAGAAATTTTAGATAAAACAGGCTTCTTTTCAATTTTACAGCTGATTCAGAACTTGTAACTTTGTTTTCACAGGTTCAGCACATCAAGACAAACACTGATGTGGATTCCAGACTCATTTTTTTCCAGGTATTTGTAATGTATCATCACATTTAACAAAGACAAATTAACAATCATTAAAAAAAATATTTATGTTCTCAGTTTTTAATATTTGCTGTAAATAGTATCTTTATTAGTGTCCTTGATGCTTTTCCCCCCATCTCAAGCAATGGGAAAGATTCATTTGAAATAAGCTGTTACCCAAGAGGCATCTTCTTGCTTGAATGTAGCCATGGCAGCTTATATGTGCTGAGGAGCTGTCACCTTTTAGATGGAGTATTGTGGAAATAATCTCCAGTTCTGCAGGAAAGGGACATGCCACTGACTGTGACACTATTACCACTTGTGATCTTACTGGCCATATGCATTAGCACTGCCTTTAACATTTTTGGTTTTGTTTGCATCAGGGTTTCTTTGAGTTATCCCTCTACTCTGAGTTAATTCAAAGTTTTGAGGGTTTTAACTTGTGATACTGGAGCTGTTGAATTATTGAACATGCTCCTTTTTACATCGCTGCCATTACTACTTCTGCAGATTTGTGTTTTGTTCTGCAGTTGCTGTACCTCTTTCACCCCAGTTAATCCTAAACCCACAAAAGAAAACCTAAATGCTGATCATTTTGCTTCCTTACATTCCATTTTTATATTCTAAGTGTCCTTCCCAATAAAAGCCTGGCAGCAGACATATGCAGAATTTCTTGTTCCTATTTTACTGAAATGTTCAGATAAATGAATTGCCAGGGAAATGTCACCTTCTTTGAGGCATGCAAGGAGAGGTAGGAAGTCTCATGCTATTCCCCAGTGTCTCAACACGAAATATGCTGTCTAAGGAGGTTGTCCTGAAAGTTGTCCAATACTGGAAAATCTCAGATAAATGTCATCCAGAATCAAGTGAAAGCTGTTGGTGTCCATCTTACCTGTAAAATGAGATTTTGACACTGTGTTTTATATGGGTCTGAAGAAAAAGTACTTTGATCTGATGTGAGAAAAGCTTTGAAATAGAATTGTGTAAAAATGAATTCATCCCACTTTTGTCCAGAAAGTCCTTGCAGACTGTTTACTCATAATTTTTGCTTTTACCAGTTCAACTAGATTTTAACAAACTACAAAGCCCTCTAAGTGCCTGGGAAAATTTTTTCATCCTTTCAGACTAGGCCTTTTGTCTGTTTTCTTTGGGAATCTGAAGGTCCTTATGATGCAGCTCTTAGCCTTTCCTTATCTGTGCGTACACTTCTCCTTTGTCCAGGAGAGATTTCACTCCTCCAGCATTCTGGCTGTTTTGTGTGCTCTGATAAACTGTTACCAAAATGTAACCAAAGAGAGCTAACTGATCCAGTGTTCCCTACCCTGAGTTTGTGTCAGTACATTTCTGGGGGATATCTAATGGAGATTTCCTGTTTTTCAGTTTGCTGAGTGGAAGAATTTCAACACTAAAAGATGAAACTGGTGCTGTGAGTAATGAACGTGCTGTAACTCATTAATTTGATGTTATGCTTTTGGTTAGATTCTCTCCAAAAGCATTTTTACTGTTGGTGCTAATGGAATTACATTGCCTGAGTCAGGCTAAACTTTCATGAAAATTAGTGACGTCTCTGGTTTTCTTGCTTCTCATCTTTGTTTTAAGCTAAGTGAAGCTGAACAATGTACATATTTCTAATTCTACATTATACATGTAATGCAGAAGCAGCAACTCTACTTTTCTTAAACAGAGCAAATGCTGATTGCTGTATTGCAGGGAGGTGTATTTTTCATTAGATAGCCATTGCATGTCTAGTTGAGTAATCCAACATGGAAATGTAGCACGTGGTTTTTTTTGGCAAAAACATGTAACAAAATGGCTGTTTCAGTCTGTTGGTATGATATTCTTAAATGGGAAACTATAGTTACAGTAATGTTGTTGGGAAATAGTAAGACACACAAGTACTTTGCTAAAAGTATAGAGGTAGTTTTGATGGTAATTGAATTTTAAAAAGTCGAAACCTCTCTTGAGATCTTATTACAGTTATTGCCTATTGAACACATGATAGAAAGTGAAAGCTTCCATTGTCCTCTGTGGAGACTAGAACCTAAATAACAGATTTATTAAGTACCATCTGTTTGCAATAGTGTTTCTATATATGTCCTTTAGGATATATAGTTGTATAATGAGAACAAAGAAGAAGCTCAAAAACTTTGGGTTTTGTTTGTCTGTTCACTTCCTCATCTTCAACTCCTCTCTCCCACATTCAGCATAAAATAGCACTTTAGGCGTTGGTTGCTCCATAATAGTACTCAAGTACAGAAATTTTTCTTTGCAGATATTTATTGATCGAGATCCAGCAGCATTTGCACCCATTTTAAATTTTCTTCGCACAAAGGAGTTGGACTTACGGTAAGAAGTTAATTTCAATTAGAAGCATTAGGAAACTTGTTCAAGTGATAAATATTTCATCTTGCTCATCTAGTTGGGTGCCTGGTATGTGGCTCAGCTCCCTCATAGATGTTGAACCATGCTTAGAGTATATGTGTATTATGGTGGAGGCAGAAATGGTCACATTCTATTTTGTTAGTAGATTCTTGTAATGTAGATTACATCTTGCAGTGTATTTCTTTATTGTTTCTGAATCTTTATTTTAATGAAAATGGAGTCAAACTAAGATCACTTTAGAATCTCAAATGTCAACATGTTGAATGTATTTTGCGGTAATTCTATAAACTGTTAGGTAGCTTGATATTTAGATTTGCAATATCCAGTCATATGCAAGCATTTATAGTTAAGGTATTTACTCACTTTGTTCTTGTCGGTTTTTGGTTTTGTTTTTCTGTTCCTGCAGGGGAGTGAGTATAAATGTTCTCAGGCATGAAGCTGAATTCTATGGAATCACTCCTTTAGGTAATATTTTTTTTCTTAATGTCATCTCATCTTATTTATTGTTGTAGTAATGGTCCACTGACAAATCCTGGGCAGCTGTGACCCTAAAGTTTTTTTAAGTAAAAGTTTTTAGAAACGGAAGGATATTTGAGATAATGTAATGTTTTCAAGGAAGTGAAAGCTGTGGTCATATCTGGGTTTCCTTCTTAGTGAGAAGATTGCTACTATGTGAAGAACTGGAACGCTCATCTTGTGGCAGTGTCCTTTTTCATGGCTACCTACCTCCTCCAGGTATTCTTGTATTCATGGTCTGATGTTGTTTGCTGTCACGTGCTGCTTTGGTTTGTGGGGATGATTGGCTGAGGTGCTTACCCTGGCTGTCAAACTGTTCTGAGAGAGCCTTCCTAAGGAAAGCTAAGGACAAATGGTTGGACTGAACATTATTATGGTTTAAACCTAGGACTTTCATCTCTGTGCTGTAACAAACAGCATGTTTAGAGTGCAGGCAGGGGGTGTGGCCTGTTAGTGCTAAGCAGGTTGTGCTTGGTTGTAGACTAGAGCAGAGGTTCTTCGGGAGCCTTTCAGTTTAATGTCATCAGCACGAGGTGCTTTCTTCTTTCTGAACATTGCGTTACCTTGGGTGTCCTATTGCTTAGGTGACAAATCAGCGCTAATGAGCTTTCCTTACCAACACTGAGTACCTCTTAGGCACTCAGTTAAATTCTTAAATTCTCTGTAGGCATGAACCCCATTCATGTATTAACCTGAAGTCTAAAGGATATCTTGACAATTATTGACAGGTTTTCTGAAGATAGTTTCTTAAATGGTGAATGTCAACATAGAGAGAAAAAGCATTTTCTGTTTCAGTGTTACAATATTGCCTGTTTCTTGTAGCAGTTAAATTAAATTTTCATCAAAATGCACAAGTGTTAATCCTGTATTTTTAAAGTGAACTTTAATATCTGTTATATTGCTGAAGTTGAAGGAGGGACACAAACTTTTTTTTTTTTTTTTCACTAGGCATTCCCAGCCGTAAGATAAATAATACTACTGGGCCACTGACTGACATCAGAACGGGTCAGAGTGAGAGTGAGATGCATGGAGGTGGTGTCCAGCCTACACTTGCTGGTACAGGGGAAGGTACAGTCAGACTAGGTGAGGAGTGTCACTTTTAAAACCAAAGCAAATTGCAAAGATGCTTGTCTCTGGGAAATAAGAACTATGTGACTGTATCTGGTTTAAATCTGCTATTCTGTGTTTGCCTGGTTAAAATTGCTGAATACTTAAACACTACTCCTTATACACTATTGAAGGCTCACTGCTGCATAATCCAGGTGTGAGGCTTGAGAGAAAGGCAAATTAAAGTTTTTCATGCAGCCTTAGCGTGGTCCCAAATGCCTTACACCATACTAAAACCATAATAAAAGCCAGAGAGGCCACTGTCTCTTTGGTCTTTGTTCAGGGCCTTCCGTTCTTCCACTTCTTTCTTCCTCTTGGTGCCTCACTTGCCCTTCAAGAGTAAAGTTTTTAGAGTAAAGGTAGTCTTCACAGAAAAATAGTGAGATAGACCTGAATTCTGACATTTTCCAGCTTTTGATTTGCAAGCGAAATGATGCTGCTTGAAGTGTCATATTTCTGTCATGATCCTGTAAATCATTAGGAAAACCTAGACTATGTTAAAGGCAAATCTATGTAATTCAAAACAGTGATTTAGTTTTAGTGAGCTGATTCTTAATGAGCTGCTAGAGGTTTGGAAGCAGACAGTCCTGGGTAAAAGGAGGTAAAAGGTGCATTCTTCAAGCATTAGTTCTGTGGCATTCCAAGGATGTGAGGAGCAACACTGCAAACTAAAATCTTGCTGAAATTGTTTCTTGAGAAACTTAATTATCAAAATTTCTGTTGCACATCCTAGCAGAGAGCTCTTTCCTATTACAGATGTCTCTGCTCATCTAATTCTTGTTGCTTGCCTGACTTCAGCTTTGTTGTTTTTAGGATTTCCTGTGGACCCACGGAAAGTCCTAATAGTAGCTGGCCACCACAACTGGATAGTAGCTGCCTATGCCCATTTTGCTGTTTGCTACAGGTAGGAATAGAGTTGCTTGTCAGTTTACAGGAAGCTAAAAAAATTATATTGTTATTGGCTAAGAGTGAAGAAAACAGTTTACTCTGAAATAGCAGTAGATAAAGACATTCAGTCTTGTCCTATGAAAATGACTTGCTGCCTTTTTTTGGAGAAAATAAATTGCTTGATAAGAACTCAGATTTTGATTTGATGTCAGTTCTTTATACTGTTGAAAAGTTGCAAATTGGCTCCAATATAACTGCTTTGAAAGTCTGATTTAAAGCAGAATGGAAAATTAAAATTAAATTAAAATAAAAATTAAATTAAAATTAAATTAGAATTAAAATTTTGAATGGAAAATGAATTTTAAAAGTTTTCCTGCTATGGGTTTGAAAACAGTCTGTGAAGTTACACTGTCAAAGAAGCTGAAACAGTTAATGAATTTTTGCTACGTACTTTTGCTACCTTGTCTTCAGGTTTTTTTGCTGAGCAGAGCTGTTAAACACTTTCTACTTCACTTGGATGGCTGAAAAAAGTCTTCATTGTCTTGAAAACAAACTGGCTATTTTTTAAGGTCAGGGGAAGATAAGCAATACCTCCACCTTACAGAAGCTGTCTTTAGTTCACATCTCATAGTCTTGATTTAATTGGTGGCTGTCTTTTGGATGGAAAGTAGTGTTTTTACAAGAGCTGTTTCCCAGACCAATCTAACATGGCTGTCATACTGTGGTTCAGAAACAGAGGGGAGAAGAATATAATGTGAACAGCTTCTTTCTGCTTACTGCCAAAAAAGCCATACTTTGCTGCCTTATTCACTCTAGAATACTAACCCTGTTGCTTAAACTTTGTAATTTAAATCACATCTAACTTGCATTCACCACTGTAATTATTTTGGCTTTAATTTGTATTAAGTGTGGATTCTCTTGCTCTGCTTAATGTTTTTGTTTTCAATTATGCTTCATATGGTCTGACAGAGAAAGAGGCAATGATTTGCAACTGGTTTTGTGCTAATTGTCCCCTTCTTAGGATTTTATCTCTGTTTTCCTTGGTTTCTAACTCACTTTAGTGAGTTACTAAGTTACTGAGTTACTCTCACTAAGTGAGAGATTCTGCCTCTTTCCTGCTTGGTAAATTACTTAACAAGGCTTGTTGCCATTGAAATTATGTCATTAGTGATGCTTTTGATGAATCATGTCAGACTTGAATGGCTGGTGAGAGAGGGTGCAGGTCAACATGCCAGTTTGAAGTGCTGCTTTTCTTCACACAGACTCAAGGTAGAAGTCTTGTATTCTTTTTTTCTTCCAAAAATTCAAGAAGCTCTAGGAATATAATGGTGGAATTTTCCCTCCTCCATTCTTCTAGAGCAAAGTACAGTGCATCATAAAGATAATATTTTTGATTTAAATTTTGAAGTGTGACAAAAGTTTTTAAAATTTGATCCTAAAGTTTGTGAGAATGTCTGGGTTGCATTCAAAGTCTTGCTCCTGCAATTGTGCTCTTAAATCTCTCCACTACAACTTCTGCATGTTGTATGGGTGGAGCACAGTGGTCTGGGGTGCTTCAGCTCCAGGCAGGATGCAACACTGAAGTGAAATAATGGCAACAATGCTAAAAAGTACACATATCTTTCTGCTCTTAATTTTAACATTTCTAACTTGACTGCAGAGATCTAGTTGCTTTAGCTCCATTGCAAAGTATCTTAAATTATTGCCTGAATTTAAGTAAGATAAATTGTGCTGACAGCATGTAAGCCTTAAAAATGCACAGGGAAATGATTCTCTACAAATAAAGCTTACAACCAATTCAGTATTATCTGCTTTCAGTATACCATAAACAGAAAATGTGTCTGGAGAGCAGAGCTTTATGCTAAAGCATGATTTGGTTTCTTGCATGATATATAAGGAGATTAATCGAGTTTTTTTCTAAAGTCTTATGCTGAACCTCATTATCTAGTGTTTGATAGCCCAGGCTTTTGGCTTCATCTTATAACCTTCATATCAGATATGCTTATATTAAGAAAAAGCTCAGCACAGGATTCCAGTATCTGCAAAGTACTGAAATAATATGCAATATCAGACTTCAAAATGGGAAAAAATGCAGGTCTTGTAGGCTGTAGTTCTCTAACGAGAATTTGAAGTTTGTGGTCAAGACTGTAAGACTGAATCATCCACACTGGTTCAGGATTAGACTGGGCTGTCTGTTCCTGAGTCTCTGACGTCTGCTCCCTGTTCTCCCCTTTGCCCCTCCAGAATCAAAGAGTCATCTGGGTGGCAGCAGGTGTTCACCAGTCCTTATCTGGACTGGACCATTGAGCGGGTGGCACTCAATGCCAAGGTGGTTGGAGGACCTCATGGAGACAAGGACAAGATGGTTGCAGTTGCCTCGGAGAGTAGCATTATTTTGTGGAGCATTCAGGATGGTGGTAGTGGCAGTGAAATTGGTAACTATCATTACCTGTTTTGTGTTTTGTGTGTGTGTTTAAGTAGAAGGAAGTCTGACCTTGTTCTGAGGTATGTGTGATTTTTGGTGCTCGGTATTCACTTTTTCACAGATTGACAAAACAAGCTATGGTACAGCAACCTGTTAGTGTTTTAATATCCTTCAGTTCTGCACCAGGAATCCTGGCTCAAAATCAAAGAGATGGTGAATAAAAGATCACTGTGTTTATTGAAGAGATAGTAACTAATACTTACTGTTCAGTTTGAGGTTTTTGTGTAAGAATTCAAATTAAGAACTAAAGTTTTCCCTAGACTTGGCATTTGAATGTAGGCTGTAACACAAAGGGACTAAGCTTTGGAAGTGGAAACCTACAGATACAAAGTGATTCTGCTCTTTCCTTTCCTTTGTGTTACTAAAGCCACATTTTTAGAGATGATGAAAATACTTCTGTTCTCTGTCAAATGTGGTTCATAAATGGAATCTGGAAGATGAAAATTTCTTGGGTTTATAACTTGGGTGTCAGGGTAGGAAAAAAGCCCACACTGTTCCTTTAGGCATACAGGAATTACTGCTTATACACCTTGTCACTGAAAGACACACAGTTGTAAGATTTAGAAACAGCAAGAAGACATTTCCAGAAGTAAATATTCCCTGGTGCTAATCTGATGGCTTGTCTGAGTCATTGCTGTTCAAATATAGGGCAAATTTGGGAGGCACTGAAGGGAATGGTATTTGGAACTTCCTCTAGCCTAATCCTTGGTGTTTGAATAACCACTGCTGTGCCAGTAATGTCTGTTTCCTCTGGCAGTGGATACTGCTAACAAAGTATGACAGCAGTCTGATTGTGTGAGCACTTTTCAGAGAAAACTTAATGCTGAGCTAATTTGTTATTAGATGTATTTCCATGGTTGAAGCCTTGAGAATGACAGTAACCATTAATTAAAGTCAAAAGTACCAAATTCAAGTTTTGACCCATGTGCATTTAAAGAAGAGTGTGTTTGACAGATTCTCAGGCAATTTCTAGCTATGGATATTGCTTTTTTTTTTTCCCCCCCCTGCATGAATGTGTGGAAACACTAAATCGTATTTGAAGATGGGGAAATGCAAAGGTCTTGTATAAGCTGTGTACTGCTCTTTTACTTGTGATTCATAGAGTTCTTACATATATCATGGTCAGCAAAATGGAAAAGGAGATTTCACTGTCTTTCAAAAAATAATTACAAAAAGTGTATCTAACAGTTGAATATGAAATTATCTCAGTTAAGTACAGTGAGTAATTATAGGATCTGGGAAACCTTCTCTTATGCTCCCATTTACTGAGTCTTAAGGACAGGGAAGAGTTGGTGTGACAGCTGTACTCCCGTAACAGGCGTTGCTTTAAGCACTGTGCCATTCCATTCCTCCTGCATTTTCTGGTTTCAATTAGCTGCTTGTGTTACCTTGGGATTTGCCATAAGACACAAGAAGCAGCATCTTGGATTTTTTTAAATCAAGTGCAAAGAGACACAAAAAAAAAAATAAGCAGACTTTCATTTCAAATAAAAACTCTAAAATATGCCAGTATCATAAGGTTCTGATATCTTAGACTATGACTGAAAAACCAAAGCAAAACCAAAGCAAGGACTTCTGCTAACCAGGCTGTACTGCATTCCAGTGACACTGTGAAACTTTGGGAGGAGGGGGGAAGCAGACAGAAAGTGCCTACAGGATGAAATTCCCAGTCAGGCTGACATTGACCAAAATGTACTGCTGTTCTTTTTGGATAATAGGTCACATTGATTGGTTTAAAAAAAATGCTTGTGTTTAATAGTTATAACTTGAACGTAGTTGTTTTGTTTCCTTGTAGAGACAAATGCTTGCAGTGCTGCTTTGTGTTAGAGATACAGTACATTGCTGTCATCTTGTGAAAGAAAGTACTTGTTCCAAACAGTTGCTGGAGCCTGGCGACACCATCCCCAGCAAATTGTGTGGGCTGGCATCTTTGTGATAGAGCTCTCCCTGAGTGCTTTCTTCCCTTTCAATATTACTTACATAAGACACTGCTGCTGGCCTGCTGCTGTAAGCAATATTTTACTGAGAGGGACCCTTAGGACAAGAGCCTGTCATTACATATAGTGTTGTCCCCCCTGTGGACAAGTCTCAAGATTGTTGAGCCTAAGCAGGACTGACACTTCAAATTCCTCCAGACCATTCAAGCTGTCTTCCTTGATTTCCTTGAACCTCATCCTTCTCTGGAGTAATCAATTCTAGTTGTTTCTGTGGATTTTTTATTACTGCCTTTTTCATGTGCCCTGTGCTGCTGAATCTTATCTGCATTGAATGGTTTTGCTTTGCACTGGAAAACAGTTTAGCACCGTAATTAAAACAATTTTGTGAGATTTCTTCTTGGATGTTAGAGAGGGCTGATTCTTGTGTGGGAATGTGTTCATTTGAATTTGTCCAAAGCAATATTGAGGAATTTTTCAGCTATTGGATACCCTTGTTTGGACAATGTCTATCTGCTACAGTTAAGGTATATTAGTGAGACGTAATATAAATATGTAGAGTGAGCTGGACGGAATAGGAAACCTGTGAGTGAAACTTGACACTTTGGTGTTGTAATCTAGCCCCAGTATTTTTGTACTTACCAGGCAGAAAAACATAGCCTAGAATTATTTACAAACCAAGTTAAATGCAGGGCCAGTTTGCTGGACTTCATAGCTGGCAAACTTGGAAATTACCTCAGACTTTTTGAATATGCTGTAACTTTTAAATACACGCATAATAAATAGTACAAAATGTAGTATGCTATCCAAGTTTGCAGTTTAGTTCAAGTTACTCATGTTGGATTTATGATGAGACTTGGAAGCTCTAAAGAAAAGATCAATTTTGTGGAAGGCCTCAGATGTTAAGGTCAACTATAACCACAGCCATCGATGCCTGTCAAACACTGCACTGTTTAGATTGTTATTAAGTGAGATGTTGTTGATGACATATTTTCTTTACTTGGAAGGCCAGCATTTGCTGCTAAGTTTTATCTTCCAAATTTGAATAGTATGTGATGATTGGTGAAACCCTATATAGCTTCAAGTTTTAATAGCCTGCTAGCCTTTACTGTCTGCTTATGGACTGCAACCAAATAAAAGATCTGGGGATGGAAAGAAAGAAGTAGGCTTTTGCAGGCTGATTATTTTTCTGAGTTCAAGTATTTCTGCTAAAAGAGAAATTAGACTGTATTCAAATAGGGTCACATTTGAATTGTTTAGTCTTTTCCCAAGAATATGACTGAAGTCTTGTAGTCATATTTAGCTCCTGAAATCTATTTTCAAAATATTTTTCCTTGACTGGACTTAAAAAAAATAGCATCAAGAATTTGTAATATTTTAACAGGTAATTGCAAACTAGGATGGCACAAATTTGCAAAACCCATGAAATTACTGGTTCTTAAATGATGTTTCACAGTCACAGCTGAAAAAAAAACACAAAACAACTACACAAATTCCTGCTTGCTGTAATATAACTTTTAAATTTATTTTAAAGCCATCTGAGAACTTGATGGCTAGTAAAATGTTTGTATATTTCATAAGAGCTCTTCTGTCTTCTCTTGCCTATTTTCTCCTTAGCAAATAATGATGGTGTTAGCAGAGATGACATCATACTGCCATTTAATGGAACCCAGTTTGCTGCATGCATGGTGCCCCACCTAGCATGCTGCAAACCCAGTTTTCGCTGTTCTTTACTTTTTACCAGAATAAAAGTGATGTGATAATAATGGGGAGATGCATTGTTACTGTATTTTTCTCTTTATTTTAGATGAGCTTCACAGCCTGTTCTTTTTTTGCAGGAGTATTCAGTCTTGGAGTGCCTGTAGATGCTCTCTTCTTCATTGGCAACCAGCTGGTGGCTACAAGCCATACAGGGAAAGTTGGAGTCTGGAACGCCGTGACTCAGCATTGGCAGGTGTGTTCAATTTTCCACATCACTTTTTACAAGCTGGTATGTCTTTCCAGTAAAAAGAGAGTAAGATAATCTAAAAGCATATGGAAAATGCTCATCATAGGGTTTTCAGCCCTAACTTGTGTTATGGAGTTTATCACCTGGGTATTGTGCCTGTGAGCAGAATGTTGACTTGTTTGGTGCTACTAAGAAGCATGCTATTTAGGCTTTCAAATGAAAGGATGTTGTGTGATTTGGGGTAATAAATGTCAAGTGCTGATATATTTAAACTTCTTTATAGATTACTAACTTTGTAAAAAATTCACTAGCACCAGAGGAAATAAAATTGTGGGGAATATGCGACAGCAATTTCTGTACCAACTGAAAGAAAACAAGAAGATAGTCTGGTATCTGGGGATCTACAAAGCTGCTTTACAGTAGAAGACTTCTTCAACAGAAATGCACATGATTGTGCTTTAATGATGCCTGTCTTGTGTGTGGATGCTTCTGGATGCACTGATTTGATTCCTGTTGTCAGAATGCACATTAAATAGAGAGATCCATGGAGTCAGTACGAGTGCGAGAAGCAGTCATGCATTCAAATAACAAAGCTTGTAACACAGCTGGGTGTACACCTTTGTGGTACAAAACTGGATGCACTACAAATCCCCAAAATGCCTTGCAAATCTCAAGAGGCAGAACTGACCTGAGGTTGCTGCACTGTTTGCTGACTAAGTCTAATTTGACTCTTAAGTGACAAATAATAGGTAATAGGTGTGGGATAGCACTGCTTCAGCAGCAGAGACAGACACGTTTCTATGGTCAGATGCTCAGGGCAACAACTTCATCTTCTTTCAGGCTGATGTCTTTCTAAGTTCTACTTTCATTTGTGCAAATGTATTCTTCCTTATGTAGTGATCTGAAGACATAATTGTGATTTCTGCATCTTATTGGTTCTTGCATCTTCTTCCTTTCTTGGAGATTTGAGCAGACTACTGAGGTGGTTTCTCTAGTACTTATTCTTCTGGAAGTGTTTCAGTTGCATGCTAAAAAGATGAGGAGGGTGTGGGTGCTAGATACATTTGAAATTAAATTCTTAGCAAAGGAGAGCTTAAAGGAAACAGAATATTAAGTGCTATAGGGTAAGAGGTAACATAAAGCAGTAGTAAAGTGTGACAGAAAACCCTAGTAGGCAAAATGAGGATTCTCACTGGCCATGGTTTACCAGTGACTGTTTTACAGGGTTGTTCTTTTTCCTAATGAAAGTTCACATCTTGGCAGATGGCAGATGGCATTCTGCAGTTCCTATCTGCTGCAGAAGGAAAGAAGATAATATTTACAATATATTTTAGGGACTTACAGACCATCCTTAAGTTAGGAAGGGATACTGGTTTAGAGTCTGAGCTCTTTGATATATGGGGAAGTTTCTTTGGTTGATTTGCTTTGCTTTTATCCAATTGATTCATTGTAAGTATTTTGCAAATGCTTTTTCAAGTCTCTTTAGCAATTGGAAGGATGTTGCTGGTCAGAGAGAATTGAGAATTTAGGCTGAAATATCCATGAATTAGTATTCAAGGTCCATTAAGTGGACTGACTGAAAGATAGAGTACAGGACAAATACCATGATTCTTTGTATGTTTGAGTGCTCTGGATAAAATGGCTTTTGACTTTTTCCTCCTCAGGGCTGAAGCAAATAAGAATTGTTTTAAATAGGACACATTACCTAGGATAATCTAAACCTTTTCTTTGCTTGAAAATTCTGCCCCACTTGGAGGAATAAGCATTCCCTTTAATCCTAGAGGGCAAAGAAAGGGCATGTGTAATCCCTCACCTTGAGTTGTAGACCAGTATGTAAAATATGACAGGGCTGTCTTCCAGTTGGCTTGGTGTGGTTGTGGAAGTGCGAACCTGTAATGGAACAAGAGTTTTTACCCCTCATTATACATCTGCTAGAGGCAGAGATTTCCATAGTTTGGCAGAGGGATACAACACTTGGGATAAAAGAAGGCATAGAGAGGTAACATCTAGTTCCTTGTTTCAGAAATCTCTTAAGGACTTGTCAGAAATGGGAGAAGGGAGATTACAGAAAGGGTGAAATATACTCACTGGAATTGGGAAAAAAAAAAATCTACTTTTGAAGACATGGTTTAGGTGCAGTTCTTGAAGCTTTGTTCCTTCACACAGAGAAGGAACTTCCAGAGCAGTTGATTTGCCTGCATGTGTCTGCTGATCTCCAGGACTTCAGATCCAGTTTGGTAGAGGAATATGCAGTACTTCAGGAATGCCATTGTACATGCAAGTGTTTGCACTGTGGCTTCAGTCCAGTACCAAACTCAAGTGATGTTCAACAAAATACACCAAAAATGTCTGAAAACTGAGGAGCTAGCAACCTAAATTCTCAATTTAATTATTTTTTCCTTTCTATTTGCGCTAGGTTCAGGATGTTGTTCCTATCACAAGCTATGATACTGCTGGGTCTTTTCTGTTGCTGGGCTGTAACAATGGTTCTATCTACTATATAGGTAAGGAAAGGGAGCAGGGTGGAATAAAAAGGATATGCTAATGCTTTTTTTGTTACACTCTTTAGTTGACTTAAGTTGCATCAGAACAACTCTGTCTAATGAGAGTAAACGTCTCCTCCCCACAGATATGCAGAAGTTCCCACTTCGGATGAAAGACAATGATCTTCTTGTGACAGAATTGTACCATGATCCCTCCAATGATGCTATAACAGCTCTCAGTGTCTACCTCACACCTAAAACAAGTCAGTATTCTACCACGGTCTTTTCACTGAGAGTTTGTTAGAAATGTGCTTTTCCTGTTGCTGCTTAGCAGGGTTAAGCACACAAAGTAGCCCTTGACATAAACAAAGAATTTTCCTTTATTTAATCATCTTCCAATGAACGAAGAACACTAGGTATAGCTGTTTTCCCTTACATCTGTAGTTGGTATAAACAGGTACATATACTTACATGTATCTATTAATACTTGTGCCTAATGTATCTTGGTCGGTTTTAAGCCTTTTGCACCAGAAAGGCTGTTAGATTATGAATTGTATTTGCTGAAATAGTTTGTGCTAAACTGGTTAAGGGGGAGACACAACCTTGCATGTGTGTCTGACTTTATAACCAGTATGCTAAGAAACATTTCCATATGCAGCTTGATGATGCTTTTGTAATTATGGTGCAGTTATCTTTTAAATTAAAAAGAGAAACAATAGCAACAACAAAAACCCGAAGCAAAGTAATACTCAAAAAAGCCCAGACTGAGAGAAAGTAGTTACATAATAATATTGATACTGCAGTGACTTTTTAAACTGTAGTTCTTTCTGTTTTGCTTTGCCTTCCCATTTGTCTCCAACTAAGGCAGAAAAATAAATGTTACGTGGCACATATAGACCATACTACTGCAATGAGTGCCAAAATATCTGATCATATGACTTGATCCATTTCTTCTTTCACTTTCAGGAGGGAGGAGAGAATGGGAAAGAAGGCTTTTATTAAGACAATGTTGAAGTATGTAGTAGAGAATTGAACAAACCTGGGGTCATTTTAGTGGCAAAATGCCTTCATGTTTATGGGAAAATATTGAGTAAACAGTATTTAAAAACATAGCTTTCTTACTGTGGAAGCTTGGAAACAATTTTGTTCTGTCTCCTTCCCTGGCCCCCAGTAAGCCAAGCTTTTATTCCTGGGGGAACAACTGTGTTCTTGCTCGTTTTAGGTGTAAGTGGCAACTGGATTGAGATTGCGTATGGCACCAGCTCTGGAGCAGTGAGGGTGATTGTACAGCACCCTGAGACAGTCGGGTCTGGCCCTCAGCTCTTTCAGACCTTCACGGTTCATCGAAGCCCTGTCACGAAGATCATGCTCTCAGAGAAACACCTCGTGTCAGGTAATGTGTGCACAGATGTGTATTGGTGGTTCTCCCCTTCTCCTGAGCAAGGCAGTATTTGTATTCTACGCTCTATAACGTGCATCGTTCCCACGTGTAATAGAAATGAGTTGGACAGATTTGGGGGCAGGGGAAGGGTTAGATTTGCTTGGATCCTTCTTCTTAAAGTAAGCATTCTTCAAAGCCATTAGCAGTTGAAAGGCCCAAGTTTTATTTGACCAGATATTAGAACAACTCGCTCTTTCATTTATGTTTTATTCCAAAGTTGCTATTTGTGAAAATAAAAGGGTTTGTAAACAAAGGTATATCTGTCAAATTTTATTGTCGTGCACAGGTCCTTCAGGACTAGTCGTCTTTTAACAGCCTTTCAGGGGCTTTCTGGGCTGCAGAAAAATGTGCACCATCTCCTCCTGGGCCCTAGAAAAAGCCTTCCTGTGACTTCAAAGGGCTGTCTCTGTTGCTTTTCTCAGCAGTCTCCTAGTGTTTGTTGTGCTATTCTGCTTGTCCTGGTCTTTTGCTTAGGAATATGTCTTACTTGTAGAGAAGATGCAGTCACTCCATCCTCTGTAAAAAGCTATTTAATCCAGAATCCAGCAGCCAGGGCATGGCAGAGAACTGGTTTTCATCTTACTGCTATCCCGTTGTTAAAAAAAAATGAACAGGAACATGGTAACCAATTATACTGCAAATAAACAGCTCAGAGGTTATCTGTTCTCCTGCAAGTTGCTGCTAAACCCTCAGTACCAGGAGAGGGCACATCTGTATGTACAAAACTGAGTTAATTGATGAATCAAATGGAATAGGGCTGTTGTGTGAGGAGGGTTCTGCTGCCAGGCTGCTTTCATAACATCATGTCCTAGCATCTGCACACAGGGGATTGAAGGGGGCTGTAGGCTATTGGTGCTAGACCAGACCTTAGCTGGGTCTTGCACCTGTCTCAGTTTCTTGAATTTCTGAGTGAAGAAACAAAACTGATAGAAAATAAGACATCAGCAAGAATGTGTAGACTGTTAGAAAATTATCTCGAGATGCTACGTGACCTCACATTGACTAAATTCTTGATCACTCAGTCATGAAAATCTACCATATAGATGATCATTAGAGAAGTTTATCTAAATGTTGTGTCATCCCTTGCACATCTTTTCCTTTCTAGTTTGTGCTGATAACAACCATGTCCGGACATGGACTGTGACTCGGTTCCGGGGTATGATTTCGACTCAGCCAGGCTCAACACCTCTTGCATCATTCAAAATCTTATCCCTGGAGGAAGCAGAGAGTCATGGCAGTTACTGTTCTGGAAATGACATTGGTAGGATGTCTCTGGGTTTTGTTGTGCCTGTACCTTCACTAGTATTATAATGGTTTAACAGACCTTCAGCCCTATAATGTGCAAGTCGATAGGTGTAAGCTCTTATACACTGCTCTCCCCTTGAAACGATGGCAAGGATCTGTAGGATTCCCTTGGAATTATTATTTAGGCTGTAGAGAGTGAGTACACTTAAAGGACTTACTCTGAATGACAGAAAAAGGGATAAACAATCTTAGGAGCATAGATACTATTCCTCTTCCTTTAGCAAACTGATGTAGCATTTCAATTCTGATTTAACTAGAGAATGAGAGAAAGTGTAGGAGACTGTATTAAGCAAATGAGCATAGCAAACTTGGTCTACTGCAAATTCCAGTTCACTGTTCAGCTGGGGTTAAACAAAGCATGGAAAAAATTCTTAAACAACTTTGAAACGCTGACAAAGTTCACTGAAGCCTGGCAACTGCAGAGGCAAAGGGTGCTAGCAGTTTGCTGTAGCAAGGTACTGAAGGAATGTGTGATGGTAAATATGGGTAGACTGGTAGTTTAGATTCCTTGGTGGTCTGAGCCTTGCAAATGAACCTTTGATGAATAGGATGGCCTGTGAACTGGCATCATTATTATTGCTAGAAATATGATTAAGCCTTTAGACATCTAGGAGCTGCAAAACAACAAAGTACTTACTGTTATTATTGAGAGCTAATGTGGGGTTTGTGCTGACATAGTAATTCCTCCAGGAACACACAGCAAATTTAAGAATGTGTGTCCCTTAGAACAACAAAAACTGATTTGGATCTGTAGAGACTGCTAACCATTGCATGGCTTTTGCTAGCTATTGTTCCTTTGGCTCCCTGCTCATGATACTTTAAAATTGCAGTGGTCATACTCATATGGGTCTGGGTTTTCAGAACTGTTTGGGGAAAAAGGTGAGGGAATTGAAACAAACAAACAAGTGATCTTTCCTTTTTTTTTAATCTAGGACCCTTTGGTGAACGTGATGATCAACAGGTGTTTATCCAAAAAGTTGTTCCCATTACTAATAAGCTGTTTGTAAGGCTGTCTTCAACTGGTAAAAGGTACATCCATATTTTAAGTGGGAAAGAGGCAGGACTAGGCCTGTTCAGGTGGCGATGTCTCCCTCCTCCATGCTGAGTGCATGCAGTGGCACATAACAGCCCTCTACTATGCTTGACAGCTCTGTCTGAACTCTTGTTTGTGTGTCAGTAACAGAACTGTTACTTAACAATTAGTACAGCCTCAAAGCCAAAAGGCTTTTTGAGAGGTGTGATATCAGAGACTCATTTCATGATGGAGCTCACAAAACAAACATTTCTGTGCCTCTACAGAATATGTGACTCTCAACCACGGTACCATGCTAACATTTAATTTCAAAACTAATGCTGAAGTTGCTGGTGGCAGGGATTATGCTGCTCGCAAAAGGGTTTCTCTCTTTCTTTGCACTTGGCTTTGAAGATACTAGAACCTTTTAAAATGGAGGTACTGTTTTCTAGGTCATCTATTCGATTATTTTCTTGGGCTGGCCTTCATACTATTCTACTAAGATTGCTGCCAACATAGGAAGAAATATTGCCAAATGCACAGCTACTTTTCTTTCTCTTGGGCTAGGAAGATGACAAGAGATCAGAAAGACAGCACATCTCAGTTCTATGCTTGATTTTGCATCTTTTGTCTAATAACTTTGAATCTGAATGAAAACATTAATGCCTCAACACTATGACTTATTTTGGCATTGCTTGGGTGAAAAGTTCGTTACAAAGGGCCAGTAAAACAAACTACCCAGAGCATGAACAGCTTAGTTTTAGAAGTTCTTCTCATCACTCCTCACAAACTTCTAAAATAAAGGGGAAAAAAAGCAATGGAGATCTGGCATGACAAGCGAAATTGCAGTTGCAATATGACAAAAGTTATCTTTATAGATAACATCTACATTATAGATGTATCATGTTTGGATTTTTTTTTTTTGCATGTCTTCTTTGTGGGCAAATGTGTTGTTTCTGCAGGTTAGTTTCCTAGTGTCTAGCATATGAAGGGGCTGGTTTCTGTCATTGTTGTGGGAGCCTTAGCTTTCTAATCACTGTAAGCAGAAAATGGACATGGAACATGTGGGGGCTGCCTAATAAACAAACAGTAAGAGTGCAGATAGACTGGGGGTGGGAAAGGATTGTCTGCAGCTGAGCAGTGTGCCAGTCATGCAGGGGGAATGAATTTCATCTGGAGAAAAGGTCTTTTTCCGATGCCAAGTTTGGTGCCTTCTCAGAAAATTGAACCAGTACTGAATTCAGTGGCCAAACTCTGCCAGGTATAATTGTTCAGGTAATTTGGGATTTCTCTTCCTGCAGGATTTGTGAGATCCAGGCAGTTGACTGCACTACCATTTCGTCATTTACTGTGCGAGAATGTGAAGGATCCAGCAGGATGGGCTCCCGGCCACGCCGCTACCTCTTCACTGGACATTCCAATGGCAGCATCCAGATGTGGGACCTGACCACAGCTATGGACATGGTTAATAAGAGTGAAGACAAAGGTAAGTTGTGTTATTCCAAGACTGTGGTGTAGTTCTTTTTTTGTGTCTTCAGGTGTGCTTGACTGCATTAAATGGATTTGGCCTCTTAAGAGCTCTCTCTCTTGCAGATGTTGGTGGCCCCACAGAGGAAGAGCTGCTCAAGCTGCTTGACCAGTGTGACTTGAGTACATCTCGCTGTGCCACACCCAACATCAGTCCTGCCACCTCAGTTGTTCAGCCAAACCGGCTTCGGGAATCTAATTCCAGGTAAGTCACCAAGGGTGGCACTGGCTGCAGACACTAAAGGCTTTACTTTTCAGGTAGGCAAACTGGTTTGGTGAATTGAAGGCTGTAGCTGAGCCCCTAAATTCATGCCATAAATGGCTTGAACTACACACACTCCTTGATTCCTGCTGGTTTGTATGTGTGCAGACTGAAGTATCCTCCGAGAATCTGAAGTGATCTGGAAGCCTTTGTGTGGTGGCTGTGGTGATTGCTATTGTAGTGGGAATTGCAGTGGTAGGTGAAAGCAGTGGTGTGCAGAAGAACTGGCTGCTATTCTCAGCCTAACATCTGCTTTTCTTGTGTTTTCTGAAGCCTCCAATTGCAGCACCATGAAACAATCCATGAAACTGCCACGTATGGCTCTGTGCGGCCATACAGAGAAAGCCCCCTCTTGGCAAGAGCAAGGCGGACAGAGAGCTTTCACAGTTACCGGGACTTCCAGGCTTTTAACTTATCCAGCAAAAGCCCAACAGAAAAGGCAGCTGCTGCAAATGGGAATTCAAGCCAGACAGAGGCCAAGAAGGCAACAGCTGAGGGCAGTGCAGCTGAGAGGAAGGCACTCCAATCAACAGCACTTGAAGTGAGAGGCACAGGTGTGACAGATGCAGGTGGGTGTTGCAGTACAGAGGTTCACCGCCTGGCAGAGAATTCTCTGGATCTCAAAAGAAGAGGACCAGAAGAAGAGATTGAAACCAAAGCAGAAAGCAAAAAGAAGATGGGATTTGAAGGAGCTGGTTTCTTGGGAAGGAAGAAAGTGCCTCTCCTGGCCTCAGCACCAGTCCTTGCTGAAGGTGGGCCTGAATTACCTGGTGCAGCTTCTCCATCACCTACAAAGACAGCTGCTTCACCACGACACCGGAAGAACGACTCATCTTGCCAAGACTACGGCTTGTGAAAATGTGTCTGGTGGCAAAAACAAGGCGCAGGTGCCCTCTGGCTGGTAGCAGGCATGATGTTACATGTTGTGGGTAGTTTCTTGAGTGGGATTTTGTTCTGATACCAGAATAAAACTTGTAAGGTTATGAGAAAGAACCTAGCTGCTGCCAAAGCTTTGAAGGGTTGTCCACATCAATGTGTGACTTTATGTAATGCTTCAAAATGTAGTACGGTACTTGGTCCAAAATCTTGTTGTGCATTCTTGCGTAAATGTGGTCAGGCATGTAATATGTTGTGATTATTTTTGTTCTGGGGAAAGTGACAGTGCTAAAGGAAAACTTGGTTGCTGAGCAGAGGAGGCCCTTGAGTTGCAGCCGCACACTGCTCTACAGTGCTGCTGCTGTCTTGGGTGGATTTTGCCTAATGCACAGAGCTGCATCTGTAGTCTTGTTTTATGAATGGGATCCTTGCTCTGTATGCTGCTGTCTGATATCCAAAATGTTTTGTGCAGGTTAAGGAGGAAGCTATCCAAAATATCATATGATTTTGTCTCTTAGTCCAAATAAATTGCCAGAGGAGTGTTGCTTGTACTTTCTGAAAATGTGTGGTATCAGATGATGGATTTTGCTGATTGTGACTGAGAGAATGCATAAAAATATGCTTGGCAGTATACACAGAACTGGCAGTCTCTTGAGGGCTTCCTTGTCACTTTCTCTGGAAAACGGACAGAGATGAATATGGGAGTAGGTCTACTGTCATGGTGTAATAATTCTCAATTACAAGTGCCTTGACATGGCATTTCATACCTGTGTTGCACTGGCTGCTTGCTGTTTGCACCTAGTTTACTGTGGATGGTGAACAAGTTTTATTGCCTGTGGATTAGTAATACATAAGCAGAAAGGAAGGATGTGGCAGTGAAAAAGCATGCTTGGAGTTCAGCATTTATTAATGACCTGTTTTTGTTGGGTTTTTTAAGTTGAGCCGAGAGGGTGGGGAAAAGGGAGTGAGAGAACACAAAGGCTAGAACAACTTCATAAGAATTCCTTCAGTGCAGTTTATTTCCCTGTGATTGAACACAATTTTGTTCTGGAGATCTGTGAGGCCAGGAAAAAACATGGACATCCTGCCATGGAGGCCCTTTTTAGCCACGTGTTTTTTTGGACATGTAAAGGACTTCCTCACCAAACATGCTGCCCCCTAACCTCCCTCCCCCACCCCAACAACCCTCCTCAGCTGGGAAAGCTGGATAAGAGACAAAGATGAGAGCCTCTACCTTCACAGTCTTTTACTACTGTATGACTGAGGGATTCTCAAACTATTCTCTTACCTTTATGAGGTGTCAGTGCTAGCACACAGTTTTTACTATACGGTGAAAGGGATGTTGAAAAAAAAGTCCAACTTACCCCCCCACCTCACATCCCCTCCAAAAAACTAGTTTTATCTATTAACTCCTGGGCATGGGGTGGGGAAACAGCAGCCCTATCCCTGCCTGCAAAGGCCGTGCAGGCTGCTTTTGGCAAGTTATCTACTTCCATTTTCTAGAAAAGCTGGTTTTGTTCTTCAGAGGTGGGTGTCAGTGAATGTGGTGTGCTCTTTGGTGACAGTGCTGAAGCCTTTGATGACATTGACAAGATCTTCTTCATCTACATACTGTAAGGAAGGGGAAAAAAGAAGCATGTCAGCCAAAGCTGTACCAGACTAAAGGTGATTCCTTCATTTCTCTTTCCTCCTACCCACTAAAAATGGTTCTTAAACAGACAAATAAGTGCATTTCTGATGTCTTCCCTTTCCTCCCAGGAAGAGACAAGAACCTAAAGTATTCAAGCACCTGAATCCAAAACAATTAGATTTTCACAATAAGCAGTAAGTTAAAAAAGAATACCATCAATTCCTTCAATTACTCTATATGTCTGACAAACGATCAATAATATAGTGTTTGTTACAGTGTACTGGGGAACTTGGAGCCATGAAAAGAAAAAAACACGTTTACATTTTTCTCTCGTGTAACAAGCACATCACACATGATTTAGGTAAAGTTTTGTTCTTCAAGCTTCCAAGGGAGTGTCTGAGCTTCCACTTGCACTCCTGGATTAGGCTGAAGAAAGTTGAAAGAAATAAACCATTTCCTTAGCGTAAAGAGGGCACTAGCAGTGTTACTGCAGCTTTGTGTCCTGGGCCACTACAACCATTCATTATATTGATCTGCAAACTGGACAAAGGGGTGAACCAAACTTTGAAACCACCATTCCTAAGCTGATGTGAGTAATAAAGAGAAAGAACTAACTCAAAAGCATTGCAGGAGGTTTGATTGCAAGAGAGTAGCTAAGCAACACAGGAGCAGAGACCTGGACTCAGGGAAATGTAAAGAAATGGACAGAAGATGGACAGAAGAGCTGCTGATTTGATAAAAGCAGCTGAGCTCATGCCATCAGGGTTGTATGCCACCAAAATGAAATGAAAATTTTTGTTTTCCAGCTCCTGCCACTCCTGAAACTTGCTGGAGTATGTCTAAATTCATTCTAACATGCAAGAGTGGGGGTTTGCAACCTAAACTAAGTCATGGTGTCAGCTCAAAGATAAGTAGCTAGAGCAAGAGCTTCCTCTCAGCAGCAGGGAGCTGTTCTTTTGGCTGATGCGATCACAGCAAGGTGCACCCTGGGCGAGTTGTTAGTCCCCAAGGGATTAAATCACAACAATTTGATAGCTGTGAGAAAGGGGCAAGTCTGACTCATGATACCACTGAATTGGGAAGTCTATGAGATGCAGAGTGCAGGCTCAAGGTTAACTTGTACTTACAGGGGTTTTGCCTAGAGTTATCACTGCCCTCTTAAGCCTTGTCGGCTTCCTTGGTCCTGCTCTTGGGGTCTAAGTGGGTTTGACAGTGATGGAACCAACGCACCTATACTGTGGAAAGCCTGTATGTTCCAGCCCTCCCAGCTGTTTGGTGTACTGAAGCTGAAAGTCTGAGGAAGCTACTTGGATTTATGTGCCAGACTATCCTCCAGCTCATTTGCATTCTGGACAAGATCCACTCACTAACTTGCTCTCACTAACCATCTAATTTTGTTACTACCTCACAGGCCCTTCACCCCATTGTAGGTCCTTTTTAGGAACCTTAATTTTCATCTTTTTCAGGAAGCAAACATGTGTCTCACTGACCCCTGAAGCCCTTCTCATGCATTTAGTCAGGGAAGGTTGGAAGTTTAAAAGCCTATTTCCTGGTGACAAGGAGGAAAGGAGGTCATCACTGTCTTTGGCTTGAAAATCATGTCCTGTATCTGTGTGTTCAGATCCCTGTTGATGACGCTGTCTTGTCCTGTCCTATATTAAAAGCAAAACACTTTGCCTGCCCCCCAACCTTATTCTTGTCCCATGTGGGCAGTTTGAATTCATTTGTTACACATGCCAGGAGATATGAGCATTCATATAAGCTCTGCATTGCAACTTAGCAGAGGACAGAGAGCAGATCTCATCAGCAACAGAGTCCCAGTTAATGGAACAGGAGTCACTAGAACTCAAGCTCCCACCTCTGGCTCTAAATGTGTAAAGGATGCCTAGACATCCTACCTCAGACATGTACGGAAGGGAATTCAAGGTGCATTTCCTTGGTAAACCATGGAGTTAATAATTCAGTGGAAACCATAAAGATATGCACATGGATCCCTTGCATCCTGTAAGAGCAGTGTGTGATCACTGCAACTGTGGAAAAGAACCGTAGACTTGAAGAATTTTGAGGATCTAACCTATGACCATGTCCTTCTGGGCCTTTTGGCTGTATCTCCAGGAAGTTGTGACATTTAGTCTTCTTTCATTATTCCAACAGAACAGACAAACCTCTAGCAGGTGACGCACAGCAGCATCCCAGAGGAGCAGGAGCCCTTACCAAGCCACGGCCAGTAGTGCGATGGTTGTGAATGATGGCATCCCAAGGTGACTCATCAAAAGTCTTCTTGTCATAGAGGTTGAGCAGCTGGCTGACACTGCGATGGAGAGAGGCAGGGGAATACGTGCGACTCAGCTGGCCCTGACTCAGCCTTCTTCCCCCAGCTGCGATACGGAAACTGCGGTTGCTCGTGGGAGAACCAGCCCCTGGGATTTTCGTATCTGCTAGTCCCTGGGGGAGGCAGACACAAAGTAATAAATAAATAAAAAAAAAAGGCATGGTTTTAAATAATTTAGCTGAATAAAAACAAAGCAGGAGTGGAAGAGAACAGGGAAAATCATGCCTCAAAATCATGCACAGTTATAAAAAGAAGAAAAAAACCCCAGTCCTCTCCCCACTGTAGAACAATCATATGATTAACAACAAACAAAAGTCCCACCAGTGCTAAGCCAGGATTTTCCCCAATTTTCTTCTTCCTAAATTTTTTTTTTTTAAGTACCAACAAGCCGAAGTCCAAAGATTTTTGATTACCAGAATGATAGCCCAGACTTGCACAGCAAGAGGATGTTGGCAGACCTTTTCATAACCAGGGGAAAACTCATTCAACCAACAGGAGAAACATGCAGTGTCAGATGCCTTTGTGCATGCTTGGGTCATCTGACACATCACACATCTGGCCACTCTGCAAGCTGAGGACTCTACCTCAGAGTGCATCTTGTATCTTTTGAGAGTGACACTGCTTGATGAATCGGACGTGTCAGCAATAGTTTCAAACTGAGATTAAAGAGAGGGAGGAAAACCATTAGGGCAGGATGAGGTGCAGTGTAGGTGTACCTGACAGAGGGTGTGAATTAGCTGCAGCTCTGTGAGGGAGAGCAGTGTAGCAGGATGTGAGGGAGTAAAGGAGCTGGCAAAGACCAGGCACTATTTAATTTTTAGGTGGTCAAGTACTGTGTGAGCAACCAGCATTGCTTCACTAACAATTGTAAAACAAGCCATTTTGCCACTCCATAGTAGCTTTGTCCTAACTTCTCAGATCAGGCCCTCAAGTGCTGCACTAAAGAATCTCCCTTTCTATTAAGTCCATGAGCTTCTGGAAGAAGAAAAAGAGAAAAAAAAAAAACCTAAAATAAAATAAAAGAAAGGGCAGGAACATGAGAAGGATTTGTTCAGGCATGCCAACAGCAAAGACATTTTAAAGTCAAGAGGAATAACACAAGATGACAGACTGTAGAGGAAAAGGAATCAAAACCATGAGATCAAAAAAAAAAAAAGTTTCTTATGCTCTTAGCCTTTGCCAGGAGAAGAGGCACACTGGAAATCCCATTGTTTCCAAGAGCTTCTTGGTTGAGTCACAGATGCAGTAACTTGGCACTGAGACAAGAAGGAACAGAATGCGTGAAGGATGTAGGAGTCACTATGCTGCTTGATGGTGCTCACAGGAAAAAGAAGCTGAGAAGTGACAAGAAGAATCATCTCACAGCCTATGCCTGGGAAGAAGCATGAAACTAGAAGGCATGGCTGCTCCCATTCTCAATCCCCTAATAATTGCCCTATTCCTTTTCTTTTGCTTTTTCAAGGGGTAGGATAATATTACAACTCTGGTACATGATGGAACACATTTTTTATGAATTCTTTTTCAGAGTTATAACCTCTCATGATAAAAAGCTTTCCTCTTTACCACTTCCCAGCAGCCCTCCTCCCTGCTCTGATGGCCCCACTGTGGGTCTATGTGCAGAAATGCACACATGCATTTTCTGAAGTTCCCTAGCTTTTTCCCTGATTACTCTCACTCTACTCCAAACACGGCATGCAGCTTGTCTTAAAGGAGTCCAGCTGGGTGGTAGATGGATACTGGCAAGAAATAAAGCCTCTCCCTAAGTCTTGTTCTTTGCAGGCATATCTCCTGGATACCTGACAAAGACTGTCAGATTGATCCTGGTTAGCCATCCACAGCAGGCATCTGGGAACACATGAAAGGTTCCTCTGAAAAGCTCATTTTATCATCTACCTCCTTACAGCACTCCCAAGACTTCTCAGCTCTATTGCAGATTTCAGCTAACATGAAGTGACAGCAATGGCTTTGCATTTTCTGTGACTGCAGATCCAAAGTTTATCTTAGGCATCAGAAGCTTCTCAGGGCCTGCAGACCAGGTGTCCCAGGGTTCTGTTTGGACTAAGCACTTGTAACCTTGCTCTGTGTGCCCACACAGATATGGCCCATATAGGACCAGACAGTCCCTTCCCTACACTAAACAGTCTGCATTTGGTAACCAAGATGCAACAAAATGTTGGAAGGAGGAAGAAAAAGTCTGTGTGTGTGTTTGATGAGGCAGGTATCATGGATATACACGGTTGCATTTTTCCAAACGTACCGGATGGGTTTCACCTGATGAGTACACGCTCATTGGTGATGTTCTTTTCTGGAGTGGAACTAAAGGAGGCCTGTCTCGTGCATAGGGTTGCTTGTGGACCTTCCTCTGAAGAATTAACGAGAGAAGAATAGCCAAGAGGATCAAACCTAGAACTACCATCAGCACTGCAAACCACAACTCGTTGTAGAATTTTGCACGTTTGGACTCTGCTTTGTCCTTCTCTCCAGGTGTTGTCAAGATCAGTCCTGTAAAAAGAGGGATTAGGGGAGAAAGGGACAGTTAATTCAAGAAGCATTTAACAATATGCCATCCCTTTCCTCGCTAATAAATTAGGCAGAAATTTAAGTAATTTTGTCGTCATGTGCTTATTTGCACTTATGTTCAAGGTGGCATAATGGTTCAATATGCTAGCGGGCTGCAATAAAAAGCTTACTACCCCCAAGAGACCCTGCTTAAAGCTCTGGCATTGCTGCTTAGGCTGGAAATCACCACTGCATCAGCAGCTCTTCCGAAAGGAGGTGGTGGTGGTGGAATGTGAGGAAAAAAGGGTTCTCCAAGTAACCTTGAAGAGTGGAAATTACTACGGTAATTTCAGAGCAGAACAGATAGAGGACATTCTCTCCAGAACAACTGTGCAGTTACAGGCTTGTGCAGTTAACAAAAAAGAGGTAGGAAGGCTTTAATACATTAGTAGAAAAGCAAGCAACATGAAACATTTTACTATTCCTTTCCCCCACCTGCTAGAAAACAAAACAGTCACTCGGTTGGCTTTGCTCATACACAACAAAAGTGTAAGAAATCTCAGCATTTCCTGGTTATTTGCAATCCTACATGCATAATCAAACTCTTGGCCAAGGCAGCCATCAAAAGAACAAAGGGGCAGAGTGTGGAAGGTGGTGGATGTAGAGCAACTGGAAACACTTTATCATGCCTTTAAGGCAACTTTGCCTGACATTCTGCAGAATAATGGAGTGAAAGCATGAAAAGAGATATAAGGGAAATGCAGAGTAATGACTAATTGCAAATGTAAGGCAGATGTATTTTAAAAAGCTGAACAAGATGCCACACAAAAAAAAGAACTTAATTAAACCACGTAATTAATTCAGTTAGAAACAGTTCAAACAAGAAAATTAGCAGAAAAAAGCACAACATTTTGGAGCAATATACTTAGGTAAAAATAAAATAAAATATATTACATATCTGAGGAGACGATCTGAAGGTAATCATGAGAATTGTCCCACCCCTAGAAGTGTTCAAGGCCAGGCAGAATGGGGCTTTGAGCAACCTGGTATAGTGGAAGTTGTCCTGCATGGCAGAGGGGTGGAAGTAGATGATCTTTAAAGTCCCTTCCAGCCCAGCCATTTTATCATTCTATGATGGTTGGACTCAATGATCTTAAGGCTCCTTTCCAACCTAGACAACTCAACAATTCTGTGATGTAAAGAACAGAAATCCATACATGGCGAAAAAAGCCCATTACCTACTTACCTCATACACAAGGCACTAAGGAAGCCCCTGATACTGCAGTGAGATGCCATCCTGCCTGGCATGTGCTAATACCAAATTTTAAGCACAAATCCATCAAATGAACAGCTGCTAGGTAATTTTTTCATGTATTTACCAACTCCCTCTCCAGCGTTGTACTTGATGACTGGTGTCATGGCACTCCCTTCATCGGTGATGCAAGTCACTTGAAACAAAAAGGCTGAGTAAAAAAATTAGAAAATACTGTCAGCAGCAGAAATAAAAATTCTTTAGGCTCTGCTTTTTCACCATTATTTACCAGCAAACAGCCAGGTCTAACAAAACAAGGCAGGAATAGCACATAACCCACATGAGTCCTATACCAGAACTTAACAATTCTTTACACACTGGTATTGAAATTCTAAACTATGAACCATGGCAGATCATAAGCAATTGTCACTATGATGTTGCTACAAATTGTGTTCCTCTTTCACTACTCAGTTCTTCGTTTTCCAATGTAACTGGCAACTTCCAGTTTTTTCATCACTTTTCCTTAAATCCCTCATGCTTCATTCATAAACAAACATATTAAGAACATTTGAACAAAAACAAGTAAATAAAGTGTTAGCACCATTGTAGTAATCAGGAAGACAAAAAATAAATTACAAAATTCTTTGATATACAAAATCCCAATGTCATAAAAATAGAAAGTATTTTTCTTGCTGTTTCTTCTTTTCATTTTTTTCTCTCTTTTGATAGTTTAATTTTATTTTACAGACTGAAAATTTCTAAAATGAAACTATATTTTAAAACATGGCTGATTCCAAGAGCTACTGACTTAATTTGATTCAAATGAAAGTTCAAGCTCCAGTCCTTCCTGAAACTGAAGATTTTTATACATTTCCCTGATTGTAGCCCTGAAGGATGGAATTGCAACACAGCTCCA